>NW_017729032.1:28874535-28896012 GCF_001723915.1 Gavialis gangeticus
GGGGGTGAGTGGGGGAAGCCAAACTGGATTATGCAACTTCCACATTTCTAATCATAGTGCAGAAGAGATCATGTAAAGAGAACAAAAACAAAGCTAAGTGAAATCTTTTTCTGTGTAGGTTTACCCATGGAAGAGCAGCTGAGGAGGCTACAGGAGGAAAGAACCTGTAAAGTGTGCATGGACAAAGAAGTTTCAATTGTATTTATTCCATGTGGTCATTTAGTGGTGTGCAAAGAATGTGCACCTTCCCTTCGAAAATGCCCTATTTGCAGGGGGACGATCAAGGGTACAGTTCGTACCTTCCTTTCGTGAGGAGGGAAACCTATGCAAGGTTTGCTTATGTTCCCGTGGGATCCTTGAATTGCTCAAGACTAAGCCAACAGTGTCTTAAGAATGGAAGTTCTGGTAAATTGCTTACTTCAGATGTACTGTTGGGCAATAATGGGCTGTTGTCATTGTACTCATCTTAAATGTTATTCTTCCAGATAGTCATGAAGAGCTTGTTTTCCCATTGTTTTCGGAGAGATTTACACAAGCTGTTGAATTCTCTTGTTGAAGTAATTTTTTTTCTCTCAATGTTTTAAGTAGAGAGTCCTTTCATAAGCATAACCTCACTCTGATCTGGGGAGAGGTTCTTTACTGATCAAGCACATTGTTTTGATGTTTTTGATTTTTAAAACCAAATCTTGTGCAACTGAATTGAGTAGTGAACTTGAGAGTTAATGAATGGACCCATTAACACTTTCAGTGTTGTTTCAGCTGCTGTTTTAATTTGCATTTTATTTATTTTTTTTGTTAACAACAAAGATTAAAATAAAACTGTAAATAAAAGATCCAAGTTCCACTCTTTTTGTATCTAGATATCTTAAGTATAATTAACATTAATTAAATACAAAATTAATTAAATACATGAAATATTTATTTCCCAATAATTCTCCCCCCAGTAATAATGCTTATAGCCTAGTAGCAGCTATCAACCCATAAATTGAGTACTGGTGTTAAAGAGGAATTCTAGTGTAGGAATCACCATCATGATCTTACGAACTGGAAGTAAAAGTACTGGTAACTGGTTGTATAACGACTTTGATTTTTAGATGGTATCTACTCCAGCCAGCACAAGAGCTGTGTTGGAACATAATAGTCTTCTTTCATGGCACTTGGTCACTATTTATTTGGCATTCTTTCCCACTCTGTTAGCTTTTTTCAGTTTTAATGCCTGTGAACCAGAGCTCTTATTCAAGGACATGCAGCAGCAATCTCTGGACCTGCCAGTCATGCTGTTAAAATGCCTTTTTTTTTTATTGCAAAATTCCTGGCTGCTAAACAAATTGTGCATAGGAAATGTATTTGATCTTACTGTCAGCTCTATTCAATAAGTCCACAGCAAGTTAGGTGTTACAACTCTTGACTTCTAGGAGCATGCTGCATCTAAGCTTCTTAGGGATGCAGGGAGTTAGGTGCCTCCCATGGGAATTTTTTCATTGCCCTTCTGAGTGGAGATCTACATAGTGCTTTCCAGTAAGCAGTTTTAAATGCAGGAGCATCTCCATACCCATGCCCTCAACATATTGATTCTGAAACTGGGGCTGTAAGCAGGGGTTTACATATCCAGAGCCTGGCTCCTTCCCTGAGAGTGGGTACCTAAAATCATCCTTTTAAAGAGCTAAGTAAGGTTTTCTTTTCTGATGTAACTGGAGCAGCAGGTGAAATAAGAGGTTGCTACCACTTCCATAATGACATTGGTGAGAAGATTTCCTAAATAAATGGCCAAACTGAAGAGGACCATTCTATCCCTCCTATTGAAGCTACGTGACTAGAACAAAATACAAGCTTTGTAGGATCAGAAAGACCAGAGGGAACTGTGTGAGTTAGAAAAATGTATTGTAATTATGCAATAGGTGATGGATGTTTTATTATACCAGATATAAACGTGACAGCCTTCCACAGCTCTGTGGTTTAAGGAGACAGGGACAGACCATTAAAATGCTGATAGGGTCAGGATGGAAGGGTCAAAGATTTAGACTAAGGGTGTCAACTCCCCACTTCCAGCCCATGAAGGTTGCTTGGCAGTAGGGGGTAGGGATCTGGACCCACCTCCAGTGGTGGGGCAAGCAGCGCTGTGTTGGCTCAGGAAGTTGCAGAGATTGACACAGCTCTTGCTCACACCTTGCTACCAAAACGCATCCACAGTAGGGCTTTCTAGCCAGATTTTGGCAGCAGGCTCAGCCACCAAAGTCCTGGCACCTCCTGAGTTGAATGAGACCACTCCACAAGCCATAATTTTGACACCCTTGATTTAGGTAAAGGATGGTAGATCTGTTTAATGTAGGAGGAAAATTGGCAGATACTGCCAAGAAGATTGGCATGTCAGCGCCATGGGTCCAGTATACTTGAGAATGAACTAAGGCATTGGTGCTCAAGCTTTTGGCCCTGCAGGCCAGCTTAGTCCTACATTTGTAGGCTGGATTGACCCCGGAAGCTAACATGATTCTGGGGCCTGGCATGTCCTCTCTCCCACCCTCTGCATGTGGGGGTTTGGGCCCTGCTGCCCCTATGTGCTTGGATTGGGTCCTGGCATCTGTCACCACCCTGCATCCAGCTGTGAGCTCTGGGATTGGTCACCCAATTCAGTGCGCAGGGTCCAGGGCTCCCCACAGTTCTAGGAATTTGGCAGCGGGGGGCAGTGTCACCACTCCCCTGCCATCAGATTTCCAGACCTGTGGGGATCCCTGCAGGCCATGTGATATGACATCATGAGCTGGATCTAGCCCCACGGCTGGGGGTTGAGCACCCTTGAAATAAAGGAAAAAAAAAGAATGTAGAAAAAGCTTTTATGGTTGGGGAACAGTAAGATGAGTATGTAAAGAAGTTTGGGGCTAGCTTTGATCCATTTCTGGGACTCTGAAGAAAATGATGTAATGAGAAATCTAAGGGAGACATGGAGTGAAAGAGGTGTGTTCTTTGCTAGTGTGAGCTAATTTGCTAGGGTAACCAGCGTGGAACAGCTAGTATCTCCCTTGCTATATCCCAGTTGCAAGTACTTTGATTAAATGCCTGTAACTAACTTGTGCAGGGGCCATCATTAATAAATAGTTTAATATTTGTTTAGTATATTAAAACGGTCACTTAAAGTAACTGTATAAACTGCTATTGGCTTTTGGATTTGAAACAAAAAAAAATCTTTGAGTCACTAATGTGGTCAATCAAATTCCAACTAGAGCCTGGTAGTTAGAAGTTAGGGTACTGTCTATAGGTTGTGGTTCTTTCTCCTAGAACAATTTTATGCATTTTACACTTACACAAGCATTGGACTGCTTTGGGGTTTGTTTTTTTTTTTAAATCCAGCCTATACAGTGCCAGAGCTTCAGTGGGAGAGATGGAAAGTACCCTCACCCAGAAGAGTGTTTCCAAGTGATTTAGAGCACTCTTGAGTGGTTGGACATGTGCCTTTGCCTTCCTTGTCCAAGACAATTCAATCTAATCTAGGTATCCCACTTCCTGGGCTCTAACCACTAGGCAAAGAGATGGTTGGGAGGGCTGGTGCTAACCAGTTAAACATAAAGCAGCTACTCTAGTATTTTGTGAGGGGGCTCAATCCTGCTAATGTGTGGCAGGGGTTTTTAACTAAGCATGCCTACCAGATTTGGTCCTTCTGAGGACTTTGTTGCTTTTTCTGTTTTCTCAATCCCAATGGCTTGTGCCCTTGGGGAGGGGGGGGGAGCTGAGGGGTGCACGGGGAGGCAGATGTGCTCTGACTGCAAGCACGTTTGCAAAACAGACCTGAAGGTGATTGGGGAACTTCCAAGTTAAAAGGGAGGTACCAAGCAAGTTTGGGCATCTCCACATTTAGATGGCAGCTGAATAGGGATTTTTGAAGCACAGTTTTGGATTGAGCCCCTCCCAGGCTACCTCAACACTGCTCTACATGCCTATGGGCAGGGAGTTTTGGACCTGAACTCTTGTGTTGTGTGGTTTTTTTTTTTGGTGTTTGTGTTTTTGTTTTTTTTTAAATTTGTAGAAAAAGAGTTGAACAAGCTCCTCCTGGAGCATGTTCAGTACTTCTGGATGCTATGAAATCCTGTTAATTAGTCATTTGAAAAGCCCATCACTATCGTCTTATTTGTCAGTTGTGAATCACTTTGAGAATCCTACTGAATTATTATATGTGAAACATTCCGGTTAATTAATCATCCATTAAAGTACAATTACTCATTTCCTAATGCACATATACAAAATTGAAGTGGAACTTGTTCCTGTTAGTCAGCCTAAGAGATACTGGCCTATGCCATCCCTAGCACTGGACAAGTCAGCTGCCACTGAGAAAGCATTGGATTATCTTCAACTTTTCTTGGCTCAGTAAGATGGATGATACTATTAGGTTTTTCATAATTATGCCCTCTTTGCCAAAATAGAAGATATAAGAGTACAAAGCAAAAACCTTTGACTAACTAGTTTTACATTGTATTAGTCCATCCTAGTCATGTAATTCTTATGTAGTAAGCACTCTGAATTTTTGTAATAAGAAATTGTACATTAAGCATTTATCTCCATAATCATACCATTCTTTATAGCAAGCCAGAGCATGTGCAATTTGCATTTGCAATTTACATTCTTTTTCTTTAAAGTACTGTCAAAAATCATTCTTTGTAAGATGTGTAAAAAGTTGAAAATAGCTAACTACTTACAATTTGTAACTCCTAGATAACGATACCCGATCCTCTTGGAGTGATGCAGTATCAGATTTACTTTACTGAGGTGTTCAGTGGCCCAGGACCAGTTGTTATTACATGTATGGCATGCTGGGTGCTTTAGACTATGGTATAACCTCATAAATCCAGTTTCCAAGATTCTGGAATTCTCAAAAATCCAGCACTTTTTAAAATACACTACATCAGGGGTTTTCAACCTTTTTTTTGACCAGTGTACCCCCAGCAGCTGGTTGGAGCGGGGGTGGGTCCTGCTTACTCTGAGCTGAAATAAATTTCTGGGCCATAGAGTCCAGTCTCCCATTATTGCAAGTAAGCACATCATAGAATGCCTTCCCAGGCCTTTGAACCGAGTGTAAGAATGGCTAAATACTAAAAGGAATTAAACTTTGCCGTGCCTTGCATCTTGTTTAAGCAGCCTGATTTATTTATTTGGATACCTTCATCCCTTGTAGTTAGTTAATCAGTTCTATGACTGTTTGGCTGCAATTGAGATTAAGCTACAATTAAGCATATGGTTGCTAAACATGGTCAAAACCATGGTGCAAGGCCAAGGTTATGAACACAATTCTGTCTGAGTAACATAAATTTTCTTTTCTCATGCACCCTCTTTGCTCATACATGATCTAATTTTCATTTGGCAAATACAAAAATGTGTTTGGAAAATTTGTTTTCTTGGTCATATTTAAGAAATTGATTTGGAAAGACCTTCCAGCATGACTTAAGGCAAGTCCATAAAGCTCTTGGTTTTTCTTAGGCTATTGCTTTAGTTTAAATGAAGATGAGTACCCCGTTTTCAGAACTGTCCCTACGACAGGAGGCTAGTTAAGCACTATACTGCCACCTTGTGAAAAGTGTTTTCATGCTTTAAGAGACAGCTGATCTTCAGCTGAGGCTAAAAAAATTTTGTGAATTAGATATTCTTTCGGTAACTCTCTGTCTCATGTCAGTACACTTTCACATGCACACCTTTTAACTTTCCTTTAAAACTCTTCATGTTTCAAAACTGACAAGTGCTTATTGTGGGGTTTTTTGTTTGTTCGGTTTTTTTTTTAAAGCTACGGGATGTAAAGAAATCTTAATTGGGTTGGAAATGGTTCTAATACTTTTTTGCCCTCTTTTAAAAATAATTTTGTAATTAAGAGACTTGAAGTTTGTGAAAAATAAATCCCAGAAGTTGTGTTTATGGCTAGACCTGAGACATTCAAAATACATATAGACAAACCAGCCTGTTCGAAAAGAACAGCATTCAAACCAGCATTCTTTGCATGAAGGGCAAGGCCCTCTGATGACCTAGAGAGCTTGCAGGATTGCTGATCGAACACTGCTGGTGAGCAGGCTAGGTTTAAAGTGGCTTACCCTACAAAAACATGTACCGGTTGGTACGTGACCCTTGGGACTGAACTCTTATCTGTGGATTGGAAAAATTCCATGTAGCTGGCAGACTCTCCGGGCTCTAAGTTTCTTTGATCACATGGTCCTCAACATCTTTTAAACATTACACTATCTTCATATGGATGAGGTAGCAGGAAAGAATTTAGAAACTCTTTAGGAAGAAGTTGATAGCCTAAGAGGCTGAGAGCTGGAAGGACTTAAGTAACGGTTCCCAAACTAGGAACTAAAAAGTTGTCTCTTGGCAGACAAGAACATTCAATTACCCTAGATGGGCTCAGATGGGAAATGAAGTAGCATGTGGCCATAAGCCAACTGGAAGTTGGGATGGGAGCCCTGAATTGGGATCAAAAGATTGGGTATCACCGGCCTGCAAGCTTGATAGAGGCATTGCTAGTGGTAGGGGAAGTTGCCTGATGGAGGAAGTCAGGATAATCATAATGGTCATAATCATAATGGAAGTCAGGATAATCATAATGGTCCCTTCCAGCCTTGAAATCTATGCTCCTGTGAGTGTGGATAGGTCTTCATAGTTCTGGCTTCTTACTACTATCTGCCACTGGACGGGTTTCTCTCAGTAATGTTACTGCTAGCAAACTAATGTAAAAACCAAGTGAAAGTTTGTACTGCAAATAACACTAAAAATTGTTGATGCTTTAAGCCATGGAGCAGTGAGGCTTAATTACTATCTGCCGGCATAATTGTGTTCTGCCTGGTTTCCGAACAAGCTAACTCTGCCGTTCTCATTCCAGTCCACATCCGACTTCCTTACTTGAAAATAATCTGTGGCAAAGCTTCAGAAATGTTTTTAAGAGCTGTCTTTGGCACAGTTTATGTTGCTAATACAGCAATAGAGGGGAACAGCTTCTCAGAACTGAACTTTCTTTGACCCTTTGTACAAGAGGGTTTTTTTCAAAACAGAAGAACATAAACATTAGCTTCCCATATAGCTCTGTTGATCAAGAAACACCAGGACTTCTTAAAATATCCCCACTCAACGCCCACCTCATTCTTGTGCTGGCGGAAGGGTATTTGTCCCCTTTAATGATTTAAACTAGGGTTAGCCAACTGGTGGTCCATGGGCTAATGGGTTAATGTGCAGTGCCCAGGCTCCTACATGGCCACCATTTCCTCTACTGCTCCAGCTGCTGCAGCAGCCAGCATCTGCAGGATCCCCATCCCTGCCTTAGCCTTTGTTTCCTGCTCCTGCCCAGGGGATGGAGTGGTGCAGCCCAGGGTAGCCCACAGCACAGTTCAGCAAGGGAGCTAATGTAGGGGCTGCCTGTGCACATGTAACAGGGGTGGGGGTGCAGCCCAGGGGGTTTGTAGACCACACTAATAGCCTCCAAGACCTGTGGCTCCCACTACTGCAGCCTGCATGCTATGAAGCCCCCAGCTGCTTAGAAGTTGGACAACCCTGATTTAAGCAGTGACACCCAAAGCTGATAACCTGACTTGCCATCAGATGGAGCTGGAGGGCCAGACTCTCAGTTGTAGATCAGTATTGTTTCTCTTGACTTCTGGAGAGCTCCAACAACTTGTAAGGCCTGGTTCAGGTTGCCATAGAAATCAGTGTTTTGTACTATTCTGTGCAGCTATGAAACAGGTCCTTAAGCTGACACCGTTCTGTAATGTATTTACACTGCAGTGTCACGAGGTTGCAGTTATTTGGTGGTTTCCTGGAGTTGTGTTGAGCATAGCATCTTCCCCTTTGTTTCATTCTCACTTCGTCTGCAAGTACTTAATCAAGAGGCCATAGGCTCAGTACTATGATAATCACTGTCATTATGGTCAGGGTCCTCGGTCAGCTTGAGACAAAGGTGTCTTGGTCACTGTCCCATCTCACCTGCTGAACCCAAGATGCATGTGAAGCTCCAAAGGACTCTGTTAGCTTGACTCTGAACAACCACTCTTTTAAGGTACTAGTGGAATGGTCAGTTACTGTCCTCTCTACTGTCTGTTTGGCCCAATAAAAATACCAAACAATTCTTGCCCCTCATACATTTAGATCAACATTTAGAGAATTGCTCCAGCTCTATAATAGCCCCTTCGTGGCACCAAGACCACAGTCACCTGCAGGCATGAGATCAGGGGTGGGTAAAATACAGGCCATGGGCTGGATCTGCCCTACCAACAGATAGGATCTGGCCCATGGGAGGGTGCCCTCCCAACTGATTAGATCCAGCTCACAGCTGCCTTTGCTGTGCTGTGCTTTGTATAGGGCTGAGCCCCACCCCCACTGGCCCCAGCCGCAGCCAGCAATGCATAGCTTCCTGGTGGGGCTGCTCCCAGTGTGGCTGCAGTTGCCCAGGTGCTGCTTTACTCCCCCTCCCCCCTCCCAGCCCCAATCCAATGGCTCTGTCTCCTCTTCCTGCCCCCCCAATATATAAGACTTTATTTTGAGTTATTATGCAATTGCCTCTATATATGCAACTCAAAAAAACATAAATCAGGATAAAAATTATTTTGTGAAATTAAAATATAGTAGATTGGTTTTTTTAGTATGATTTTTTTTAAATCTATAGTTTGTTAAAGTATCTTCTTACAGAATGTGTGTGTGTATGTATGGCCCTGGACTGCACACCAAAATTTGTTAAGTGGTCATCCAGCCAAACCAACTGCCCACCCCAGCACTCAATCCTCCCTGCTGGTGTGCTTATTGTGAGATAGAAAGAGGTGGGTTCAATAGAATCAGGTGTTGTTCCACCTCTTGATTTCTATCGGTAGCTATTACAACATTCTGGGGTGCGCATACCTTCCCATCAAAATATCAGAGGTGGACTAGCTAAAACTTGTAAACTCAAGGCAACTTGGCTAGTGTTGCATTATGAGTCAACCCTAAAGTTTGTCTCCAGACTCGGAATCCAGCATGGACAGTGGTCTGTTTTTCAGAAAGGAATATTCTTGATGTCTATGGCATTGTTTCACTGAAATAATTCTTATGGGCTTCTCACCTTTCTGCCATCCCTCCAGAAATAGTAGAGGGGAGCACATTTATTAAGGAAATGCCAAATGTTGTGCCTGAGGGCATTTTTACACATGCAAGTGCCACAGCACTGGGCACTTTGAAAAGCTCCCGGTGCTGCAATGCTTGCAGTTGTATAAGCGGCAAAATGTGCGTCAGTGCTGAGAAAAATGCTTTTGAATTAAAACACATTGGAGGTGCTGTAGTTCAAAAGTGCACCACTGCCATTTTCTGTGCACTGATGCGCATTTTGCCACTTATACAACTGCATGCGGTGGAGTGCAATGCAGTTTGCCTCAGCTCGTGTATGGAGCAGCCTCGATTCGAGTCTGCTCCAAAGCAATGGCTCTCCAGCACCTTGCAGGACAAAAAGTATGTATATAAATGCCGGGTATTCTTTTTCTTTTTTCTTAAGTGGCTTGCTTCCTTAGCAGTGTCGATTCTTTACAATAAGCCAATGGGAAGGAGGGGTTAAACTGATCAGCTGGAATGCAACTGCTGTTTGGAGACCAGGCTTATATTCATTTTTTGGTGCTGGTTTAGGACACATCATTGTAATAGTTAGTGGTATTCTTCAAATCATGCCCTAGGAAACTAAAACCCAGACATGGGAATTCTGTTGTATCACATCCAAGGAAGGAAAGTTACAGGTTAGTAATTTTCCTTTAGCTTGCTTTATCCTTGTGCTCTTTTTAGAAGTAGGAACTCTGTTAAAGCACACAGTTATTGAATACATGAGCTTTATGAACAGTTGCAGTTAGAAGAAAACTCCTAACACCTGGGTTCAGGATAAACTTCAGTATGGTGATAGCATTTGGGAACTGAAATTGCAAATATTCTCTAAAAGAACGTAAAAGATTTTTAATTAGAGTAAAGATCTGTGTAATGTAACTCAACGAATGTCTTGCCTGCTGGTAGGCATGGAAGTTGCTCATAGTATTTATATGGGGGAGACCAGACTTTTAAAGCTGTGATTTTTCTCAGTGGATATAACAAGAAAGTCAAATGTGCAGGGTTTTAAGAGACCTGGATTAAAACTCTTGGACCTTGTTCCCTGTTTGTTTTAAGCTGTTGGTTTTTAAAACTTCTTTTTATTAGAACATCTACTTTTTCAGGTTTGTTTTGTACTGTGAACAAGGAAAACAAGAAATCCCAGCCCAAAGGTAAATTGGTAAAAATCATGTGAGAGTAGAATTCAATCAGCTGCTCAAAGCCATTAGTGTGGGGGAAAAAATGCGTTTCTCATGTTTCAATTAGTAATTTTACAGGTCACATCATGCCACATTGAATCCCACATTGTCATCCCAGTCACATTGACTGAAACTTGCCCAGCCTTAGATAAGTGCCCTGACCTCTAGCGTACAGGGTCATGTTCTTCTTTGGGCTCCACGTCTGTCTGCACAGAGGAACTTCCCCCTGCTCCTTGAACAGCATGTAGCTTGGTAATTAAGACACTTTCCTGGGACAAATGGGGTTAAAACTCTAAATGTTGAGGAAAGCACTGAACACAAGTTTTCCATACCTAATGTAAGTACTACAAGGCTACTATGCCCATGGTACGTAGTGGTATTGCCATTACCAGCTAGGTCTTAAAAGGGGAGCAGAAGGCCTTGCTCACTTTTGAAGAAACCTTATTGGTCCTGGCTCCAGGTTGCTCTGCATGAGCAAACTAGCACAGGAAGCCACAGAACTGCCGCAGAGCAGCGTTGTGGTACTGCAGAGTAGTTCCTTCTGCTCGGAGGCAGGGCCATGCATTGCAACTCTGCTGCTTCGCCTCAATGCAGGGCAACCTGGCACCAGGAACAAATGGGGATGGGTGCTGACCATGGGGCACGGTTGGAGGGTAGGATGGGAGATGGACAGCAGAACTGCATGGGGCAATGGACAGCAGACAGGGGGCAGGCAACACAATCAAGTTTTGAGGAGCACTAGTCTAGAACAGTGGTTCTCAACCTTTTTTGCATCAGGACCCATTTGTAAACATTGATGGCCAGTCCCAACCCAGTACCCCTCACTCCCAACCCGTTGCCCCTTGCCCCCCATGCTCCAGCTGCCCAGTGTGTGGGGCAGAGGTTGGGTGTGTGGGGGGCATGGGGGCCACCAAGCAGCCCCTTGCAGGCAGGAATGCTGATGATCTGCAAGGGAAAAGCCAGTTTCCCACATTTTTCTCCTTTAAAGAAGAGTCCATTTTTAAAGTTTGTCAATCCAATTTTAAAGTTTGTTTGCAACCGTTTCATATATTCTTGTGACCCATTTTTCGATCGCAACCCACAGGTTGAGAAACGCTGGTCTAGAAGACTAAGCACAGGTTGGGAAACATGGGTGTAATCTTATCTTTGCCACCAGCTAACTGTGTGTCTCTTGGATAACCAGAGACCATCTGAATACTGCTGGCATAGGGTGACCTTCTTAGCCAATTATTTGAAAGCTCTGATTCTTCAAGTTTTTCCATGTGGACAGGTCCTTGTCTGGAGCATTGCTGAACTGAAACTCCTGCCCATGTGGGTGCTGGTGTCCTGAGGCATGGAATGGACTTGTAGGGTTGAGGCTTATATGTATACTCCTCATTTAATACAGGATAAAGTGTTGTCATTATCTTACTAGTATCACTTTAATCATCTAACAGTTGAATTTCCATTTAACTTTCTTTAGAATACAAACTCTGAACACTGGCTATGAGCAGGACTCATGATTTTTACTTTGTAGAGGACAAGCATCTTAAAAGAATTTTTTCCTTACTGTTGCATTATCTGTTCCTAAATCTGACAACAGACATTAACATTGTTTTCTGTAATATAACCCCCCCACACTGTTTTAAACAGCAGGAGTTATGCCAAAACATGCAGTCCTTTTGTTTTCTTCCATATAAAATGGATTATGAAACACTTGTATATTACAAACTAATATTTTGAGCCAACATTTTTTGTAGAACTGATTCTGGGGGAACTGTAACAGCATTTAATAAAATAAAATAAAAAACCAGCATTGAGAGTCTCATACTTAAAGCACAATTTTCATTTTATTATTTATCTGTACATAGGTCAGTGGATCTCAGTAACCCTACTGAGTAGCACTTAATACAGTAAAACTCTGGTACTATAAAAGGAAAAGTAAGAACTGACATGTGGTAAAATAATGCTTTGCAAATTGGTAGTTTAGCTAATAGAAAGGAAGAAAGAAAAAGACATGAATTTCCCCCCAACAGTGTAAATAAGAATCACTTAAAATACTTTAAAACTTTTTTTCTCTAGCTTAAAAAAGAAATAAAGTCACATGTGAAAGTAAGTGTCAGGCTGGGAACAGTCTGACATTGCAGGAGTAAGAAATACCTGGATAAGGGAGGGTTTGCCAAGGCGGGCTCTCTCTCTCTCAGAGGAAAAAAATATTTAGATTCTTTAGGAATAGAAAAACAATCCCCAAAAAGCCATTTTCAACTCTTAGGAAAGTGCAAGACTTAACAAGAATAAAATATTTCTATAAAACATTTCTAAAGTTTTTACTAATGCGAGACCTCTGAAGTGCTGCATTGCATGTCTCTGGCCACCCTCCACATATATTCTCCTATGAATCTTGCTCGACTGCACATTAGGTGGTGGATTATCATCAGAAATAACCACTAAAGTAACATTCCCACCACCAAAACACTTTCCAGTGGAGAGCCAGCCACAAATGAAAGCTGACTAAAACTGAACAAATACGCATTGCTGTTTAAATAGTCTCAAGGAGAACAGATCTGGATTTCCTTAAGCTTCATACTACTGCTGCTTAAACAATGTAAATTATAATTAATAAGACACCACCAGTGTAAGTGGGAAGGCAACAAAAGATAGCTTTACCCCTTAACATACGATTCTGAGGCACATCTACACATCACTCTGCTTCAGTATTTCCTTTTGGAAGTACAGTAACTCTTAACTATTCCTAAAACCTCATGTGAAACACAACATGGAGTTTCCAAATGAAAACAGTGGGGATTTTCTTATGTTCAAGAGAGAACAATTTTCAGTGGAAAACTTCATATTCACAATAAAAGAGAAACCGTTTTCTCCTTTACAATTTCATCTCTCACATACCTTTGTGACTTGCCATGTATCAATCTGTAATTGGTTATCAACCAGCAACTCTTGGAGAAAATGTCTGTCAGTAGATACTGAATATAGATGATAGGTGTACAGCCTCTGAATCAGAACTGCCTACACCTCTGAATGCTGGACGCTCCAGTGGAAGAGGAGAAAGAGGGAAGAAGATTTGGGACATGCCCTGTGCATCCTCCCAATCAGCATCTGCTGTGTGAGACAGGATACTGGGCTTGATGGATCTATGGTCTGACCCAAGTATATGGCATTTTTACGTTCTTATAATTCTAATTAAAAACATTACAAAGGTTTTCTAGCCTTATTTCTTATTTATAAGAAAAAAAATAGTTCCACCCCATTCCCAAGGCTTATTTCATTTTGAAGATCACCAGGAAAGTCTCCACAGCTCACTTGTAGTCTAAAATCTGAGATCCAAAAACCATTAACAGAAGTTCATGTCAAGTTTTAAGTTAAAAATAAATTTGTTTTTACATAATGTAGTAGGAGTTGCTTGCTTCTGTATTTACCTGCCAGGACCTACTTGTATTTTGTCTTGAAAGGGACTCTGTAATTTATTCAGACTAATATGCCACCTGTAGAACACCCCACATTTATGGATGTAAGTAGTAATTAAATGGAGTCATAATTTTGACGACACACAATGTATTGTGTTAATGATTTTCTTTCTCAGAGCTTCTATGAGCGTACATTGGAAAGCATTAACCTCAGCTTTAAGGAACATTCCTGATAGGATTTAAAAAAAAAATTACATCTGTAGTAGAAAGCCTATTCCCACAAAGTGCTCACTCAGTTCTTTCAACGCTTTTTGAAACCAGTGGGGGAGTGTTCAGGGTGTTCAAAAGGCCCTCAGCACTTCGCAGGATCAGATCCATAAAAAGCTTTGGAGAATTGTGATCACCTTTACAAAAAGAGAACTTTTTTTTCCCTGCTGTCTGCTGTGAAGCACCTTTAAATGATGGCGTCATGTTCATCACTGTAACAGAAATACAATCATTAAAGTTTTGGTAGTAGCATTAAGAAATAAGAACACAGTATTAAACATTTCAGAATAATTAGATCCAAATTAATGCCGGGCAAATTATTTGCTAATAAAAGCCCATGTCAGGAAGTCCCAAGCTCCAATATTTGCCCACATCTGAAGTGAAAACATCAAATGGCTCAACCTCTGGTCACTGTACCAACTGCTCCAGGGTTTTTATGTCATTCAGTTAGCTAAATTACTACAGAAGTTGACAAGGAGCACATTTGTATTATGTCTTTCCTTGCCTACATTTAGTGCCAGTATCTTTAAAGCTGTAAGTGGGACTCCATATATATTTAAATACCATCATTTTTAAGATTCAAATCTCATGATTTTTTTTTTGGAGACTGAGACATGATTTTTGAACATTTAGAAATCCCGAGAAAGGGCAAATTGTATGAGTCAATTATGTTGTCTGTTACGCATTTGTTTAGTTGGAGGCTGGATGAACAGCTGGAGATTTGGAGGGTCACTGCTGATAAGGAGGGTGTGAAGGTGAGACTGGATGGTTCCCATACTTAAACATAAATTTAAAAAGGGAGAGATACCCGAGTGGCTGAGCACTAGGCAAGTTCCAACAAGTCAAATGACATCACCTCAAGCAAAACACACATCTTGAGCTGAGATGAACAATGGAAACAAAAGGCAAATCCTGAATAAGGATGCTGATTTTTGAACTAAGACTAGAATAGATATGAGCCCTCGGGAGAAACTGCAGTTGGGATAGTTGTGAATGATACAGCTTGATGATTAAATAACAAAAACAAAAGCAAAACAAAGATTTTCTTAACTTGCACCACTAACATTTAATGCAACAAAAAGGTGCAGTCAAAGTAGCAACTGTTTCCTTATGAAATGAGATATGCTACCAAAAATGAAGCCAAAAACATCCAGTAACCAGATGAATAACTAAGAAACAAGCCCCAAGATGAAAAAGGAAAATGATCCTAATTAGTGACTGCACTGTGAGAAACCTAGCTTGAGATGCGAGTCCCAAAAGAGGCTGGCGTAAGGCCAAAGTATCTTCTAATTAGATGCGAGTCCCAAATGAGGCTGGTATAAGGCCACAGTATCTTCTAGTTACGGTGATGAGTAACATGGAAAATGATGGGGCAGTTCCACTAACTGGAATCCACGTAAAGCAAGCAGTAGTTAAGACAGACAAAAAAACAAGTCACTTGACTTCACAGATTTTGGAAAGAACTGCATTCTGAGTCAGCGCACAAGATCTGGAGATCCTTCCGGCGCCAACTGCAAGACAGGAAGGAAGCTCAATGCTGAAAAATTAATTTATGCAATTCCTTTATTGCAGAGGGGAAAATTTGGCTTTATAAATCAATCATTTTCAAATGTGGCCGCCTACTGTTATGCTTAAGGTATGTCCATGTTGGCATGGGTAACGGGATTCTTTTTTGTGATAAAAGGTAAAAGAATTAATCTTTTGCTAAGCAGATGGAATACTAAACCCCATTCAAAACTGACTTGTTAGCCAGCTTTTCTGTATGTAAGAAAGTGGGAAGAATACAGAGATAATTATTTAATTCCAATAGTCTGGCTTGTATATCCAGTGCAGTAACACAGCAGATAGAAGCTACTTTACTATAGTCAATGAAGAACAAGGGGAAAAAATAACAAACCATTAATACACAAAGGGAATCCACAGGAATCCACTGCTAAGAGTTAATAAATAAATATTTAATAACCAAGCAGCTAGTGGGTACGGGGTAGCAGTATGCAGAAAATATTTACAAATCTAGCAAATGATAGGGTTGGATGTGCATACATGCATGTAGACAAATTCTTCAGACAACAGCCTTCAGGAAAGTGAATTATAAAATCTGAGAACACCTAGTAAATATTAAAGTCTATAACTACAAAAAAGATGCCGCATTGTTGGCACAAGAGTTTTAACCTAAAGAACAATAACAAATGTAAGAAATTCCATGGGGGTCTACTGGAGGTAATTCTTGAAAGCTTTGAGGGTTTACTCCCAACGCCCAGGATTTTTCCAAGGAAAAAGGAAATCCTGTTATGGAAATGTGGAAGAAAGAGGGCGCTGAACAAAATTTACAGATTCAGTCAAAACTTTCAGGAGAAAAATAAGGACAACAAACTGTAATGAACCTGCTTAGACTAGCCCAAGGGCAGAGGCGCAAGCAAGGCCTTTATGTAACAGATCAGCAAAAAAAACCCTGTGGACAATAAGATTTAGCAGTAAACAAGAATCTTTTGAGAAATGAAACTCAGGAAGGCTCTACGCAGCTCAGATGAATGTAAACTATTTTTTAAATCTCTATTGAGGGGGAAATTACAGTTCTTTTCTTTTCATATACCAAAGTCAAAGAAACAAATCTGCGAGAGAACACCCTCTCACTTACATGGTTCTGTACCGAATGCCTCTTCTGGAGTGGTATGTTTTGCACCCAATGTAGAGAATGGCTAGCATTCCAAGTGTCAGTACAATACCACCTACAAAGCTGCCCACATCAAATCTGGAAGCTCTGGCTTGTGCAACTGCAGATTTTGAAGCGTGTAACAAAAAGAAGAAAACAAAAAGGCAGATTTTAAGACTTGTACATTCTGCTGTAATATACCTCAAATCTGGTTCTATCTAGATTCTTTTATGCCATGCCTTGTGAATGAGAGGGTCTAAGGTGACAAGTGTATGCAGTCCCCTGGGTCAAATGCTAGTCAACACTACCAGGTACTAAAACCAAGTATGCCAAGTTCTGGTTAACTTCTGCACCTACAATGAATAAGGAGGCTGGGCATAAGGGGCCTTCCTCCCTTCTGCAGGGGTGATCCAGTGTCATCAACAGCCATTCTTACTGCAACAGCTCACACCACATCACTCAGAGGAGCTGGTCACGTGGAGGTGGTGTTTCCCAAGACACTGAGGGAGAGCTGGAATCTGGGAACAGTAATCTCAAATTTATCATAATTGAATTTGCTTAGAGACTCCAGCATTATGTGACACATATTTTTTAATGTACTACAATTAACTGCTCCTCTAGTTTTTGCTGCTCCCTGCTGTATCCCAGAACCAGCCTTTTCTAGCTTTCTGGGTCATGGCAACAGGATTTCCCCACCTTTAGATTCAGTTATTTGTGCAATCAGAAACCCCACCAATGAAGACCTATTCCTGCCCCAGATATCATCCCCCACATTATACAGCCAGCCAACTCTAGCCCTGACTGGTTGTGCCAATTTAGCAATCCCAGTCAAAAGATGCAGTTTGTGCCTACATTCATCTATGGTTGCCATGAGAAGGCTTATGTGGATAAGCATATATTCCTGTCTGAGGTTAACGCATAATTCCCATGTGACACAGCTTCACCTAACTTGAGGTACCAGGGTTTTTTTTTTTTAAATAAATGTCAATGTGTTGGTGAAGATGATAATGAAAGTAGGTTAAGTCAGCTTCAAGGTACCCCTGACATTTAAAAGTTTTATGATCCTTGAGGGGAATACAACTCATGCAATGTGGCATTTGTCAAATGTAATACAGTCTTGGTTAACAGAGCTAGAACTTTCCATCCTTGTAATCTCACATGATTATATCCAGCAATTTCAAATTCAATCCCTGTTGCCAGCAATCTACCCAGAGTCATAGTGTTACATAAACCAATCACATGGGAGACTTACCATAGAAAAGAGGCTATTTGGAATTTGAATTCCACTGAATGTGGAAGTTGTTGTTTGTGATGAAATACTTTCCTGAATTATAACCATGTCAGAGAAAAGCAATAAAGTGGAAGAAATGACAGAAATATGGAAATTGAATTCTTTAGCCTACTGTGGAGTCCTGTAACAGTCCTGTAACAGATTTGATCTAACTGCTCACCTTTCAATGAGAAGTAGGGTATCTTTTGGCTACGATGCTGAATATTAACTGCTTAACCATGGCTAGTTGGTCAGGTTGTGTAGCCTTCATAATACTTTTTACCACCTTCCCATGCATCTGGAGGTTGTAAGTCACCAACTAACTGAACCTGACAAGTATTTCTGGCTTTGCTGGTGTCAACAAAGAACGGTGGAAGGTGAAGATAGGGGGCTTACTAGGTCAGCTAGTGTGTTTCACCATGCCAGTACATGGTTGTTACCTGGAAGGAGGGAGATCTGGTTTCTGCTCTTTCTCAGCTGATCGTGATCGCTAGGTTAAAAAGTCAGGTGCCTCTTGCTCACTTCGCTTCCTGCCCTAGGATTCTGTCATTCCTGCCTAAACGCTGACTCAGGTTCAACAGGGGTAGAGGGTTTCTTTACTGACTCTTCAGCCTGGTGGTGGTTAGGACATTTTCCTGGGAGGCTGGGGAGTTGAGTACAGTTAACCTCCCCCAATTGAAAATGGCTTAGAACGCAGGTCTGTTACTTTCTGGATAAATGCTTGAAGATATTATGTGGGCTGTGGTAACAAGCTGAGTCACTGCCATACTTACAGCTGAACCAATCCTGTTAGTACACATCAGGCATGCTCTGGGGACATGCAACGGATCTAGCCTCCCTAGTGACAAGGGGGAGTTTAGGTAACAATATGCTTCAAAGCTGAATCACAATGAGGTGTCAGCAGGAGTTAAGTCCCTAGCTACTCAGTCTGGATTGCTTCCAAGTTTGAATGGAAGACCAAATTTAGATGTCTTGGGAACTTTGCAGTCCAAAATTTAAGTGCCCAATGAATGTTGTGGATGCCTGAGTGGGAGTGTTCTGGCTTGCTGTTTGCAATTTGTGTGTCTAAAATCCACTTAAGTCCTGGTTAGTTGCCTAACTGACCCATATGAATTTTCCTTTGAATGTCAAACCCCCTTAAACATATTTGAAAGTCCCAAAATAAAACTTCCAAAAAGCTTGTCACATTATCAAAGGGTTTTTTGACTTCTGGGTGCTTACAATATTTTGATGAGCTTGCCTCTTATTTAAGTGTTGAGAGATCAGTGTATTCTCAGTTATACCTATTTACACCATCCAGAAAAGTTCCAAGAATTACACTGATGTAACTCAGATAAAATTATTTCCTGAAAATGGATTATCCAGCAAGCTTTGCTGTTTGTAAGTCCCAAAAACATGCTTGGAAACATGCCATTTCCTAAGACTAACGTAGCTGAAGCTGTTTTGAATGAGATTTCAAACACTGAAGCACAATGTAGATAACAGACAGTCCGAGTTAGTGTGCCATAGGAAATAAAGAGCAGTCAGAGGCACATACCTGTTACAGAAACTGAAGCAGAGGTGGAAGGAGTACTGGCAGTGGTCACTGTAATATTGGGTTTTGATGGCGTGCTTGTTTGGGGTTTTGAAGTGGCCGTTGTGGTTGACTGAGTGGTGTTAGCTGAATGGGTGCTATTGGCTGGTTTGGTGGTGGTGACTGGCTGGGTGCCATTGGCTGACTGGGTGGTGCTGACTGGCTGGGTGCCATTGGCTGACTGGGTGGTGCTGACTGGCTGGGTACCACTGGCTGCCTCGGTGGTGTTACCTTTTTCAGGGGGATCTGTAAATATTGTAAAACATAACATCACATGGAGAATACTGCCATTAAAAACCCACTAATTGTGAATAATATTTTTCATAAAATTGCAACTATTTAACAGTACAGTTTTGAAAGACTTCTGTAAATCAAAAGGCTTATTGTAAATTATTCCTCCAGAAATAAGATGGAGAACCATTTGTCATGGAGTGTTTTTCTGCTATTGCAGGCACTAAGCCTATTAGTATGTGGTTATCCAATCTCAGAGCCCAACTCCTTCCACATGCATCTTCTGTGGAAAGGTGTCACTGCTAGGCTCCAATGCTGAAACCTAGGAGTGGGTGACAAGGTATTTTTGACGTACAGCCTCTGCTTTGTAATTTGTTCTACCCTGGATTTGGCCATTGTCTGCATTTAGGGGAGTTTTAGGGTTCTGCCCCCTATCACCTTAACTGGAGTTAAAAGCTAGAGCATAATTATCCTAATAGTCATTTGGGGTGCTGGGAACAGAGGAGAATTTAATTTCAGCTGATTTTTAGTGAGAACTCTTAATTTCATTTGGGTCTCTTGAACCCTTGTAACATTTGAATTTCCCCCATGCTTGTAATTCAAATCTGCTCAGGTCCCTTATGTAAGAAAGAGAAACACTGAGTTTTGACGTAAAACCCCCCTAACCCCTCCAAAGAAACCAAAGTAAATGTGAGGAGAACAATCTCCTCAGTTTCATAACTTTCAAATTCTTAAACAAGTCTGCTGAAAACAGAATTATTATGGATTTACACAGATTTACATGCGATAATCTAGATCACGAGGAATGAATTGACTATATTTTGAATAAAAGACTGAATACAGTCCCTGTAAAAATCTATCACAAAACCGCAACAAACTTTAGTGATTATTCTTAAATTCATAAATTTCTCTGCAAGATGATAGTGACTACTTATGTTGCACATGGGTTATATCTGTTTCAGTAAACAGATTTCTAAGTCCCAATACTCACTGGATTGGGAAGAGTATATTAGGTAAAACTGGAAAATGCACATTTAAGTAATGTTCACAAAGTTCACAAATTTTAGCACAATAAGAAATGTTCAAGAAAAGCAAAAAATAGGATCAGCACCAATGAATGCTAATTACGAACCCTCTTTAGGAAAATGAGACTATTCAGGAGAACACTTAAGTACATATTTAACTGAGACAGGTAGTTAGCCATGTTAATCTGAAGTCAGGCAGAAGGCAGAGTACACTTTACAGACTAACTGAATCAGAGATGCATAAGCTTTCATGAGCAATTGTGAAGTGGGTTTCATTAGATGATTGCATATCTCTGATTCAGTTAGTCTATAAGGTGCACCTCTTTGAGTCATGGACTCAACATGCGTGTTTGCAAAACTACAGTACTGTCAACCCCACCATGCCAAAAATCATGAGACAAACTATGTAAAAATCAGGTGACTGGCATGTAAATCATGAGTTGCTACTTTTGAAGTGTGTGTGTGTGGGCGCTATTGTGAAGGTGTGGGGGCCTGTGGGTGTGTGGGGGGGGCTTGGAGCCCAGAGAGGTAGGGGCCCCGCACACCCTGGCAGGATGCCGGAGTACTGTGGGTCAGGAATGAGAGGCAGCAGCAGAGCTGTGGCTTGGGAGCAAGAACCAGACACACAGAGACAGACACACAGACAGCACCCAGCTGGTAAATGGAGGGGAAGGGTCAGGGGGGAGAGATCGAGTCCCCCGGTGAGCAAAGGAGTGGGGCAGAAGCAGAGACTGGGATGAATGGGGCCCCTGGGCTGGGGCAAGTTGTCCAGAGGTACAGGGTGGGGGGGGTGGTGGCTCCCCA
>NW_017729032.1:28901012-28902177 GCF_001723915.1 Gavialis gangeticus
GTCAGGGGGGAGAGATCGAGTCCCCCGGTGAGCAAAGGAGTGGGGCAGAAGCAGAGACTGGGATGAATGGGGCCCCTGGGCTGGGGCAAGTTGTCCAGAGGTACAGGGTGGGGGGGGTGGTGGCTCCCCACAGCTGCAGGCACCCCCAGGACATGTGCACCCTGCGGGCTCTGCGCCCTGCTACCTCTGCCTTGGAAGCTCAGCTGTGCAATGCCCGTGCGCTTCCTGCGCCAGGTGGGCAGGGGATGTGCTGTGAGGCCAGTGTGCTCCGTGTCCCCTGCCCCCATGGCAGGTGGCAATGACATCACATGGCTGAGCTCCTGGAGCAAAGGCAACAGGGCACAGAGCCCCAGCCTGTGGCAGGCAGCCTGCCTCTGGCTCATGGCACACACATACCCCCCATGCCTCTCCCAGGGGTGCGTGCAGCTGCAAGTTGTGCCCCCCTCCCCCCCCCCACGCTCTGGACAAGCTGCCCGCCACACAACCCACCCCAAGCCCCATTCACCCCAGCCTCTGCCCCACTCCCATCCTCACTGTGGGGGCCTTGATCTGCCCACCCTGGCCCTTGCCTTTCCCCCTAGTCCCTTCCCTTCCACAGACTTACCAGCTGGGTGCTCTCTACACCCACCAGAAGGAAAATCCCAAGGGTGTAGAGGGTTGTATCCTGAGATTGTATGTTAGGGTTGATTTGATTTGGAAATCATGAGTCTCGCAACTGTTTCATGAGAGCTGGCATTACTGAAACTAACATATCAAAATCACAGCAATGCTGATTCTTTACATCCACTACTGAAAATGCAGAACAAAAGAAAAATCCTGCTGGATACATATTACAGACACTTGAATTCATCTTGCCTTCCCCAGGAGGGTAAAAGTTAAAGTGCACCCCATGTGAAAGCAATTTATATTTTCCTCAGTAGGGGACAATCTAGCCAAGATTATAACAAAGAATGGAATGCAGTTTCACAAGTTCTGGCCAGCATTTGAGCTCTATTTGACTCTAGTTGTACTGTTACCAAACAGATTCAATCCCTAAAAAAGAGATAATGAAAGGTTTAGAATAAAATCCTACCACAGGGAGATAACAGATATGAGGAAATTAATACAGGAAGGAATAGAGAAAATTAACATAGTTTCATAGATTTAGGGTCGGAAGGGACCTAGT
>NW_017729032.1:28902188-28905115 GCF_001723915.1 Gavialis gangeticus
TCTCTAGTAGGGAGTTCCCCATTGTGTAAGTGTGCTGCTGCTAAATATCTTTGTAATGCTAAAGTGTGCTAAACATGCTAAATATCTTTGTAATAAAATACTTTATCCTGAAGTAGAAGATTACAGTACGATTAAAACCAAAACAATCCTAAGAAAAGATCTTTCTTTTCCTAAGAAAGAACCATACTAATGCAAACAAAATTAAAAATATTTTCCCCTCTATATTCTTATTATGTATATAGGAATTTGAGAAGAAGAGCTCCAAGTATAACCTGTTATCTTTGCATTATTTATATAACCATTTATGTCTAAAGGTCACCCATACGTAATGGAATTCTTCTTTTTTGCCATGTGAAATTATATTTTAGATCATTTATAATTTACAGTAATACTAATGCATTCTTGAAATGGATAATACATAAAGGGAATGAAGAAAAAGTAATTGGTCTTTAGTTATCTGTTTAAACTGACACTCAATTTGCACTCTTGTACAGCTTCTTATAGCCTTCTATGAAATGTTCTTCTTATGGATAAATTTAAAAGTGAAGACGCATTGATCTTAGGATTCAAGTCTTCCACAGACTGAATAGCACAGCTTCAAATAAAGTTGAAAAAAGGAAAGACAACTGAAAGACTGAAGTACAGAGCTGCTGGATTATTTAACTGTTCAAAAGAAAAGTAGTAGAAATCACATTCTGAGATATTTAAAACTAGACTGATTAAAGTATTAGAAAATATTCTGCATGGAACACTCTACCACCTCCTCAATAAACCTTTTCATTGATTATTTTTTTTAATATTGTGGCATGGCACATCATATCCACGAAATACAGTTCAAAGGCAACATTCATTAAAGACGGGAAATCTAGGGCTATTCCATTTACGTGCTTACCTTGTGACAATTAGGAAAGTCAGCTCCTTTATGAAGCGTGCGTAAAATACATTAAGTAAAATATAGAACACATTTTAATACTGATTGCAAAGCCTCCAAATGGCATAATCATCTCTAAACAACAAAATAACCCTTATTGTTAGAAGTACTTATGCTTTCACTTAAGGTTCAAACTGTAAGTGTGTGCATGGGGGGAAAAAACAGATGGGCTACTGAGCATGGTACTTTGTTGCTGATAATCTTGTGGAGTGAAATTAGCCGGAGTAACACTCATGCGTGTGACAGGTGGGCTGGCAAGAACGCTCTTCCCTGCAGGCACCATGACCTATGTTCTCCCAGTCATATGACTGGGTGAAGTGTTCATCCTAAACTGACACTGAGCCAGGCATTTTCTTCAAAGTGAAATCCTTAAATACACGTGAGTGAATCACTACTCCAGGCTGGCCATTTTACCTATGCAATCCAGGAGAAATAATGTGCACAGTAACCTATGCATTGGGTGTGTTGTCTCACCTCCCCACATTGTAACCCTGGGCTCTCAAGTCTAGTTATTTCCACCTGTGCATTAGCCACCTGCATAAGTAATCCCCACTGCTTGTCTGTGCTTCTCTTCAGTAGATCTCAAAGCGCTTTACAAAGACAGTCAGTTTAGTATCCCCATTTGTAAACCAGTCAAACCAAGGCAGAGAGAAGTGACAGAGCTTGTTTACAGTTACCCAACAGGCCAGTGAAGACCTAGGTTCTGTACCTGGTTCTGCCTAAATCCCTGTGCAGTGCTCTTGTCTGCTAAGCAGGACTATCTCTAAGTGCTTACATGCCCTCCATCATCACAAGACTATGAACCTATCCTCACAGCAGCCCTGGAAGGTGGAGAAGTTACAGTCTCTGTTTTATAGATGGGAAAAAGAGTCACAAACCCAAGCCACATAGGCAGTCTGTGACCAAGCCATGCTTTTAATGTAGACTTCTTATTCAAAATACAGTATAGCAATGGAAAACCTATTAGCAGCAGCGAGCAGCTACACCTGTGAAAATACCTCCATCAAATCACTTATATGGTACCTTGCCCTGTTGGCTTAAAGACTGTACAGATGTTGCAGAGGACTGGGACCCAAGGCAGGGATTAATAGTTATTTCAGCCCTACTTACACACAACAAGAGTAATAAGCAAATTCAATGAGAAAACACCTCACTATGAATGAAGCCCCTATGCAAAGACGATGAGGTGAGACAAGCTGTCACTTTTAGATGAGATTGGAAATGGAGGTCCTTTCCAGCTGGGGTCATTAAAGACTGAAAGGAGGCAATAGTCTCCTGACTGATATTTGTCACTCCATTACTTTGTGTTGTTAAAAAACAGTGAGCACAGGCCATGCCTCAGGCAGGAGTCTCTGAATTCCAGTGGTGAGTGAAAGGATTCCTGCATTTGAAAAGCTTTTTAAGTCCTTTGGGAGAAAAAGTTCAATAATATTAAAGAAGGATTTTTTATATCAGTGCATTTCAGTTTCAGAGCAAAAATAACAATGCTTTATAATAAAAGAAAGAGAAATGAACTATGACAATTCTTCACTAATAAAAATTGGAAAAATTGCCATAGTTTATGCAAACATCCAGTGTAAGTGATGCAACATTAGGACTGATAAACCCAACATTCAAATATCTGCAAATGAACTGTTAGGGTTTTAATCGTAAATTTTTATTCCAAATTCCTTAAAAGGGAGCAATCCTAAACTTTTATTCTCTTTCCTTATGTCTGTGCCTAAAAATAGGGCCTCTCTCTTTACATTGTTATGTGACATGTTAAACAATTCTAATATAATAAAAGCCATAGCACTTCTGGCTGTGTGTCTGTCTGTCTGTTACGCTCTGGGCCAACTGTGCATGTGCCGCTCAGAACTTTACTCACAGATAGACATACAGGCGGAGGCTGAGGCAGTGAGGCCAGGGTGTGCTCTGCCACGCGGGGGAGAGGGAAGATGCAAAAAGGGGGGCATAGCTTGCGGCCCTGTTGGGGGCATGGTGCGTGGCTGTGTGG
>NW_017729032.1:28910115-28928171 GCF_001723915.1 Gavialis gangeticus
AACTGTTAGGGTTTTAATCGTAAATTTTTATTCCAAATTCCTTAAAAGGGAGCAATCCTAAACTTTTATTCTCTTTCCTTATGTCTGTGCCTAAAAATAGGGCCTCTCTCTTTACATTGTTATGTGACATGTTAAACAATTCTAATATAATAAAAGCCATAGCACTTCTGGCTGTGTGTCTGTCTGTCTGTTACGCTCTGGGCCAACTGTGCATGTGCCGCTCAGAACTTTACTCACAGATAGACATACAGGCGGAGGCTGAGGCAGTGAGGCCAGGGTGTGCTCTGCCACGCGGGGGAGAGGGAAGATGCAAAAAGGGGGGCATAGCTTGCGGCCCTGTTGGGGGCATGGTGCGTGGCTGTGTGGGGGGCATGCCATGGCAGGGGGTCGGACTCAATGATCTGCTCAGGTCCCTTCCAACCGTACAAACTATGAAACTATGAAACTGTGGCATGTAGCATGGGATGGGGAGCGGGGCTGGCGCGCAGCTGCTGGGTGCCACGCAGGGAACAGATGCGGGGTGCGCGGGCAGAACCTGCCAGCTGCAGCACATGGCTGCGAGGCGGGGTGCACCTGCCGCGCCCACTTCTCATGCGGGACTCTGTGGCAGTGTGCCACATGCCCCCCCCATGCACCACGCCCCACCCTGTGCGTCCATGCACCACACTCCCCGCTGCACCCATGGGGCGTGTGGGGCCTGCGCCACACCCCGGGGCTGCTTCTCACACCACACAGCCAGCCAGTGAGCACTCCCCGTGCCACAGCCGCTCCCTGTGCCATGCCCTGCAGCCATGCACCAACCCCCGCCCCCTGCGTGGAGTGGGACTAGACCCACAGTGCCGGGGGGACAGCACGGGGCCGGACACAGGTCTTTATCCCCGCTTTGTCCCCCTCCCACTCCCCTGGTCATTCATGACAGGCATTTTGCTAATACAATATATCATAAAAGCTGGAATGCCATACACAGCTTAACCACCAGCAACCACCACCACATACAGCTAAATTCTATTGTCAAATCATAAAATCATTGGGTTGGAAGGGACCTCAAAAGTCATCTAGTCCAGCGCCCTGCAGAGACATAACTAAACAATCCCAGATAGATGTCTGAGGGCATGACACCTCTGACTTGAAAACACACAACTTTAAACTATTCAGCCATTCCCTGGAAACTTGGCTTATTCTTTATTCAGTGACATACAGAGGTAAAAGCAACTGGAGTCTGAAGTCTGTAGTTGGAGGCATTTGAACCATTTTTATACAAAATGTTTCAGCAGCACGTACAAGGAAGAGTAGATTGTTTTTTTCCCCCATGAACAACTCAAAAACAACTTAGTTGGTTTAATTCAAAAGCCCATCTCAGGAAATAGTTGGAGAAAACTGTAAGCAACTGACGGAGGGAGGCAGACAACCTAGAACTCAATTTAGACTACAGGGGATCAACTTGCAGCTGTTTTAACAATACTGTATCATCTTTCACCTAGGACAATGAACACAGTCATGAAATGGAATAAATCATATTTTACACATTAAACCAAAATAGTAATAAAATCAACCATACAGAATATAAAGAAAAAGGGACAAGAAGTCTTAGTATTAGTTCTGTGAAACTGAAAGCACAACACACAAATGCTGACCAGATCAACAATATACTTCTTTAATAAAAGCAAAATTATCAATGTATAAAAAGCTTGACTAGTTTGAAGAGCTAAAAGTGTAACTAGAAAGGATTTCTAGGATTTAAAATGTTATACTTACCCAATGAGGTTGTCCGATTAACATTTTTTGCTGAAACAGAAGAAAAAATTAAATATGTAAGTCCAAATACAGGAATGCTTAAATATACGAGTCAACTTTTTTCGCACTAATGTGTACTGAAAGAGCATCAACTATCTGTTTCTTCCATTTTGTTTTGACTTGCAGATGGCAGAGTGCCTGGCTGCAGTTCCTTCTGCCAGATAAATTAATCAATGATGAAATACCAGGATATAATCCACATTTCATGTCTTTTTCAAATCCCAGTAACAGACACTGGAGCTCTTTGTGCCCTAATGTTCCACTTCAAAGCTCACCAAAGTTAGTGGACATACTTCTATTAGAATATAGCGCATCCTTGCTAATTTTCTTAGACTCAGATTACAAATCTTTGCCCAATTTCCCCAGAATGTATCCCCCCCATGTGTAAACTCTACTTAGGTATCCAATATTTGCACTTGTTCAAGCCTGGACTCTTGAACTCTAAATCCCAGAGTAAAGAGCTGGCTGAATCTGTAAAATGTCTTTCTTAAGAAGCCACAAAGTCACTTTAAGGTCAGTTGACATCATCTTCACTGAATTCTGGGGTTGACAGGGTCAAAGCTTCCAATTATTAAGTATCTTCCAGTTATGAAGCTTCTAATTTCTTTTAGATCTGCAGACATAGAGATCCACAACGTTGCTTAATGTCCTACTAGAATTATAGTGCACAAGGGTTTCAAATCATAGGATTTAAAAAACTCCAAAATTTACAAACACATTAAATTGACTAATGTGGATGAGAATGTAATATAATTGTATGTGATCACACAAATCTGGTTCTCATGCCAGAAATGGACACACTGAACAACAACATACAAACCATGAGTCAGCACAAAAACATCTGCGTTCTTACCCAGAAAGGTTTTGGTAGATTTCCACATTGTTTGCACTCTGATTTCCACTACTGAACTAATGGCTTTTTAACTTACACCACTATCAAGACTAAGGTGCTTCCTATCACAATGAGCTTTTTCTATAGTGTATTTTTCATAACAAAGCCTTTTGCTGTTTATTTAGTTTCAATAATTTCAAAACTTTAGGGAGTGGCTTTCAAAGGCTCAAAAGGGAAGAAATCAACTGGTATGTCTATGTTTTGCTGGGCAGCACTGCACTGAGAAACACCACAGAGAAGGCACTGAGGCCCTTGGCAGATGTTACACTTAAGATGTGATCAGTCAGTTTTTAAATCGTATTTTAAATAGTAACCTACCAACACATTCAGGCACTTAAATGATGCCACAGAAATGGAAACCAGCCACAACATTCTTACACAAAAATGTGCAATATTTTTGTGGCTGGTTTCCATCATACTTTAAATTGAGCGTGTGACACAGTTAGGATGACACTGGAGTCTCCAATCAGCCCTAGGGCAGTCTCCGTCAGCTGAAAATTGTGCCCTACTTGCCAAGGCAGAGACAGCCTGGGATCTTGATCCTGGACTCCCTCTGCACCATCAAGTTGAAGTTGTGTGCCTGACAGTCAGCTGATAGTTGACTGGATCCAGGACTACACTGGGGCTTGAATCGGCCCCAGTGCAGTACCTGGCAGCTGACGTTCAGCTGATCATCTGCTGGATCAGGACTGCACCAAGCAGCCTACCAGCTGCGGTGTGGTGGTTCCTAGAGCTGGCTGACTGTCAGCCGCTGGTTGGCTGGTCCTGGAGACCACTCCGTAGTCAGCTGGAGTCCTGATGCACTTCTGATCCAGCTCATGATCAGCTGATTGTTGGCCAGTTATTGGGATTGCTCCATGAGTGGCTGGAACCTCAGTGTGGTCCCAGTTTAGCTGATGATCAACTGATTGTCATCCGTCTTGGGGGACTGCACTGAGGCTGGTTCAAGCCCCCGTGTGGTCCCAGAACCAGCTGACAATCAGCTGACTTGATGGTGTCAACTTAATGGTGCAAGGGTTGCCATGCATCAGCCCAGGCTCCCCCTGCACTGGTAAGTAGGATGTAATTGATTCCCAATCCCAAAACTGTGCATTCTGTCATGCAGGTGTGGCATGGCAGGAGGCATGAGTGCTGGGATCAGATCCCACCATACCTTTAAACGAATATCCGTCAGCGGCCTGAGAGGTAATATCTAGTATAACAACTGTGCAGTATTGACATTTCTGTGGCTACATTTCTTCCAGTTCAGAGCTAGTGTGCACAATGTGCCTCAGAGCAGGGACATAAAAGATTACTATGGAGTAATTTACCTTGGATTTTACTCCACAGTATGTTTGCTCTGTGTTAAGGAGCACATGTCTGGCTCACATGACAAGCTACTAGGTAACAGGGGAGCTGGCCTGCACTAAGCAAACAGTTACCCAAGGTTGAAACCAGCTAGAGTAGATCCACAAAACCAACACACCAGCATACTGTTATTCGTTTTCTGAAGGTTTCACTATCCCCAAATAATGAGTAATTTACACCATTATAAGACTACATCTTGTCTGTCTCCTCTATTGTTAGTCTGGAGGAATGTCAATATACTTCAAAGTAACTGAGCTGTGCACTTGCACCCTTAGTGCAGCACCTATGTATTCCAGTACGGGGCTGTCTTGTGCCACTGGGATTTATTTGATAGGAGTCCAGTCCAGCATATAATATTTTATGACTTGGAATAATCTTATCCTTAATATTTTACTAACAAATTTAAGTTGAAAGATCAGAAGAAAAGCATCTACCTCTTTACCTTTCTGCTATGCTCATTATTTAACTCTATTGTACTCCAATATGCATAATCAAACCTAGACTCTATTATTTTATCTTTTTACATGAAATAGATAATTACTAATAATGGAGCTAAGAATCATGCACTTCTGTTCTCTTTTTATAAGATGCATCCTAATTCTTCTGCTGTTTATGAGAAGGTTATACTGTTAACACTTAAAGATTAAATACCTAGAATGGATTGTGTTAATCAAACAGGTAGGGTACATAAGAAACATACATATACTTAAAGACATTTTGTCCTTTCTTTATGCTATAACTAGCGATCTACTAAATACACAGTTTCACGGAAATCGTGTAATTGGCAGTCTCCTGTGAAATAGCCGGTGCCCTGTGAAAAAGTGTGGGAAACCAGCTATGTTAAAAAAAGCTGGCAAAGGGCTGGCAAAAAGCTGTTTCCTAAAACAGTGATCTCCAAACATTTTTGATTGCGCACCCCATCAGTAAAAAATTTTTGAGCACGCACCCCCAATATACGTATATTTATATAAATAGAAATAGAAGTTCTAATATTTTCTTCCCGCACCCCAATGGATCGTATTGTGCACCCCCTGGGGTGCGCGTGCACCCCCACTTTGGAGACCACTGTCCTAGAAGGTTGGGAGAGGGGGGAAGGGAGCAAGGAGAAAAAAAAAAGGCAGACTGCCTGCCTCCTGAAGCAGGGGGAAGAGAGAGGTGGGAAAAGTTGCCATCTCTAAGTCCAGAAGGGGAAGCAGGGAGCAAGGAAAAGCCCACCTGAAGTCCCCTTCCCTTGAAAGGGGGCAGGGGCAGGATGACAGCCAGAGCAGAGTAAGTCAGAGAAGCTAAGCCCCTGATGTCCAGTCAGTCCAGGAGCTGGTCTGGGAAGCCCAGAGGGCTTTAAAAATGCTTGCAGGGACACTGCTGCAGCGCACCTACTTGCTTCTGCCTGACAAAGAGCAAGCATGAACACGACCTGCAACCTGACTCTGGATGTGACTAGAGGTTGCAGCATCAATGGGCACCTGGAGTCGAAGGCGCACATAAAAAGGAAAGCTGCAGAGGCTGACAGTCAAAAGCAGCAGCAAGTGACCATATCCAGGTCATCAGTCTAGGAGAGGGCCAGGGGAAGAGAGCCTGTGGTCAGCTGGGACAGGCTCAATAGGGACTAGATATTCAAAGGAAGGTCTGTTGGTTTGGGTAGGACTGCAGGGTCCCATAGCGCTTGGGAGGGGTGCACAGCGGATGCCCATAGGGGCAATCCCAAAGAGACCACGAGGGCGATCCCATTCATGCCAAAGCACAGACTGGGGGCTAGAGGGCCCAGAGCAGGCCAGAGGCTGGGGCCAGAGGCCTAGTAGCCCGAGTAGGGGCAGAGACAGAGGCCTTGGAGGGCCAGATAAAAAGCTGGGGACCCAGTGGACTGGAGCTAGAGGGCTCAGCAAGAGAAAAAGGGAAGAAGGCCACAGCCCTGACATGGAAATGATTGCAGGCTTACACTAGGACCCTTAAGCAGTCTCCATCCAAATGAAATAATAATATCAAAAGGGCTACAGGCTAGAGCCATGGCAGGGATTGTGTGGCCACCAGGGGGCGTCATCGCCATCCCTGGAACCTGAACCTGTCAATTATACTTACATACATTGATTTTTCTTCCTATATACATCACCAAGTAAGAATCTTCCTACTACTCTGATCACAGTACCCTACAGTCTGAATCACTTATAAAGATTAATTTGCCTCCAAAGTCCGGAAGAAGGAAGTTAACAACATTGCATGAAAACAAGTCCCTTTTATAGGATTGTACCATCTTCTGATACAGGGTATGTGGACACTGACCACATTACAATGGGAAATACTATCATGGAGCACTATCCATCCAGCATTATCCATTTCCTGTGATGCTGATTCACATTCCTAAGGCTATGTTGAGTATTAAGAATCAAACATCCACTGCTATCCAGTTTCATTCAACCACAACAGAGTACCGTTTGCTAATGTGCAAAAAAGACTGAGGAGTAACTTAAGATGCTTTAGGGTTTGCATTTCTGATATCTCTTAGTACAGCATTGGGGAAGTCAGATCTTCTGGCCAGGAAGATACAGGGAGCAGCAGCATCTTTAATTTTAGCAACAATATAATCTTACTTGGAAGGTCTTTAATGTTGTCTTCCCATGTTAGAAGATGTTAATGCTCCTTTCACACATACTTCTTTTACCTCTGCTTTTCTGGAGATTTGTTTGATTTTTCTGTTTGATAATTTTTGTGCTTGTGTACAGAGTTGCAGGAAGTAATGAGTTATCAGACACTCACCTGTTGTCGAAGAATGGGGGGTTGTGGCTGATAGAGGTTCAAGTGAATGGGGTTCATTGCCTGGACTGGATCCTCCAGTATCTTATTAAAAAAACAAAACAAAAAACAAAAAATGGTGAAAAATTGACCTATCTGTGTTTAAAACCTACCACTTTGGCTTGAAACTAAACAAGCCTTTCCTCAAAACATCCATATAACTGCCAGCCATGGCTACAATCAGAGTAAAAAGCCCTCTTTCCCCCTGCAGTTGGTGGTAATTTTTCCACGGATTTCTACTGCAACAGGATCAGTGCCACATTTGGATCCCCAGCGGCAGTGATCCCCAAACTTTGTGGGTTGGAGACCTTAACAGTCACTTCCCCTGGCTTCCCCTCATCCTTTCATGTTGTGTCATAGCTGATGCACTGGTGAATCTTTTGCTGGTTTTGTCTTGGTTTTGTATTTTTTTTAAATCAGGTTTGCAAAAATAAGAATGGAAAAGTGAAGGCAAAGCCAGAAGGCTTTGCCTTCACTTTTCCATTCTTATTTTCCACTCTTCCATTCTTATTTTCTCTCCCTGTTCCTTTCCTGTTCATTCTCCCCTCTCCTCCCGTTTTTTTTTTTGTTACAGACCAGGTCTACACTAATGGCTTTTGCCACTACAGTAATGTTATTTATGGATGCTTTTTTAAATGATACTCTTATCCTGGGAGATGCACGGTTTTGCTTGTGCTGCATACGCTGCATCTACATTAAAAGGATTTGCCAGTAGATCAATACATGCAATGTGACCAGGCGTTCGCCATTTTTTCCTTCCTTCGTCTCATTCTTTTGGTTTCTCTCTTCTTCCTCTCCCCCCAGTTCTTTTTTCTCCCAATATTCTCTTTCTTTCATCTCTCATCCTTTTACTACTTCTGCTTTCCCAATTCTGCTTCCCATTGCTGTCCATTCAGCCCTAACTTTCAGGTTTCCATCAGCAGTTCTTATCTTGTTCCCCCTGCACGAGTGCTGGTGATGTTCTGTCGATTCAGTGTTTCAGGCTGTTCCTTCCTCATATTCCCTGCCTTATCCATCTCTTGAAAGTTAATGCTGTTGTTAAAATAAATTTATTTAGGCTTTTAACTTGACTAAGGAAAAGAGAGTGAAGAAAAAAAATTGAAAAAGATGCTGATGTTTAAGAATATTTTAAAATAAAAAAACCCTTCTGCTTTATTATGTCTTTTACAGTTCTTTGGAAACAAATGTTTCTTCCTATCCTAAAAACAAAAAGATGATAATAGTTTTTAAAACAAAATATGTTGCTGAGCAAGCAACTGTTATGTGTAACAACCAAATGATTTACCTTTGACTCTCTTTCAAGGTTGCTTTGTTTTAATCATGTGTCTATATTCACAGTTTTAAGTATAAAAAGGTATGTTAACTTGTAGAAGGGAGGAGTTCTGTTTAGAACCCTCCCTGTGATCCCTTGTATGAGCTCCAATAAATTCAGACTGGGTCTATTAATTCTATTCCAAAACACAACGCGAAGTTTGATTTCTTCCACACTAGCACGGAAGCAAATGCTCCCCTCCACATCAGACAATCAGAGATCCTCACAAGACCTTACAAGTCTTAGCAATTATGAAACCTCATTTTAGGAGTCTTACTTCCTAATGAAGTTCTCAGAATTATGAGGTTTGCAGATTACATGTGAATGTTAACTAGTTCCCATTTCAAGTCACTGATATTACAATAAGAGAAATACAGTAGATGGGACATTTAATACTTTGTTTACAAAAAGGCTGCAATTCTACAGACTGCCTGTATTTACAGCAGAATGGGAATTGAGTTAAAATCTTTCCTGAGAAGGATCCAATCTTGCAAAACCTCCTAACCTAAGGGTTTCAGTGGGATACTTGTCTGGGACAGACTTTGCAGAGAACTCTATTTTCCCTGGCAGTCCAAGAACACATTTAATTTTTTAGCAGTTAATTCAGATTTTTCTTTGTCTCTGCTAATCACAATCTTTATGTTAACCAATTCTATGCAATTGCAATTGTGTGTTCTTTGCACTAAGACCAATAATCTGCCTACATAAATAAATGCTCATTATCTGATCGACTGAAGTTTTTGTTGTGCTGGGAGGTATTAATGGATCTCACCAAAGAGGTCTCTGACCTACAGACAAGAACAGATTTTTTCAAAGTTGATAGGTATGCCAACCACCCTTTTCTCAGATGCTGTTAAAGTACCTAGAATATAGTAGAGCTCACTGCCCAGAAGGTCTCCTTTAGTTTTATCTTTATAAACTGAAAGACCAATTAAGACATTTCATGTACTCATAGAGGAAAACAGTAGGAAATCAAGGGAACAGCAGGTCAGAAACTATGCGATGCATCTCTGGTTCTCAGCGGTGTAGGTTGTAGCTGTATTGGTCTAAGGCCATAGGCAGACAAGGTTCGTTGGGTATATCCGATATCTTTTATTAGACCAACTGCACAGTTAGTCTGTAGTTCTCAACCTTTTTAGACTTGAGGCACCCCTTGCTAGACTCAAGAACCCCTTAAAAGTGCCAGCCCTTAGCTTTCGATTATTTTTTGACTACAAAAATATAATAGAAGTCTTCTGTTACTCAGAAACCCCACAACAGATTCCAGAATGTTTGCACTATGACTTTGTATGGGAAATCTCTGGGTTTATCTTGTGACATGTATAAGAGTCTGCACACTGAACAGTACTACTATTGAGCAGCATCCTTTAAAGGTTCTTATAGCACCCTGATTGAGAATAACTGCAACATATTATGCAACAACATTTTCCTGGGACTGCAAGACAAGCCCTAGGATATTGTATGATTGCAAATCTGTAGAGGGGACAGGGCACAAAAGCAAAAAACACAAGAAAAGTCAGTGAAAAGTAGGAGACAAGACTTGTGAGGGACAGTAACAGAACAGAGATTCTTGGGGCATAAAACAAACAGCAGAGGATGCTGGAAACTGGGCAAAGAGCAATGCCATTGGCTACTGGTGTACTTTGATCTGGGAAACAGGTCTTCGTGTTTATTTATTGTAAATGAATAGGACTGAACTAAACAAATGCCTGACACTTCTTTCTCCTCTTATTACAGACAAACCAGCAAAGTTTTATATTATGTTTAACTACAGTACTTTGGCAGCAGGGATAACACCATTTCATCATAAGTCTGCTGTGTTCCTCCATTAGAAACACCAGTAAACACATCTTGAAATACAGCCATTTGTGGTTTGTTACAGTGAAGGCACTGAGCCTGAATGAAAAACACTTCCTGTGCAACTCTCAGATAGTATGTGTCAGTTATTCCTATCATCTGAGGACACCTGTGTTGTTTTAATGCATGAAATACCACAGATCTGAGGCAACCTAGCTTGGCTGGATAATACAGAAGTAAACCTTGTGTATATTCAGACTGAACGCAGTTCTTTCAGTTTCAGATGGCAACGGTCTATGAGTCATTTCCAAGGGTCATGGCCTAGTCAAGATGAATAGGGGTTAGAAATCTTCATGTGCATGTACATACAAGGGTGAGAAATCTTCATGTGCATTAAACAGATAAAAGGGTTTCAGATAAGCACAGCCTGGCACTTGCACAAAATGTAAAGGAATAAAATTTAAAATGTATTTTATTCTGCCTATTACATAAGGCATCTGAGCTGCACACTGGGGTTTGGGCCAGGGACCTCCAGAGCTAACAGACTGCAACAGGTGAGCATAAGCTAGCTGGGTCTGTCCCAGACTCCTATGGTCTGTAGACCAGGAACAGAAGGGGACCTATTGAGTTACATAAACACATTTAAAAACATGCTTACGTATTTAAATAAACAAGCAAAGCGTATTTAAATATTTCAAGATTAGGGCCCAAATGTGATTAGTACTAGGCTTAGAGATAGCTGGCATATGTAACCTCATGTTCATTAGAAGCCCAACTTCACCAAATGGAAACAACTTGTTCCAAAACACCGTGTGATGCTACAGTTCTTTTACAGTTGCAGTGAAGTGGACAAGATATTAGGTTCGTTCTGGAGTTATACAGCCTCTGCCCACAGGATGCTGCGAGCCTGCTAGCGCACAGTCTACCCAGAAGAACTCTGGTTAAGATCCATCCTCCCTCTGCAGAAGTGGGTGGCACTGCGTGCTGCCTGAAAGCTAGGATGGCCAAGGCAGCAGGAAGTTAAGATGAATCTGACTATCCCATCCACTTGTGGAAAGGGAGCACCAGCGAATCCCCTCGTGTAAATCTGCTCCTCCCATGCAGAAACCCCAGCATTAACAGGGAAAAAGCAAAGCCAGCATTTGGGAGACATGACAGGTTTCATAGGAAGGCCATTTCCTTTGAAAACTGTCTGAAGGGTTTCTGACAACTCATACACCAAAGACCCAGGGGCCTAGAAACTCTACATGTGTTGTAATCTGTTCGATCTGGCAAGGACTGGGTCCTTTGAAAGGTGGCAACCATGGGGCTAGGGATCTGAACAATTAAACAATTAATTGTTTAACCGATCAGCTCAGTGATAGGATCTAACTTACCCGTTATTGTTTAGCTTGGGGCCGTGCACTCCAGGAGGGAAGAGGGAGGCGGGGGCGGGAAGGAAGCCTTAAGGTGCCCCAGCAAGAACTGGGAGGTGGCTGGGCAGAAGGGAGGGAGAGAAGAGGGCTGACTAATACCTAAAGGGAGGGGAGGGGTTGCATGCTCCCTCCCTCTCGCTCCCGTGGGCTAGTAAAGCCCCTGACTGGTTCCTGCCTGCCTCTCCCATCTCTACTCCTTTCCGTGCTGCTGCAGCTGGTGGTGGTTGCAGCCTCTCACTGGCTGCTGCACTCCCGGGGTTCCTGGGCTGTGCTGCCTGCCTGGCAGGGATGCTTTGGCCCCTGGCTCCCCATGCTGCTCGGGGTGGGTGGGTGCAGCCCCTCTGGCATGACAGGGTAGGAGGACAGGGCAGGTGCTGGCCCAGAGCTCAGCACCCTCTCCACCCCCAACTTCGCAGAGCCATGGACTGGGGCCCAGCGCTGCTGCACCCATCCCTGTCCCTGTGCCCAACTGATTAATTGTTTAACCTGTTGCAATTACAGCAGGTTAAATGAATATTTATTTAATTGGTATTTACATCCCTACATGGGGCCTAGTGTTGCCATCACTCTCCCCTCGCTACTGACCTGGAATGCCAATGGGAGCCCCATGACCTGAATTTTGGTGGTGGACCTCACCCCTGAATTCAACAAGCGCCTTACATTTGACAGCCCTGCTATAGGCTAACAAGCCTGACTGAATGATGTCTCCCATGATGCAATGCATTCTCCCCTCTGAGTGACAGGGTGCATCAGGAAGTGTCTTCAAATTCACAGTTTCGATGACACAATTATATGCAGGCTTGTTACAAATATACTTAAGTAAGCATGCAAACAGTGTATGGAAGTTCCCTAAAAAACAGGGAAGAGGAGGCTCCTTAAAAAAGCAGCTCTCCACCTCAACCATCTGAGACCCATAACACCGCTGTCTTTTCTTGCTGCAACCAAAATCCTTAGAGACTAGACTGAGCACCAAACACCATGGCTGTTTTTTTGGTTCTAGAGATAGGGCCTGAAGGCGGACAAAAGTTCTCATTTCTGGGTAGCACAGTCTAAGATGCTATATACTGGTTTTCATAAATATTGCCAGCTGAAGTCTTGGAGCACAATGAACAGCATATGGTGATGATGTCTTTTTTTTTTCTGGACCATGCATTGTGCTTTTCCCTGGGGAATGTGCCATTTGAAGAGGTCATAAAGCCAGCTTCTGGGCATGTTGAAGCAGATGCCTTCCCAGGGCCTGGTGTGACACCATGTTACAACAGGAAAAATGGTGAGATGGAAGGGAGTAGCCTTCCTCATTCCCATCTAAGGATGTAAATACTGTTTAAAATGCTATCCGTTTAACCTCTTCCAATTATAGCAGTTAAACAGTTAACCGACAAACCACACCTACACTTTAGTGACCTCTGGCAGGAATGGCCCCAGCCCCTTATATCTTCATCATGCTCCCAGCGCTGCACAGGTCCCAGGCTGGTGGCAGGGAGGGAGCTGCAGGCAGGTGGTAGTGGGCATGGCTGAGTCACTAGATGGTGCTGCCCAGCTGCAGACTAGTGGCTTCCCCATGCCCCCACAGGCAGGGGCTGGGGACCTCTCCTGTGCCTGGATCCCCATCTCACCACTATGAGGCAGGGCCTTCCTGCTGCAGCACCAAGAATCCCAGCTGCACGGTGGATCTGCCTGGCCCCTGCTGCAGTGGCGGGGCCTGAGCAGGACCACGAGCTCCCTGCACCTCTGGCCGTGCTTGTGCTGCTGCAGCCCAGACCTGAAGACTCCTCTGCGTTGCTGGGCTGCGTCCTCCCCAGTTCACCCCAGGGCAGGCCGCGGTCTGGTCCCAGGTGGCCTCTGCCATGTACACTGCATCCTTTCCCATCCTGCCCATGGCACTGGAGCTGTGTGGGGCCTGGCCCAGCCTGGAGGTAGGGCTGAGTGCATGGCTGGCTCAGCCTGAGGATGTGCCGGCAGCTGCAGCGGGCAACACTGGGTCTGGGGGGTCACTGCCAGCCCCTTGCACGGTCAGCATGGCCCCAGGGCATTCCCGAGGGGCAGAAGCAGGGATCCCAGAGGGAGAATTAGAGGTGCAACAGCCTCCCAGGCTGGAGCTGCTACCCCTCAGGAATGCCCTGGAGCTGTGCACATGCACACCCAGCGGAGGCCACCCCACTGGGACCAGATCCCACCTGCTGCCAGGGTAAGCTGGGGGCACAGAGGAGCCTTCAGGTCTGGGCTGTAGTGGCACAAGTGTAGCTAAAGGTGCAAGGAGCCCATTGCCCTGCCTGGGCCGTACCTGCCTGCAACTCACTCCCCGCCAGTGGCCTAGGACCTGCACAGCACCAGGAACACAATGAAGACGTAAGGGGCCGGGGCCGTTCCTGCTAGCAGTCAGTAAGCAGGAAGCGTTATAAATGTAACTGTCATTTAATTGTTTAACTGTTTACATCCCATTTCCCATCTTGGGAGAGTGGTAGTGATCCCAAAGTTGAGAACCCATTACCTAGAGTAGGATTTCTCAAATTGTTTGAACTAATGTACCCCTTTCAAACCTTAATTTCTTGCAAGCCAGCATACGGCCTTATTAACTGATGAGGGAGTCCAATGTTTACTCACAGACAACTTGGTTTAGTCTCCTGGGCCACTAGTGGTTAATGGGCCCAATGACCCAGAAGGATGATAACAGGGAAGCAACAAAGCCTGAGCAAGTGCACAAGTAGCCCACACCTTTGTACGTCAAGTGTCATAGTGTATATCACGGCTATGTGGAAGATAGGACCGATGCTGGGTGTTTCCTTTCTCCAAGTGCAGAGCAGATAAGTATACAAAATGCAGAGTTTTGCTCCAGATGTCTGAACTATGGCTTTGAACAGGCATTCACTTCAAGCAGGAGACATTTTTGAGAAATTTCCCTCCACAGAAATCGTTCTGGGAAGGGGAGCAGATAGGTGTTTAGCGTGCAGCTGCCCCCTCTGAAGAAGAGGTGGAGAGCAGCAGTCCAAAGCACCCAGCCTCAGGCAGTCCCCGCTGCGCCCCTCCCCACCTGGACCAGACCAGGGGGGGAGCACACAAATAACATCTGTTCTTGTGAGAGTTGCTCTGGTAAGTGGGATCTTCCAAGCTGATACTAGAAAATCTTCTCCTGGAATAGGCATGTTTCCTCCAGGAGCAACTGAATATATGCTTGTCATTTCTACCCAGGGAATGGCAGTTCTCCTGGTTGAAATGTAATGCCAGTATGTGGCCTCTGCTTTTCCACTTGTTCTTTTTTATTTAAGATACGACAATTACTTTCAGTCTCCTGGATGTCACAAGATGGTATGTTCTGTACTTGTTTTGTTTTCCACTTAAGGACTTGATATATATGTGTTGCCTTGTGTAGATTAAAGTGACAGCATTCATTTGAAACTCCAGTTCTGTTTGAACATTTGGAGCCCACTCTAGTTGCCAATCCTCCCACACTGGGCATTTGGCAGAGTACTGGGTATCCTTTCCAACCTGCCCTTGTGCTGCAAATTGGTGTCATTTTCACCCTCACTGAAATAGGTATAAGCATCAACAGCAGGAAGAAAAACCAGAACAAAATGATTTTTTAAAACAGAATATGGTATTTAAGATGCATGCTGTAAGTACTTGGAAATGTAAAATACAAGGGGTAGTTAATGAAGTTATGTCTGGATACACAACTTGTAATTTTGATCAATGTACCACTCTGACCTTTTAATCAGCCACTTAAAGTCATCTAGAGCAGTGGTTCTCCACCTTGTTTGTACCAGGACCCATGGCCAGTCCCCACACAGTGCCCCTCATGCCCAGCTCTCTGCCCCAGCCCCTCAGCATGTGGGGCAGGGGGTGGGTGTGAAGCATGGGCGCCCCAAGCAGCCCCTCACAGGCTGCAACTCTGCCAACCTGCAAGGGAAAAGCCACATTTTTCTCCTTTAAAAGAGAATCCATTTTTAAAAGTTTGTTCATGACCCTTTCACATATATGATTCCTGCGACCCATTTTTGGGTCATAACCCACAGGTTGAGAAACACTGATCTAGAGCCTTTCCATTGCCTTTATATCAGGTTTTGGTGGCTTATTTCCCTACACTATCAGTAGGAACCTACTTAATTCATGGCCAAAGGAATTGTCATGGCTTAGTTGCAGCACAAAGACCCCATTACATGGGCATTTCCCAGCAGCCTTGCCCCTCGCCGCTTATTGGACAGGCCACCAGGGGGAGGAGGGATGACTGGGTGGCCACTGCCTTGGCTGCTGGCTATACTTTGTGCAGCCCCACCTCTCACCACTGCTTGGCAGAGGCCCCAGGGGAAGGAGGAACAAGGGGTGACCAGCATTTTGGCTAACGCCATCCCTTCGGGTGGCCGCACCCCGCATATCTCAAATTACTTAAGCGAGCTGGTTGGCATATATTGCTTAGCAAGGTCATGCATTGGCTGACAAAGACAGATCATGCCATTTCTCATGTAAAACAGAGCCTCCATTGCACAACAACATCATAATACATTAACAATGCACTCAAGTGAATACAGATTAAGTTTCTTCAAAACAGCATATTATTTTACAGGGACAAGGGAAAGTTATTTTCTATTTAAAATGAGATTTGAAGGCATGTTGCAGTCCTCCACCAGCTTTCCCATTCCAGTTTTCATTACGGTTTCACCACAGAAAACACAACGTAAAATCTTTAATGGTGTATCTTGAACAAAAGTGGTAAGTCAGGACTGCTAGACCACTGATACTTTTCTTCTGTTTTTGATGTCAGGTTAATTTTTTGTACCTTGTTTTTGGTTGCCTAGTAAAGACCAAATTATCGTGCTTTGCCTCTTTGAGGGCAGTTGTGATATTCTGTCTGCCTAGGGTTTGCTATTACTCATCATGGTATAAATATTTTCTGAGGATCATGACCGTGGACCAAATCAGGGCCAAAAAGGAGAACTCCACAGGCATGAGAATAAAGCAGACTTAGAACGAGCATTACTGTAACACCAAATTAGTCCCTTCCCTTGTGTCAAGCAGTAGTGTCACAATTGCAGAAAGGGCAGCAGTTTTCTTGCCCCTGCTTGAATATCTGCAAACATCCGGAGGCAGTGCTGTAACTATTTCCTCCCCTGATTTTTGGCACTGCACTACACAATGGCTCTGACATTAGAGCTCCTCCCTCCCCTTTCTCGCTGCATCCTGAACAGGCCTCCCTGAATAATTCAAGAGGAACACCTGCGACATAAAGAGCTCCTTGCAATGTGTTCCTGCTTTCAACTGCAGCTTTGCTTATAAACTTCACATACCTAATCATCATCTTTGCCCATCTTGTGCCCTTATTTGTGAGTATGTTTGTGCATGAGGAAAAGGTGACAGCAATACCAGGACAAAACTGAGGTGGAAAGAGTGAGGTCACAATTTCTTTCCTACTTACTGAATGATGAGCACAAAAAAACCCAATAAAATAGCAGGTTCTTGTCTCCTCCAAAGGAAGAAGGCTTCTTCTTGGCTCTTCATTCAGAAAAACTACAAATATTAAGTTTCATTTGACCCGTCTGCAAAAATCTCAACCCTTAAAGAGGCTGAAGGATGGTTGTTTATAAAAATTCCTTTTCCCCTGCTGTGTGCAAGGCACCTGAATGAGATGTAACCTAACACGACTACAGCTTTAAACAGTTCTCTCAGGAGGGTGGGGGATTTTATTCAATCATATTTCACTTCCTTGCCATCTCTTGCACTACTGGCCTTACGATGGCAGAGTACAGAAACCAGGTGAGAGGCAATGATTTTTTTTAAAGAAATTTTTCATGTTCCAAGCCAATTCAAGCCCCAATCCATGAATTAGTCCAGAACCGTAAGCGGCCCTACAACTGGCAAACATCCTCCACCCCCACCAGGGGCTTCAGATATTTCCAAAGTCTTTTGGCAGGCATCCTATGTGCAGGCCCAAATCCAGAGGCATGGGGTTCGGATGCCCCCAAGTTTCACCTGCCCTCAGCCATACGGCTGCAGGAGCCAGCTAGGGAGAAGGTGAGAGGCAATGAATTCTTAGGGTGAAGGTCAGCAGGGCTGAGCTTTCTCCACTGCCCCCTGCTTGCTCCCCAGTATCCCGGCCCCAGAAGGCAATTCCTACCTCTTCCACAGCCGACTCAAATCCTTCCCCAACAAGTGGGAAACCTGCTGCACCCCAGACCCAACTCCATGCTGGGGTGCAGGCGGCCCCTCCACCTCCGACCACTGGCTCTCAACCTTTTTTGTATGTAAACGTGGGCAGCCAGTCCCAACCTGGTGCCCCTCACTCCCGCACCAGTGCTAGTAGGGTCTGGAGCATGGGGGCAGGGGGCCAAGCAGCCCCTCGCAGCCTGGGACTCGGCCAGCGGACAAGGGAAAAGCCACGGTGTCCCTCGTTCTCCCTTAAACGATTCTCCACCTTTTCGAGACTCGAGGCAACTCTTCTGCACCACCCACGACCTTGGGGTGGTGCCAAGGTGCCCCTCCCCGCCCCAACCCGTGCCACCTTCCCCGCACGCGGGGACATGCAACCTCCGGCGCGGTGACAGCGCCCGGGACCCGCCTCGTGCAGCCCCAGCTCGGAGGCGGCTTTCCCGGGACCGGCCGGCGCCGCGCGGCCCCACTCACCCTGCGGCGCGGAGAGGCCGGAGCCGGCGGCGAGGAGCAGCAGCAGCAGCTGGAAGGCGGCGGGCAGGCGGGGGGCCATGGCTGTGGCTATCGCCAC
>NW_017729032.1:28928182-28928982 GCF_001723915.1 Gavialis gangeticus
GCGGCTCCGCCCTCGGCGGGCAGCCCCCGCGCAGGGTGGCGGTGGGCTGGCCGGTCCCCGCCCCCTCTGCCTTGCAGCCTCCTGCGTGGAAAGGCTCCGCGCCCTTCCCCTTCCCCAGCGTGTGGAGGGGTCTCCGGCCGCCTGCCCCCCTCGGCCTCCCCGGACTCGGGAGGCACCGCTCGCCCACGTAGGGGACAGTCCGGTTGTCCCCTGTCCTCTCTTGAAAGGAAACCCGACGCCTTTATGTCCTCTGTTTGTCACTTCCAGAGAAAGAGAAGATCAAGGCGTGGGGTTTCCTATCAAGGAGCAGACAACCGGAATGTCCTCTAGGATGGCCACCCTAGCCAGCCCGGATGTGGCCTTGGGGCGAGCAGGCGGGGACAGTGGCGGTGTCAGTGGCCTGCTGCCAGCTTTCCTGCCCCATGGGGAGCTCCACGGGCCATATTGGGCCCACGGGCCAGAAGTTGAGCACCTCTGCTTCACACCAGTGAAGGCAACTGTTTGGCATTGAGCTTACCCCACCAATCTCCCTCCATTTATTTTTGACTACAGAAAAGTAATAGAGCAATTCTGTTGCAGAGGACGTGGAGAGACCCCAGCAGGTCGACGCGTTCATGGCGCTACAGATTCCCGTTGGAAATCTCTGGGTTTCTCTTGGGAATCCTCTGTCACCTAACAGCGCTCATATTGTTTAGCACCCTTAAAAGGATATTACATCAATCTGGTTTGAGAATCACTGGCCTAGAGACTGCAGGTTTCCCTCGTGCTATGTTGTACATCCGTTCCTGGAAAACAACACA
>NW_017729032.1:28933982-28945802 GCF_001723915.1 Gavialis gangeticus
AGGCAACTGTTTGGCATTGAGCTTACCCCACCAATCTCCCTCCATTTATTTTTGACTACAGAAAAGTAATAGAGCAATTCTGTTGCAGAGGACGTGGAGAGACCCCAGCAGGTCGACGCGTTCATGGCGCTACAGATTCCCGTTGGAAATCTCTGGGTTTCTCTTGGGAATCCTCTGTCACCTAACAGCGCTCATATTGTTTAGCACCCTTAAAAGGATATTACATCAATCTGGTTTGAGAATCACTGGCCTAGAGACTGCAGGTTTCCCTCGTGCTATGTTGTACATCCGTTCCTGGAAAACAACACATAACTCGAATTCGCATAAAGGGAACCCACTTTACAATGTAACAAATAGGGATACTTTTTAAGAACTTGACTGTACTGACCCCCAGACCCATTTCTACCACGTTTACGAGACAATTGTGGTACTTGCCAACAGAGACAGTACACACAAGCACAGGACACTATCAATAATGGGGATGGCAACTACAGAAACGCGTGTCAGACAGTGAGCAAGGAGCACAGATCCACACGGGAGACTGTATTTTGGTGCATATCACTCCCACAATGCACTGCACAAAGCAGCTGACTGGGAGCTTCTACTACACTGATCTCATAAGAGTGAATTTGCTTTGCATATAACGAATTTTTGGTATAAAAAGGGTCATTGCATAAGAGCAAATTCACACATACAGAACCCGCATAAAGCGAGGGAAACCTGTATTTCTCCCCTGACAGCCTAGTTCTCCTTTGGGGAGCTAAGTTGTCTACACTGCATTTTGATAGAGGACCATCTCCATTTAGACACCCTTAGTTGGAGAGTCAGTGCTGCTGTTTCACAATTTCAGCCGCATGCAGAAATGGACATCTGAGAAAGTAAAAATCCACCTATGGGAAATGGAGCAGACAGCTTTGTAGAAGATGCGTACACAGAACCATAATCTCATGCAGCATTCATAAATGCTATGGGCAGTCTCCAAATCATCATAGTGTGGTGATTTTGTTTTTGTTCTTATTTCTACCATGTTTTCCTGCTTCTGTTTTGGTTTGTTGATGAAAGTTTGAATTTTCTATTTAAAACAAATGTTTCATGTATGACAATGCCTCCTACAGTTCTCTTGTGCTACTGCGCTTTTGGTTAGCCAGACCTGACATTGCTCTCAATCAGATCTTCTCAGTTTTACCAGTTTTCAGGAGGTGCTGCCTTAAATGAGGCAGTTTTGGAGGCTGTTTGCTTTGTCTTAAAAAAGCTTTGTTATTTTGGACCTAGTTGTGTTATACAATCCTTTACTTACATATGTCACTGATCAATAAAGTTGTTAGGAGAGCTAGGGCCGTGCAGGAGTCCTAAGTGTGAATATGGGTGGCTCATGATGATTAATTGCAGAAAACCTAGGGTTTTTAAGAATATACTTATAGGACATTTATAGGTATTTTTGTCAATGGCAAAAGTTTTATTCGTCTTTTAAAGTTAAAAGTCTCTGACCTTCTATGAGCTGCACTTGGGTGTAATAGTTCAGGTCTAGGGCATAGGTACATGTTATGTGGGAGTTTCTGTATGTGTAGTACCTGCAGCAGAGACACGACTAAACATTTTGGCGCCTTGGGTGGTGGTGTCGGGGTGCCAAGTGCTTACTTCTTTCATAGTTTCATAGTTGTTAGGGTCGGAAGGGACCTCAATAGATAATCGAGTCCGACCCCCTGCCCTGGGCAGGAAAGTGCTGGAGTCAGTTGACCCCAGCCAGGTGCTTGTCCAGTCTCTTCTTAAAGACCCCCAAGGTAGGGGAGTGACCCACTTTCCTTGGAAGCCCATTCCAGATTCTGGCAACCCTTACCATGAAGAAGTTCTTCCTGATGCCCAAGCTAAATCTTCTCTTTGTCAGTTTGTGGCCATTGTTCCTGGCTAGTCCAAGGGGTGTCCTGGTAGACAGAGCATCTCCTATTTCTGGCTGCCCCCCCAATGAATTTGTAAACTGGGCTGAGCCCTCCAGTACCCCCTCTCCAGCCTCTGAGGGAGCTGACCCTTTCCATGCAGGAGTCTTTGCCCAGGGGCTGCTGAAGTTGCAGCCACTGCATGAGCTCCCTGGAAATGGGCCACTGCTCTGGCAGTGTGGGTGGCAGTAGCAGCTCAGATTCCCCAAGACTGCCATTCTGGTGCCCTCTCTAAAGAGACAGCTGGTGTCCTGTTCCCCCACCCCTAGTTATACTCTTGGCCCGGAGAAAAATATTAGAGTGGCCATAAAGTGTGTGAAAGGGATCCTGATGTGTCAGAGCAAATAGAATAAATGTTGTGGAAAATATTCCGAGAGAACACTGGTATGGCTTGAGTGAACATGCATCAGTGTAAATTAAGGTGTAGCTAAAAGTGTTAAGGGTGGATCAGGGTGGAGAAAGGGAGAGGCAAATAAACTTTGTTCATGAAAGCTGTAGAGTGTAAACAATAATCAACTTTTCTCACTAACAATTTTAAATGATTTACTGTGGCCTCCATGAGGAGAAGTAATTTTTTTTTTCTGTTTGACGGCAGTACGTTATTGAATGGGAACAATAGTTAGATGCAAAACCACCTTTCCTCTTCACTAGGGCTTACTTTAGCACATTCTTAAAATGTTCTGAAAAAGGGCTGTAGCTATTGTACTGTTGTACTATGTTCTGTTCACACCCTGTTTAAATTCACATTGACTGTACAGACTACTATATAGTCTACAGTTGTGTTGCATGCTTTTAAGCAATCAGATGTAAAGATATGACAGTTTTTTGGAATTTCCCTGTGTACTTGGGAGAGCTTTTATACATCATAGCTTTTATATTACGCACATGATTTGTAGCTATTCATACATCTTCCTGTAGAACTAAATGGCCTGCATAAAGATAGCAAAAATAAATGCTTTAGATGTCCTTCTATGACTACCTTTGAACTCATAATTCTTTAACATCTTTAATAGATTTTCTCAGATTAAACATGATTATCAAATTGGGGGGAGGGGTTAGAAAAACTCTGTTTTTAAAAAGTGGAACCTAAATACAAGTATTTTTCCTTTAAAAACAAATAAAAATAGAAAGCTTGATAAAAAGTCACAGTCTGCTACCTAGCTACAGTCTCCTGAACTAGAGGACAAAGAGTCTCTATTTATGTATGTCATTATATGGCTATCCTCAGGGTGTTACTTGAGTGCCTCATAAATACTAAAGAATTTATCCTCATTGTGATGTTATTTCTATTTTTATATGTGAAGTTGAACACACCTGGAAGTTAAATGGCTCAAGGTCACAAAGGCAGTCTGTAGCAGAGTTGGGAACAGAATTTATTTTTCCTGATTCCTAGTGCAATAAAACCATCCTTTCTTCCTTCTTTTTAGCTACCTTTTCCTGTATCTGAGGACCAGCTTCAAATTGGTTTTTAAGCACTTACATTGGATTACATTGGGGCTTGGGTGCCCAGGTTCCAAAGTGCAATTCAAGCTGGCCCTGCACCAGCAGCCACAAAATTGCTTGAGTGCCTGAATTCATTTGGGGCTGTAACTCTCCATAGGCATCTACATGAAGGCTTCTGTGGATGCCTAGAAGGGAGGTAGGTGGCACCAAACTCCTGTTTCAGATTTATTATTGTGATTGAAATTGTTGTTTGGAGTCACAAAGGGAGGCATCTGCTAAGTGGGAAAAACACACACCTACATATATTGCATCAACAACACTGAATTCAGCCTGGAGGAGAAGGATTAAGAAGTGGTGATGTATCCAGTCTTCTTCTTTGGGAATTCCTCACTGTTGAAGATGTGAGCCTTCCATGATTGTCTTATCTGTGTGTCCAAAGATGGCTGATGAGGCCTACCCAGGATCAACAGACTCTACTACAGCTCGGACATGTGTTTCTGTGTGGAGTGGGTGGTGCTGGATTTTTTATTTGGTCTGTGACACCCTGTTTCTGCCCCTTCTGTTTTTCCATCTCCTGTTGTTGTGAGTTTTCAGAATACGGAGATCCCTGCAGCAGACTCTTCCTTCATTTTGGGTGGTCTTTGGTGATAGTCTCCCATGAGTTGACATCGATGTTGCAAATTTTAAGCTGGCCTTGAGGCTGTCCCTGAAGCACTGATTCCGCCCTCCTCTTGAGTGTATGCCTTGGCTGAGCTGGCAGAATAATTTTGCTTTGGGAGTTGAGTCAGACATCCAGATGGTATGGCTGGCCCAACAAAGTTGATGTCAGATAATCATTGCCTCAGTACTCATGGTGTTTGCTTGAAGGAGGACACTAACATTGGTGCATCTGCTGGCACTGGATTTATGACCCAGATACCTTGTTCTGGGTGGACCCAAACCCTCAGACTGGCCACAAACTCTCCACTTGATAATAGGTAATGTATTGATATGCTGTGATAGCAGATAAGAATAATGCAAACAGTTCTATATCTACAAGTCCCAGGGTTCACAGAGTCAAGGTATGTCTGGCCAGTACACAAGCTTCACTCTGAGATTTTCTCTCGAGCGTCAGATGTCAGCAGCCTGGAGGTTGAAGGCCGAGGCCTACCTCCCCAGTGGGGTGGGTGAGACAAGCTGGTGATGTGCCCTCTGCCCATGGTGGCCTCGGGTTCCCCTCTCAGGGACCGTTTGCTGCTCTAAAATTCCCTCTCCTCTGATGACTCTTCATGTTTGGGCATTGTTGGTTGGTTTACTTGTGGCTGTCATACTGTCCATGTTCTGTACTGTCAGCATATTCCTTTGTTTTACAAATCCATCGCATGCACACATCCTAATTTGGGCTTTACCGGTGTCTTCTCCTGATTTGGTCTGTTCCCCAAAACTAGACGTCCTAAGGGCTCTGCAGGTGCGCATTGTGACCTGGCTAACACAGCAGAGTCCCTTATCTCATGTTATGGAACAATGTGGAACATGTCTTCAGTTTCCCAGCCTGTGTGTCTGCTTGCTGCTTGCCTGTTTCAAACACAGTGGGCCTTGAAGAAACTTTGTCACAAACAGGCGTTTAGAAATCAATTAACCCTTGCCATTGTCCTGAACCATTATTCCAATGCATATCTACTTTACCTACAAGCTAGTTCCCAAAAGCAAACCTCTAAATACCATTTTCTAGCCATCTCGTCTCTCTTCCTACTGGATTCCATGGATCTTCTGCGGGCAGTGTTGATGGTATATTATTCATGACTCAGCTCTGTACAGCAAAGTGGGGATCATGACTACTTGATAAACCATGAGTTTGGTTTCAGATCTCATGTTGCGATCTTCAAACATCTGTTTCTTCAGGCTTCCAATGTATCCGGTACTTTAGTGGTTATAGCATGTGACCAGGGTATGACAGGCATAAGGTTTTAGGCTTTACTCAGCCTGTGTGGATTTTACTCACTTCTCTTACTTCCTAGGGAGGTGTCCTAACCATAAAGAAAAGTGAGTGAAAGCACTCTTCACTCTTCTTGTTGAATGTATGTTAGTAGTTAGAGCACCCCTCTGGGAAGACAGAGGCCTAGCTTCAGGTCTATGCTGCCAGAATTTTTTTCTGTCTTTAACCAGCCACATCCCTATACCTCTGATCTAACTTAAAATAGATAAATGGGGTTGCCAATGGAGGCCAGAACCCAGGATTCTTCCCTCCTAAAGGCCTGCCAAACCACTAGGTTCACTTTGGAGGCAGCCACATCCTTGTATTATTTCTTAAACCATTTGGTGCTCTCAGAAATGAGACTAGACTTTGTGAAACATGAGTGAATGGAGACACCTAATGGACAACTTGAGTCAGTTACTTAAGTTCCTGAGAGGGCAGGAATTCAGGTATATCCCTGTCCTATTGGTTACCTATACGTGCTTCTGAGTTTTCTGAAATGCCTTTTGCAGATGCGCACTGCTCCTCATTCTCTTTGCAAACTGTAAAATGCCTTTGAAGTTTCTCAATTGACGGTGACTCTATAGATTCTCTCATAGTGTTAGAGTGATATTCCAGGAATTATGCGAGGCAAGCTGCACAGTAGGGCTGTGTGAAGCTTTGGGTGCTGATTTGATTCGGAGGAGATTCGGCCCAGTTCGGCGGCTGGATCTCTGAATCCAAATTGAATCAGGAGACCAGTAAAAAGGTCTGAATTGATCCAAAGCCTCTGAATTGATATGAAAAAAGATTTGTAGGAGATTCAGAGACTCAGCGATTTTGGCAGTCCCTGCTTGCCACCACAAGGAGCTGGACCCAGACTCCATGCCAGTAAGTAGGGGGCAGCTGGGGGGGTAGAGGAAAGGGGAGGGGACCATGGGGGGACCCCTGCCAGGCCCCATCCCCTGCCTGCTCCCCCAGGCCCCCTGAGTGCCCCCTGATCCATTCTCGCTCTTCCAGCCCCGTCAATGGCTGCCCCTCCTGGCTCCAGCGTCTCAGCACTTCAAAAAAAAAAAAAGCCCCACACTCACCAGCTGCTGCAGTGGCCATCAGGGCCTCTGGGGGCTCGTGGCAGAGCCCCCCCACAGTGGGGGGCAGTGGGGGGTAGCAGGATTTGCCCTCCCAGCTGCTAGGAGTGGGTGAGTATGGGGATTTTTTTTTTTAAGTGCTGGGATTCTGGGGCTGGGTAGGGCAGCCATTGACAGGGCTGGGAGACCTGGCAGGGGATGGGGCTTGTTTGATTCAGTGATTAGGCTGATTCGGCGGCAACCAAATCTCTGAATCAGATTTGGCCAAATCAATTCAGGACAGTGATTCGAATAACCAAATCGAATCACTGTCCCACAAATCATCTGAATCCGAAGCAAATACTTGCCACTTCACACAGGTCTACTGCATAGTTGGATAGCTTTATAAGTTTTTGAATGCAGGATGAAGAATGTTTTGCATTCAAAAGCCTGTCTAACTCTATCCCAGCTATGCAGTTGTTTTAGTAAAAGATATAATGGTTGGTTTTCTCTGGTAAAAAAAATCCCCAATTTTCAGATTAATAAAAGTAACCCAAAATCCACACTTTCCGATTAAAATGAAACACTACCACTAGAGGTATATAGATATATAGATAGATAGATCTATCTATCTATCTATCTATCTATCTATCTATCTATCCCTGGATCCTAAGAAATCTTTGCCTCTTATAGAGATCCTAGGCTCCTAACATTCAGTTGAAACACCCTCTGGATGAAGGAGCTAAATATGTAGGTATTGCAACACCTAAGTGTAGAAGACTAAAGAATCATTTTGAATCCTAGCTATTCTCTGCAAGAACCCAGTAATTAAAATATTGAACATAACATTTTTGTTATTGGTTGATTATACTACATGTTTTGCACCTACTACAAATATTTCAGTGTTGCATATTTCAGACATTCTGCTGTGTTTGTGTCTGAGTTCTTTGAAACTCCTCACTGCAATATCTGTGTACCTTCCAACAGTATATCTGTCATGTCTTTTGATGCCTTTTTTCTTTTCATTCTGTGGAAGAGGTGTCAAAATAAAACCATTCTCTGTAACCACTATACTAATAATACTACAGCTATGCTGGCGAGATGAAATTTACAAATACTGTCATAAATATTTGTGTGTTTGAGAATAGACTCCAGGTCAAGAAAGTTTTACTATTCAGGAAAACAATTACATAATGCTAGCATTCCGTAAAAGTCCTTAACAGAGATGACTTAAGGTTATCTTTGATGACATTGCATAAGCATGCTGCATTTGGAACTAAATAAAATAAGAACTAAGTAAAAAATCTCAACCAGTTGCATTAATGTAGGTATTTCTGGACTGGTTTTGTTTGTTTATTTCTCTTTTAAAGTTTGACTGATATTAATATACTTAGCCAGTTTTTGTGGCTCAGCAGTTCCAATGCATAGAACTAATATAGTATAAACACACGTACACCACAGTGGGGGGTCTCTGACTACTGGCCTTGAAGTGAACAATGGTGTTGGAAAATTGATCGTATTCCCAGAAATTCCACTTAGAAAAGATCTGGGAAATTATCTTTTGAAAGGAATTTTAAGTCTTTGAGATTTCTGTCGTAGATAACCTTTTAGTGGTTATTTCAGTTTGTATTTTAGTTATTTATTGCTGTATTGTAGTCCTCAGTGAAGCTGAGCCTCTGGCTGACTATTTTTGTCCCCCAGCTGCAATAATAGTCCTGTAACAGGGACATTTTTCCGTTTAAGAGGGAAGAGTCAACCCTGTTGGCTATGGGGCATTTGGATAGACAGAGAGCACCCTGTTAGGGGGATTTAAAAGTTCCCAAGGGAGTAAGCAGGGGAAGGAAGTGAGCTGTGAGTAAAGTGGCTTGTTACATGGTGGGACCAGGCTACAATCATAAGGCTAGAGCAAAAGGGCTTCCTTCCAAGTGCCTAGGACAGGTCAGAAGGGCGGGGGTGTTATTTGTTACTTAGCTTGTTGCTTAAAGACTGGGCTTTACTTTGGAGGTGTGGCTGTGTTTCTCCTCAGGGAACAAAAGCTGATTGCAGAAGCCAGCAGGCTAGGCAATCTACTTAGAAGTCCATATATGGATGAACTGCCTGAACCCTTGTCATTTGATGTAGTGCACTAAATAGTGTATCCGGGTCTTGTTTTTATGTTGAGTACATATGGAATATTCTAACTGTTCCTGGTTTTGTACTGCAACTTAATGTGAAAGGCCAGACTAACAGTAATAAGGACTGCAATCTTTTTTGTCCAGATAACTACAACATAACAATTGCAGCACTAATTTCCCCCTGCCAATCAATATGCAGAGGGGATGTGTATAAAGTATTGCCGCATAATCTCTATTTAATCTCTATGCACAGCATGTTTTCCGTAGTTAAAATTTTTAGTTTATTACCTTAAAGAGGAAAAAATGTCTAGTTGTAACAAGGTGCATGGCTCAGGGGTTGGAGCCCAGCTGCAGGGAGTTAGAAGGTAGTAGCCTGCCTGCCTAGGAGTACTGGGCCAGGTGCCAGGAATGATTGGCTGGCCCTGGAAGAATTTAAAAGCTCCCAGAGAGATGACACTGAGAGGAAGGTACCTGAGAAGAAAGGAAACAGAACAGGTGAAGCCCTTGCCCTTGCCCTTGCCCTTGCCCTTGCCCTTGCCCTTGCCCTTGCCCTTGCCCTTGCCCTGTATAGGGGAGGAGGGTGGATTTTGATATTTTGTTGTTTTGTTTATTTTGAGGTTGGAAAGGGGGAAGGCTGCCTCTTGGCTCAGGCTAAAGGAGAAACAGCCTGCTATACTAGTGTTTTAATTATCTTTTTTTTCCTCTCTCTTTGAAAGTTTAATATGTAGTATTGGTCCTCAAAAAGTGAACAGGGAAGACAGCATGACACATTTTATTGGACTGAGATTTGTTTGAATTCCAAAAGCTTTTGGACAAGAAACGTTCTTGTTTAAGATATTTTAGAATACAGAATGTAAACTTCAGGAAGTGTGTTATTCATTATGAAGCCTGTGGGCAATTTTTTCTCTTAGTTACAGCGGAGCAATTCCAGAATGACTCTATTGATGTCACTGGAGTCATTCTGGATTTTCACTGACATGAATCAAAACAAAATTTGGCTAAGCATCACTACTTTGTTCAGATGGTTTTTATTTGATATACCCACAACATTGCATTTTTTTTTCTTAAGACAGGCTAATTCCTTGGCACATATGTCATTTGCATACATTTATATTTCTAGGTATATTTTAAAAAAAAAGAACTTCCAGTCATCTCCACCAAGAAAATGGCTCTATTCTCCCACAGGATTTAGTGCTAGATGAGTAACAGGGAGACAGAAGGCTCTGGTTACTTCAAGAGAGAAACACCAGTAGATAGAGCCCAGGCAAATAAACAGGGGCTGGCAGCAAGAGGGAAGGCAGCAAGGAAATGTTGCTGCCTAAGCAGCGAGCTGCCCATTTAGGTAAAAGGGCACATATGTAGCTATTCAAGGGAAGCCACTTGACTGTAATGGGGCAAGGTATAGGGAACATAGGGGGGCTGAGTCAGGGCAGGTGGTCTGGCTCTGAAGGCTATAGAGAAAAGAGCTCCTGGCCAGGTAGGCTGCAGGAGAGTATCTCACTGATTCCCAGCCTGGCCTGAGAATGCAAGTAAGGTGCTGAAGGCTTGCAGAGGCTTATGACCAGGGATCCTGGTTTTCTCAGATAAAACAAAAAATCCCCAATTTTTTGTTTAAAAAAAGTAACTTAACCAGGGAAAAATGTGGAATCTGAGTTACATTTTTTTATTAAAAAAGTGGGCACTTTTTTATCAGAGAAAAGTAGGATCCCTGCTTATGACCCAGGGTAGGGGGTGAAGTTTGATTATACAGCCGGTCGGCTAAGGGTTTTAGTTACAGCCAGTATGTTTGTTTTCACTTTGAGTTTTATACCAGTGGACTGGATTGGGCCTATCAGGGGTAGAGGAGGTCCCAGTAGTACCTGATCAGGGTGGAAGCAGGACCAAAGATCCCAGCACCTAAGCAGGGCAGGGCCAGGGCCAGGGCCAGGGGGCCCAGAATTTGAGCAGGGTGGAGACTGATCCAGAGGGCCCAGTGCCCGACCAGGGCACAGGCAGATCCAGGGGTCCAGTGCCCAAGCACAGTAGAGGTAGGGCCAGGGGCCCAACACCCAAGCAAGACAGAGGCAGAGCTGAGGGCCTAGCTCCTGTTGCCAAAGCAGGCAGGACGAGGGCTGGGTATTGGAAACCAGGACAGTGATCCTGGGCTAGAAGACCCAGTGAGAGGAAAGAGGTGGAAGCTGGGAAGGCCAAGGCCCTAACAAAGGAGAGTGATTAGACCAACTGTGAGGCATGGATGTGGCTACAGGGCAGGTCGGAAGCCACAAAATTTGCCCTTCAGGTGTTTAATGTGCTACAGTGCATCTTGTTAGTCACTGGTGATGCGTAGGGGGTGCACACAGACCCCCTGAGTGTGGCAGTGCACCCCCTACACTGTCGGTGGCGCCTACAGGCAGTCATGACTTGCTACCCCCCTGCTGCTGCCGCTGCTGGCAGCATCTGCGGGCAGTGAGCGATCACAGCTGGCCACTGCTGCCACTGCCAGCAGCATCTTCAAGAGCTCACTGTTTACTGCCGATATGCTCCCAGTGCCACACTCCCACCACCACCATACCCCCACCAGCTGCTGGGGGCACACATTGTTTATGTTAGTGGATGAGGGCTCACTCTGGGACCTCTGAGTAGCCTCCCTTTTCCAAGTTAAAAAATTACATCAAGGCATGGCAGGAGGAAAGGGGGGGTGGTACCCAGAGAGCCAGTGTAAAGCAGGAGCAGTGTGGCCACCAGGGAAGCATCACAGCCATTGCTGGGGCCTGGCACTTGCTACAGGTGGTATTTTTAGAGTGATTAATGTGTTTAAACAATTGCTTCTAATTCTTGTATTCAGAATACTATGGCTGAACTGACTATATTTTTTTGCATCACAAAATATTAAAGACACTGCTGTCCCTTTCAAATGTATATCTAGGTGTACAAGATGCAGAGGGACCTCACACCAGCACCTGTCTGCAGTTGCATTTTGGGATTGATTCAGCAAAGTGCTTCAGCACATGCTTTCCATCACATTGATTTTAATGTAATTTAAACAGATACTTACATTTAAGAACACTGTCTACAAGAATGTGTGCTTTGTTGAATTGGTGCATTTGCTGAAGAGCTCACCCCGTACAGTATGCAGATAGGTGGAATGATGGTTTCATAGTTTCATAGTTTCTAGGATCAGAAGGGACCTGAGCAGATCATCTAGTCCGACCCCCTGCCATGGCAGGAAAGAGCACTGGGGTCAAACGACCCCAGTAAGGTGGTCTTCCAACCTCCTCTTAAAAACCCCCAGGGTGGGAGCCTGCACCACCTCACTTGGAAGCTGGTTCCAGACCCTAGCCGCCCTGACC
>NW_017729032.1:28946148-28947247 GCF_001723915.1 Gavialis gangeticus
AAGTCTCCGTAATCCCCACAATGTCTGGGCTGGTGTCAGCCAGCAGGAGGGCGAGTTCCTCCTGCTTGTTCCACATGCTACGGGCATTAGCGTAGAGACATTTCAGGCCTCCTGGAGATGTGGTTACTGACCCCCTAGTCCCAGTGGTGGTAGACTGTTGTGTGAGCTCATATATGGTTCCTGCACTTCCTTTCTGAATTGTAATGCTGTCCATGAGCTATGCCACCCAGCAGATGTAGAGGAGCCTGAGGCCTAATTTTGGTCAATAGAATTTCTATTGCAATTGGTATTGCCAGCATTCATTCAGCCCATATGCTGAAACACTGAATTCTTGGACATTGCTCTTGTACTTGAAGAAAGAAGAGTTCCTCTGGCACATCCATTAAGCTTTATTCCTGATGCTGTTTTTGCTGGGTTGACCCAGGACTTTAGTTTCTGTATTGCTAGGATCATGGGTTGGTATCCTCCAAAGAAATGTAGTGAATAAAGAAAAGATTGAAGATAAATATTCAGTTAAAACTGCCTATTACTGCTTTCTGAAAGGGTCTTCAGAAATGTATGCTAGTCAGAGGTGTAATGAGCTCTTTCAGCACCTGGGGAAGGGGGGTATACTGACTACTGAAGAGTGGTGATGAGGTAAAGGGTGAAGGACTGGAGCCTTATTCAGGGTGGATTTGATTTAAATCATTGTCCAGGAAACCTCAATCTAATCATTGTTTTCTACAAAAAGTACATTCTTGTTTTTGATATAACCTTCACTAAAATATTCCCAAATGGTGTCTCTTTTACAGCCTGCCAAACTTGCTGTCATGATAGGTTTCCCTTCTACTATACCATTCTCTCACTAGATCTCAAATCAATGGAGAGGCTATACTCAGTAAACTTATCCCTCAGACTTCTGGAATAGTCTGCTCAAAATATTTTTCTTTTGTTTAAACTGTTCCTCCCTCCTTGCATTTATCTCTAGACTCTTCCTCCTTGCCCAGATCTACTCCATTGCCAACAATCTTCTGTTTATTTAATGTCTTGAAACTTTGCACTGTTAGAGAGAGGTAAGGGCTTGCAGAGACAATAGGGCTGATGGGTAGGTAATCAGGTC
>NW_017729032.1:28948727-28954948 GCF_001723915.1 Gavialis gangeticus
TCCAGCCCTAATGTCTATGAAATCTATGAAATCTTATCTAAAACAGTTACATGAATATATTGTCTCAAATAATGTATAATTAGAAGTTATAATCCCTATGCCATGATGATATCTTTGAGCTCTAACATGTCTTTAATTAAAACTATCTTTATATAGGTTTTTTTTTTAAAAGCCTCTTAACAAAAAGTAAAAAATATGATTAAATAAAAAAATATGATTTAAATGAAAAAATCCTTATTTATTTATTTTTTAATTGTTGATTGCTATCCACCTCCACCAAGTAAAGGCTGCTGCTGCTGCTGTAGCAGCATTGGCTTGAGCTGGAAGCAGCCCTGTGGCCAGGCCCCCTGGTGTCCCATTTGCTTCCCCTAGCTCCCAGATATGTTGCCAGGTACAGCACTGGGCCTACTGTGACAAAGGCTCCCTTAAGGTGGGGGTATAGTACCATTTTGCTTGCCCTCTGCCCCCCTAGAAACAGTGCTGTGTGTGGTGCACTGCTGCCTTGCCTGGCTTCTACGGCTGGGCCGGCAGCACAGGGCTGTGCATGCTACAGCAAAGATTTTTGGGGTAGAGGGTGACTCTGGCATCCCCTCAATGGTTGGTACCCAGGGTTGGTGCTCTGCTCCCCCCTGTTCTGGTTATGCTACTGATTCTAATTTTCCATGATGTCTTCGAAACATTTTTAAAGACTATTTAATAGAAATAAAAACACAAACAAATACATTGGAAGGTATCCATGTAGCTGATGTCATTACAAATCTCTGCCAACACTGTATTTGGTTTATGGGTGGTCTACTTCACAGTAGACCACCCGTTGGTTTAAACATCATAAAATGTTATTTCCCCTCAAGCCAAACAGTCCTGGAGCTCTAGTTTTCACTAGATGTATCTACATGTGCATTTGATCCAAGATCAGTTTACCTGCAAGTAAGCTACTTGCAAGTAAACACTCCTGGACAGGCGTCTACACTTGCATGGACGTGGTAGCAGATGTACTGCTCTTAACAGCAAACTGCTGCCACTTCCTGCAGCCCTGCAGTGAGCCCCTGCCACCACCAGGGGGAGATCAAGGCTCTGGCTGCAGCTGCTAGCAGCTGGCAGCCATCTTGAAAAGGCAATCCTGCTCTCTGCTCCCTGGGAAGCCACTTCCCTCGCCAGGAGCAGCGTTCACAATGCAGGACCAGTGCCAAACAGCTCTCTCCTTGCTACCTCTGCATCCCTCCACCATGGCTTCTTCAGCTCCTGCCCCTGGCAGTGACAGCCAGCACCATGGGCTCCTGCTGATCACTGCACTGGCCCTGCTGGCCTGCTGTGCTGACTGCTGGTTGCCCTATGGTCGTCTGGGCCCTCCTGGCTCCCCCATGTGCCACAAATGCTTGCCCAGCTGCAGCACACTGTCCCAGGTCTGCCATGCAGCTGCCACGTGGACCCTGTCCAGCTGGCCCGACCCTGGCAGGGACACCGATGACAGGCTGCTGGATGCCACTGCCAGGGCCACCCTTGTTCTTATGGGCCTCCAGCCCCGCCACCTCTGTGCCTGCTAGGCGAGCCAAGACTGGTGGCTGCACATCATCCAGCGCACCTGGGACAACAAGCAGTGGCTGGAGGCATTCCAGATGACCCAGGCTACCTTCCAAGACTTCCTGGGGCGGTTCTGGCCACACCTTGAGCAGCAGTACACCAACATGCAATCACCTCTCCCCGCAGACACCCAGCTGGTCCTCACCCTGCTGCACCCCAGCCTCTGGTTGTTCCGCCACGGGTGTGTATGACACAGTGAGCCCAGCATCTGGGAGGCTCACCCAGGGGCGATGGTGGCCAGTGGTACCATGGGATGGGCAGATCCCCCTCTGGCAGCCAGTGTCCAGGTCCAGCAGGGCTGGCATGTGGTCCTGGCCCTACTGAAGGAAGCTCTGGCTCTGTGCCTGCATGGAGCTGGGGCAAGTGGTGGCCAGGCAGGGGGGCTGGATGGCAGAGGACCTGGGCCAAGGACTCCTGGCTGGTGGAGGCAGTGCTGGGCCTCTGAACAGGTCTGGGCTGGGGCTGCTGCTGGGCAGTGGGTGGCTGCCAGGGGGCAGGTGGGACTAGGGGTGAGGGTCAGCAGCATGAAGGCAACTGCCAGGGCCACAACAGTGTCCAGCACCTGGCGGTTGTTGTTCATGGCCTGTACTGCCCTTCCCAAGACTGCAGTCTGCTTCAACAGGGCCTCCACCAGCTCATGCTCCAGAGCCAGTAGCTGCACTCAGAACTCCCAATCCTTCTGGTCCTGCATGTTTTCACAGGCCACATCATCTGCCAGCCAGGCCTGTGCATCCCCTAGACAGTCCTCCAACTCCATCACCATCAGTCCAGGAGGACAGCGTGGTCCTGGGTCCTCCTCTGGCAGAGCCAGCACATCCACAGGGCCCTGACTGAGGGCAGCAGTGACCCTGAACCTGCATCCCGGCTGCCAGCTGTGGCCTCTGCCAGGCGTGCAGCTGCAGGGCCTGCAAAGCCATGAGAAAGAAGCTGTTTGTGAGAGTTTGCAGCATTTCTGAGATAAGATGATGTGTACCAGGGGCCATGAACTGCCTGGCCTCAGATTGGGGGTTGGATGTACACAGGTACCTAGGGACCATGGGAAGTCAGTTGACCAGACCCAGGTCCAGGTGGCTTCTGGCTGAGCCCTCTCTCCCCGCTCGCTCCCTTGGGGCAGGTGGGCCGCTGGGTGCTGGACCCAGGCAGCCTGCCTTCTCTGTCCTGTTCCCAGGCTGAGACAGTCCAGGCTCCTGGAAGAACCTGCTCCCATGGTTCCAGATCCCACTCCCATACCTACCTTCTTCCAACAGGCCAACCTGTATCCTGTGCTGCTGCCAAGCCCAGGGCACCCAGGCTCAGGGGCACAGGGCTCCTGGATGACTGGGATGAGTAGCTCCCTATGTCCCTGCCCTCCCCACAGGAGGCCTCTCTGTGGAGGCACCCTGGGGCCAGTCCCCCCTGTTCTGGTACTGTGCCTCGTGTGTGCCCCTGCATGTGTGTCCTAGGCACTTTGAAAGGAGCTGTTTGCACAGACCAAGGGGTGCCCAACCCAGTATGCCTTGCTGCTGCCGATCACCATGTTGCCCTGGATGCACCTGTGCACTGGCATTGCAGACAAGGAGGATATGGCCACTAGCATTGACATGTTCTTTGGCATGTGACAGGCCCATGCCTGCCTAGCTGTAGAAACACGTGCTGCTCAATAAAGTTTTTGTACTGTCTCCTGCCTCCCTGTGTGCTGTGGAGGGAGAATCAAGGGGCTAGGGGACTTTGGCAGGCTACGTGGGGAGGGGAAGCAGGGGCAAGGGCCAGGGGCAGGTGCCAGGGCATGGAGGACCTTCCCCCCAGTGTAGGCTTACCATGTGTAGTCTGGTGTGGCTGGTGGCTCCACTTGGTCCCAGCTGGCAGTGCCTGCATATGGCTCTGCATGGTGTCCTCAGGTGATGGGGTGTGGCATGCAGGCACCTGGGCAAGGTCCCCACCCAGGAAGGAGATAGCACTGCTGGCAGCCGGCAGTGACACAGCTGGCCATTCCTCATTGCTGGGGCTGAGGCTGTGGAGCTGTTGGGGCAGGCACTGGACCGGGCTCCCTGAGCTGTTGGTGGGGACCACAGCCAGGGAGCTTGGTGGGACAGGCTGCTGATGCCTCAATGGGCCCTCCCTGGTGACATGTCACTGCAGGTGCCAGGCTGGGGTGGGGGCTTGGGCAGGCTACCCATGCTGCAGTACACAGCACAGCTGTGGCTTGGGTCCCAGGGCATGAGGATGTCCATGAATTGCTAAATGGAGCGCCCGCAAGTTGATAAAGACATTGACTTGCAGGCACACCATGGCTGATGATTGTGGTCAGTGATGATGACCCACTGTGCCTGCAAGGCTTTGGCTTTTATGTGGTGCTGCCACACCGACCAATTGTGCCCATGCTCCTGCATCCAGCCTTACAGCCCCTCATACACATGGGTGTTGGAGTGCCCACTCCATGCGAACTGATGCTGCATTTTCAACTCACCCCACAGTGACACGAGGTCACCAGTCTCTTCCATGGAGCAGTTGGGGCCCTGGGTGGCAGGCACGAGTGTGGGTCCCGAGGCCATTGGGATTCCTGTGCTGGTTCTCTGGGCCTCTGTGCAGTTGTTCCTGTACTGCTGGGCCTGGGCAGTTGCCTGCAGTGCCCAGCACAGAGACATGGCATGGGACTGGCAGCCGCACAGTGAGGCAATCTCTCAGCACCTGTAGGCTCTAGGCAAGCTGCTGGGGGTGGGCTGTGGGGAGCTGGTGGCTGGCCCTGGTGGCCAGGAGCTACCTCAGGCCTGCAAGCTGACAGGCATGGCAGGAGCCTAAACCAGCCTGCAGGCTTGGGTGGTATGGGCCTGACAGGCACGTGGCACTGCAGTAGCAGGCAGTGGTGCCAGGGTGCAAGCAGGCTGGTGCAGCTAGCCTGTGGCCTGCCTAGGGGGACACAGGAGCCTTGCACATGTGCCCCAGGGCTCAAAATATCTGCAGGCTTTTAAGGCCTTGAGGCTGGGGCAGGAATAGATTGGGCCCTAGTGGCAGGGCTAACTGGGACCAAATCTGCTCCTGGTTGGAGTCTACACATGCGCTACTGCACAGTAACTACTCGGAAGTAAATTTGCAACTTGCATTTGTAAACTATGCTACTGTGCAGTAAAGTATCCACGTAGACGTGCCCACTGTGTCCTGTCTCTACTAACTGCAGAAGAAGTTTTTTAGCTGTGAATTTTATTGGTAGAAAACTGGAAAAAAAAACAGGAACAATTTTTCTCTCACACACAAAATATTTTCCCATCAACAATCATTTTTTTATTCACTGGTTCATTAGGGATCCTGTATGAATAATCACAATTAATTTGTTTTTTGGTCATTGCTAATGCTTTCCTCCAGGATAAATAAATCTGAGATAATTCAACTGGAGTTACATAAGTTTTACAGTGATGGAAGTAAATATGTATTATGAGGACATTATGAAGCATGTCCTGTTACCATCTTTTTAAAAGTAGGGTTTTTGTTAAAGTGTCTAACATACAATTTTATCAAACCATGAAAACATGTTATTTTGATGTGGGTTGGATGTAATCTTATTGAAGATGATGGCTGATTAAAGAGCTGGTTTTCAGTTAAGGTTAATAGAAATTAAGCCTTTTTGTAGATAACTGATGCATGCAATTTTTTCCTGGTGTGTAAGTACAAATGCAGACAGCTGGTTATTGCTTGATGAATCTACGTGTGCCTATAAAAAGAGGAGAGGAAATCAGACAGAAAGACAGTGAGAGGACCAATAAAGAAGTGCCAGTGAAAACTAAACAGTGAGTTGTAGAGGGAGCCTGAGAAAGTTGGATCAAGTGCTGGTTGGGAAGAAGGCTGCGGACAAACAATTGATCTCCTGTTTGTTCAGGAAGAGAAGGACTGCATCAAAGAAATACCTGATCCCACTGCCAATTTCTTTCCCAATGGAAAATATGCAGAGCCTCCCAAATATTAGGTAACTCCTTGGGTCCTAAGTAGTAACAATAGAAATTCTTTGCTCTACATATCTTTGGACAAAAAATAGACCTGCCTCAGTAAAGAATTATCAGCACTGAACAAACTGTTCTGTTAACTTAGAACCGGCTATCATTAAATAAATGTGGGCTGTGCAGGGGAAGCAGTGAAATCAAAGGGCATGGGGCTACTTCTCCACCAGAAGGTAGTGGACCCGTGGCAATGAATCCAAATGGATTACGTTGATAAGCTTCTCTGCACAGCCAGGGGAAACCAGTATTTGCTGGTGATCGTAGATTCCTTCAGTGGATGGGTTGAGGCATTCCCCATGCGCACCTACACTGCTGAAGCCACAGCAAAAATGCTGTGGACAGAAGTAATATGCAGACTTGGGGCTCCTAAAATTATTGAGTCAGACTGAGGTCCCCATTCACTGGAGCTGTTGTCAACCAGGTGCTGCAAGCCTTAGGCATCAGGCAGAAGTGGCACATTCCTCACCACCGTCAAGCATCTGGGCAGGTAGGGTGGATGAATAGGACAATTAAGGAGTCATTAAAGAAGGTGATAAATCAAACAGGTACAGATTGGGATCCTAAACTTCCTTTGATCTTAGCTGCTCTCCGGAGGGGGAACCACTTGGCAACCAGCCTCCAGCCCTACCAGATTCTATCTGGCAAATGGATATCTCTAATACTCACTGGGCT
>NW_017729032.1:28959948-28964763 GCF_001723915.1 Gavialis gangeticus
GGAGGGGGAACCACTTGGCAACCAGCCTCCAGCCCTACCAGATTCTATCTGGCAAATGGATATCTCTAATACTCACTGGGCTTATCCCATACCCAGACAGCCTGGACAATCCACAGCCCACAGAAATTACTGAATGAGTAAAAGAGCTCCCATATCATTTGAGGCAGCGGGAGCTGCAAATTAATGAAGCTATTCAGCAAGCTTGGCTGCGGATGGATAAGCAGCTTGAACAGCTTCTCAGGCTATGGGAAATTGGTCATATATCTTAGATTTACCCCAAAGGCACATGTCCTAGAGTCCGAATGGGTCAGACCCTTCACTATCATTAATTGATTGAGTGCAACTGTGGTCCAAATTGATAAAGGCGAATCTGGAAAATGGGTGCACGTGTCACAACTGAAACTGTTCAAAGGGGCAGAATAAACCTAACCATGAATCTAGCCTTGTCCTAATAGGATACTTCCCTTCATCATGGGAAGAGAAAAACTGCCTGACCTTTGAGGAACTGGGTAAACAATCTCTTAACCCTGCCGGCCACCCTTTTTGGCTAGCAGGAAGAAATGGCTCTGTGCCATTGGAAAATATGCATCGGACGAGCTGATCAGTGCTTACCCCGATGTTGAGGCAGGGAAAGGCCAGAGAAGTCCTTGACTTATGATGGCCACCCTCTTATAGGTAGTCACCCCACTGGTTTACAAAGACTTTCCTTAAAGCAGGCACACACCTCTGACTAATTTACCCGATCCCTTTCCCCTGCCCTCCTGAGCCAATTCTGTTTTGCTTTGTTCTAAGTGCTAAAGCTTTTAACATGAAGATCCCAGGTCTGCGGGGAATCCTTTCCATGTGGATCCTCCTGCTTACTGCCAGCATTCACTGTTATTCAAATAGTGAACTGACATTACAAAGCAAAGGTGTCAAATGCTGTCTGGAGGTGGCTAGCTATGATACCAGCTTGGAAGGCATCCAGGGCCTGCAGTGGCCGACCTGTCAGCAGAAATGCTGCAAACTTTGGGTAGCCCACTCCTGGTGGATTCAGAATGGCATAAATGAATTTAACTTGCCTGATTCCTCCCACCTTGTCATTTTTCTCAAGTCTAGGTGCAATCCCCATGCAGACTGTGGTCATGTAGGATTGAATCCTGGTAGGGAAATCCAGGATTACCATGGGGGTAAGGTCTGGAGAGCAACCACAATTCTCATTCCAGCAGAAGGAAGGGTAATGCCCGGGTGGATGCGGGACGGCCTGACTGGGTGTACTGGGCACTCCCATGCTTTTAGACTGATCCGTTCACCCAGACCCACACCTGCCCCCAAGGTGTCCACAACCATACCCTCTCCACCACCACCTCCCCCCTGTTCCTGTATAGCGTGGAATGTTTCCAGTCCCCTGCCTGCTGGGAAACACACCATTCAGGTGTGCTGGGGCAGCAATAGTACTAGTCCAGACATGCCAGCATGAATGACCATCAGCTGTCCACCAGGACAGTTGACTGTCAACTTCACCCATCCAAAATCTGAACCCATAGACTTTACCCTCAATACCACCAGCTGCCCTGAGGAATGTCCCCTATCCAGCTGTGGCAACCTAGTGTATGACTTCTTGTTATCCAGCTCTGGACTGTGGGAAGCTTCTACTTCCAAGGACTCCCCAACCCTAGCCACAGAATTCATAATCAATGACAAAGCAGAAAGGCATGAGATAGGACCTTTCATAGTAAAGCAGGATATCAGTAAACCTTTATTGACCAAAATGACACAATCCCTATGGAATGTCACTCTCAATCTGCAATCCCACAGCATCACCCAGTTGTATCCACATTGTGACAATTATGTCATCCTGCTAAGTGCTGGATGGCAGGCATGGACTCAGCAGGTCACGTATGAGCCCTCCAACAGCTCTGGATCCAGTGGCCCATGATGTCAACGATCACTAGACACAGTGCTGGGAGCAATTGGGACTGGCACCGGCGTCCTTAATACCATGAACACAGAGGTGGTCCGGAACAGATGGGCAACTGTGGGAAATCTGCTTCACCACTTGGACAGACCTACAAGTGACAATTTTGAATCCTGTATTCAGTTAAGTGTCTCTATTGCCTCTCTTACGCAGTGGATGACTCAAGTAGCTTCCCAGGATTCCCACACCCTAACTGAAGCAATAATAGCCCTAGGGCAAAACTCCTCTCTTGCCCTTATGTGTACCCAGGCCCAGGTATGGTACCTAGACGTAATTAAGGGTATCATACTCCAAGGTCTGAAAGGACACATCCCCCTAGAACTACAAAATCTGTTAAGAAAGGAAACCAGGCAGTCTTCACAGTTAACTCCTTATAACTGGCTAATACAATTCAGGTTTGATCCAAATTTGTGGTCATCAATCTTATAGTCATGGGGGTGGTTAGTGGTAAAATAAATCAAGTATTCCCAATCATAATATTAGGGAGCTGGATCAATGACACTTTCATGATCCCACAAACAGGCAAACGTTGGGCTCTGAAACAACCTAATGGCCAATTTAAAGCCATCGCAATCAATAACTGTGAGGATGTTGGCTCCAGTTTCCTTCGTGAAGAACTTATGTTACAGTCCCAAACCCTTTGTTTTGACCCTGATTTTTCAATTTGTCCCTATGTAATGTTCAATCCCTACTTGTCAGCACTGGTTTTGGATGTGTTTGTCTCCGTACCCTTTGTCAATCCATTACAGTGAATAAATTTTATAATATTACTGGCCTGCAACACAACATCTGTCTATGTAATGTCAGATCCATCACTGGGTGTGACATTCAGTACAGAAAGAGGACCATGATACATCAGTCAATCACCCCACAGTACAGCCTTTTTAAACCTAAACTTACCCCAGTCCACCTAGATCTATCCCCACAAGCCCTCAGATATGCTACCACACACCCAGAACTCCAACAAGCCCTGCAAGCATTACAGTCCCAAGCTAACAAAACCTATGCTATCATCTAGACTAATAACCACCAAGTCACCCAGGTACTCACCAAAATTAAAGAAGTCACCCAGTACTTCCCAGTACTGGGAAACTCTCCTGGGCTGGTCTCCAACTGCCACTGGTATCCTGAGCCTCATGATGCACCCCATTGTAATACTCTTCCCCCAAAGATAATTTTAACATTCCTAACTATATTTCTGTACTGTAAACTCATTGCCACCCTATGTACTGTACATGCTAAAATAGATGAGGCTAAAGCATTAGGCCAAATATTGTAGTGACATCACCCTGATGGCTGATGTCAAGGGGGGGAATAATGTAGCAAGAAACCTTTTTGCCTGCTCCTCACTCAAATGTGAAGCTCCTCCATATAGCAAAAGCCCCTTTTGCAGTATTTGCCCCCTTTTGGGGATGCCTTCTCTTTTCTACCTTTTCTTCCTTCCTCTCTCTTTTTCTTTTATTATGTTATTATTATTTTTATATAATGTGTACTTGTAGTGAAAATAGAGCTTGTAGATGCTTTTACAAATGTACTTTAAGTTTAAAAGTAAGTTGTACCATGTAACAATGTTAGCAAGGGCAGGAATCTGTATGGAGCGGGTCCGTGAATAAATCATAGTTGATTGTGTAACACAGTAGCTCGTCTGGATAAACAAGTTAACGAGCGGCAATTAACACCTACAAAACTACAGACCAAGAAGAGGAAAAAATCAATACAGAGCCAGGAACTCCCTGAAACTTCCCTGTTAAAGGTGCGGAAGCCCCCATTTGAACTAATCAATGCTGGAAACAGACCCTTGGGGCTGAAATACCCCCGATCAACCACTTCAATTAATGACCAAGCACCTTTGGAGTTTATTCATGCACAGCACATTGAACCGGGTCAGATCAGCCCTGGCTGGCAGGGGACCCTGGGGGTCAGCTTGCCAGCTCAGGGCTGTTCCCCCCAGCTCCATATACTGTGAAGGGGCTGGCTGGGACATGAGGGAGTTTCAGTGTGGGGCTAGCTGGCAGGCAACCCCTCGCATTGAAGTACCCCTGTGCCCCAGCCATCCTGGCCATCATCCACACATGTGCTGTTGAGGAGTTTTTTACTCTGCAGCAGGATGATACTTGTAAATTAGTTTACTGCAGCCTAATAGCTGTGCACATGTAGATGCAAGACATTTACTGCTCAGCTAGTTAGTCAACTGTGCAGTAAACATCTTATGTAGATGCACCCACTAGGGTACAAGCATCTTTGATTTACCCAAACTGAAGACCCTGAGGGTCTCTGTTCAGCAAAAAGGGGTGGAGGGTTGTTAATCTTCCTCAAAACCTTGAGGGAGCTTCATGATATCTATATACATTTGTGGGCTTTAAGGTTCGATCCTTCAGAAATTGGCTTATAGTCCAGCCCCACCTGAAGCCATCAAAATGTGCGGAGACGCAGACAGTTTAAATCAGGAAAGTTTATTGAACAAGAATCATAACAAAAGCATTAATCAGCCAAATATATGACCAAGAATTATATACAGGAATAATAACAAACAAGAGAATAGTTTACAATCACTGTGGATACTAGAGGTGAGTACACTGCAGCAGCGAGGCCTGTCACAGTGAGTTGACTGACAGCAGTCACTGTAGACGAGGATTTCTACACCTTAGAGCCAAGGAGGTGATCCTCCCCCTCTACGCGACACTGGTCAGGCCACAGCTGGAGTATTGTGTCCAGTTCTGTGCACCCCATTTCAGGAGGGATGTGGACAACATGGAGATGGTCCAGAGGAGGGCCACCCACATGATCCGGGGACAACAGGGCAGACCCTACAGTGAGAGACTGCGGGACCTGAACCTATTCAGCCTCCACAAGAGAAG
>NW_017729032.1:28965183-28972519 GCF_001723915.1 Gavialis gangeticus
AACTACTTCACAGTTAGGGCGGCTAGGAGCTGGAACCAACTTCCAAGGGAAGTGGTGCTGGCCCCTACCCTGGGGGTCTTTAAGAAGAGGCTGGATGCCTACCTGGCTGGACTCATTTGAGTCCTGTTTTTGTTTTGGGGTTTTTTTGTTCTCCCGCCCTGGCGGGGGGTCGGGCTAGAAGATCTACTAGGTCCCTTCCGACCCTAAATCTATGAAACTATGAAACTATGAAACTATGAAACCTTTACCCTCACGGGTACTGGGAACCTCAGAACTTGTAGGGTGGGTCAATACGATATCAAATCCAAATGGGATGCTGAGGTGGAGGACAGCCAACTCCAGGTAAGACTCAAACAGCTCACCGGGATACTCAGGTAAGTTTCTATCCCACGCACTCATACACTCTCACTTCAGACTTAGCCAACAACATACACACACTACTCAGACACCTGCTTCAATACAAGGATAATCCAGCAGCTCTATGATCCCCTCGCTTGTTTGTCTGAGGGAGAGGGAACCACAGGAGAGGACAACGACACAGAGATCACACCCCTTATACATCTTGAGGTCACCCCAGACTTGTCAATCAAATCTCGTCCAATGATTTTCAAAAGTGACCCATCATGATGTCCATCACAACTCTGACCAACCAGGTATCTTGGTACTTCACAGGCTGCTGGGTGTTTTCCTCATCAAGGCATGTTAAATAACTACCCTGACATCTGCTGGGAGGAGCAGTCAGCCAAATCCAACCTTTCACATAGGTTCTTAACCTGCATGCCTGACCTTCACCTAATGCAGGAGGTATACGGTCCCACTAGGGGGAATGCCCTACTGGACTTGGTGTTGGCTACAGGGAAGGACCTGGTAGGGGAGCTGCAGATTCGTAGTCACCTTTGGGGCAGTGGCCACCAAACAATCAAATTCACCATAGGTCACAGAGTGGGTAAGCTTACTGCTTGGGTGGAAGTGCTTGACTTTAGGAAGGCTAACTTCAGTGTGCTTAGGAGCCTAGTCAATGATGCACTGCAGGATAGGAGTATTGGTGAGATAGGAGTCCAGGAAGGATGGTCGTTCCTAAAGGATGCGATCCTCTGGGCACACAGGGAGATGATCCCAGTGCAAGAGAAAGCAGGGAAAGGGGCCAAAAAACTTTCTTGACTAAACAGAGAAATCCTCAGTGAGTTACTGCAGTGAAATCCTCAATGAGTTGCTACAGTGTTCTTGAACAAGGGTCAAGATAAGTCTCCTAATGGGTTCTTAGATGGGCATCAGAGGGACACCAGTCTACCAACTGTTGATGCTGACTTGGTGCAGAGTCACTTGGATGGACTGGATATGTTTAAGTCAGCAGGCCCAGATAAGCTGCATCTGAGGGTACTAAAGAAATTTGCTGGTGTCATAGCAGAACCACTAGCATGGCTGTTTGAGAGCATGTGGTGCTCGATTCAGGTCCCAGGGGACTGGAAAAGGGCCAATGTGGTCCTTATTTTCAAGAAGGGGAGGAAGGAGGATCTGAGTAATTATATGCCAGTTTGTCTCACCTCTATCTTTGAAAAGTCTTTGAAAAGATTATTAAGGATCATATTTGTGTGAGTCCAGCGGCAAAAATAACGCGGCAGGGCAACCAGCATGGATTCATAGGAGGTAGATCATGCCTGACTAATCTGGTTTTGTTTTATGACCAGGTCACAAAATGCTTAGATACAGGAGTAAAGGTGGATGTCATTTTCTTGGATTTTAAGAAGGTCTTTGATATGGTATCTCATCCCATTCTCATAAATAAATTAAGAGGCTGTGACTTAGATGTTTACATGGTCCAGCGAGTGGTAGTACACAGGTCGGTATTGACCTAGAAGGATGTGGGTAGTGGGGTCCCTCTGAGCTCAGTCCTTGGACTTGTATTCTTCAATGTCTTCATCAGTTAATTGGATGAGGATGTGAAGTGTAATCTGTCCAAGTTTGCAGATGATACTAAATTGTGGGGTGAAGTGCACACTCCGGAGGGTAGGGAATGATTGCAGGCAGACCTGGACAGATTGGAAAAGTGGGCAGAACACAATAGGATGCAGTACAACAAGGACAATGAGGATAAGGAACTGCTAAATAACTACTTTGCCTCAGTCTTTCACAAGACCAAGGGGAACAACATGCTAGGTAGGGCACAAAACGAGCAGGGCGGAATTGACACTGTTCCTATCATTGCCATAGAACTGGTTCTGGGGTAGGACGCAGAGACTTCAAATGAATGGATCGGTGTCGTCCTGGTGAGATGTGGATAACAGCGTACCCCAGGGGTCAGTACTTGGCCCAGTGCTGTTCAATATCTTCAACAACAACCTGGATGAGGGAGTGAAAAGCCCATTGGCCAAGTTTGCGGACGACAGCAAGATATGGGGTTGTGTGGACATACCCACAGATAGGCTGCAGATACAAGCTGACCCTAGCATCTCTGAATCTATGAATAACCTGAAGGCTACCTCGCATGTGTATTACCTAGGTCATGACATCATAAAAGGGCAAAAGGCCAGCATTTCTAGAGCCTTTGTCCCTTCTATTCATGTGAGCATGTACACAACTCCATCAATACAGTCAAGGCCGAGAACTACAAAATGCCCTTCTAATGTGGAAGGAAGTACTCATGTAACTGAGTACTTGACCCAGAGGTGGGAAGACTCTTTCAATCAGTTTTGCTGTCTATTACCATATATAACACCAATCATGTTAGTATTTAAGCAGCTCTCTCATTTAATGAATGATTTCTATATTCTTTGTTCACTGTCATGGCCAGATGTGCAGGCACGTGTAGTTTGTGGTGCCACAGACCTCTTTATGTTTCCATAAACCACACATGTCACACATTAAACCATGTGCAGTGCTGCTAATATGCTATTAGCTAAATTTGCTATTGGGATTTCCTCATGGCAAAAATAAAACCCAGAAGAAAAAGTGACACAAAGCATGCCAAAGTGGTGTGTACCATGACAAATGCAGAAATGCCCAGAGCTGCCTGCTCCCCTGTCTCTGCTCGCTGTCAAGTCCCCACACTGAGGTACCCTGCACCCCAGCCAGCCAGTCCCCAGCTACTCAGGGTGCAGTGTGTCTGGAACAGGGGGAGCAGGCCATTCTAACCTGGCTTGAGCCCCTACTCAGAAACCTTGGAAAATAATTTCTGCCTGGATGTTCCAGTGTGAACAAAATTTCCCACTTTTGAGCAATATTAAACTATGACAGGGTTATAGTTTAATATATTGATTGTGGGGGACGGGAAAGGGGACAACAAACAGCTTTAGGAGATCCTTAATAATAAGTAGCCTACCTCAACCCACTATTAACAGTTTAGTACAGTCAGTATGTTCGGAGTCCTCTCTTAGTCGCACACAGGATGAACAGTGTAGTCAGTAGGGCCAGGGTAGCTGCTGTTAGCCCAAGGTTTCCCTGTCCTGTGGCTACTGAGGGGCACTGCTCCTCAGTTGTTGCTGTCACTCCTTGCCACCACCAAGAGGCACTGCTCCACTGCAGCATGCCAACACCTGTGGGCACTGCTCCTCTTCTGGTTGCAGAAGCAAACCGGTTCTTTTAGTGCTTAAGCAACCTCAAGGATCTCTGCTTGTTCAGAGTATAGCATGTACAGGCTTCTACCTAACATACTAGGTACCATAGGGAATCTTTATATGTGCTTCAGGGTGGGGAACATGTAAAGATGAGCTTTAGTTAAAGTGCCTCCGCTACCATTTTGAAGTGCACGGATGCTGAATAAATGTGATGCAAAAGCTGCTAATTAGTACACACCAGCAGACTGGATTAACTGAATCTGCACCCACATGTGCTGATTAGCATGCAGTGGAGCAGACATTGGGCACATGTGCAGGTGCCCATAATTACCAGATTCTTACAGCCAACCAGGTAACAGGTTTAGACTGAACTCACTAAAGGGATTTGTACATCACCAGTATTTAATACCTTCTGACTAAATGATAAGATACAACTCCAGCCCCCTAAATTTTTTTTTGCAAAAATATTTATTTCTATATATAAACATAGATGTATACCTCTACCAACCTGTCTTGTGACTGCTGTGGCTCACTTGACAGTCTAACACATGCATTTACAGCTACACCATTCTTATTCCTGTTACAAAAACCACACTGTGTTCCTGTGTGCTTATGCACCTGTCACCGTTACCTTTAACTCTCACAATTACAAAAAGGACTACCTCAGTGCCCTCCCTTCTAACCCCCTCTGTTTGCCCAGTCCTTTCACTCATTGTATTTGTTGTAGTCTCCATCATCATTGTCATCCTCATTGTTGTCGTTGTTGCTCTCTTTGGAGGGCTCACCTCTGAACAGTTTATGCCAGTCCACTCTCTTCCATATGATGTCTGCCATCTCTTGCCCATCGCATTCTACCATCTTCCTGTAGTGCCAGTACATCTCACTCAGTCCCATTTTAATACAGCCCTTGACTGGGAGGTTTGTGTGTCTGTTTAAGAGCATGTTCCTGCTCTTCCACAGGGTGTTCCTGAAGCAGGAGATGAATTGGTCAAAGTTGGCTGTTGGTGTCCCTAGCTGCTTAGTCAAGTGCCCATACAGAACTGCCTCTCCTTAAAATGAAACACCACTATCTGTCTATCTTATCTATCTATCTGTGGTGTTTCATTTAAATCATGGGAAAATGAGGATTTGGGGTTACTTTTTTAAAATGAAAAATTGGGGATTTTTTTTAAATCAGAGAAAACCAGGATCCCTGGTGAGCACTGACCCCTCAGCAATCTTCACCCTACTTTCTTATACAGCATCAGTCCCCCTGTGAAAGTAACAGCTTTAGAAAGCAGTAGGCCAGTGCACACAAGCCTGACTCCCCTGGCCTCTTATATTCAAACTGTCAAAAGCAGTTAAAACATATTATCACAGTCAAAACAAGAACAAAAGAGTTTTTCACTTCCTTACCCATACCAGTGGCAGATATGCAGATAAGGGACACTCTCCCATAATCCAAATTTGCATACCAATAAGAGGGTGTCATTATTCATAGCAATCTCCAAAATGACACCAAGATCCAGGTATACAAATGCATCATCATCTCCACTCTCCTCCAGTGAAACACTGTGGACTACCATTGTCATCTCAAGAGCCTGAAGAAGTACCACCAATGATACCTCTGGAGAATCCTCCACGTCAAATGGGAAGATTGCTACACAAACACCAGCATCCTTGCTGAAGGCAATGTTATCAGCATTGAGTTGATGATCCTCAAGCACTAACTTCATTGGACTGGATAGTGTGTGTGGATGCCTGACTTTTGACCCCCAAAACAAGTGCTCTATTTCCATCTTAGTTGTGGCCTACAATCTTGAGGTGACCAGAGAAAACACTACAAGGACACATTGAAGGCATACTTCAAGGAAACAGATGCCACAACATCAAGAGTTGGGAGGAGCTGGCTGCTGACTGACTCTGGTGGCATTACAATCTCAATCAAGTGGCCAACCATTTTGAGGTAAAGTGTCTTGCCCCCAAAGAAGAGAAGAGAGAGCAGAAGGAGGAAAAGGAGAGGAATCCCAGCCAGCAGTATACTCTGTCCTGCAAAAAGACCTCAAATGATTGCAGATGGACCTGCATGCTCAAGGATCAGACTTTTAATTCCTATCAAGACCCATCAATGAGCCATGGTAGAGATCATCCTTGAATCAAGGGACTGCCAAAAATAACCAATAATAATATGCAAATAAGCACCACAGAGAGGTTGTCACACTGGTACAGTAGCAGCAGGGTCACAGAATGAAAACCAGGGTCAGGAACCAGGGAAGTCAGAGGGCGCAGGGCCCAAGAGGCTTGCTGAAGCATGAGGGTCAGAGCTGTTGGCTATCCTGCTGCCACAGCTGGGAATATATGGGGAGACTGAGAGCTCCCAGAAGCAAACCAGGAAGCCAGCTGGCTAACTAGGTAAGGCAGAGCTTGTCAGCCAGAGACCCAGGGCAGGAATCACTGCCTAGGCAATTAGCCCAGGCTAGGCTGCCTGCTAGGATCCCTGACACAGACCAGCACATGGGCCATTTGGAGGATGAGACCAGGGTATGAGACAAAGTTTTGGGCCAGGAATTGGAACCAAGTAGTAGTAATAAATATATATAATATATAGATGATCACTGTTGTATATGAATCTTGTAGGGTTAAAGCAAGGCTTTGTAATGCTAAAAGTGAGGCCATTTCTTTGTCCTTTCGCCTCTATTTCATAAAAGTGGACACAGCACTTATGAGATGGCTGGGAGGGAAGAGGGGTACTGTGTAAGGGGGACTGTTGTATATGAATCTTGTAGGCATTCCCTAATTTTGGCCAATTAGCAGGCTTCTGTCCGGCTAGTCTAATAGCCTCTTCCAAACCCCCTCTCACAGTACGACATAGACCAACCTGCTGTTGATCTCCATAATTCCACCCCGGGTCTTGGGCAGGCCATGGTGTACGCGCCGCGTCAGTGGCCGCCCAACGACGGTTAGTGTCCAGAATAGCAAATTTCTTATCTGGGGTGAAAAGAGTTTCTAACAACTGCTGAACATCTGCCCAAGTTGGATCATAAGCTCGAAAGATCCCTCTAATAGTTTGCAAAACCTTCTCAGGATCGTCTCGCAGCCGCGGCATTTGCTGCTGCCAGGAAATTAAAACCTGCGGACTAAAGGGGCGATATACGCGGGCCTCAAGGCCATAGATATCAAGGGAGCCTGAAGAGCAGTAGAAATAGAAACAGGATGAGGCAAGGATGGATATAAAGGAGGAACAGAAGAAGGAGAAGGGACTGAAGGGGTTAAAGAAGGCAAAAGTGCTGCATGGGGCAGAGTGGATCCCGCAAGCTGTGCACAAAGATTACCGGTACAGTCCTGCTGTTTTAACTCCTGCTTCTCTCTTTTCTGGCTCCGTGTAGTAACCCAATTATCTCATACATACCAATAATCCACCTGGCCAGGAAATTTGTCTTCCAATTCATGTCTGAGAAATGTTAGCCTGTCCTGATCAAAGCTTCCACCTGCGGGCCATTCCAGGGATGTCCCCCTGGTACCAGTTGGCCAGTCCACTTTACACAAAACAACTGCCCGCCGTATTCAGTGAGCCTGGACAACCTTTGAACAGACTAAGGATTCAGACCCTAGTTTGTTATGGACTTGGGTGACTTCCTGGCTCCCCAACTTCAGCCTCATAGCGAAGAGAATCTTGTGTGTTTTTATCCTTGTGATAGTAATTTTTGTTGTACTGTTTGTTTCCCTACAACGTGTTTGCATGTGTTGTAAGACTATTAAGAACGTAGTCCGTGGCTATAGTTATTCCTCTGTTCCTGTATAAC
>NW_017729032.1:28977519-28984195 GCF_001723915.1 Gavialis gangeticus
TAGCTATTCCTCTGTTCCTGTATAACTCTCTGACGAGCAAAAGAAAAGGGGGGACTGTTGTATATGAATCTTGTAGGGTTAAAGCAAGGCTTTGTAATGCTAAAAGTGAGGCCATTTCTTTGTCCTTTCGCCTCTATTTCATAAAAGTGGACACAGCACTTATGAGACGGCTGGGAGGGAAGAGGGGTACTGTGTAAGGGTTACTGATAAGATATGAAACTAGCTGAATCCAGTCAACAGAGTCTCGTCAACAGAGAAACCTTGAAGGTGGCTACAAGGATTTTTTTTATAAGATAAGATACATCTGGGCAAAAAATATGGGGCATGTAGTCACGAGAGTTAAACTTTGGTGTTCACACTCACAGTGCTGCTTGATTGGATAGAATAGTGATTTAGTTAATAGATGATTGGGTATTTTTACGAGCACGAGCTAATCACGAACTAATGCTGGCGTACTAACAAAGTATAAAATAGTGTTATTTCTGGTAGGGGGGGTCCCTCTTCAGAGGCACCTCGCTTGAGCTAATAAAGATCCTGTATCTGACTTTGGATACTTGCTCTGTGTGATCATTGCCCCAGCCTAGAGCAAACTGCATGTGGCTTTAAGAGCGTAATTCGTAACATCACCCAGTCTGAGTTCTACTGCCAAACCATGCTTGGGAGTAGCTCCCAGGAGCCAAAGCCACGATTTTCCAGGCATAACTGCAGAACCTCTAGCTCATCCAGCTCTTGCATGATTCGCCCCAGCTGGGCATAGCCTGGCTGTGAGCTAGCCAGGAAATCCTGACAGCTTCTGATTTTACTGCAAAGTTCCTTTAGCTTTTCAAGCTAAAGGTGAAGAGTGCCTTAGAAATCCCTCCTTTTTCTTCCCCCATATACTGCACTTGATTTGAGCTAAAAGGCTGAGAAGCAATAGTTAAAAGCCAAGGAAAAAATACCAGTGTTAGCTCTAGGTCAGACATAAATTACCTTAATCTTTCTCAACTGCTTATTAAGGTCCCAATGCTGCAAAGGGTGATGCCTACACATACAGTTATTGCTGTGTGAGTCCTGTTAAGTCAACAGAACAGATAGACATGTTCCCAATTCTTTATGCAGTAAAATTTTATTGTGAATCCTTCAGTAGGTACAAAGGCAGGCCACCTTCAGTCAGATCTCTTTACAGGAGGAACGAGTAGGTCCTGTATTAGGATACCTTTGGAAATGATACCAATCTTTTTTGTTTGGTCAACTAGGATCTATTTGGTCTATGAAATTAGGCAACCTTCTGTGAACACCATTGCTTTGACTTTGAAGCCTTCTTGTTTGGCACTGACATGACTGGATCCTTAATCAGGAGGACAAAATGTCTGTAAAACCAGAAGAGCATTTATATTTGGAATAAAGACACTTCTACTTTGCTTTGGTTTCACTTTATCATTTCTCTAAGAAAGCAGTACATCAAGAAGTGTGAACTGCCTCCTAAACCGCTTAATTGATTATGATATATTTCATCAACCAATTTTTTTATTGAGGTGAAAATGCATATAGCAGAGGTAAACACTACTACTGTGTACGCAAAGCTGAACCACTAGATGGCAGCAGATTTTCCATTTATTCAGAAACTTTAAATTAGAAAAATAATGAACTTGGAGTTCTGCTTTAAATGACATGGGATGTAGCTAATAGTGTAATTTCTACAATGCTCCAATAGATTGTCAGGTGTACTTTGCACTTGCTCCAATAGAAACAGACTTATTTTTTTCTTTTTCCATCTCAGCCTGTCTTATGTAGACTAGGTATTTTTGAGACACAGCTGCATAAAATGTAGCTTTTTCATATTCTGTTAAACCTGGCTGGTGGAAAATGTCCTTCATTCCAGCATTCAGCAAGCAGGTTGCAGCAGTTCTGCTACTGTCTTCCCCAGCTGGGTCACCCTTAATTGCTCCAATTAAAAGCTTGGCACAAGGTATACTTTTTCTCCATACTCCTTTATGACTAGTTGGTTAAAAAATAGTTATCAAGGGAAAAACAAAACTTAACAGGAGCCCAATAAGTCCACCCTAACTGTTTTACTATATGCTTTTTTCTTTTTAGAGATGCATCTTTAATAGGGCTTTAAAAATATTGTTTGATGATTTCTTAGTTGGTCTAATAATAAGTATAATTTCTGAACCAAGAGTTTTAGAGTTTTGTGTCTCAGACCAAACATGGTTACCAAATACAACCCTATGAATTTATAGTACTTTTTCAGTACAAATGCTTGCTTCAGGATCAAAGGCATGGTTTCCTTTAAGGTATTCAAAGCAATTTCTGCAATGGCCATTACTGGATGATCAGGGTTAATGATGGTGCCCTGTGACCAGTGAGGTCCCCCAAGGCTCTGTCCTTGGACCCATATTGTTCAACATCTTCATTACCGATGTGGACATTGGAGTCAGAAGCGGACTGGCCAAGTTCGCCGATGACACCAAACTTTGGGGCAAAGCATCCACACCAGAAGACAGGCGGGTGGGTGATCCAGGCTGACCTGGACAGGCTCAGCAAATGGGCGGACGGGAACCTGATGGTGTTTAACACTGAAAAATGCAAGGTTCTCCACCTTGGGAGGAAAAACCTGCAGGATCCTTACAGGCTTGGCAGTGCTACACTGGCTAGTGCTATGGAAGAAAGAGACTTGGGGGTCATCATTGACCACAAAATGAACATGAGCCTGCAATGTGATGCTGCGATTACTAAAGAGACCAAAACGCTGGCTTGCATCCATAGATGCTTCTCAAGCAAATCCCGGGACATCATTCTCCCATTGTACTTGGCCTTGGTGAGGCCGCAGCTGGAGTGCTGTGTCCAGTTTTGGGCTCCACAATTCAAAAAGGATGTGGAGAAGCTTGGGAGAGTCCAGAGAATAGCCACGCACATGATCAGAGGTCAGGAAAACAGACCTTACGATGACAGGCTGAGAGCCATGGGGCTCTTTAGTCTGAAAAAGTGCAGGTTCAGGGGTGATCTGATGGCCACCTATAAGTTTATCGGGGTGACCACCAGTATCTGGGGGAACATTTGTTCACCAGAGCGCCCCAAGGGATGATGAGGTTGAACGGTCATAAACTACTGTGAGACCGTTTCAGGCTGGACATAAGGAAGAATTTCTTTACTGTCCGAGCCCCCAAGGTCTGGAACAGCCTGCCATCGGAGGTGGTTCAAGCACCTACATTGAACACCTTCAAGAGCAAATTGTATGCTTATCTTGCTGGGTCCTATGACCCCAGCTGACTTCCTGCCCTTTGGGTGGGGGGCTGGACTTGATGATCTTCTCAGGACCCTTCCAGCCCTAATGTCTATGAAATCTATGAAATCTTTTAAAATATCAGATTTCTCCTTACATAGCTAGACATGCTTATGGTTGGTGGATAATATGGACAGCCAGTAATTCATGTCTTTTTATAACCTGCAGGTGTTGTTTTTTAAGTGTAAACTGCTGGGTAGTCTCAGGGAAAGAGACTGGTTTTTAATCTGTAAGCCTTGGGTGTAGAAGCATTTAAATCTACAACAAGGTAACAATAAAACTTTTTTTTGTAGCATCATCACAAGCTTATAGAAAAAACTGGGCCTTATCAGGGTACATTTGCTATGCCAGGGTTGCCACCAGAAACTTATCTCTGGATTTTTAAAAAGAACACACATTTTTTATTTAGGTTAATTGTACAGCTCTTTTTTCCCCCTAACAGAACATGTTCTGTGCTGCATACCTAATACTAAGGTCTCTATGGGGACTTACACACATGCAGGGAGCCTACTCTGATGTGCTGGAAATCCAGTGCATTAAAGCAGACTCTAATTGAGTTTGCTGGAGCATGCAAATTAACATGCCCTGGCAGTCTCACACGTCATGTTTATCAGTGGCACAGTGCATTTTCATGCTGAGAAAATGGCAGCAGTGCACTTTGAAATAAAACACGTTTGATGTGCTTTAGTTCAAAGCGTCCCACCACCATTTTCTCAGTGTGGGAACACGTTGTGTCACTGATACATATGACATGCTGGTGCTTTTAATTATCATGACATGGTTTTAAAATCTTTTGTAATAACCCTTTTGTCATAAACATCCTTCTGTGTTTTTTTAAACATTTCTGTTTCTAGTAACCACTAACTTTTGTTCTTTATGATAAACAGCTGCTACCTGACTATCTGTTTAGGAGGGCCCACTAAAAACTCTTTTATGGGATATGATCTGGCTGTAGGGATAGATCTTATAAACTAGCATGTTGCAAACCTACCCGCATTTTCAAAATGGACAGTGTGATATTTGGTGTGTCATCCCTCAAGATCTCAGTGTTACTCTGCAGCAAATGAGACACATTTCTAGAAAATCTTCTGCATTTAGGGGTTGTGTAGTTCACCTCACAGAATACAGAGGGTTCCTCATCCCATCCATGTTCAAAGTCAACTGCACAAAACTATCTGGACTTATCTGGACATTTGTCCCCTTCATTTGGATATCTCTATAAACCCTGCTAATGTTTATGTGGTAGCCTAGCACCTTTCCAAGTTAAAGCAAAACCTCTCATAAAACCTCAGAGACCTAAACCGATGTATTACCCTGTGGCTGCTGTCTTATAACAGTCATGTGGAGACTTAACCCTCTTTCTCCCGCTTTTTCTGAGTTTTCAGAATCATTAGGTTCTCTCTGTACCAGACCATCCGCAGACTCTTCTTGTGTATCATCCCCAGTTCACTTTCCCTGCCATCAGGCTCAGACTGTGTATTGCCAGACTGCTTTTATATTATCCCCTGGTTCATTCACCCCAGCATCATGTCCAGATGCTTTATTGCCAGACTCTTCTTTATCTGTAGGTTGTGAATCACTACCCTTAAATGTGCTCTTGTTTTTTCTGAGCAACATTTTTTTTTAGTCTTTTTCATTTTATGCTTTAGTCAAGCCCTTAGTTTTTTCCCCCACCTATGGTCATCTACTATTCATACCCTTTATGGTCTTGCTCTTACCACCACCATGTTGGGCACTCATACAAGGAGCAGTCTGGTTTAAATTAAGTCTCTTTTCTGCACTGGTTTGAATTCCATGACTAGTCATGGCTGCTGGTTTCTACCAGCTGGTTTTCTTTACTAAAGACAATATGTTTTATAAAGCTCCCTATATACCTTTATCATGACAAAAATGTTTTTCAAAATAATTCAAAGGGTCTCTGTTTTGGTAAGAAACATCAGTTTTACATATTTACTAGTTGTTCCTTGGAAGCTCCCGTACCTTGCTAATATACAACCCAATATCTGTATAGACAAATAAAGCACAACTCCTTTTAAATGTTTTAAAATACTTGTGTGCATCTCCAGGTCTCATTTTTTTCATTCAGCGTTTCCTGGAGAAGATGCTTCAGGGTCTTGAAAGTAAATGTTTTTGCTTACACCTGTCTCAGGATTTTGTATTGTATTAATCTCTGAGGAACTAGTCTTTTTTAATGGTGTTTATTTGCCTGGAAGTATGGTAGTGTCGGACTGTCCAAGCAGTCAGGACTAGGTCTCCTGTCCTTTGGTTTGGGGTATAATAGTATTAGGGCGACCCTGTTGTCTGGGTCAGATCTTTACTTAAAGGCAGATATGACTGCTAGGGCTGTGCGAGTCTTTGGATCCCACTTCGGATCTGGACCTGCTTCAGATGCTTTGGCGTCCAAAGCGACATGTCTGGATAGAAGCAGGGTCCCAGCAATGGTATCTGGAGCAGGTCGGGGGCATCCAAAGTGCTTTGGATCTGCTTTGGATGCTTCGGACCCTCTTTGGCCATTTTGAGGCACAATTAGAAGGGGGAGAGGGAGCGGGGGGAGGGATGGAGAGTGGGTGGGGAGGAAGGGGAAGCAGGGGAGGAAGACTGACGTCTGTAGGTAGCCAGTGAGAAGGATTTCTCCCTGGCTACCTTTGCAATGGCAGCGTCTGTGGGGTGGAACTAGAAACAGCATAAAAGCCTCTGTTTCCAGCCCTTCTGTGCCTTTTGCAGCTTGTTCCCTGTCAGCAACTGTGTGAGAGAGGACTGCTCAGACTGAGACTTGCCTGATCCTTTTTCTTGTTATGAAGGAGTAGTTAGGATTTAGCTTAGCTTAGCTTAGCTATTCTATTAAATTATTATAAGTATTACAATTCAATTTATTTCTTTGAAATTATATTTGCTTTTTTTTGGAAACTTTGCAAAACAGAGGTGTGTTTTCCCAGCAGTGTTATCTATCACTGTGCAGGGAGACACAGATTGCTTGCACACAGACACGCATGCACGCACACACACACACATACACAGGGACCCACAATATAGAAAAAAAATCACAGCACAAGAAGGCAGACAGATATTCACAGCAGAACAAGACACACAGAGAATATATTGAGAGCACAACAAGACACAGCTATTTACAGAAGACACACAGATCATATATTCACAGCATAACAAGACACAGATATTCACAGGAGAACAAGACAGACAGATACACAAAAGGATTCACACACACACAGACCTTTTGCAGCACAGGAAAGATTAATATGAAGCATGCTGGAAGGGCAGGTGCCATGTCTTCTGGCAGGGGAAGGAGAGGGGGTATGGGGAAAGCTAGAGCTGCAAGCCCCCTCCCCCCCATTCCCAAACACAGATGCAGTCTCGTCCCAAGCAGCCATGACATCGGTGCTGCCAGTGGAAGCC
>NW_017729032.1:28985568-28986668 GCF_001723915.1 Gavialis gangeticus
CTGAGGAGGCAGCACCCCCTTGCCCTTCTTCCTGCTGCTTAGCCTGGCACCAATGCGAGTATGCTGAAAGGGAAGTCCCCTGCTCGCTCCAAAGCCCCCTTACCCCCAAAGCAGGGGCAGGCCACCCTGGACCAGTGGGGGAAAGGTGGACAGAAAGGGGGGCAGGTTCCCAAGGCGCGCAAGATCACCCAGAGCATTGGGGAGATGCTTGCTCTGGATAGCCAGCCCTTCTCCCTAGTTGAGCGTCCAGGGTTCAGGTGGTTCGTAGCACTTCTGGCCCCATCTTACGAAGTGCCCTCATGCACCACCTTTAGCAGGGTGGTGGTACCCTCCCTGTATGAGGCATGAAGGGAGTACTTGAGGGAGGAGCTGTGCAAGGCAGGACCGCAGATAGCTTTGCACTTCACCTCTGACATCTGGAGCAGCTGGGGTGGTGATCACGCTTGCCTCTCCCTCACGGGGCACTGGTGTGCTCAGTCAGGCCATCGGTGGGCTCTACTGCAAGCCAAGGTGCTGGATGAGTCCCATGTGTCGAGGGAGATCATGGGGGCCATGAACCGCATGGTACAGGGGTGGCTTGCTGGGCAGGCCAAGCTCACCCACGGGTTCATGGTCACCGACAATGGGGCCAATACGGTGAAGGCTGTGTGTGGTATCAATTTCGTTGGCACCCGCTGTGTGGCACATAGGCTGCACCTAATAGTGAGGGATGCCTTGTAGGGGGACAGGGCTTCCAGTGATGGCACCACCACCAGTACTGCTACAAGCCAGCTGATTTTGAAATTCAGGAAGGTGGTGGGCTACTTCCACTGAAGCATCAAGAGGGGCAAGATGCTGCGGGAGAAACAGGCAGAGCTCAGCATCCCGCAGCACAAAACCATGCAGGATGTGGAGACTCAGTGGAACTCCACATACCTGATGCTCGAGAGGCTGGTGGAGCAACAGAAGGCCATCCATGAGATGGCCTTGCTTGGGGAGATTGGGATCAGCGCCCCCCTGAACAGAGCTGAATGGGGTACCAACTCCCAGATCTTACTGGTCCCCAAGCCCTTCCTTGAGGCCACCGAGACCCTTAGCACTGGTGATGCCCTCCTCAGCCA
>NW_017729032.1:28987359-28997099 GCF_001723915.1 Gavialis gangeticus
AAATGGAGGTGTCAGGGGGGGAGGGACAGGCTGGGGTGGGGAGTAGGGGGGAAAGAGGGATGTAGCAATGCAGGTAAAAGTGCAGAGGTGCCTGGGGTGTCAGATGTCTGGCAGGTCGCAGTGAGCCAGAACTCCAATGTCTATATTGAGTCCATGAGTTTGGAGCTAAAACAACAAAGTTATATCTATTTCATTCATCCCCCATTATAACCTATAGCTGGATCTCTGAGCCAGCTCCGAAGCTTTGGCGCCGCTTTGGCCAGATCGAAGTGGCAAACTGAACTGGAGCTCTGGATCGGATCACGGCCATCCGAAGTGGCCAGATCTGAAGCCGGATCAGATTGCTGGTGACTCGCACAGGCCTAATGACTGCTGCTACATTGTTGTTTTATAAACTTGTTAGGGAAACTGGTTAGGAAATAACAATAAAATTATTCATTAAATAATGTGTACCCAATTAATAGACATTACTAGATTGTTAAAATGGCTTGTTAATTCATTTTAATTAATAAATAATAAACAATATTACATATACACATGCATGCACACTTTGACTAAGTGTTTAAAATCAAGTTTAACCACAGCAGAGAAGAAAGAGACTGAAGGGATGAATTGATTGCATCTCCTAACTCAGTGGGGGCAAAACTTTTTGGCAGGTGTGCTACAAATTAGCCCTACACATTCTCCAAGTGCCACTCTGATCTCTTCTCCTGTCCAATCTGCTGCTCTGCTTTCTGTTCCCTGCTGTGTGTTCCCTGCTGCAAATACTGCTTTGCTTTCTGCTTTCTGCTTCCTGCCCTGTAGTGTGCTCCCTGCCCAGTCTGCTGTTCTGAATTCCCTTCCCTGATCTGCTGTGCCACACAGGGGCTGCCCATGCCACTTGTGATGTGCTGCAGGTTGGCCACTCCTGTCCTAACTGGCCTGACACAGTCTCTTCACAGGTCTGCCACACACTCTTTGGCTTCCATTCACTTGCATATGGGCTTTTCAAGTGAAGAGATGTTATGACCATCTGCTGCCCCAAATTTTCTACCAGCAGTTTTCTTTCAAGTGATAGTCTAGTTCCCTTTTTAAGTAATTTTGTTTTCTTGTTGTTCATTTTCCCCTCACCAGTTTCCTGTCTTATCAGTTGTTCTGTTGTCTTACTGTGAACTGCCCTGAGTCTTTGTTGGGAATGGCACCATGTACGTTGCATAAATAAATAAATAAATAAATAAATAAATAAATAAAATAAAAGGTACCCCGCAGTGCACACAACCCAGATAAACCTTTGAAATTGTTTTATCTCAGGTTTATGTATACTCAAGGCTTTTCAATCCTTAAGGAGACTTGAAATGAATGTTAACCTGGAAATGACTGTTGGCTAAACTGGGAAAGGGGCTTGGCTAAAAATGTAGGGAAGTATTGTCAGTAGAAGATACTGAGAAATTGGACTTTCTTTTCTTCACAGTAAAACTTGTCAGTGCCTGGTAGAATCAGGGTCTTCCCACAGTTGAAACATAGAAGATTCACACTGAAGGAACCTAAAACTTTATGTTGGGGAGTTTCTTTAAATTGATACCTAAAGAAGTCACAAGTCTCCAGTTGTCACTGGTGGCAGCTCAGACAATAAGTAACATCTGACCAGAGAGAACTCTTGGGGACCAAGTTAAGGTGGCAGAGGAAGTGTTTCCATCCAGAGCAGATACGTGGATGGGAGTATCCTCTAATAGGAAGATTAACCTTGACTCCCAAAGTCCCATTACAATACACATTATTACTTCCACTCGTGGGACCCAGCTGAAAACACGCACTAACACTACTGAACACAATGATCCAAATTCGCGGAAAGGAGGTATGCTACTTTCAGCTGCTCCTAAAGCCAGATAAAACTCAGCAGTTGGAAGAGTTGGAAAACTAACTTTGGAAAGAGGAGAAATAACAAAAATACTCCAAGCAGTTACAGTGATATAACTCCCTTTTTCACCCATCAAAATAACATTGCCCTGACAAAAATGACTTATTTTATTTTGCTTGATCTCTGTGAGCAGGCCTTTCTCCAAACTACAGAACATATTATGGGTTCATACACACCTAAAGCTTCCTGCCACCATCAAGATTGTGTCTGACACTTGCCATAGAACCTGTGTGCCTCTCCAGATGGGGTATGTACCACCAAGGGGGTTCTTTCCCAGATGCTGGCCAATTTATAATCAATAAAGCCTTCAAAAATTCAGATTGTGACAGGCAGACCTACCTTCCAACCTGCTGCAGCTGCCCAGATGGCACTGCTACGGTGAAGGTTAAAGGAATTTATTACTGGGTAACTGCAGCCTTGACAGCCTTGCTGGCAGTGAAAAATGTTAAAAAAAATATTATGACGAGGAACAGGGTCCCCAGAAGCCTTCTGGGTCATATCTTAACTGAAAAATAGTCCTGGTCTTGGCTGCGGGAATGTTGCCTGTAACTGAGGATATTAATTTGCCCAATTATGAAGAGCCGTGTTATAAAGAGACCCTATATGATGGCCTTAATGTCCCAATGAAAACTGTCATGAGACAGAGAACCCCAGCTATAACCCCATACACTTGGCTGTGTAATGCTGCTATACAGGCTTAATGAGATAAGCTAGTCAGCGAGCAAAATGGGAGAAAGAAAGGGCAAAGAAAAATAATCTAGAGCTAGTTCAGTCTCTTTCATTTGTCAGTTATGGACCCAAGGCAAATGAGTACAGTGATCAGTGGGTAGGCTGAGGTAGAAGTAGGGGAAGAGGGGGTATTAGTAACAGAGGAAATTGAGGAGAAGGTATGGAGCAAGGTTACGTGGGCCCCCCAGGAACCAGAGAGGTTGGAAGAATGGGGAGTCTGGAAGAGCCTGATGGTAGAAGGGGAGCCAGTAGGAAAGAAATGGGATAAAGGATGCACTAGTGAATTGCTTCAGGGGCTGACAGATATCCAGCACAGGAGAAAGTTGGCTAGCAGAGCTGAGCTGAAACCAGTGGCTTGGATCCAGGAGCCATTGACTCTCATGGAGCAATGGGGGTGCCCTGGTCCCCAGGGTTTCCCTAAATTTATAACTCAGGTTTATTTTGACCCTTGGGGAAGACCTGTCATGTGGGCTCTGGTGGGAATCTGGGAACATGAGCCCATAATGTCGGTAGATACTGGGGACTCTGTTATTATTTTAGCTGAAAAATGGATTCCAGAAGGAGCGCTAAGTAAAGCCCTCAGTACTACCATCACCCTCGTAGGATAGACAGGAGATAGCAAAGAGGCTGAGGTTGTTACTGGTTGTCTTGTTCAGGTAGGAGTATTAAAAACTCAAACAGATTTTTGTATACAGGAAGATGGGATATTAGGAAGTCCCTCTTTAAGGGGCAATTTCTTAATAATTGATTTAGCTGCATTTTTTGTGGCAAATTGAGGGGAAAAAAATCAAAGTATATTTCAGCTGTCCACCAGTGCACAGCCCTTAAGGTGCCAGAGGTAATAACTCTAGACCCAGCAGATCCTTGGGTCAGGGACTTTCCTAGTGTTTGGGCTAAGGACAAAACAGTGTGTGGAAAAGCAGGGGTGGAAGTATTGATCGTGGGTCCTGATTCCAAACCACAGAAGCAATACAAATTTCTCCAACCAGCAGGAAACAGTGTTAGAAATACACTGCAAAGTTTGTTTCAGCAAGTGGTGATTATTCAGTGTGCAAGTGTTAACAATGCTCCTTTGTGGCCTGTTCTTAAGGCTGATGGAAAAACATACAGGATGATGGTGGATTTTAGAACCTTAAATGCTCTGACCTTAAATGCACTGCACCAACTCCTCCAGTCGTCATGAAGTACCAGGAAGTGGTTGTGGCAGTGGCGGGAGGATTGAAATAGTTCTCTGTAAATGGTTTAGCTAATGCTTTCTTTGCAATCCTCCTTCACTCAGATTAATGGTACAAATTTGCTTTTAATTTTAAGGGACAACAGTATCATTTTAGCCATGCACATCAAGGTTTTCACAATGCTCCTGGCATTTGTAAGGCCCATGTAGTTAAAATGTGGGAGCAGTTACCTGATCAATACCAAGCTGCTGTTATGGTAGCAATCAGTTGGCATGTCTACATGTGCATTTACTCTGGTTTAAATTTACTGTGTGGTAAGTTCCTGGGCTAACAACCTAAGGATAGGAGGACAGACAAAGAGACATAGAAGAGGAGGTATAAGAAATAAATAATTCTCTTTGCTGCATGGTTATTCTTACAATTTCCAATTTAAATTTAATAAAAACAAAAATGTTTAACCAAAAAAATCATGATGTAACCAGGAGATAGGTGTGTCACATAGAAAAAAATCAATTGTCTTGATCAAGGAAGTGAAATAGAAAATATATAAAATCAGGGCCAAGAAGATAGGTAACATTTACAGGAATGTACATCCTCTTGTGGTTTATTGCTTAATTGTATGATTGCAAAAACATACTTACGTGTTTAGAAGATTAACTTTTGATAAAATTTTCCACTTTGCTATTAAGTACAAATCCACTAGCAGAAACTGACTGTAAATTCCATATGAAGGAAGAAGATATGGCAGGGTGGCACAACAGAGAGTGCTTGGTTCAGAGTGGCATGAATTTTCTTAGAAAACAACCTATTTTGTCAGATGCTAGGAATGGGCTAGCAGAAAAAAAGATTTTATATAGAAGGAAAAGGGACACGGGAAGGGGATGCTGCTAAGAGGTAGTAAGTGGTTTGATTAGATTGAGGCAGAGAAGGTTCTTTGGGTAGATGTGTTATGTTTTATTACACCAACTAAATAGTTGGAAAAATTGTTTTTTGCAAGCTTTCTTCAGGCATAGGGAGAGTCTACTGATGTTTGCATGCTCTCCTGAGTAGAATAGAAGCATAGAATAGAAGCCAATTAAATCAATTAAGGTGAACAAAGCTGTTAATGTCTGGAGTTAACAGCTAGTACAGGGAACAAGATAAGAAGCCATCACCCTATTGATACAGTGGTTAATATAATCTAGTCTGTGGGCAATATCTTGTTCTGCAATCTTACATTTAAGTTGATTCTCAAAGATTTTTTTAAGGGCAGCTACTCTGTGGTCAGTGATGAAATATCTAGGCAGGTTAAAATGTTCTGCAGTGGGCTTTTATTGTTTTATGCACCCCATCACAGGCCCGGGGGGCATGTGCTCCCTGGATCTGTGCACAGGGTGGAGGCGGGCTGCTGCTTCAGGCTAGTCTTTGCACCCCACTGCCGCTGCCCCAGGAGTGGCATAATGCCATGTGCCTGCCATTGCTGGGCTGCACTGTGTCCTGCCTGCCCAGTGGCCGCAGGCACATGGCATTGTACTACTCCCAAGGCAGCAGTCACAGGGCACAGAGCCCAGCCTGCAGTGGCAGCCCACCTCCACTCCCTGCACAGATCTGGGGGGCACTTACCCCCTGGGCCTCTGCTGGGGTGTGCGCAGTGGTGGGAGCCCCCCCAACCCCACACACTGCTGCATGAGCCACCTAGGCTTCGAGTGTCCCATGACCCACCCTGGCCTCTTGGTCCCATTCACACCAGTCCCTGCCTCTGCCCCACTCCCTCCCACTCTGTGGGGATGTCAATCTGCTTCCCCATGACAGACTTACTTACTATGCACCCACCCCCCAAAACAATATTTTCTCCCTCTACCTATGGTGAGGTTGGAATTAGGTAGTCAGTTTCTGGGGAGAAATTGTTTGAGGTTGTAAGTGAGGACAGGTTTGCCCCTCTATGCTTGTTTGAGAGGATTGTCATTTTCCAGGATGGCGTGGAGGTCATTAGCCATGTGTTTAAGGTGTTCAAGTTGGTGATGGTAAGTGACAATCAGTGGGATTCTGTTGCTCTTGTTACAGGATTAGTATGAAGGTGGTGAGCCTTAGTTATAAACCGGGTGCATCTACACTTGCTATTAAAGTGACACTGTAAACTCTGGAGTAGTTCACACCAGAGTTAACTGCTCCCAGGTACAGTGTCTACACATGCACCTGGGACCACAGCAATTAGGACCAGGGCAGAGCAGCCCCAGGCTGGTAGGGGTCATGAGGGGTCAGTCCTGGGCTCCAGCTGGTGGTATTGGGCAGCAGCGGGGCTGGCAGAAGCTGGGAGAATAACTCCTGGCTGGCTGGGCTGACCGGGCAGAAATTGTGGGCAGTCACCATCCACACAAGCATTTGATCACAGTTAATGACTCTGCTGTAAAATAGTACCATCCCCAACAGTACTATCTTCTGGTGGAGTTAATCAATTTACTGCACCTTAATACTGGCACACATGTGAAAGGTGACACTTTACTGAGGAGTTCTTTCCTCAAGTCTGCAGTTAAGCACATGTGTAGATGCACCCAGAGACTTAGTGGGAGCATCTACACATATGTTTGATCAAGGCTCAGTTTACTCAGAAGTAAATTTCTGCAGATTAAGCACTCCTGGGCAGGTGTCTACACATGCAGAGACTAGGCAGCAGATTTGCTGTTCTTAGTACCAAACTCCTGCAGCCCTGCAATGCGCTCCTGCTACCACCAGAGGGAGCTCCAGGCTCTGGCTGGAGCTGCCAGCAGCCAGCAGCAGCAGCTGTCTTTAAAAGCCAGCCCTGCTCTCTGGCTACCCACTTCCCTGCCCAGGAGCAGCATGCAGAGTGCAGGGGTGCACACAGCAGCTCTCTCCTGGCCTACTCTGCTTTCCCGCACTATGGCTGCTCCAGCCCCTTCCCATGGCAGTGACGACCAATGCCTTATGCTTCTGCTGGCTGCTATGCTGGCTCTGCTGGCCCATTGTGCTGACCACTGGCTGCCCCATGGCCCTCTTGCCCCACCGGACTCCCCCATGTACAGCGACCCTCTGCTTGCCCACCGTGTGCTATCCCAAAGCTGCTGCTGCCACCACACAGCTGCTGCTGGCAGGGAAACCAATGAGGGGCTTCTGGATGCCACCACCAGGGTCACCGTTACCCTCCTGAGCCTCCAGCCCTGCCGCCTCTGGGCCCGCTGGGCCAGCCAAGACTGGTGGCTGCACATTGTCCAGCACACCTGGGATGATGAGCACTGGCTGCTGGCCTTCCACATGACCCAGGACACCTTTTGGGACCTCCTTGAGCTCCAGCCCCACTTTGAGTGGCACGACACCGCATGTGCCCGGTTCTTCCCGTGGATACTCAGCTGGCCCTTACCCTGCTGAAGCTGACCACACCTGCCAGTCTGCAGTACATTGGCCACCTGTTTGGTGTGGGCATGGCTACCACTAGGGAGGTCGTCCTGGAGGTGTGTGGTGCCCTCCAGGATGTGCTGGGGCCCACTATGCTCCATGTCCATGACTTCCTGCTGGTAGTGTCAGGGTATCATGCCCTGGGCTTTCCCCACATCCCCATCACCAGACTGCTCCATGGAGACCACCCTTATTACAGCTGGATGGGCTTTCACTCTGCACTTCATTTAGAGCTAGAGTGGAAATGAATTGAACAGACATTCTCTGTCCAGTGGGGTGGGGGGGTCTTGGTGCCTGCCTGCACTGGCCAAGGCCAGCAGGTGAGGGTGCTCTCGTATGCCTCCCAGGGGGAGCCAGCCCCACCCTCCCACCAGCTGGCAACTGTCAGCAGTGTCTGGAGAGCACAGGAAGGGGGGCCTGGGTCAGATCCATGTGGCAGGGGAGCTCCCTTACCCCCGCCCCAGCCCCTTGACACCTGCAGCCAGAAGCTGCAGCATAGGGCTGCTTGGCTGGCTTTTCACTGTGCTGGGAACAGAGGCCAGTGGGGAAAGGGCCTTCTTCTGATCCCCTGCTGCAAGGACTCTCCCCACAGCTTGCAGACTGGAGTCTTGGGGGGCCGGGGGCAGGTTGGGTTCACAGGGTAGGTGGGTGCATTGGTACCAGGCACCTCAGTTCCTGGTACAGTAAAAAGCCAGTTGGGCAGCCTTGTGTTGCACCTTCTGGCTGCAGCTGGGAAAAAGGGAGGGACGGGGGGAAGAGAGCCCCTCTCCCCCTGCTGCCAGGATCATAACACAGTCTCTGTGGGGGCCAGGCTGGGTCTTCATGGCAGGGAGTCTCCATTTCATAGAATCATAGAATCAGAAAATGAGGGTTGGAAAGGACCCCAGGAAGTCATCTCACCTATACCCCTGTTCAAAGCAGGACCATTCCCAACTAGATCACTCCAGTAAGAGCTTTGTCAGGCTGGGACTTAAAAACCTCCAAGGATGAAGACTCCACTACCTCTCTAGGTAACCTGTTCCAGTGCTTCACCACTCTCCTAGTGAGAAAGTTTTCCTAATATTCAACTTAAAACTCCCTTACTGCAACTTGGGATCATTGCACCTTGTTCTGTCATCTGTCACCACTGAGAACAGTCTAGCTCCATCCTCTCTGGAACGACCATTCAGGTAGTTTAAGGATTCTATCAAATCCTCTCTCAGTCTTCTCTTCTGCAAACTAAATAAACTCAGTTCCCTTCAACCTCTCCTTATACGTTATGAGCCCCAGCCCCCAAACCATTTTCACTGCTTTCCGCAGGACTCTCCAACTCGTCCACGTATTTTCTATATTGGACGGTTCAAAACTGGACACAGTACTCTAGATGTGGTCTCACCAGTACAAAATACAGCAGAATAATGACTTCCCTTGATCCGCTGGCAATGCCCCTGTTAATGCAGTAACAGTATGCTGTTAGCTTTCTTGGCAACAAGGGCATGCTGTTGATTCATATACATCTTATTGCCCACTGTTACTCCCAGGTCCTTTTTTGCCGAGCTTCTGCATAGCCAGTCAGTCCCCAGGCTGTACCTGTGCATGAGATTCTTCTGTCCTAAGTGCAGGACTTTGCACTTGTCCTTGTTGAAACTCATGAGATTTCTTTTGGCCCAATCCTCCAATTTGTCTAGGTCACTCTGAATCCTAGCCCTACCCTCCAGTGTATCTAGTACACCCCCCACCATGGCTTCATCCACGAACTGGCTGAGGGTGCACTCCATCCCATCATACAGACCTTTAATGAAGATATTGAATAAAACCATCCCAAGGACCAACCCCTGGGGCACTTAGCTTGATACCAGCTGCCAACTAGACACTGAGCAATTGATTGCTACCTGTTGAGCCCAACAATCCAGCCAGCTTTCTGTCCATCTTACAGTCAATTCATCCAACCCATACTTTCCTCATCCTGCTTGAAAGAATGCTGTGGGAGACAGTATCAAAAGCTTTGCTAAAGTCAAGGTATGTTATGTCCACTGGTCTCCCCACATCCACAGAGCCAGTTATTTGATCATGGAAGGCAATTAGGTTGGTCAGGTATGACCTGCTCTTCTTGAATCCATGCTAACTGTTCCTAATCACCATCTTCTTTTCCAAGTGCTTAGAAATGGACTCTTTGAGGACTTGCTGCATGAATTTTCTGAGGACTGAGGTGAGGCTGACTGGTTGGTAGTTCCCTGGATCCTCTTTATTCCCTTTCTTAAAGATGGGCACTATATTGTCCCTTTCCCAATCTTCTGGGACCTCCCCTGATCGCCACAAGTTTTCAAAGATAAAGGCCAGCGGCTCTGCAATTACATCAGCCGACTCCCTCTGCACCCTCAGATGCATTGCATCCGGCCCCATGAACTTGTACATGTTCAGCTTTTCTAAATAGTCTGTAATCTGTTATTTCACCACTGAGGGCTGCTCACCTTCTCCCCAAACTGTGCTGTCCAGTGCAGTAGTCTGGGAGCTGACCTTGCCTGTGAAGACTGAGGCAAAAAAGGCATTGAGCACTTCAGCCTTTTCTG
>NW_017729032.1:29002099-29005236 GCF_001723915.1 Gavialis gangeticus
TTCCTTCTCCTCCCCCTTTCAATAATGGACCCATAGATTCCCTGATCTTTCTCTTGTTGCTGTCATACTTGCAGAAACCCCTCTTGTTACCCTTCACATCCCTTGCTAGCTGCAAATCCAATTGCGCTTTGGTCTTCCTGATTGCATCCCTGCATGCCCGAGCAATAGTTTTATACTCCTCCCTAGTTGTTTCTCCAAGTTTCCACTCCTTGTAAGCTTCCTTTTTGTGTTTAAGCTGACTGAAGAGTTCTCTGATAAGCCAAGCTGGTTGCGTGCCACATTTACTATTCTTCCTCTACATCAGAATGGTTTGTTCCTGTGCCCGCAGTAAGGTTTCTTTAAAATACAGCCAGGTCTCCTGCACTCTTTTCCACCTCAGACTGGCCTTCTAGGGGATCCTGCCCATCAGTTCTCTGAGGGCTTCAAAGTCTGTTTTTCTGAAGTTCAGGGTCCATACTCTGCTGCTCTCCATCCTTCCTTTTGTCAGGATCCTGAACTCAGTCATCTCCTAGTTACTTCCACCCAACTTGCCATCCACTTGTAAATCCCAAACCAATTCTTCCCTGTTTGTGAGCAGTAGGTCAAGAAGAGCATGGCCCCTAGTTGGTTTCTCCAACACTTGTAACAGGAAGTTCTCTCCAACACTATCCAAAAACTTCCCGGATTGCCTGAGCACTACTGTATTGCCTCCCAGGAGATGTCAGAGTGATTGAAGTGTCCCATGAGAACCAGGGCCTGTGATCTAGAAACTTCTGCTAGTTGTCTAAAGAAAGCCTCATTTACCTCATCCTCCTCATGTGGTGGCCTATAGCCAACACCCACCACAGCATCACCCTTGTTGTTCTCCTCTCTAACCTTGCCCCAGAGACTTTCAACAGGCCTGTCTCCAGTTCCATACTGGAGCTCTGAACACTCATACAGCTCTCTCACATACAGCGCTACTCCTCCTTCTCTTCTCCCCTGCCTGTCCTTCCTGAACAGTTTGTACCCATCCATGACAGTGCTCCAGTCACGTGTGCTATCCACCAAGTCTCTGTTATTCCAATCATGCCATAGTTCCATGACTCTGAGAGGATTTCCAATTCTTTCTGCTTGTTTCTCAGGCTCTGTGCATTCATGTACAGACACCTGAGGTGAGTAGCCAATCGCTCTACTTTCTCAGGAAGAATGAGACCTCCCCTGTTGCTCCCTCCTGCTTCCGCTTCCTCCAGGTCCCCTGGTTCCCCACTTACCTCATGGCTTTGTTTCTCCCCTGTGAACCTAGTTTAAAGCCCTCCTTACTAGGTTTGCAAACCTGTCTGCAAAGATGCTCTTGCCTCTCTTCACCAGGTGGATCCTGTCTCTTGCTAGCAATCCTTCTTCTTGGAACTACATCCCACAGTTGAAGAAGCTGAACCACTGCTGGTGACACCACCTGCACAGCCATGCATTGATCTGCAGGATCGCTCCTGCCAAGGCCCTTCCCCTTGACCAGAAGGATAAGGAGAACACCACCTGTGCCCCCATCCCCTTCACCCTTGCACCCAGAGCACTATAGTCACTCTTGATCTGCTCAGGGTCACCCCTGGCAGTATCACTGCTGCATAAATGGATGAGCAGCACGGGTTAGTAGTCAGAAGGTCGGACAAGTCTCGCTAATCCTTCTATGACATCTTGAATCTGGGCTCCAGGCAAGCAACAGACCTCCCAGGAGAACAGGTCATGCCAGCAGCTGGACACCTCCATCCTGCACAGAAGGGAGTCTCCAACCATCACCACCCATCACTTCCTCTTTGTGGCAGTGGTCTCAATCCTCCCCACCTTGGGGATTCCTGGCCTGGCCTCTTTCACCAATGGAATGCACTCCTCCTCTGTTGCCAGTGCTCCATATCTTTTCTCCAGGCAAACCACTGCACATGAGGATGATCACTGATTGGTGGAGAGGGGCAGGCCACCTGACAGGCAGTGGCGAGGGGCAGAGGCAGCAGTCATCTTGCCTGTTCACCTTCATGTCAGCAGCCCCTTTTGTGCCAGGCAGTGCAGCTGGAAGGACTTCTGGCTTGCACTGGGGAGCCAGCATTTTATTTCTAATAAGTTTTCTGGGTGGTGGGTTTGGGTTTTTTTCCTGTGGATATTGCAGAGATCACCTTATTTTGCAATTTCTGTGAAATCCACTCAGTCATGATTTAAGTAGGTCCCTAGGTAACCACAAATAAAAGAAGTGATGCTCAAGAGGTATGGAACTGTGTCTGTATAGGTGACACGTGGGGCATGTAGGGGCACATGTTCCCCCAGATTTCTGCACCAACAATGGAGCACAGGGCACAGAGCTGCAGTCTGGCCAGAGTCAGGGCCTGGCAGCAATAGAAGTGGCAGTGGTGGTGGCAGTGGAAGCAGTGCAATTTCTGCACCAATGGTGGGGCATGGGGCTGCAGCCAGCTGGACCCAACATCTGGCAGGAGCAGGATTACAGTGCAGAGTTGTGTTCCCCCACTGTCAGCACGTGTGGGTCACTTATGTGTGGCTGCAAGGTGGGTGGCAGTTCGCTCAGTGCAAACATATTATAAGTGTCCAGATGTTAGGGCAAATTCTGCTTGGTTGTCATTAGCTTTAATACATTGCAAATGTTTAAAAATAAAACGTTGATAAACAACTTTTCTTGCAAACTTAATCAGCAGAGATATTTTAATAATGTCCTGAGTTAGAAAGAACATTCAAAAAGCTCAGCAAAATGCATCAAAAGTTTTGCAAGAAACCAAAACAGCTTTGTTTGGTAACAGCAGAGATAGGGTGTTACCCAATTCATGAGTTTCATAGTTTCATAGTTAGTAGGGTCAGAAGGGACTTGAGCAGATCATCAAGTCTGAACCCCTGCCATGGCAGGAAAGAGTACTGGGGTCAAACGACCCCAGCAAGGTGATTGTCAAGTCTCATCTTAAAGAGCCCCAGGGTAGAAGCCAGCACCACTTGGCTTGGAAGTTGGTTCCAGATCCTAGCCGCCCTGACAGTAAAGTAGCACTTCCCGATGTCTAATCTGAATTTACCCTCTGCCAGTTTGTGACTGTTATTTCTAGTCACTCCTGGTAGTGTTCGGAGAAACAGGGACTCCCCCAGTGCCTGCTGGTCCCCTCTGACTAGTTTGTAACAGGCCACTAGAT
>NW_017729032.1:29010236-29011956 GCF_001723915.1 Gavialis gangeticus
CTTCCTGTTGTCCTTGATCTGGGAAGCTAGTCCCAGTTCCATCTCTGCCTTGGCCTTCCTGACTGCTCCCCTGCATCCCTGAGCAACCGCAGTATAACCCCTCCCTTCCATTGGGTGTACGCCTCCCTTTTAGCTAGGAGACATTCCCAGATGCTTTTGGTGAGCCATGGGGGCTTTTGCGCCCTCCTGCTCCCTTTGATCTGTGTTGGGATTATCTCCCTTTGGGCTCAGAGGATCGTCTCCTTAAGAAGCAACCACTCTTCTTGGACACCTGGCTCCCCTCCCCTCCGGGACCTCAGTGGTTCCCTGACTATTCTCCTTAGCTCATTGAAGTCTGCCCTCCTGAAATCTAGGGCAGCTGCCTTGCTGCAGGCCTTTGCCACCTTGTGCTGGATGGTGAATTCCAGCAGGCGATGATCACTGTCGCCCAGGCGGTTGAGCACCTGCAGCCCCCTCACCAGGTCGTTACCCGTGGCCAGCACCAGGTCCAACAAGACGTCTCCCCTGGTGGGGCTGTGCACCTCCTGGGTTAAATGGAGGTCCTGCATTTGGGGTAAGAACCTACATGAGTGGTCAGACCTGGCTGACTGCTCTTCCCAGCAGATGTCTGGAAAGTTCAGGTCACCCATGATGACCATGTCCTTTGACCTAACTACCTCCATGAGCTGACTTAAGAATTCCTGATCTAGCTTTTCCCCTTGGTTGGGTGGTTTCTAGTAGACCCCCACTATTAAGTCTCTTTCCCCTTGACTGCCTTGTATTCTAACCCAGAGCACTTCTGTGTGCCCCTCCTTTGACTCTGTGCTACCTGATAAGGATGTGTATTCCTCCTTAATGTAAAGCGCCATACCCCTGCTTTTCCTCCCTGTTCTGTCCCTCCTGTACAGCCTATAGCCCTTGATATTCAACATCCAGTCAGAGGAAATCATTCTCAGGATTTTATGACTATTTTTGGTAATTTCTTTTCCATGACATTGTAAACACACTTGAACCACTTGAGTGTCCCACAGAAGGACAAGTTCAACAGTTTCTGAAAAAAAGTTGGATCCCAAGCCAACCCCCATTTCAAAGCATAGTGACCAATGAACATTCAGCAATGAATCACTCAATTCTACTTCACTTTTTTATCCCACTGAATATTAATAGTACTGCAAGAATAAGAAATGAAGTGTTCATATCACAGATAAAGAGTTCCTATTTTTAGATATGCTCTTTTGCCGAGACCACAAACTTCCTTGTGTCAGTAAATGTAACTATTTGATAGGCGCTCATATGAGTGTTTCTATTCACAGAAACTACTCACCTAAGTAATGATTCAAAATGTGAATCTTTTATGTATAATTTTTTATTTATACTTTTACAGTACTATGTATATTTATAATGTTTCTTTGAGTGAAATCACTATTCTAATATTATAACAGCCTAAGTCTGTCTGTCTATAACGCTTTATTCATGCTCTGATTGGCTGACAAACAGCCAATCTGGGTGTGAACAAGCATTCCAACAGGAGCTGGCGGTCAATGGAGTGCTGCCATGATGGTGGGGACACAGGGGACAGAGGGGAAGAAGAGGCGCTGGCCTTGCCCTCCCCCCCACTCCTTGGAGGCGGGGGCAATGATGTCAATGGGGCGGGGGGCTGGCCTCGTCCCCCCTGCCCTGCTCTCTGCAGGTGGCAAGGATGGGGGGGGGCAGGGCAAGGCCATCAGAGCTTGTGGGTGAT
>NW_017729032.1:29012219-29029217 GCF_001723915.1 Gavialis gangeticus
CTACCCCTCCCCCTCCTCCACCCATCAGCTCCGAGCCCACTCCTCCTGTTTCTCTTGTTCCCCCACCACTACCAGGTTGGCCACAGGCCTGCTGCTGCCCCTGCCACAGTGGGCCAGCTTCTCCCCACTCTTAGGCCTAGACCTCCCCCATGTTGGGCCTGTGTGGCAGGCCAGTAGTGGATGCTTCTGTACTGAGCCACCCATCTCAGTGTGCGAGTGCCTCCCTGGGGGTGCCTCATGTCTGCCCAACCCCCTTCCTGGAGCATACCCGCTAGTCTGGGTGTAGGGCTGCTACCACCCAGGGTCTGGTCAGATCCTGGCTCTGTGTCCCCTGGGAAACACAGGCTTAGTCATCCTTGAGAGTACTCGACCCATTTCAAGAAAAAGCACAAATAGTAGTCTCCCTTAGTCAGCCGAACCAAAGGGACCCCAAGGCATAATCTAGACCCACTCCCAATAAGTCTCCTATGCTAGGTTTAAAGGAGAACTTTATTGGTTACAAGGGGTAGGTTTGGAATAGGATACTGGGTTGAGCAGTATCAGAGAAATCCCATAGAGTAAACAGGGTGGCAGGGATAGCTTTTGATCATGCATCTGAGCTACTGCAAGCTATATATCAAGTTAGATCTCAGGTAGCTTACTTACAAGTATCATCCAGAGGCAGGTGGAGATTCCCATTGGAGGCAGACAGTTCATTGATCATGAATTTCAAGGACGAGAGCAAGTTTCAGGTGGTCTAGCCCTTCTCTCTCTGAGTTTTCATCATGGCTACTGCTGCCCTCCTCCTGGGCAGTCCTTAACTTATATAGCCCGTGTGACCTCATTTACCAGTCCAATGGAGCCTAGCACCTGTTGGCTGCCAGCAAACCAATTTGAAATGCATCACTGGTTGCTGGGCAGACTGGCAGAGTCTCTAGCCCCCTCCCAATCAGGTTGACATTGCTTAACAATAGGGAGCATAAGCCCCTCACCCAGGTATGTGATGCCAGTCATGTAGATAGAATGAGCAGGTTTCCCCCTTCCTCAGGAATGTATCTAACTCAGGTTACCTAAAGAGATAGGGTAGGGTGTGTACCCTCTGGAAGGCCCATACTAACCAAATTGTCACAGAGAAGAGTTTTTGGTTGGCACTGGTTTTTCACATCAATAGAAAGCCAGATACCTTGAAAAACTGTTCCAGAGACAGCTGCATAATTCAGCTGTATTGGGGCACCACTTAGTACCCAATGAAGTCAAGGGGAGTCTTTCTATTAATATCAGTATGAGTTGCATCAGACTCTATATTCCTTTTCCTTCATTTCATGCAGATGATCACTCCTAATGAGAAACACAGTGGAACTATATCACTAGCTAGAGCACCAGATACTGCTCCTAATCTGGAGGAAGGGGACAGATGATTCTTGCTAGCTAAAGAACCATCTGTCCTCTTCCACCAGATTAGGAGTACCATTATAAAACTGTGCCTCCAAAAAGAGACTAGGAGCCAAAATTTGACCCGATACAGACACTGGAACAAAAATTAATTCTTTTTAGTGGACTTCCATGGAATTTGATGAGACTAGACACTGGTTTAGGACCCCAGAGATATGGTTTATGCCAGATTTTGCTCTCATTGCTCATTGAGATCTAGAAGGTTGTACCAATATAAATGAAGATAGAATATAGCTTCAACTTAGTTTTTCAGAAAAACTCCTGAGTTCCCACTGTATTTGTGGTAAAAGGCATCAAGATTTACCATACTCTCCTATTTCTACATAGAAAAAGGTTCCAGATTCTCATTTCAGTTAAATCTGAAAAAATCTTAGCGACTAGAGCAGATTTACACTGGAGTTTTGGTAGCTTAGCATGACTGATGTTGGAACTTCGACCTGAAAACTGAAAGAGATGTTTTTAGGTAAAATGAAGTGTAGCTGGTTTCAGTCACACAGTACTAACGTTCCACTAATCACATCCTTTGTCTCAATCAGTACAAGTAACCTATCTGCCAAACAGCTGTTGAAATGTGTCTTGACAGCAACAGGGAACTTTGGAGAAGCTGAAATAAGCTGAGATTGTACACTAACTGAATTAATTGACCAGGGTTGAGAAAGCTAACTTCCCTGTGTCCCTGTGGTTTTAGTACCTGCATAGCATGAAAGGAGAGAGGTCCAAAGTTGGCTCCTTGCTCTGTTGATATGACCTCACCTGAAGTGTCAACAAAAAGACTTGGTTAACATTTCTTTATTAACATTTCAGAATAATGACACTATAACAGTATTACAATAATTAGCAAACCTACATATGAGTCATGTAGATGATTACCACATGCAGCAATAAGGGCCTATATAAGCACTACAGCAGAGATCATTAGATAAGAACAGCCAAAGAATTTCTTTGTTAGCAAAGATACTTTGGTAACACACTATGAAATTCATTTTACTCTGCACTGTACTTTTTCTACTTAGCAGCCTTGGTCTTCCAATACCACTTAAACCAGCACCATGGAGTTCCAGAGCCTTATCACAGATGAAGGTATGTTATAAATAGGGCAGAGTAGTGCACTCTGAATATCCTAATATTTTACTTTCAGTCTACATCCTAATCATTATTCCTTTTCAGAAAACGTATGGCTTCATTTTATTTTCATTTGTATAGGACTTTAAATATTCCAGATTTGTTTCAGAAAATTGGTAGAGATAGGGTAAATTTTTCAAAAGTAGCTGAAGTAAGATTTTCAAATGAGATACAGGCCTGCATTTCTGTTATGCACAAGAAGAAAGAAGATAATTCTTTTAGTGGGACTTTAAAAAGCATATACTATAAGAACAATCTCAAATAATTCAATACATGGGGTCTCTAAAACCAATGGGCCAAATTCATCCATAAAGTAATTTAATTGATTTTAGGGAAGGCTTCTTTCCAATAGAGTTCTATAATATTTCAATAAGATTAAAATAGTATTTTAATAACAACAGGCTGAACTCATCTAGTCATAGCTGTACCCAAGTGTCACAGTTCTGTAAGGAGGAGCAAATCTTTGTAGGTATCATATTGGTTTAGAAGCCTTTAGAATCCAATGTCCAACAAAGTCTTGTAAAAGTAAACAGGAGAACCACTTGCACAGGTGGTGCCTAGCTATTACTGGATGGATAGATAGATAGATAGATATGCGTATATTATGGAGAATGGCAGGTTTTTTTATAGCACTTGGTGAAATAAGAGTTAGCAATAAAGATACGTTATAATTATTCATGAGTTAGACATTTATGACAAATATTAGAAAACTTTTAATTTTACCTATATCAGCTTTATTTGGTATAAAACAAACACCAAAAATATACTTAATTAATAAACTCACCATTCCCTTGAACTACCTCCTATTACTACACCTGTTGTCAAACTAATGCTGCTTTGCATTTGCGGCATCTCAAAATTCTCTGGAGAGTCCATAAATCCAAGGCCAAGATTATAAAGTCCTTCTATTTTTTAAAATAAAATATAGCTTCTTTATATGTTACTGACAGTCTATATTTTATTCACGGTGAACATATTGGCAAATGACATCTTCTATTTATTTATTAAGTGTCATAAAATTAATTTATTATGCGCAAACTATACATTTCCAGTTCTAAGAACTACAGATAGATGCCTGGTTTATTAATGCTCTTTTATATTGCTCTGGTAGAATAAAAGGATTTCAGGTTAGGTATAAACTTCTGTTAATTTTAATGCTAGATTATTATAAAGGGTCTTTAGTGTGAAAAAAGAATCAGGTTCCTAAAACTCCACAAGTAATAATGTATTCATTACCTATAAATCTCATACAAGGAACAAGAATAGAATCCCAAAATTTACTAATCTAAAATAAGATTAAAACAGTAGACACAAGCATAAGTGATTTTATGGATTAAAAAAGCTGAAATTAATACATATATATATTATTTGGATTCACTTGAAATGCTGTTTGTTTTCCTATAAAATGGAGGTGTCTACATGTGATGCTATGTCACTGTAGCATCCATGGGCAAAACCTGTGATGCCGCAGCTACATTACCATAGCAATATGCTCCTTCATGATAGCGCATTGCTACAGTGACATAGCAGCTAAAAATAACAATGCAGGGCTGGCATGGTTTAGTACGGGCTGTTTTTGCGCTGTCATTTAGTACTTTCAGAAGGAAGTACTAAATGATTGTGCAGTAACAATGGTGCTGTACAGCCACATGTAGATGTGTCCAGTGGAAAAAAAAATCCATCTTGAAGCAAAAGCAATGTTTTATTAACAAAAAGAAATATTTTGATTTTGAGGAGAGGGCCCTTTATAAAATTAAATGTAGGTAAAATGTGATATAAAATACTATTTAGAAACTAATATTCAAAATATTTCATCTTGGAAATATTAAATATTAATTTTAGCCTGTATTTTTCCCAAATAAAATGTTTTGCAGAAATATTTCAGTCCTTCATTTATTAAACATATAATTATCAAAATAAAATGTAAGTGAATATTTTAACACTAAGCTGATTTCAGAATATTTTAATTTTTTTCCTCTACATCTTTATTTTGTTATTAGAAAAGTACTATCTATGAAATCACTTCCTCTTTTAGGATACTTAGCTGTTGGTTTGTATGCCAACTGAAAAAAATATATGTGGTAAGAGTGTCTTTTATATTTGGATGTCATTTCCTAGAGTGCATCATTTTTTGGAGAGCGCATCTACAAGCTAGTTCTTTTTCTAGTACTTTAATCAAATGGTCTCAATTTATTTTCCATGCATATTCTTTACCATTTTAAAACTTGATTCTGCAAAGTGCTGGCCCACGGAAACCCATATCACAAATAATAAGAGTTGAGAGGAATGAGCATCACTTGAAATGAGTCCTATATTTGTTGATTACATGACTCTTCATGTGTAACTATCACCCAAAAGCACAACTTCAGTATGTGACATATACAATGTAATGTAGGTGCATACAAATGTGTCTTTTCTCTTTTTTTCCTAGAATTATCTTGACAGGTTCTTTCCACCCACTAAAAAAGTAGGAGACCAGACTTTAGAAGAGAGAATTAAAACAATGCAAAGATTTTTCCATCTGACTGTAACAGGAAAATTAAATTCAGAAACAGAAGAAATGATGAAACAGCCAAGATGTGGTGTCCCGGATGTAATGGATTACACAACATTTCCTGGAAGACCAAAATGGAGGAAGACATATTTAACTTACAGGTTTGTTCTAGCTCAGCATTTTTTAAAATTATTCTTTCCATACCTTAAATAACAATATTTTGTTTCTTTGTTTTACCTATAGGTTTATCAATTATACACCTGATCTCCCCCGTTCTGTAGTGAATGAAATAATTAAAAAGGCTTTTAAGGTCTGGAGTGACGTAACTCCATTGAAGTTCCAACAAGTTTTCTCAGGAGAGGCAGATATCCTGATTCGTTTTGCAAGATATGGTGAGGCTGCCTCTGTTTTTCTATAAATTTGATTAAATATGCTTTACCTAACGTTTGCAAGAACAATCTAGTTAGACTATATCTCTTCTTCAATCTAAGTGGTTTTGGAAAGTTTTGTCTAAAATTTTCTAGTCACTTCTGAGACCATGCATTGAAGAAGGCAAATATTCTGTGGGGGTTAAAAAAAAAAGTGATCATATAAATGAAAATATTATAGTAAAACACAAGGGGCACATCTACAAGAGACACTTAATGGTGAATTAGCATAGTTTACTGTGAAGTAAGCATGTGCACAGTAAATCTCCCTAATCCCGAATAAATTTGCTACCTGCAAATGCAAGTAGCAAATTTACTCAGCATTATTAATGGTGCTGTAGTGCTTGTGTAGATGCCTGGCCAGGAGTCAAATCTGCTACCTGTCAGCTGTCCACCAGAAGGCAGGAGATAGCTCCTTGTCCCCAGGAGCTGCCTAGTGCCAGGGCAGGCTCCGCTACATAAGCTTGGGTGGGGACTATGTCTCCCTGACCTGGCAGCAGGATGCTCCAAGCCCCCTGCTTCCAGATCACAATGGTGGAGCAGGGGTTGGGAGATCCTTATCTCCCAACCCCTGCTCCACCATCATGAACAGGGAGTGGGGGCCTAGGAGACCCTTATCTCCCAGCATCGGTCCGCCACCATGGGGCTGCTGCTGGAAGATGCTTATCTCCCAGCCTGAGCCCTGCAGTCGTGGAGCTCAGGCTGGAAGACCCTTATCTCCCAGCCCAGCTCAGTTTAATAAAAGAAAACACTAAAATTCAAGGTGTGGAATTTACTGTTTAAAATGCAACACTTTAACAACTGATTATTTTTGCTTGTCTCCAAATGTAGCTCATGGTGATTCCAGTCCCTTTGATGGAACTGGGGGAATACTAGCTCATGCCTTTGCACCTGGACTGGGGATAGGAGGAGATGCTCACTTTGATGAGGATGAGCGATGGTCAGAATATAATAGAGGTAAAATCACAAGATTCTTAATGAAAGATCTAGGAATACTTCCCACAACTGTGCCTGCATTTTCACAGGACCCTAGAAAAGTGGAAGGGAGCTTCGAAGGTCTTCTAGTTCAACCTCTGGCTAGAGGCAGGGCCATCCCTATCCAAGTCACCTTATACAACCCTATTGTCTAACTTATTGGTAAAACTACACAATCAACTTTACCACAACCACAAAGCATACCACCCTAAACTGCCACAGGTAAAGCAGGGGGCCCATAGGGGTCAATGTCCTGCTGCTGCAAAGTTATTAAAATATGCTTTAGAGATCCAAGTAAGTGGGCCATGCCCCCCATCATGGAGGTGTATGTTTCTGTAATTGGAATATGCACATGTGTCTCTACCTACCTACCTTAGCAGGCATACCATGCCTGGGTTTCAAGAAGCTCAAAGCACTTTTCAAAGGTGTGGTAGGGCACTGTTGGTGCCTGCCACTTCAAGGGCTGAGCCAAACAGCCAGCAGGTACTTGATTACGACAGCCATTTTAGAACTCTGGCTGCCCATATAAACAGAGCAGTTCTCTGCTGGCAGAAACATTGCCTGGATGTGAGGCTCTATGCAACATCTTGAAGGTAAGGGCAGGAGCTTAAGGGGCTGGTTTGGAGACTCCTGGTCCTGGACATGACCTAAAACTGCACCCTGCCAGGGATGGGTGGCCTGGTGGGGCATCTAGTGGTGTGGGAGCGCCCAGGAAATACCAGGCCAGTTACCACCCTGGTGAAAGGCAGGTTGGGGTACCTTAATAACCCCAGTTCCCACAACCAGGTGGGTTACCCCATAGTACGGCCAAGAAAGCAGACCCAGGTTAGAAAGTGTGCTAGAGGCTCAGAAGCCTGACTTGAAACACCCTCAACTGGTCAATGCTGGGACCAGGACCAGAAGGGTCAAAAAGGCCAGGGGTCCACTGTGAGGGGCACCTAGAGCCAAGGGCCTGGGGTTCTGACTGGCTTTGGAGGTGAGGCCAGGGCCTGTGTGGCCAAAGGTCCTTGAGGGGCCATGCCAGAGAGGGGGAAGAATGAGGGCAGAGTGGGCTGCCTGATTGGAGGGATCCAGTTGGGGTCTGGACTGGAGGATTCTGGGGCCCAGTGTGGGCCTGTTGATGTTAAGAACTGTGGATGCCACATGCGAGGTTTGGGCTGAGGTACAGGGGAGTAACAGAGCTGCAGATAGTGCCCCCTGGCATTGGGGCAAGAATGGGCAGCCTCCCGCCTAATTAACAACATAATTATGTATCATCAAGGCATGGCAGATGAGGAGGTGGATGGTTGGCCCAGAAACAGGTGGGTGGGCCAATGACAGACTGGCCCCGAGAAACCTTTTGTAACAGGGGGCTAAGCAAGTAATCTTGTTTTCATTTTGTAGAAGAGATCCAGAAAGTTTTTGAGTGGTTCACCCATAGACAAGGAGTGTGTCCAGATTAGTGCACATGTTCAGGGGTCTACATTTTCCATGGCACAAATAGTAGTGACACATACTTGGGCCACTGCTTTTTGTCCCTGGGCGCGGGCACGCATGCATGCACGCACACCAGTGTGCAGCAAATTGACTCGGGTGAGGTAGGGGAGGCTGAGGCCAGCACCTGGCCTCAGCAGTCTTACTGGCCTTCTGGGGCAGCAGCATCACTGACCTGCCAATATGGAGCCTGGCCAGCAGCCAGAGCATGGTTCTGGTCAGCCAGGCTCTGTTTTTGGCAGTACATGCTGCTGCCCCATGCACCATACAGCTTTTATTAGTGGTGGTGGGGTTTTTTTTGGTTTTTGTTTTTTTGACACTAGGATCTCCTGGTGTCAAATTTTGGCACCATGCTGCAAATTAGCAGTGTAGCAAACAACTGCATGTGTGCTGCATGCAGTTTGCAACACCTCGGACAGCTCTGAGGTGCCACAAACTGTACATGCTAGCTCATCTGGACATGCCCAAGGGAAGCAGGCTGGGGATAGACTTCTTGTGTCCTAACTTCTATGCCTGGGTTCTGCGATATTCTTACTAAAATAAGTGGACAAAATAAATAGGAGAATTTACTAAAAATTAAGTGAAAGTGAAAGAAAAGTTAAATTAAACAAATGTGAAATTCCACAGGACTTTATCCTAGAGGTAAGAAGGATGCAAATTCATCCTGCCTGTGATGTTTAGTTTGGTTATATGCTGAAAATAATCTATCATGTGTTTAACATGTTTTTTTTTTCTTTTTCTTTATATTGTAGGAGTGAATTTGTTCCTTGTTGCTGCTCATGAGTTTGGTCATTCTTTGGGACTGGGTCATACAAATGTTCAGGGTGCTCTGATGTACCCTACATACTCCTTTATAAACCCAGAAGCCTTCAGCCTTTCATATGACGACAGACGAGGAATTCAGAGTTTATATGGTAATGTCAGTGTGATGTGTTAATATCAATACAAAAACATTCCTCAAGGAAGAAACAGATGTTTGCCATTCTTAAGGAAAGTAATACTCTCTTTAGTAAGCTGACTCATTGATTTTGGTAGCCTTTTCTCATAAGTTACTACTTAAAGTGAGTGAGCTTGTCAAACTTAGATTGGGGCAAAATTTATATACTGTATACTCTGACCAAACTCTGTTAACCTTGTATTGAGCTGTACCTTCTTCTGCAAACACTACATGGAAATCAGTAGAATTACCAAATAAATAAAATACTGCTCAATATAGAGATGGCAGATGCTAGCCTATTGAAATCAATGGGACTGTTCATAGAAAAAAGTACTATTTAATGCACGCAAGCAGCAGCAGAACTAACTCTGAAACAGAAAATCTGGCCTACAGCCTTACATGGGGGTCATTACCTTGCCTGAGGCACTTCAAAACAGAAAGATCAATAACAATGCAGGTTTCTCTGAATTTTGTCTCTTAATATTTCCATGTTTCTATCCTACAGGACCCAAACGTGACAACTTTTAAAGAGCCATCAGGTCTTTGAAAGAATGAACAAGTCACACGCTGGAGATGGCATTGTACCTGAAAAGTTTTGTTTTATTGTTTTTGGTGAATTAGAATGGCAAAAACGCTGACATTTAGATTCTGCTCGTGCATTTTCACGAAGATTTATAATCCGTTTAAATTTGATACAATAAGTTTGGAAAATAAAAACATAGTCTCAACCCTGCATTCCTTTCTGAGCTAAATTCTCTGCGTTGCATTCAGTGGTGGGTTAAGTGACTCCTGGTGATGGTGTGGACTGGCCAGGCCATGGTGAGGAAGGAGTTAAAAAGAGCTGCTAGGATGGGCTGGGTTAGCCCTGCCCTGGCATGCTTGTAGCCAATGCCACGCTTCTAGATTGGTATAAAAGGGGAACATGGGGGAGGACTCTCAGTGCCGACAGAGCCTGGCTCCTGGTCAGAAGTCCTCTGAGGAGTGAGCCCTGTGGATTTCCAGGTCAGTGTGTGTTGTTGTGTCCAATGACCCTACTATGGGTCTTGTACCAGGTATGAAGACTAAGACACTGTTGTCCTTAGCTATAAGCAAGTTTATTGAACCCTATCAGATACAACTCTAAATTAAAAATAAAGCATTCTCAGCAGTTATAACTTTAGAACTGTAGCTAGTCAAAGCAGATGGTCACGACTCCAAGATACAGCAAATGCGAATTCACTGGTTGGCCATGAGGTCTTGTCCAGGGACTCCTGACTCCCACATCTGATATCATGGTTCCACCAAATGGTTAACCTGTCTTCTTGAGCAAGCAAACTCAATGCTAATTTTCCTGCTACACGATTAGGTAAATTTTTATGTAGTCTGCTCCCAAGTGTCCCAAAACTTCAAAGTGCTGCAGTAACTTGCAGGGAGTTGTGGACATTAGTTCCATAAACTTCTAGAATGAGTGCTCATTTTCCTAAAAATTCTTACAGGAAATACAACACTGATTAGTCACCCTTCCAGGCCTTTAACTGGAAGGAATTAAACCACTTTTTCCATACTTCTCCAGTACCCTTTTCTAGAATTTCCAATTGATAAACTGTAGGACTGGCCTTATTAACAATATATACCGGACTCTCTCCTTTTGCAATTAATACATGATCTTGTTCTGAAAAACACTAATACATGACTTTGTCTCCAATATTCTATTCTATAGGATTTCTAACTCAGCCTAATTGTTTGTCCATTTCATAAATGTTTTGCCTTAATTGAATAGCGATATCTCAGTGGATATCATGTAATTGTTGCATTAATTTTAAGACCCATTGATCTGTGACTGATTTCAACTCCAATCCCCCAGACAGGTCAAGGCCAAACCACCTTTGTTCTAGGGTACACATTTTCCTTCCAGTTAACACCTCAAAGGGCGTATACCTATGTGAGGTTTTTGTACTCCTTAGGGCCATCAAGATAATAGGAAGCTTTTGATCCCAATCCTTACCTGAGGCCTTAACAACCTTATGAAGAGAATCCTTTAGGGTCTGACTGGACCATTCAGCCTGTCCTGAGGACTGAGGATATCCAGCAACATGAAATCTGTATTTAATTCCTAATATGTTACAAAGTTCTTGCATACCTTTTCCCATAAAATGGGAACACTGATCTGAACCAATTTCTTAGGGAGTCCACATTTGGAGAAAAGTATATTAAACAATTGAACAGCCATAACCTGTGCAGTATCAGTTTTGGTTGGAATTGCTTCCATCCATTTTGTGAATGGCTCAATAACAGCAATGCAATACAGGAGACCCTCACCATTCATGGGGGATATGTTCTCGTATCTCCCACAAATGGTGAAATCCATGAATAAGGCACTGCATTCATGAACACCATCTGCGTTCATGAACGCAATGCCCCTGGCAGATAGGAGTGTGGGGCATGGCTGTGCTGGTGATGGTGGGAGTGCAGCAGCAGTAGGAGGAGCCCAGCAGCAGTAAGTGCAGGGCTCCCGAGGAGCTCCTTGAAGTGTATTTAAGATGTGGGTTCGGCATTCGTGAATATTTGAAACTGTTAATGCTGAACCTATGAATAGAGAGGGTTTCCTGTACTTGTTCCCTCTACCCATTATGGGCAAAAGCCCAATATAATCAATCTGAATCCTAGCCCAAGGCCCCTCAATTCATTAATGTGTGGTAGGGCCCTTTTGAATTTGGGAGTCTGCATTTAACAAAGCACATGGCAAGCAGTTATTACACCAATTTTGCACTTACCATGCCATTTCTTTAATTTTATTTAAGGTGTTTTTATATCCCAAATGACCCTTCTCATGTGCAAATTGAATTAAATCCATTCTAACAGTTTTTGCAGTCACCCACTTTCATTCTTCGTTCTCCTTGTGCTGTGCACAAATTACTTCCTCATGTTCACATATAATATATTTTCCTCTTTTGTCCTTACCTAAATCCCTTAGGTTTTGAATTTCTTCAGCCCCCTCCTGGAGGGTTGCCAAAGCAAGGGTTAAATTTGGTTCCTTTGCTTGTACCTGAGCAATGACTACTAACCTGTTCTTCCTCTGATAAAGTTAATAAGGCCACATGCTTAGCCAAGCCATCAGCCATCTTCTTCTGGAGACTCCCCGCTCATATGAGTCACTCAGGTTTGCCCAGTCCTTTGTTTTATTAAGCTGTATATTTCTTGCCTCTTATCAGTGTGGACAACCGACCTTCCATGCCCAGTACAAAAATCATGTGCTACTGAAATGAGCACCCAAGTTACCATAGCTGTAGTAACCCAGTCAGAATCAATAAAAACAGCTACATTTTGATCTAATTCTTCTTGTTGCAAAACCTTCAGAACAGCAGCTGAATGGGGATGAACAGTTTCCACAATTTCTTGGCCATCATTTACTTGAACTGCTCTAAAACCCATTTTTGCTTTTCCCTTCTGATAGTAGCCGGACCCATCTACAAACCACACCTGTGTTTTCCTAAGTCCACTTCCTGAAAAGGTTTACCCCCCTTTGGTAACCATTCCATATGTTGGTATTCTGGTAATGGATATTCATGCTCCTCTCCTTCCATTATTAACCCATAAGGGGATGGAGCTAACCCTTTTTCTGTTTTCCTTTTTAATTGTAATGCCTTTATTTATCAAGGCCAACATCCATTGGATAAATCTAGGACTCAAAACTATCCCATTCTGGTTTTCCACATACAATATATTTTAAGGGGAATGAGTAGCTTGAACTACAATTTGACTCCTTCCAGTGATATATTCCTAACATTACATTGCATTGCCCAAATCAGTGCCAAGCATTCTTTTTTATAAGGGGTGAAATTCTGCTCAGGCGAGCTGAAAGTCTTGGATGCAAAAGCAATCACCCTTAATTTTCCTTCTGGTTTTTGTAATAAAGTAGCCCCAACTGGCAGTTTCTCCAGTAGCCAACTGAATAACAAAAGGACTTCCCATATGAGGGTAAGCCAAAGCAGAAGCCTGAGCCAAGTCATCCTTAAGGATTTTCAGGGCTTCTGCTTGTTCTGGGTCACATTCCCACTGATGATTTTTCTTTCATAGTTTCCACAAGGGCTGGGACTTTTCAGCAAACATTTCAGTAAAGTCCCAAGAAAAATTTAAGGTACCCCAAAGGGCTGTCAGCTAGTGGGTATCAGAGCCTGGCAATTTTCCAATTATTTCCACTCACTGTGCATTTGGACTTTGTCCATGCTACCCTAGAACCATTCCCAGATACTTCACTTGCACGTGTGCCCTCAGCTCCCCCTATCCCACCAAGCGGAGCAGCAAGGAGTGAGGAGTCAGCAGCTGCAAAAAGGTAAGCCAGGCAGGGAGAGGGAAAGGAGAGCTGAGCTGGGCCAGCTGTAGGGAATTGGGAAGGGGTTTTCCTCCCCTGCCATTCCTACTTAGATGTGCTGGGCAGGAGGTGTGCTCCCAAGCTGGATGAACAGGCCAGGCAAACAGGCACACTCTTCAAGGGCACCCTGGAGTTTGCACAGGAGTTCATGCAGGAGGAAGAGCAGGAGGGGCCTGAGACTCCATGCATCGAAGTCAGTGGCTTTGGATAGAGTCATCAGAGTCATCAGGTGAGTGCACATGAGGGTCTTTAATGGGGGGGCATGACTCGGAGTGCAGCCAGGGACCCTGCCCCAATGCTGTTTCCCACCCAGGGCTCCACTGAGGCTCCACCCAGATGGAGCTATTGGATGGGTCAGTGGCACCTGGGCCCCCTGTCTGCAGGGGTTGCCTAGAGGGCCAAGGGCCCAGGGGTAGCAGGAGGGCCGGGACTCCCCTCACCTGTTCCACGTGTGTCCAGATTGAGGCCCTGGAGGGGCAGGTGAGGAAACTCCTTGCACAGGTGAGCAGGCTGCAGGGTATCAGGGCGATGGAGGAGGAGATTGATGGGTACTTCCATTCTCTGCAGGTTCACATGCCTGGAGAGAAGGCACAGAAGGGAGTCGATGTGGCCAGATGGCAGACAGTCACCTTGGGGGCTAGATGTCACAAGGCCAGAGCAACTCCCTCAGTGCAGCTGGAGAACAGATATGAGGCCCTGGCATCACTGGCAGAGAGTGCAGCAGTAGAGGCCACTCCCACAGCCACCACCAAGCAAGTTAAGATTGAACCATGCAGCCGGAGATTGAAGCATGACGTTGGGTCATCGTGGTGGGTGACTCCCTCCTGGGAGGAACGAAGGAAGCCATCTGCTGCCTGGATCCCATGGTTCAGGAGGTATGGTGCCTGCCTGAAGCCTGGATTTGAGATGTCACAATGAGGATTCCAGACCTGATTAGGCCCTCCGACTACTATGCCATGGTCCTCATCAATGTGGGAATAAATGATGTAGCCAAGAGTAGTCCAGGTGGGGTCATGAGTGACTGCATGGTGCTGGGAGCCAGGCTCAGAGGATACGGGGTACAGGTGGTCTTCTCATCCATCCTACTGGTCAGCAGTCGAGAACAGCACCACAGCACTTGCGTTAGAGAGGTCAATTTGCAGCTTCAGAGCTGGTGCCATCGTGCAGGGTTTGGATTCCTTGACCATGACCTGCACTTCCAGGATAAGGCCTTGTTCGGATGAGATGGGCTACATCTCTCTCCAAGAGGCAAGAGTCTGTTCTCTTACAGGTTGGCTGATCTCCTACACCAGGCTTTAAACTAGGTTCGTCGGGGGACAGGGATGTTGATGACAGGGAGAGGCCAGGAATGATGAACCTCAAGCCAGGTGCTGGAACAGTCCAGGTAAGTACCAAGGGTCCTGCCAAGCATTAGAATGGGGAAGTAGCAAGGGCACCTACTGAGGGTCTTAGATGCCTCTATACTAATGCTAGGAGCATGGGGAACAAGCAGAAGGAACTTGCACTCCTGCTTGCAAATAAAGAATTCAACCTGGTTGGGCTAACAGAAACTTGGTGGGATCCTACCCATGACTGATCAGTGGACATTGAGGGCTACAGGCTGTACAGACAGGACAGAGCGGGGAAGAAGGGGGGGAGGGGCATTGCTCTCTATATGTTAAGGAGCAATATACATCTTCCATAGTTAATTTGGGCCAGGAAGAAGGGCAAATTGAGGTATTATCAGGGGGATCGGGGTAAAAGGGACTTGGTAGTTGAGGTCTACTACAGACCCCCACAGCAGGGGGATGAATTAAACATAGAATTCTCAAGACAGGTCTCAGAGGCAGCATGCTCAAAGGACCTGGTCATCAGGGGTGACTTTAACTTCCCAGACATCTTCTGGGAGAAACAGGCAGCCAGGTCTGCCTGTTCACGAAAGTTTCTAACCTCCTTACAGGACCTTCACATATCACAGGAGATATGTGTTCCATTAGGGGAAGTGCCTTACTAGACTTGGTACTGGCCACAGGGGATGACTTAGTGGGGCATCTGCAGATGCAAGGTAACCTAGGGGATAGTGACCACTTATTGATAGGGTTCACTATCTGGAGAAAGGTGGGGAAGATAATTAGTAGGGAGGAAGTGCTAGACTTCAGTAAGGCCAACTTCAACAAGCTCAGGAGATTAGTTAGGGAGGGACTGACTGGTAAAAGCCTTGGAGATATGGGAGTCCAGGAAGGGTGGGTGTTTCTCAAGGGACTAATTCTGCAGGCACAGAAAAGGACCATCGCAGTACACATAAAAGGGGGCAAAAAAGCAAAGAAACCCTCTTGGTAGAGCAGGAAAATCCAGGAGAGCCTGGAGGGGAAAAAAGGGGCCTACAGGCTGTGGAAGCAGGGGTCTGCCACCAAGGAGGAGTATACCTGCTTGGCTTGAGCTTGCAGGGAAACAGTGAGGAAAGCCAAAGTGGAAATGTAGCTTAGGCTGGCAGCAAAAGTTAAGGATAACAAAAAGTCATTCTTTAAGTACATAGGAAGCAAAAAGAAGGTGCAGGGTAACTTAGGGCCCCTTCAGGATGAACTAGGGCAACTGGTAACAGATAGGATGGTATGACAGGAGTATTGCTACTGGAGCCTTTCTATTGGTGACTCCGCCCTCCTGTTATGGGCCAACTGCCTGCTTACTTGCCTGCCATGCCTTGATCTTAATTGATTAACTGATTGTTGTAATTAGCAGGAGGCTGCCCACTTTATGCGCCCTGGTACCAGGGGGCGCTATCTGCGGCTTCTTTTCCTCCCCTACACCGCAGCCTAAGCCTCGCGGATGGTACTGATGTGATTCTGACCTGGGCCCTGTTGTGACTTGGCCCTCTCCTTTACCTCCTTGGGGCTTCTTGAAGCCCTCCCTTGCTCTGGGGCTTCTCACTGCCCCCTTGGTCTGGGGCTTCTCACTGCCCCCTTACTCTGGGGCTTCTCACTGCCCCCTTACTCTGGGGCTGGGGTCAATGCACCCCAAATGCTGCGCCCTCTCTGGCACCAGGGTCCCCACACTACCGTAGAGCCCCTATGAGGCCTCCTCCAACCCCTAATAGCCTCACCTGGTCCTCCGGTCAAAACAGCGAACACAAAAACACAAAGCCCCTGGGCCATAACATAAAAAGCTAGACTGTCCAGCCAAACAACATTCAATCCCCACAAGGAAAACACTCCAACCCCCAGCAGTGACCAGGGGCTGCTCATGCAGTCAGGGTTCTCCCCTCTGTCTGCACTAGCCGAGCTCCTCCTCCTTTGGCCACCAGAGGGGAACTGCCCTCCTGGCCTCCCACCTGGGCTTATATGGGCCAGGCCCTGCCCCTTCCTGTCAGCTGGCTCCCCAGCGGTTGTCCTTGCAACCAGCACCTGTTACTCCAGCTGCCCTGTAACTGGCAGCTAGGCCTCCCTCTTCTTGCCACTAAGGGTCTCTCCGGAGCTGTTTTGTGCTCTGTGACAGATGGCCTAAGCAGAACTTCTAAATGATTTCTTTGCATCCATGTTCCTGGATATGAATACAAATATGCATCCTATTGGGAGCTTAGGTAAGCCCAGTATAGATACCATCCCACTGACTGTTCATGCTGACCTAGTAAAGGGGCACCTGGAAGGGTTGAATATATTTAAATCAACAGGTCCTGATGATCTTCACCCTTGGGAACTTAGGGAATTAGCTGGAGTCATACTAGAGCCACTGGCACAACTGTTTGAGTACTCATGGTGCTCAGGACAGGTTGTGGAGGATTGGAAAAGGGCCAGTGTGGTCCCTATTTTCA
>NW_017729032.1:29033740-29034492 GCF_001723915.1 Gavialis gangeticus
CCTGTGGGATGCTCCATGTGCCCCAGCATCGCAGCAATCACGAACCGCGTCTGCTACCTCAAGGTGTGTAGAAAAAACTTTAAAAGTGGTTTCTATGTCCGAATCACTGATCCTCCAAATCAGCATCAAATCTTCAGACTTGGATTCGGCCAAATTGAATCAGGGACAGTGATGTGAACCAACTAATCGAATCACTGTCTCTGATTCTGGCCGAATCTGAATCGAATAGGGCCCACTTTGCACACCCCTAGCAGGCAGTCTCTATGTTGGAGCTCCCTTGTGCCCGAGTCAGCCAAGTCAAGGTCTACACATGCAATACTGTGGAGTAAAAAATGCCACAGCAGGATAGTACTGTAGAGGTACAAGTACTACCCTGCTGTGAAGAATTTGCTGTGGAATATTGTACCAAGTTGTGAGAAAAGATCCATTTTAATCTGGCCACAACTTCCTCAAGGTTTGCCTAACTTTTTTGCAGTACATACATTATTTAAGAGGCAATTCTGATTATTATTTTAATGTAGCAAGAATGACAATGTACCTATCATAGTAGATTTCCATAGGAAGTTAATTATGAAACATTTATATAGCACTGTAGTGCAATGGTTTATAGAAATTGCTATATATTTCCTTAACTAGCCAATTGCCCATCATGAATGATGGATTTCAAAGGAGAGTTTACATGGCTGTCCCTGAAGGGTGGCCCTGCCTTTGCCCATTCTTTTGCCCCTCACTACCAAGCCACAGCCCTCCAA
>NW_017729032.1:29039492-29045288 GCF_001723915.1 Gavialis gangeticus
TATTTCCTTAACTAGCCAATTGCCCATCATGAATGATGGATTTCAAAGGAGAGTTTACATGGCTGTCCCTGAAGGGTGGCCCTGCCTTTGCCCATTCTTTTGCCCCTCACTACCAAGCCACAGCCCTCCAAGCCCTGCTGCTGCCCCTCACTCCCAACCCACTGACCCCAGCCCTGCCAGTCCCCCTTACTCAGCAAACTGCAGTACCCTGCTCCCTGGGCCATGATGGTGTCCCTCACTCCTGACCTGCAGCTCCCCACCCCCATCCCTGTAGGTGCCCCTCACTGCCAGTGCCTTCCACTCTCCCAACCCACAGTCCCCTGCCCCCACTCTGGTGCTCCTCACTCCCAACCCGAAGTCCCCCACTCCTCATCTCTGCTGGTGCCCCTCACTCCTGACCCACAGCCCCCTGGCACTACCAGTGCCCTTCACTCATCAAACTGCAGTACCTTGCCCCCTGGGCCATGATGCTGCCCCTCACTCCTGACCCACAGCCCCCTGGAGCTGCCAGTGCCCCCCTCATTCTCAACTTACAATTCCCAGCCCCCACCCTGGTGCCTCTCACTCCCAACCTGCAACCCCCTGCCTCCCCAGCCCTGCTGGAGGGCCCCAGCTGTGCCTATTCTATCCAGGCTGAAGCATGGTGGCTCTGATTTATGCAGGCAGCAGCAGAGCATGTCTGCCCCCAATGTGGGCTGAGGGAAGTGGAGGGGAGGCTTGTGGCACCCCCGCACTGGGATATGGCTGCAGTGCTATGCAGTTAGCCTGGTCAGGGCCCCCTCTCACTCCTCCTCCTTCTTCCCCCCCTCCCCAGGCAGCACCTCATAGCTGAGTACAGACACCAGCACCTGTGCTGCTGCTCAGGCACAGAGTTTACTGCTGTCCCCCTGCCCCTTTCCCCCGCTGGAGGAGCAGGCAACCCTTCCTTCCTCCCCTGCCATGTTGCAGCTGCAGCCCCCACTCCCCCTTCCCTGACCAAATGTGCTCCAGGAGTGGGAGAGGGGGAGGCATTCAGAGCCAGCAGGAGCACCACATGGGTCTGCCATCTCCCCAACTTCAGGCAGGTCCATGTGTGCTCCCTGCTGCCTCTGATTGTCTTCCCCCTGCTCCCACCAGTGGAGCAAAGGTAAATCCTGGACATTTGGGCAGATTTAAAAAGTCAGCCCAAACGGAGAACAGAGGGCTTAAAATGAGTGGGAACACATCCGGGGAAACCCAGACATATGGTAAACCTACCTCAGCCATGCATGAACACTTGAGCAAAAGCATTATGGACAGACAAACAGACAGACAGATTAAGCCCTTTATTATATTAGAATTTTCCTTTGAAAGAGATTGGTTCTTTGGTATTTCTTCCACTTTATTTAAAGTTTAATTCTTGCATTATTTTTCTTTTTCTATTAATATAATTTGCTATTTCAAATTGACTCCTGAACCAGAATTGGCTACTGATTTAATGCATATAAAGAATTATGATTTGCTAGAGGTTTGGAATCACCTGAAATTGTATCAGTCTAAGAAATATTTTTAAATCACGTTTTAGAGTTTTATATGAAATGTGTAAACTAATGAGGGGCTTGGTTCTCTTCCTGTTGGCTTCAACAGGGGTTGGACTGTGCCCTTTATTTTAATTAACTTTTAAAAGGCATCTTGCTTTTCTTAGGGCTACTACTATTTTACTGCTATTTCATACTTTCTGGAAATAGTGGGACCCCTGCCCACAGGTGGATCTAGGATTTGGAAAAGGGGGTGCGACATTTACAACCAGTGCCAGAGCTAGCCCTCTAGCTCTCAGCACCATCCTCCATCTTGATACATTCCCAGTGGCCATTTCCAGCTTGAGCTGTGCCACCAGGCACTGCATAGTGCTGAGTCTGGAGTTGGAAGACATGCACCTGCAGTAGTTTCAGGTTCCAGTTCCCTATGCGCCCAGAATACCTGCATCAGCTGCAGAGTCTGGACAGCAGAAACTGATCTGAGACCATAGCAGAATGGGGGAAAGGCACGATTGGACCCTACCAGACCAGCAATGGACAACTGTGCAGGTAGAAGTATTGCTAGCTATGTCTATTCCAAGTGTATGAACCTTAATGTCTATCTGCTGGTTATGTTACATCCAGTTTATGGATTCTGATGTATTCAGTTTTGTGTTTATAATCCCCTAAGCCTGTTGACCTGTGATGCAAACCCCTCAGTACCCTCCTTATATAAATTCTAAGAATTCATCTTTCTCTCCCTTGTGGTTTTGGGGTACAGTACACTATAACTGCTCCCTGCTTGACCCATCTCCCTACAGATCCCAGCATATCTTTTGCAGAACTCACTGCTGTACAGGATGGAAAAGTGGCACGACTGCACCACCACAGTCCCCTGGATCCCAACACTCCTGCCACTGCCCTTTGTGAGGCACTGACCTCACTTCAGGGAAAGCTTTATTCTGGAAAAAAAGGTCATGCTGCTTTCAATACATTACCATTTTGGACACTCTCACTGAGAAGAAAGAACATTATTTAAATTGGCTTTCTACAATCAGTTGTCTTTTTAATAGAAAATAGTCTGGAGAGAGAAAGGGATTTGTTGATAGCTAGGATTTCTTTCTATTTACTTATAAATATATCATTTAGATTAGGGACAGAAGTTATACATAAACTGGTTTAAGTGATCAGAAACTAGTTTAAACCCATGACAGAACAGAAGCTCAGTGCACATAAACCAGTTTCAAAATGGCTGAAACTGTTTTAAGATAAACCTGGTTGAATGTTGTATCAGACTTAACAGATTTGGCTCAAACCAGATTATGAAACTTCTGTTCCAGACCCTCAAGTTAAACCACAGTCCCCCAGCATCCCAGCATGTTTTGCAGCCCTGTTCTGGGCTGTGCTTTCTTCTCCAGAGAGCAGGGCTGGGCCCCACCCCTTTGCTCCCTAGCTGAAGCAGTGAGCACTAGCTGACAAGTGGGTACAGGGTGCAAGCCCAGCTGGGGATGCAGCCCATTTTGCAAGGTGGGGACTGCCATTCCCAGGCAAATCCTAGCTAGGTTCCGGGGCCAGAGAGGGGGGTTAAATGCCCCTTCTCCTGCTTAAACTTACTGCTGGCTGTGACTGTGGACTTCAAATCCCAGAGGCACCTGGAAGCTCCAGAGTCCTTTTGCTGTAATTCTGGACTGCAAATCCCAGAGACCTTGGGGACAGCAGGAAGAGGAAGTGAACAAATAGCCCATGTTGGCTACATGCCAGAGAGCCATGCCCTAGTACCCCCTGGTTTCTGGCCTGAGCTACTGCAGGCATATGGCTGCATTCCCTGAATCAAAGGTAAATGTCTGTTCACTTCCTGTTTCAATTTAATCTCTGCAGGTTAGACTAACCTGCACAGACTGAATCAATTCAGCCTTGAGCTTTTTGACTGTCTGTACTTAGCCTTAATGTTTGTGCGATCAGCTCAGTTTGTTTGGGTTAGGCTGTGATTCCAGTTCCGTTGGTGTAAACATGCAATCTGATTTCACTGAAGTTACTTTGGATTAATACTGGTGCAAGTGGGTGCATCTACATGAGACACTTTATTGTGCATTAGACTAGTCTAATGCTCAATACAGCTTCACTGTCTACAGGTCCATGGCAATTACTGCACATTAATTTAGTCTAATGTGTCATTTGCTAGTACCAATGCGTACAGGTACTAGAAACCTGGCTCATTGACTAATGCATGGAAGCGCATGTGTAGACCCTGACTGGGAGCAAGCTGGGATAGTCAGGCAGTGAGTGGCCACAGGCTGGGGACATCTGCCTGGTGCTACTGCTGTCCTTGGCTAACCAGGGGATTGTGGAGCATAGCTGTGCTGGGCCACAGCTGTTGCCTGGCTAAGCCCAATCTCTGTGTGGCTGGGAGGCAGCTGCCCTCAGAACTGAGGTAGCTCCCCCAGCCCCATGGAGATTGGGACTGGCCCCTGTGCACCCTGACATCCTGGGGCTGGCATCTGGGGGAACCTGGAGCTCCCCCTGGCTGTTGTAGGGTGGGGCAGAGCAGGGCAGAACTACTCCCATTGGGAGTAAATTTACTTCCAATGGGCACACATTAAAATGCATGCCTGGGCACGGTTTAATGCAACTGAATTTTCTGCACAGAAAATTTAAGTGCACCAGTTGAATGTGGAGACATACCCAGCATGACCATGGTTTGTCTCTTTGTGTAGATTTCATCATCCTGCTCATTGGGATAAAGTTCTTTTTCAGCTATTTTTGGTTGTTTTATTTATTTATTTGTTACAATAATGGAATGTGATGGCTTATTGCTCAGACAAGACGTACATTCTAATTCCCACAGTGACTTTAGTCATCAAGAGTCAAAGCACCTTCATTACAAGACTGTGTATTATAAAAGGCATCAGTCAAAATGAGGCATGTTGGTGTTATGAGTTCTACTTACTTCCTGTAGCACAAGGAAAAAGAACATTTAAGTAACTCATGGTTTGTAGTTCAGCACCCAAGGATTTAGGACAAAAAGTTCAATTTTCTGTTGTTTTCTTTTTTTCTGGAAATGATTAATCATTACAAAGCATGAGTTTATCTTTTCTGCACCTCCTACTTGGAAGCATTATTCTGTTAATTTTCAACATAGGAATTCCCCAACCATCTTCAGCTTCTCCCTAATCCTTGAGACATGGGCCATTGTTTCCTTGTAACTTCATTGTTGTCCTTTTTCTATACTCGAACTAGAAGACACACCTTGATTGTACAACAAATGGAAAAATACAAACTTGAACTTTGAACATCCATATTTTGCTACACATTGACTATGCCATTCCTTTATATTTCATTAATTTGTTATTAGTCTGCACAGAAAGATAATTTCTATAGGGTAGTTTGGTGTTATCCTGTTTGTACTCCATGCAGTCATTTGCAAAGGTGCAAAATATGTATGTACGAGTTATTAGAGCTGCATACCCATTTTGTATTCACACTATACAACTGCAAAAGACTATACTGCAAAAAAAATACTTTTCAAATACTCTAATTTTATTGTATTTATACTATTAAAAATAAGTGGAAGGCAATTAGCCCAGTATATTTAAGATGTATTACCTGTTTTTATTTATATATTTAATATATTTATATTTTAATTCAACTTTGACATGACTCCTTGAAGCACAGGGGAGTTCTATTACAGATTTCTTTGGCCAATTTTATCCAATACTAGCCAATTGTCCATCAAGAATTACAGGGGGGGGCAGGGATGGAATGCTGCCACCCACCACCCTGTGCTGCCACTGCCTCCCAGAAGTGAGGGGGAAGCTTGCTCTGCCAGCACCCTGTGCTGCTGCCGCCTCCAGCACCACTGGCCTTCCCCCTCCCCACTCCTAGCCCTGCTCCTTAGAGGTGGTGGAGCACTACCATGATGGCAGGGATAAGATAGATCCCCCCTCAGCCTTCTCTTGTGGAGACTGAACAGGTTCAGGTCCTGCAGTCTCTCATTGTAGGGTCTGCCCTGTTGTCCCCGGATCATGCGGGTGGCCCTCCTCTGGACCCTCTCCATGTTGTCCACATCCCTCTTGAAGTGCAGTGCCCAGAATTGGATGTAGTACTCCAGCTGCAGCCTGACCAGTGTCGCATAGAGGGGGAGGATCACCTCCTTGGACCTGCTCGAGATGCATCTGCGGATGCACGACAAGGTGCAGTTGGCCTTCTTAGCCGCCTCCCCACATTGCTGACTCATGTTCATCCTGGAGTCAATAATGACTCCCAGATCCTTTTCCACCTCCGTGCTGACAAGAGGGGAGTTCCCCAGCCTGTATGTGTGGTG
>NW_017729032.1:29045503-29050111 GCF_001723915.1 Gavialis gangeticus
CTCCCTATGTACTTAAAAAAGGACTTCTTGTTGTCCTTAATCCGGGAAGCCAGCCCCTGTTCCATCTCTGCCTTGGCCTTCCTAACCATCCCCCTACATCCCCGAGCAACTGCTGAATAGTCCTCCTTAGTGATGACCCCTCCTTTCCACTGGGAGTAAGCCTCCTTTTTGGCAAGGAGACATTCCCGGATGTTTTTAGTGATCCATGGAGGCTTATATGCACTCCTGTCCCCTTTGACCCTCCTGGGGATTACCTTCCTCTGGGCTTGGAGGATCGTCTCCTTAAGGAGTGACCACTCCCCTTGGACACCCAGCTCCCCTCCCTCTGAGTCTTCAGCGCTTCTCCAACTATCCTCCTTAGCTCGTTGAAGTTCGCCCTCCTAAAATCTAGGGCCACCACCTGACTGCTTGTCTTTGCTGCCTTGCGCTGAATGGTGAATTAAGAATCATATTGAAATGGTGTTTAAACTTACTTGAATCCATAGCCTGATTAGATAATTTTTACTGCAGATGATGCATTCAGGTTTGGCATAATGTTCAGCTCTGTACTAAGTAAACCAATAAGCTTTCTTTGCACTATCTTAGCTTATCTACTTTCAGTCTTGTAAATCCATTACCTGATTTTGCACTTGTTTCAAATTCTTCTGTTTGTTTCTGAACATAAAAATTAACTCTACATTACAATTTCACTACATAGTTCATCAGCTTTTTGTTTTTTTATAACAGCTTGCCCATTATGTCAGCTTTATTATATTAAAAATACAATCCTTGTTAATCACTATATAACTCACATGAGTGAATGCTCAGCAATGACTAATATAAAATGGTAGTAAGATGTTACTATGTACAAAAAGGGCTGAGTTTAGCTGACCATGATCATGCAGTCTCAAAAAAGGTTGTCTGAATATAAGCAACTTGCTAGTGCTACTGCCTTCACTTGTAGAAATGGAAAATGTCCCCTCTTAGCTTTTACTCATTTTTGACTACAGAAAAATAATAGAGCAATTCTTGTGTTGCAAAGACCCAGAAAGACTATAACAGGTCAGAATGTTTGTGACACTATGGATTTCTGTTTTAAGTGTCTGGGTTTACTTGTGAATTATGTATAGATTTGTGCACACTGTAACAGGGACCTCTAACCTGATGTGAGGGGCTAGCTGGTAGTGATTTGGCCCAGGGATTTTAAAATGGTAAAAGATGATTGGAGGGCTTGGGATTCCCTTTCCTCTCCAGGCCCCAGAGACTTCCCTTCCATGTTCCCTGATTGGCTCGGGTCACCTGGATTGGAATAAAAAGGGCAGTGCAGCTGACTCAGGGAGGCCAGTGAGAGACTACAAGGAAGGAGTTTTAAAGAGCTGGTGAGAGTTGGGCCAGTGGGGCAGGAGAAGTTGCCTCGGAAGAACCTGAAGGAGTGGGACCTGCAGCTAGTAGTTGGACCCTCAGCAGCGCGGCATGTGGCTGGCAGAAGAGGCTCCCTGCTAGGCTCCAGGTTCCCCCATATGAGAGGCTGCAGCCAGCAGGAGAGGTTCCCCACCTTCAGCAAGAAGCTGAGCAGTGACCCATGAGGTTCCCAGCTCTGCTTCCAGCTCCTCCAGCAAGAGGCCAGACAGCTCAATGTGAGGCAGCAGTTCCTGGAAGGTCAAAACCCCTAGCAGCTTAGTGCAAACCTAGTACTGGTGGTTGTGTGGTAGACTTTCTGCACACCATGTGGAATATCTGAGTTCAAGTCCTAGTTGGGTCAAGTAGGGGTGAGTGAAGTGGTAGGGAGAAATTCTTGTTGCAGTGGAAGGGGGTCTTTGTTTTCCCTCTTTCCCCCCTCCAAGTACCTATGCCCTATATCTCTTGTTATTTGAAGTTTTGTATTTTGTGCATTTTATATTTCACCAACCAGTATTGTTTGTTGTGTTGTTTGTGTTTTATACTTCGTTAAACTTGTCTCTTGTCAACTGGATGAATGTCTATGAATGTAAATGCCTAACCTTTATTGAATCTCACCCCCTCAGGAAGTTGTAGTGTCCCCTATACCCCCTGGTTTATATATGTTATGTTCCCACTACTGTTTTTCTCATTAATAGGTATATGGTTAAGTCCCCATTGGTGATCTGGCTCTGCTCTATAGGGGAAGGAGGGTCCCTACACCTCCCACAGAGCTCGTGAACCTGCTCTGATCCCTTCAATCGGAGAGGGGTACGTCTTGGAGTACCACCCAGGTTATACCTATTATTGATTAGTGTGAGTGTGGGTTTGAGAGAGGAAAAATAGAGAGAGGACCCTTTAAGCCTAGGCCTTTTTTGGCTGGATGGGGTGGGTCTAGTACAGAGGTGGGCAAAATGTGGCTCGGGGGCCGGATGCGGCCTGCCAAGCCATTCTGTCCGGCCTGCGGGGCCCCTAAAAATGTAGAAAATTAATATTAATCTGCCCTGGGCTGCCTGTCATGTGGCCCTCGATGGCTTGCCAAAACTCAGTAAGTGGTCTTCTGCCCAAAATAATTGCCCACCCTGGTCTAGTAACTACGTAAGTCAAAGCAGGAGACAAGCTGAGCAGTCTGGCCTAGACTATGAAAGGAGAAGGCACTCTCTAGACAGGACTGTGGAGAGACAAACAGTGCATAAGTCCTGGAAGGCTAGGGCTGGCAGTAACCCGCGACAGAAGGGAAGGCCTGGGGATAGGCAGGGTAAAGGATTGTATTGTTTTTATTAGGGTTTGTTTGGATAAGATATATGCTCTGGGAATTAGGAACCTTGGCAAGAGACAGGACAGTTTACTGGGGAGAAGGGAGGCTGTTGAAGGTATTCGGAGAAAAATGTAGTATCTATCTTGTTTGTGGGTTGTTGTGGATCCATTAAAGGCTGCTAGCCCTGTTGAAATCAATTTATGGAGAGGGAAGTGGCAGAATTATTCTGAGTAGGCCCAGAGGGGAGGCTAAAAATGGGGCTGATCAGGCCAGTACCAAAGCCTGCTCTATGGTACATAGGCCTACTCCTGTAGAGCTGATTGAAGGTCCTGGTAGGCTAAGTGAGGGTTACAGGTCCAGTGAGCACTAACTGAGGATTGAGCAGGGCTCTTTAAGGTCTTGTGGATCTGATTTGTGGCATAATGAGGCCCAGGACTGGATGGTAATAGAAAGCTTGGAGCAAGCTGGAGAAACTGATGGGCCTAACAGACTGACTGAAGTAGGTGGACCTGAGAGACCAGCAAGCAGTTGTTTGTGGCACCAGGCAGCGATCTAGTCTGGGCCAGATTTGGGACAGCCCGTTGATAAGCACTGTTGAGAGAGGCACCTGACTGTCACTTTGGTAGAACTGGGCCAACTCCTAAATTAATAATAAAAAAAAAAAAAAAAAGTCTAAAAGCATAGCAGGTGAGACTGGGAGGCATCTGGAGTAGAAGAGCAGGCCAGGTCTGACTGCCAGGCATTGTCAGACTGAGAGATGTAACACCAACCCTGTCACATATACTTGACAATGTTAATGTTGTGTGGCACCCCATGGTATCCTTAGAAAGATCTTATGGCATCCCAGGGTACCTCAACTCACTGCAGGCGTATCCCCTTGAGAATCATTGCCTTAGAAGATCAAAAAACATCATTCCTTGTATTGCAGAACCCCATGGTATTCTTAGAAATCTTCATTAAAATACAAGTTCTCCTTATCTTCGTCACTAGAATAGCTCTGTTGGATGCTATTAGTCCTTGGTGTGTTCTACTGGTGTACTTGGCTTGTATGAAAGATTATTTCACTCACTGATTTTAGTTAATTTGTTACATGAATAATGTGATCACAATTTACCACCAAGGGAAAACATGGCCTAGAATTCTAGGCAGCTCTGGAGCTCCACAATACAGTGTTCACTCACACCCGTGTTGTGGAGAAGTGGTGTGATGAGGAGTTTCATCTTGAACAACACTGACTTGTAGAATAAAACAAATCAAGCTTGCTATACAAGACCTACAGATCCATCTCTGTGGCCACTCACTGAATTCCCTAGAGAGAGGTATGTGATGGGCAAGAATTTTTGTGGGTGTTATCTTTTATTGGACTACCTGCATAGTTGGATAGACTTAAGCATGCCTTTGGGTATCACAGTGCTGTTCCTTGGATTTCTGGGAGAGAAGCAGACATAGCAGAGCAGACAGAAGAAGGAAGGGTTTGTATAAAACTACATATGTTAATAAAAACAGCATATAATTTAGAGGTAGTTAGCTGTGTTAATCTGAAGAGTAGCAGAAGGCAGGGCAGAGTAGTACCTTAGAGACTAACTGGTTCAGAGTGTCATACACTTTTATAAGCGATAGCCTACTTCATCAGATATTCATTGCATCTACAACAGGGAGTTTAGCACTCCTGCTAGTTTAAGGAAAGGCAGGCTGGTGGGGAGGCAGGTGAGGCAGAAGGCAATCAAGGAGGTGTTATGACCCAGAAGGGGTTGCACTTGCAGGATATAAGCCCAGGGACTTGAGCCGGGCAGGCAGTCTAGCCCTGGAGGGAAGAGCTCTTGAGCAGGAGGAGCCTCTGATAAAGCACTAAGTTGCTTTGGATAAGACAGTCTTAGGGCTGGGGAAAGACTGGCGGTTTAGGGACTGAGATTGTAGGAATGGTGGAGGTCTCA
>NW_017729032.1:29050182-29078802 GCF_001723915.1 Gavialis gangeticus
AAAGTTTCTGAAGGAGTCAATGAAGGGTGGAGGTCTCAACTAGCTCAGGAGCAGGGTGAAGGCATGAGGGGTAGGGGCCAAGGCCAAGGAGGAGGGCTACAGCTGAAGAGTGATGCAGGCAGGCAGGGTCAGTGACCCTTGGCCTGTGAAGGGTGAGAACCAAGGTCAGGGGGCCCATGGCCCAAGAGGGGCAGAGTCTGTTGGAGATAATGAGGCCTGAGCCCCAAAGGGGTTGAGATTGGTTGAGGTACAGAGGCCCAAGCCCAGGAGAGGCAGGGATGGTTAAAGGCACAGGGGCCGGAGGCAGTGGCAGAGATTGTTCCTTTTTTAGAGGCCTGCATTGACTGAAGTTGATGCTGGGGCTGAAGATCAGAACCAGGGATGAGAGATTTACCAGATTGGACAGTAGGGCTTAATGCCAAATGAAGAGTGAATGATTAACATCTGTGAGCCCTGGGAGTGGCTAAAAGGGGAGATGAGGAAGCCATGTAATTAGCCCTTAAGGCCATGAGTAGTGACAACTGTGTTCAGGAGCATGAGATCTTGCTTAGGGAGCTCTGAGGCACCCTCCCCTTTCTCTAAAAGCATAACTACATCAAGGTGGCAGGGGAGTTAAAGGGGAGATTGCCCAGAGACAGTAAAGGTGACAAGGGCTGGTGGGGGTTCCCCAGCTGTCACATCCACCCCTGGGGTGGAACCCTATGACATCATACAATTGAACTTCTTTTTAAACTAGTTTTTCAGATGCTGCTGTACAAGAGGATTATTCAAGTCTTATAAGAGCTAAGTACTTTGAAACCTTTCTTGAAATGCCAGCAGTTCAAGGATGGATAACTGGGCTTCATGTCTGATATTACTGATTACGTGACTGCAGAATTTAGATATAAATGTTTAGAGATATTTCTCATACTTTTTGTTGTCATCTTCTTATAATTATAATTACATAATGTTATCTTTAGAAACTCACACTGAACTCTTTTCATTGCATCTTAGCTTGATAATCTCTTCTCCATAGACCTAGCCCAAATAAGTCATAAGGAGACATAAGTACAAGTAGATGAAATTTGAATAAGAATGCTAGAAATGTCAATAGAGAGATTACTGCACCAAATGGTGGTATATATCAGTTCAAGCCAATTTTCTGTGATATTTGCAAAATACTAAATTAATCTATTAAGCAACTAAATAGAAAAAACATATTACAAGGATAGTAGGACTCTGTGGTTGAAATTGCAGAAACAACAGACAGCTTGAATAAAGAGCTTTCAACATCTTGTACAGGCCAATGATAAATTATGAAGATAAAAGATGTTTGAGATGTGCTTGGGAAACAACAAATCTCACTGAGCTAAATTCATTTCCAGAGTAAAGCCACTGACTTTAGTAAAGTAACTTCAAACAATAGCTTGGCCCCATATGTTGAAAGGTATGTGTGGTTGCTTAACTGTTTAATTATTGGTTTTGGCTTTCATGTGGTTTAACTGTCCCTGCAGAAATCAGTAAAGTTCCTACTTCCTCAACAAACTGGGAAACAAGCAATTTTAAGAGCATCCTTATTCAGTGATGTTGTTGTGTTTTCAGAAATCCACCAGTCAGTATTACAACATGGAAGACAGCCTCAGGTTTTATAAGTATATTTGCTTTTGAAGAATTAATCTGAATGAAAGCCTTTCACAGGGTACGCAGTCTGGGTTTTTGGTTTGCATTACATGCATTATAAATATTTGCGTAAGTTGCAACACAGCCATCAGAGCCTTTTGAGCCATGCTTACTAACTAAAAAACAAAAAAATATTTGTCATGCACAGTATGTACGTATAAAGAAAGATTTCTCAGAGAAACTGTGTGGCTCACTATATATGGTGATATCTTACCCACCAGGAATTAGCTGGATAAGATTAATGTGTATATATTTCTATTATCATGAAACATGAACGGTTTCAGGGCAGGTCAGGTCAGGTCAAGGATATATTCAGTAAGACTGATGTGAAACTAACTTCTTTGGAAAACAGTGAAACCACACATGCATATGAGTAGTTACTATTTAAACCAGCAATGACTACACTGATGTATACTTGCAGAACTATGAACTGATTGTCATCTGGCAAGTTTAAACTTAAGAGTTTAGTGGGAGCACAAAATGTGAACATTTTTAAATGAAAATCCATAATTTTGGCAAATGAGTCGTGAAAAATTTCAACAACTCCATTTGGGCTACGTTTATACTTAGACCTGCAACAGGGTAGTTACATCCATGCTAGATTTCATTTACCTAGAACAGCAAACAAAAGCTATGAAGATAGTGGCAGTGACTGTATGTTTGGGAAGCTACCTAAGCTGGAGCTGCTGCTCATTACCTATGTCTGCTAAATCAAATCTAGTTCAGGGATGCTATTTCACCTTTTGGCTGCAGTCTGGACATGTCATCCAGGAATTACCATAGCTAGGGCTGTAGGACAAGCTAGGGCTGTTGAATGAGCTTTGGACTGAATAAGCCCTGCCTGGCCCCCTTCCCCCTCCTCCCTCTGCTGAAGTCAGCAGCAGGAGAAAGAAGGAGAGGGAATGAGTGGTGGTGGCACTCAGCTCCTGCTTTCATGCAAGTTTTTAATGTCCAGGAGCTGAGAGGTGCTACTGCCACTTATCCCCTCTTTCCCCTGCTGCTGAATTCAGCAGGGAGGGATGGAGAGGAAGGAAGGGAAGAGCTAAAATTAGTAGTGCTCCCCCCCCTGCACTTGAGCTGCTCAAGCAGGGTCTCCAAGCAGGCCCTCCAAGCAGACTCTGCACTGACCAATAAGTGAACTCAAAGCTTATGGCAAATGCAGAGATCCAGCAGGAGCTGCTGTGGGTGGGTGCTCAGTGAGCTCTCTGAGCTCACTGGGACATGTGGCACACAGCTAAAGGGAGTGCAGTTTTACCATCTCACTCCCCCAAGGCCACCCTTAGAGTTAAACTAAAAAAGATGGAAGATTATGAAATAAATGGGTATAGTAAGTATTGTCACTGTCAAGTATGGAATCATGTGGCAGCACTGCAGATGAAATTGACACCTTGCCTTAACTGTTATGGCAGAAATCATAAGCACTTCCTTCACAGAGCTGCTCATAAAAGGAGGTATAGGGTGTGTACAGAAGCTGCTTTTTTCACTAAAGCACTTTATTGCCATGACTTAACAGAAGTCCCTTTACAGCACTTTAAAAATGGACACCGTGCTTTAAATTAATCCTTGTTAAAAAACTGAAGCACTGTATTTTACAGCACTTTAGCACCTACAGCACTTTAAATAACTCCTGCAAGCCCAGAGCTGCTTCTCTGTGGAGCACCTCCTGCTCCCTAGCCTGGAAAGTAGATGGAGGCTCAGAGGACCCCTCCAGCAAAGACTGAACTTCTGTTGTGTTTAAGAGCGCTGTAACTTTATAGTGCTATCAAAAGTGCTCTAAATTACAGTGCACAGAGCACTTCTGTACACACTCATAATGATAAGACAGGAGAAAGGGGCAAGGGACTCCTGTCAGAAGCTAGAAAAAAGCACAGTGTGGTGCAGTATGGAGAAAGAAACAGTGGCTTGGGAGTCAGATGAGTAATACAAATCTAAGGAGTGGAGGAAAGAAAGGAAAGGCAAAGTGCTGTTCGACCTGATACTGGCAACAGGGGATGACTTAGTGACCTAACGATCAAAGGGAAGCTGGGAGACAGCGACCATGAGCTGATCACCTTCACCACCCACTGTAAAGCTGGCAAGTCAGGCAGCATTGCAAAAGTCCTCAAATTCGGGAAAGCTGACTTTGACAAGCTCACGAGGCTTGTTGGTGAGGCCCTAAGGGACCATGACCTGAAGGGGAAGGGATGAGTGGTTGCTCCTCAAGGGAGCGATCCTGGAAGCACAAGCAATGTCTCACCTGTCTCGGAGGAAAGGCAGCAAAAGGGCACAGCAGCCCCCTTGGCTCTGCAGGGAACTAGTGGACCTCCTGCATCTAAAAAGAAAGACCTGTAAAGGATGGAAGACTGGAACCACCTCAAAGGAGCAGTATTCTGCACTGGTCTGGACCTGTAGGTAGCTAACCAGGAAAACCAAGGCTGCGACTGAACTCCAACTGGCTACATGTATCAAGGACAATAAAAAGTCCTTTTTTAGATATGTTGGGAGCTGGAGGAAAAGCAAGGGTAACATTGGACCCTTGCTATGGGCCAACTGACACCCAGGAAAAAGCCAACCTGCTTAATGGGTATTTTGCATTTGTTTTTCACCAGCCCCAAGGGACAGCCCTGCTCAATATGGTATGGGAGGGTGAGGGAGAATTTTTACCCTTCTTCAATATAGACCATGTGAAGGAACACCTTGAGAGGCTGGATACCTTCAAGTCAGCCAGCCCAGACTGTTTACACCCCAGGGTACTTAAGGGGCTGGCAAGTATCATAGCTCAGCCACTGGCACGGATCTTGAAGGCCAATGTGGTGTCTATCTTCAAGAAAAGAAAAGGAGGAAAGTAGATCTGGGGAACTACAGGACCATCAGCCTGACCTTCATCCCCAGGAAGATCTTGGAGAAAATTATCACAGAGACCATTCTTGACAAACTGGCTGATGGCAACATCCTGAGGGATAGCCAGAACGGGTTTGTTGTGGGTAGCTCTTGCCTGACCAATCTCATTTCCTTCTACGACCAGATGACATATCACCTGGACAAGGGAGAAGAGATTGACGTCATGTATCTTCATTTTATTTATCCCATGATCATCTCATAGAAAAACTGGCCAACTGTGGCCTCAGCTACATCACAGTCCACTGGCTGGAGAATTGGCTCCAAGGTCGGACCCAGAGAGTGGTGGTTGATGGAAGTCAATCATTGTGGTGTGCCGTGACCAGTGGTGTCCCCCAAGGTTCTGTCCTTGGGGCTATACTCTAACATCTTCATTAATGATGGGGACATTGTTATCAGAAGCGGACTGGTCAAGTTCACTGATGATGCCAAACTTTGGGGTAAGACGTCCATACCCAAGGGCAGTGCGGTGATCCAGGCTGAACTTGACAGGCTCAGAAAATGGGCAGGTGAAAACCTGATGGTGTTCAATACTGAAAAATGCAAGGTACTCCACCTTGGGAAGAAAAACCCATAGCATGCTTATAGGCTTGGCAGTGATATGCTTGCTAGCACCATGACCGAAAGGTACTTGGGGGCCATGACTGACCACAAGATGAATATGAGCCACCAATGTGATGCTGCTGCTGGTACAGTGAGCAAAACTCTGGCTTGCATCCATAGATGCTTCTCAAGCAAATCCCAGGATGTCATCCTCCTGCTGTACTTGTTCTTGGTGAGGCCACAGCTGCAGTACTGCATGTAATTCTGGGCTCCACAATTTAGAAAGGATGTGGAGATGCTTGAGAGAGTCCAGAGGAGAACCATGTGCATGATCAGAGGGTAGGAAAACAGGCCTTCTGATGAGAGGCTGAGAGCCATGGGACTCTTCAGCCTGGAAAAGCACAGGTTCAGGGGGAACCTGGTGGCTGCCTATAAGTATATAAGAGGCGTACATCAGGGTCTGGGGGAACACCTGTTCACTAGAGTGCCCCAAGTGATGACAAGGCCAAATGGTCACAAACTCTTCCAAGACCGTTTCAGGCTGGACATAAGGAAGAAATTCTTTACTGTCTGAGCCCCCAAGGCCTGGAACAGACTGCCACCAGAGGTGGTGCAAGCACCTACTCTGGACTCCTTTAAGAGACATTTGGATGTTTATCTTGCTGGGATCCTTTGACCCCAACTGACTTCCTGCCCCTGGGGTGGGGGGCTGGACTTGATGATCTTCCAAGGTCCCTTCGAGCCCTAATGTCTATTTAATCTATGTCTATGAATTCTGAAAGGAATCTCAGCTTACAGTCTACTTTCTCCTATAGAAAGACCTGCAACTTCTGCAGATGGATCCCTGGCTCAAGGATTGGACTCACCTCAAGACTCATCCATGAGTGGTGATAGAGATCATCATAGAATCAAGAGATTGCTGCTGCTGCCACTGCTGCCAAAAGTGGTACATCAGTCATCTCTTTCCCCTCAACTGGGATCTTCCACAGAGGCCTATACACTTCTACTCCTTCAGCCAGTTGCTTGAAAGTCAACCTTTAACAGGAGCTAACTACTGACTTCTATCCACCTTGGTAGCTTTTTTCCATCCATCCATGCATCTTCATTCCTTCATTCTATCCACTCTCCTGCAGGAGCCACCCCAAAGCCTGTATGCTCACTTTTGTTTTGCACTCTATAGCTGATGGGTCACAGGTGCACTTTTGCTCAACTCTTTGTACAGAGCCAGACAACAGGAAATAATTTGTATCCATATGACAAAACCAAGAATTATGAGAATTAAAGGCCTGTGCAGTACTTTGAACAATTTAAAATGCAACATACTAGTACCAAAGAGTACATAACTGATATAGATTGAAGAAACAGAGAACAACTTCATAAATTGGGGAGTAAGGAAACTATTCTGCAGGTAATTCTTTCTGAGGTGCCACTAGGAACTGTGAGTAATAAGGAAGTCTAGTACCAATTGTCACAAACTATTTGAATTCAGCATAATGAAGGAAGAGTTTACAGAACATTATAATACAAGGATATTAGGTTTCAGAAAAGCCAATTTGGGCAACCTGAGAAATCAAGTGAATGTGAGGCAATGTGTTTTCAGATAAGGGTGAGCAGATCCTAATGCATATTATAATGAAAGTCTGGAACACTTATTTCCTTTAGTCTACATTCCATTTGCGTATTTGGCACCCTAAACCACAGTATGCACCTGGATGAAAGGTCTCAATGGTGCTGTGAGAATGGCGGTAGTGACTCAGTGGATGACACTCTGAGTCATATCTGAGTTTATACTAAACTAGCTGAAACCTGCAAAACATTTGTGATTAAATTTTTATTGCAAAAGTATTTCTTTAAATACAGGAGTTTTAGTTATCCTTTGACCTGAATACTTTAACGGAATCAAAACTTCTCACCATCGAAAAGGCTACATAAAGATGTCCAGGTGTAAACACAGGTGTGGAAATATAAATACATATTTTGTCAAAGGTCTGCCCTTGTGACTTGTTCATAGTCATAGAATATCTGGAGAAGGTGGTGGGGATGGTGCACAGGGCGCTGGAAGCTCAAGCATGCTTGGGGAAGCTCGGCTGTGGCAGGCTTCCAGTGCCCTGTGCACTGTCCCCACTGTTATCTCTGGCTGCCAGCACACCCAGCGGCTCCCCTGCCATGTTCCCATGGAAGCCAGCCCATTCCCAGGTGGTCCTGGGTGCTGGGAAGACAGTGGGGACAGTGCACGGGGCACTGGAAGCCCACCAAGCCCAAACTTCCCTGAGTATGCCCAGGCTTCCAGCACCCCATGCACTGTTGCATCTTGTAGGTGCTGCCGACCCAGAGGCAGCTTCTGCGGGGAGGCTCCACTGAAGTAAAATAAAACAAAAAAGCGAGGAGCCTGATTTCCGCCCCCCGCTGGAGCCTGCATGCATCTCCCATGGCTGGGAAGTGAGGTTCTAGCCGGTCATGTAGCCCCTGAGCTGTGGGGACCCTGGTGCTTCCCTCTGTGGTGACAGCACCCCCAGGGCACCACCCACCCACTGGCACCCCACCTGGGTGATCCCAGGGGGTGCTGCTACTGTGGAGGGAAGCACTGGGGCCCCCTGCAGCTCAGGGCTCACCCCCCTGGCTGCAGGAGAAGTGGGCAGCACAGGAACACTGCCTGGAGCACAGGGGCAGTAGCGATTTCCGATTACTGCCATGATCACAGTAGTGATCATGTAGCTGCCAACAGCAGTTATCCCCCACCCTCAAAAAAAGTTGGTGCCTAGGGCAGTTACCCCATTCGCCCTTCCCTAGTTATGCCACTGCTGGCCCTGCTTGGAGACTGCTCACCAACTTGGGCCCTTCCTGAGAATTCAGGGAGAGTTTAGATCTCAATTTGCTTTGCATCTGGAAAACAAAAGATTAAGAATGGAGCTCAGCACCTACTTGCTCAAATAGGCCTGTTTATGCATCTGTGCAGAAACCTAAATTTAGGTACTGAAGAAACTACAGTTAAAAATGTAGGCATTTTGTCAACTAAGGGGCTTTGTGGGCATTGGTTCAGGGTTATTATAAACCACTTTTTGAAACTCAGGGGCTAGGGACAGACATTCAAAAAGCCAGAGCCTGAATTGATTCAGTCTTTGCAGGTTAATCTAACCTGGCCAGCTCCAGCAGTAGCCTGAAGTGAATGGCTAGGGAGGGATTTGAATTCCCCCCTCCCTGTCCCACAGACCTGAGCCAGGGCTCACCTGGTGTTCCTCCCTTGCTGCCACAGTGGCAGGGGTGGGTACATGGCTCCCTGAGGCACGGGGGGGCAGGGAGGGGGTTTATTTTCCACTCTGCCCCTTGGGAACCGCAACCGGGTCTGCCAGCCCCAACCGTCACTGTCAATCGCTCCCTGCATGGGGCGAGCAGAGGGATAAGCCCTCTTCCTGCCCCCTCTGCCAGACAAAAGCCCCTTTTTATTTCTTCACTCTGTACTTTAGTTTAACATGTATTTAACTGTTCTTTCATCACATAAATGGTCAGATACACAAATAAGCAGTCTAGAAATGCATGCAATGGATAAAGTGCAAAAGTCTGTCTTGACTGATTTGGCCACCAAAACGTTTCTGTAGCCAAAAGCACACAAACACCATATTTAACTGCCGTAGACTGCAAAATGTAGATGACCTTGTACCTATTAATACAGGGGAGGGCAAAATGGTGGATCCAGCTGGCAGCCAGACTGTATTTCCCAGCAGCCCCTGCCCTCATGGCTGGGGCCAGTCTCCATGGAGTCCCCAGCTGTAGCTGCTCTGTGATGGGACAAGATCAGGGCAAGGCAAAGGGCTGCTCTGGAGCTGCCGGGATCTTGTGGTGGGGGCAGCTTGGTTCAGGGCCAGGGCAGAGCGGCGATCTGCAGGCTGCATGCTCCGGGCAGGGACATACAAGTAGCGGATTGCAGCTTTGTCCCAGCCCCTTGCAGTAGTGACAGTGTGGTCCCGAACTGGGGCAAAACCACGATTTGCTGCCTGCACGCCCCCACCCAGAGCATACAGGCTGCAGATCGTGGCTCTGCCCTGCCCCTGACCAGGCTGTCTCTGCTGCAAGGTTTTAGCGGCTCCAGAGTAGACCCCTGCCCTGCCCTCCTGCACACCCTGCCAGTGTGGGTGGGGCCAATCTCCATGGCAACCCCAGCCTTGTGCTATCACAGTGTAGCTGCACTAGGGTTGCCATGGAGACTGGCCCCAGCCATGTGGGCAGGGGCTGCTGGGAGACAGAGTTACTGCCAGCCTGATCTGGCCTGCAGGCTGGATTTTTCCCACCCCTGTGTTAACAACTAGGTGGATTTGGGGGTAGCCTTTTGCATAACTTTGAAGCAAAACTCACACTTATGCCTCTGGAGCTATAGCAAAATACCTTAATTGCTTTGCAACTATGGCTAATGGAGAAATGCATATATATCCCTCTGTGTAGTATTGAATATTAACAAAATGAGTATGAATCATCTTTTCCTTTTGTATAAAGCCAGAATAATTTTTTGTTTCTGTCTCAGTCAAGGTGATCAGTTTTGTTTCTCTGTAGATGTATCTCACTTATCCCGGCTCATTCTCTTATAAAGGGCTGAAAAAAGAAGTGTTTTAATTTCAGCATTCTGCGTAGGCATGCCTGAAACCCAGCAGAGCCTGCAGAATAGTGAAGTCAGTAGATGATTTGCTGAGATTCTGCCTGGTAAATTACTGTTTTTATGTCTACATTTGGAATAAACACCAGGGACCCGACAGTTTCTTTTGGACTTTTTGAATGATTAATGCCAGAAAAAAGAATCCACTGATGTAAACATTTATAAAGACCATTTTAAATATTGGAGCTAGAAGCCCAAACGTTATTTGTGGACCAGGTTTTAATACCAAGCATATGTGTTTGTGGGTGGGAGTCTTGAAACCTTCCGGAATATGCACATACACATTAAGTGTGCATAATACACTACTTTAAACTGGAAACATATAATTTCTCTCCCAATACCACATAGACTGGCATGTTGTAAAAAAGTAGTTGCCGGTGGCTAAGTTTTTCATATTACTATGTGGGAGGCAGTTACAGTCACAGGTTAGGCTTTTTCTTAAACATCCACACTACTGTGTAGAAAAAGCTGCCTATGTAGTACTGTGGAATAATCCAAAAGCTGAACTCCTGGTTTTACTGATTCTTTCCCATTTACTCTAAGTTTATAGTCTACACTTAAGATTATTGGGTTTGACTTGCACATTGGGAGATGTTTGTCCGCCATAATAAGGTAAAAGCAGGCATGCTAGAATTTCTAATGTCTGATTATTGGACCAGTAGATTATATGCAAATAAGATAATTTTCATGCAGAATCCCATTTTGCCAAATATGCGTTGCATATATAATTCTGTCAGCTTCATGTATAGGCGCTAAAACCTTTCAAATGTGCCTACAAGTATACCATGAAAGACAGCACAAATATATACCAATGTAAAGGTGTGGTCACACAAACAAAGACTGAATAGTCCATTTCAGCCACCATAAGTTGATGCTCCCCTTTGATGTTTATGAGAGCATAGTCTTTGAGGACTAACATCTGAACCACACATTTGCCTTTATGGAAAACAGGATCTTTTTCTCTTCTAAGTGATATGCATATACATCAGAGTCAACAAAGATGTACATGAAACCTATAAAGAAAAAGAATATGAATTTAACTAGCCCATAATTTTCATAGGATCTTTATGACTATGAAATTTATGTAACCAATGCAAGTGGAATAATAGGTATATTGGATCATGGGCAACTGGGCTCTGCCTAGCACTGATACAATACTCCATCAACTTATAGGAAGGCAGAGTAAAACAATAAACACCTCTGTGCACCTCTTATTCCTGCTTATGCTCTGTAGTAATGACTTATCTTTTTCCCCTTTGTAGTGTAACTAAGGGGGAATCAGTGGGAAGCCAACCTCAGGTGCCAATTTTAAATGGGTACAGGATTGATGGTGGCAGCCATCCCCAGTCCAGCCACCACTGCTGTCAGCCACCATAGAAACTTCTTGTTACACATCTGGATCTCTTGGCTTTAAGTGCAGCTTTAAGTGAAGGATTACAATATATCTGCTACTAAGTAAATTGTAACTAAAACCTTGTCTACCCTACACTAGTGTAGTGTAGAGTGTAAAACAGGTCTACACTATCTACCTAGCAATGCAGCTACACCGATAACTGGAATCCTAGGGTAGATTCCAGTTATCGGTGTAGCTTCATTGCTAGGTAGATAGTGTAGAGTACATGGTAGAGTGGCACAAATTATCTTGCAGTGGTGAAACCATCAGTGCTTCACTGTACAAGTCATGAATAAACTATTAGTTTGCAACAGCAATTGAAATCTCAAGAGAAACCAGGCCTAAAATTAAAAAGAACAATGGCTGGACTTGAGAAATGAAGTTTGAAGCAAGAGTTAAACTTTCCAAAAACTTGAGAGTTGTCCCCTCATATTCAGCATTTTGTTTTGATAAATAATTGTGTGGAAACCCAGCCACAGCCACCAGTCCACAGGTATATAGGACCATAATTTCAAGAGTCATAAAAGTAATAAAAGTAATTTACAAAAATAGCTTGTATTTGTCTAGATACTGTATGTAAGTCATTTAATTTGTTCTTCCAAGTGGAATTATATGTCTGACTAAGCCCTACTTTAAATATTTTATTTTGGTGTAGTATTGCATTTGTTACACACCTGCCCATTCAAAGGCGGCATTTACTGTACCATTGATTCCAGGGAAGCCATCTTGAATTGTTTTAGGGTATCCTGGTTCCATCATTTTGAGACCTTCATCAAAACTGAAAGAAAAATGCATGGTTTCAAGATTTCTCTTTATAGAAATAAAGCTACTCCTTTTGGAAAAATCTGATACTACTAGCAGGCAATAACTACTTTCATTACTGCCACATATTCACAGGTAAACAAAAGGAATCTCAGTCTCCAAGACATGCATGACTCAACACTGAGAACTAATTTTGAACTACAGAGAAGTAGGATTTTCCAGCTCAAACTTAGTTCTAGTCCAGAAAAATATGAGAGTACAAGCAAATCACCTCCTTTTACATTTCCTTGGTTACATTTGCCAGCTACAGTCATTCAAATTATTAGTAAATTCATAGCCTTTGTATCAGAACAGTGCCTAATAGCATAGTGTGCCAGACAGTCTTTAATCCATCCTCTGAATTTATATATTGCAGGGAATAACCATGCAGTGGCAAGCACTTGATTTCATAACTAGTCAGTCCTACTAACCTGCAAAGAATCATGCCTAAAAGGTGTGAAAAAGGCATTTGAAATAAGGCCTAAAACCCAAGTTGCAAACAAAACCTGATCCATGATTGATAAAGGTTCCCCAAGGTTTACCTACCTTTCTGCATACCTAGAACCTATTCTGAATGTTGCTTTTTTTTTTTTTAGATCTCAATTTAATTTTATGACTTTGAATGAATAGAGATGACTTAATCCTCATTACTCCTGTCAGAACACTCCAGACCTCCTAGGCTAAGTACAGGCATTCAAAAAGCCTTAGCCTAAATTGATTCATTCTTTGCAGCTTAGTCTAACCTGTGTAGATAGAACCAGCAAGCAAGTGAACAGACATTCACTTTTGATTCTGGGAATGCAGCCACATGCCTGCAGTGGCTCAGGCCAGCAGCCAGAGGCGCTAGAGTGAGCCCTCCCTTCCCTTCTGCAGTGGCTGGACTGGAGGGAAGCTGAGCTGAGGGACTGGGCTTGCCCAGCCCCCAGCAGGCCTGAGTATGATTGGGGAGGGATTTACACCCTCACCCTAGGCAGCAGGGACCCCAGCTGGGGTGTGCCTGGAGAGGGAGGGGGGAAGCAGCCCTTGGCAGTCTTTGCAGGAGGGAGGGAGCATGGCCAGACCCTGGCCCCTGCCAGACACTGGCCCTGCATGACCCCCTGAGGTGAAGGGGGGAGGGAGGGAGTTTATTTCCCCCTCCTTCCCCTCTCCCACTGGGCGACTGAAGCCAGGGTCTGCCTGGCCAGGGCATAGCAGCCCCTGTCAAGGGTGGGGGCATAACCAGACATTGGCCTGGCATGGCCCCCTGAGGTGAAGGGGGCAGGGAGAAGGTTTATTCTCCCCTCCCCTTTCCCACTGGGGGACCACAGCCCCAGCTGCCACCTCTACCACTTACCCCTTGCCAGCAGCCCCTGTCACGGTGTCCCAGGGAGTGCAAGACTCTTCCTGGTGGGGTGGCTGCACCGTGGGTAGGAGCGAGGCAGGCAGAGCTGTGACAGCCTGAACAGGGTAAGTGATGGTGGTGATTTTAAGAGAGGTTTGGGGGCTATGGCCACCCCAAAATTCAGCTTAGCCCCCATAACCACCCCTCCCATCCTTACCACCACCAGTGCTTGCCCCGCACAGGTTGTGGCAGTCTTGCCCACCCCGCTTCTGCCCACAGCACAGCCCTCTCCACCAGGAAGAGGCTTGTGCTCCCTAGGACACCATGTCAGAGTCTGCTGCCCCATCAGGGTCCCATCCCTTCACCACTCCAGTGGCAAGGGTGGGGGAATGGCCAGATGCTGGCCAGCATGGCCCCCTGAGGCAAAGGGGGCAGTGAGGTTTATTCCCCCTCACTCCTTTCTCCCCCTGGGGAACCCCAGCTGGGATCTGCCTGGCTGGGGGTGAATGGCAGAGCTGGCAGTCAGGGCTGGCTGACCCCGGCTGTGGTCCTCTGGGGAGAGAGGGAAGGGAGGGGGGAATACACCCCCTCCCTGCCTCCTTTGCCTCAGGGGGCTATTCTGGGCTGGCATCTGGCCATGCCATTACTCCTACCACTGGAGTGGCAAGGTGTGGGGGAGGGATCCTGACAGGGGCTGCTCCATCAGCCATCCTTTTTGGACTAGAAAGCACATCCCAGCCCAGGGCTGAAGAGCATGCTGGGATGCTGGGGGACTTTGATTTAACTTAAACTAGGAAGGGGTCTGGGACAGAACTTCCATAAACCACTTTGACCTCTGTCAGTTAAGTCTGATACTACATTCAACCAGGTTTATCTTAAAACCAGTTTTGGCTGTTTTGAAACTGGTTTATGTGCACTGAACTTCTGTTCTGTTACATGTTTAAACCAGTTTGTGATCATTTAAATCAGTTTATGTATAACTTCTGTCCCTCGCCCTAATGTAACACACCATTGTTCTCAACTAATAGCAAATGTTCTGAACTAATAGTGTTTGGAGAAGATGGTTTTGTAAAGGGTTTTGAGGTCAAATGGAAAATATGAATGGGTGCTATTAAGGCTGCAGTGCATGGTGGGTATGATAATGCAAAATTATGTGCCTTTGGGTGTCAGAGGAAAGACTATGCCGTATTAGGTGGATTAACGTCTCATTTCCTTATTTTGTGTTTTACAGGTGGGTGACTGTATTTAGCAACATCAACTACTTCACAGCAAAGTTTTCTGTATGTTCCCCATAATACTAGATTTGATTTTGCAGCTCTTCTACCTACGGGACTCAGTGAGGATAGGATGAGCAAATTTGTTCTTTTGTTTTAGTAAAACTATATTTTCCTACAAAAAATATGTAAAATGATGAGATTAATACCTCCAAAATTCATCTCCAACAAAGAAGAAAGTCGCCTTCTTCCTTTTTATGTAAACTGCAGCATCAATGTGAGTGACAGGGATAAAGAATCCGAGATCATAGATAGAATGCACTGATATTTCCATGGTCAAAGTATTCATTATCCAGTATTTCGAAGCTGAAAACAAAGCGATAAGTAGTTACTGTAAAGAACAATTTTGCATCCCACATATTACAAAAGTTAATTGCATTTTTGTCGTATTTCCTCTTATTCATACGATTTTTCTAATGGGCTCCTTTATTAGTCATATTTTCCTGCTGAACTCTATAAGAGTTTTACCATAGATTTCAATGGAACAATAAAAGACTAAATGCTAAATGTCTGTGAAAATTCTATCCCGCATCTCTCCACTTTGTGTTAGATTTCGAAAGGCTGACATGTCAGATTATTATTAGACAAATCACAGAAAAATAATGCCAGCAAATTAGTTGATTTAAATGTTTTTTTTGCATTTGTAATTCAAGCCAACCTTTTTTTATCCAGTATGGTTAGGAGGATAAGATTGCCTTTTAAATTTTGTGAAAGTTGAAGGGTTTTTCATGCAGACAGTTGGAAGGAGTTAATTTATGTGCATTAAATTCCTGGCTAAATTCTTGAACTTGAAAATATGGTGTTGGGATTGACAGAAACACTTTGGTATCAATTGGTCAGACATAATCCATGCTAGATTGAATGCTGGAATCTATAGTGGGAGAGAAGTAAGGGGTATAAAATTCAGTACATGCCATAGTTACCCTTCCCTCTTAGCATGCACACTCTGCCCCTGTGTGAGACAGGATTCTGGCCTAGATGGACCTAGGCCTGACCCAGTGAATGAAATTTTTTATGCTTTCATGTTCTTATTTCCATTTACTATTTGAAACAGTGTGGATGTCTCTAATAGAAATATCAAATTAATACAACATCTACCTCACCAATCCAAAACCTGCCTTTACCCAACAAAGATGCTCCTCCAGAGAAATAGACTTTTTTTTAAAGATCTCCTTGGGCAAACTTACTAAAATACAAGCACCCCCCCTTTGCCATGACTACACATCTCTGGCTGTCACTTAGCATCCCACACTGGAATCTATAAGAAATATTATCCAATGGTTATAACGGATTTTCAAAGGGTACATCTACATGTGTGCTTTAATGTGCAGTAGCCTAGTTTACTACTCGTTAGAGTGTCACAGCAAAAAACATGCTCATACGCTAATGCACAGTAAAATTAACTTATTAAGTGCACATTTAGTGTCACTAAAATGCACTTTTGCTATTGCACATGAACAATAGCAAATGTTGCTCTGAGAGCCACTCTAATTAAAGCACTGCCGCGTCTCATGGATTAGCATCCTCATGCTTAAAAATGGTGGTGGGGGCACTTGAACTAAAGCTCGTTCAATGAGCTTTAGTTCAAGTGCCTCTGCTGCCATTTTGAAGCATGGGGACACTGATTCAGAAGATGCAGGATGCTGCTGGAGCGCAGTAATTACCACGCTTAATGTATTGGAATTCCAGTGTGTTGGAGCAGCCTCTGTGCTCTTGTATAGCTGCCTTCACAGTAGAAGTGCTAAATTTATTGCATGGTAGCAAAAGCACATTAATGCATGTGGGGATGTACCCAGAGAAGATCACACCCTAAAAGAAAATTTCCTAAGCCTTCCTCACTCCAGTTCTCAAACAACCCCACAATCTTGCTAAATTTATCCGAAGCAACTCTTCACTCCCTGATGAACACTAAATGGAAGCAGACCTTGACAACACAATAAATGCAAAACGTGCAAACACTTCTCCACAGTTGCCATGATTCATGCCTTCCACAGCAAAACCATCAGAATTCAGGTACGTATTTCTATCACTATGTGTGATATCCCCGATTTAGTACACTAAATACCTTAATGAAAACTATGAGGGTGAAACCAAATCACCAGTACACTCCAACATGAAACCCCATGAAAAAAGAGAAAGGATAGAAATATCCTCTCACACTTCTCTTTTAAAGTGGTCAAATTCCTTAACATTATACAGTTAAAGCAAATGTTCCAGTTTGTATTGTGACTACTTCTTTCCCAGACCTGCTAAAGGGTGCCTGAACCCTGAAAACTTGTCTGTCTTCTGTGTCACTTGGTCCAAGAAAAGATATTACTCCATTTCACAAATCCTGCTTCTCTGGTATAAATTAAGCACAATATTCACCTGTGAAAAGACAAACTGTCTTTCTGTCTGGAATTTCATAAGCAGCATCGATTTTTGTTTGGAATTTTGGGAAGTAATTCTGATGGAATCCTTCCACGTTGCCTGCTACCCAGTACTTTCTGAGCCACATATACCTAAACATAAAAAATGCTTCTTTAACAAAATCAAACACACTTATAATTTCTTACACTTTATTCTGCCCAACTTCTGAGCACATCGTTCTGTTTGTGATGTTTTCCCTCAAATATCATTACCTTCAAGTGATAATAAGAATCTGTTTAAGTGTTACGACTTATCTACAGCTTTGAATCTTGGTTTGTTGCAGTTCAGGGTTTTATATTTCAAAGGAAAACTCGTGCACTTTTCCCCATATTTCAGAATCAAATACATTTGCAGCACGCTATTAGAAATTGTTAAAAAACATAAAATTTGCCTTCTTTTAAAGCTATCATACAGAGCATGAATGTATTTGTTATTGATTTCTGTGTAGAGGGATTTTTTTATGCCATTTCCAATTTCTCCTACTTCCTGCCTGTTAACACAAAAATTGCAGTCATATGGGAGAGACATCCACAGCCATCCAGAGAAAAGCTGACACTTCCAAGAGGCATCTCTTGATACTATCTTCAATTTTTAATCTTCTCCTTCATATATATATACATTCATACTATATATAATTAAACATAACAGAACACAACACTTAATAAAATGCACTGAATTGCTCCTTTTTTCAAGTTTGGGTAGGTGATGGACTAGACAATTTAAAGAAGTCATTTTCCAGCATCTCTGCTTGTATGAAATTCCTTACAGAGTGCTTCATTAGTAATGTGCTCTTCAAACATTTAAATGATACAGTCTGTGCAGCAACAGTAATAAGCTCTATAACAATGTACTGTGTACAATGAAGGTGGATACTTACCCATCCTTGATGAAAAGCAAGCCATTTCCCATACTAGTCACTGCATCAAAAGTTAGGGAGCTGTCACATTTCTCTGGAACGCTTCTCCCAAGTGAATTTTTACTTTCAGCACCTTCAGACAAAGCATATGCACATCTATTTATGTTCTATTTAAAGTAAAAATATGAAAACAAAGTTTGAAAATAAATAGATTCTATTATTCAGAAACATGATTACTGCCTTTTTACTAGAGCCTCTTTCAACTATATCTGCTTACCCTTTAAACTACATTTCCTAAGGAAACGTGGATACAAAGCCCATAATCAGTCAAATGATCACGTAAGGAAGACTGCTCCAGTGTAAAATCTGTAACTGGCCTAAATGGATATAATGAACTGTTATTACCCTTTGTATTAGACAATTCAGTGGTAACAATGCAATCAGCTTGAGATTAATTGAGGCTAATTGGAGAAACCGGATCTTCACACATCGATTATAAAAGAAAGAATAACAGGAGTTGAAAACATGGTGTCCATTTGTCTATTTAAAGTGTCATCATTGTCAATTCTGCCTTAGTGGGAAGTAGAGATAATCTTGGAAACCCAATAAAATAGCAATCTTTATAATGTTAGTGGTTGTAGTAATGAATGAGCATCTCCTAAATCAGTGGGGGCCCATGTTTTTGCAGGTGGGCCACAAATTAGCCCTGTGCCCTTCCCAAATGCCATTCTGATCCCCTTCCTCTACCTGATCTGCTACTCTGCTTTTTGCTCCCTACCCAATCTGCTGCTTTGTAGCCCACTTCTTCCCTAATCTGTCACGTGCCACACACACGGGCTGCTCATGCCACTTGTGGCACTCATGCTTCAGGTTGGCCACAGGTTAACAGGCAGCCCAAAGGCCCTGGTGGCTGCCTCTTCCACAGCTGTCTAACTGCTGTGTGGACTAGGGGTTCGTGCTATACCTGAGCAGCCTGTATGGGGGGTGGGTCTAGCAGCACAACCTAGACAGTTCAGGGAGTTCCCCGGGGAGCTTTCCCCACAGCATGGAGCCTGTGCAGTGTACAGTACCCAGATGTTCTGGAGCAGAACAGCCCTGTTCTAATTAGTTCCTAAAGGTATAAGCAGCAAACATGTCATCACAAGGTAACTGGAGTGTGAACTTAATGCATCATCTGTTCCACAGTAATTGACTGTGAACATGCTCTTTCCCTTGGTCAGAAAGATAAGTTTTGCAAATGTGTACACATGAACAGTTACTATGGAATGGCTGATGTGCTATAAATTCATGCCCTAGCTTATGTTATAAACTTTCTTGTGTGCCCATACTCTGCAAGAAGTCAGACTCACCACAGTATTTTGCACACAGCACATGAGATTCTACAGAACATTGCCAATATGAATTGACTAAATTCCTGGGGAACATATGTTTTGGAGCATTGTTAAGCTTACTTTATATTCCTTGTGTAAATAGGAACTAACAAGTCCAAAGGACATTGAAATATTCCAATTACAAATAAATTGCATAGTCATTGCACCTCCCTGCCTACCAAACATGGATTTAGCACCTATTCTCCATCATTTTTTCTTCAGATATATGTTGGTGTAGGTAGGCCAATAAAAAAGTGGTATAATGGATTGGAAGATTGAAGTCATTTACTCTTCACACACAAACTGTTTCAGTAGAACTTACCATACAATGACTGGATTGCTGTCCGATCATCATGTGAAAGTTGGAATCCTTTTGACTCAAAAAATTTATATTTTGGATACATAAGTGCATTTGGATCTTTGGAATGTCCCAATCCAAGAGAATGGCCAAATTCATGAGCCAAAACACTGAACAGGTCATATCCTAACAAAAAATAAATTCATTAGGTTAAATATGAAACTTGAAAGCACTGATTTCAGATTACATGAAAGGTTTTATATTCTACTGTTAAATATTAGATCAGTCTCCTGGGATTTACCATTATTATTGGCATGTATGAATGAATGTAATTATGTTAAGCCCAGAAGGGACCATCTGGATATCTGACTTCTATAATATAGTATATTGAGCAATACTGACTAACTGGGGGATCAATTCTATACATTTTATTTGAAATGAAGCATTACTTCCAGAAAGCTATCCAGCCTTGATTTATAGACAATGAACTGGAGAATATACCACATCCCTTGGTATTTTGTTCAAATAGTTAATCAAACGTGTGCTAAAACTTTGTGCCTTATTTTAAGTCTGATATCTTTTCTCTGAATTTCTGACTAGTAGTCAGTCTGATAGACAAACTTTGCAGGTTCTTGGGTCACCCAAAACATTTTTGTATGCATTTCCTGTGAAAAAATAAAATTGGTTCCTAAGCATTTGATAGTAATTCCATTCCTGTGTGGAAAATAGGCTGGATATACATCAATCATAAATAGTTTAGAGAAAATATGTAGCCTTATTGAAGGCCTGGACACATGACATATTTGCACTTTTGTAACTGACCTTTACACCGACGTAAACAAAGAACAGTGTGATGATGTAAACCTCTGCACTGGGTAACATCACTCAATCCAGTGCAGAATTACCCCTGGAAGACTCATGGGTATGTGTCTGCCCTTACTGTGAAGCAGCCATTTTCTGAGTGTAAATGAGCTTCTTTTGGTTCCTCTGCTACCTAAGGATGAGATTCAGTAATAGCAGTCTAACAGTGTACTGCACTGGAATAATCTGCTCATCTATCTGCTCCAGACACCCATATAATCTATGTCACCAGTATAAATGACACCAGTGTAAATATAATCCTATGTCCAAGCCCTAAATGAATGTAGGTGGACACAGAGGAAATTAAAATATTTTCAGTAAACAGCCATGAACCCATTTTTTTTCTATTTGGCTTATGTCCTAATAAAAAATCCTGAAGATTTTTTTGACAAGTAGAATACCATCATTTGTGGACAGATGAAAAGTTAAAGCATTTAATGTTAGTGCCTTACAGCTAATCCACTGTTACTGTTTTGTGTCCTCTATTTCACCACTCCGCTCTATTCTGTCTAAATAAAAATTAAAACACTATAACTTTAAACTTGTTTCACTACACTGGTATAGGAATAAACCAGTGATTCTCAGCCAGATTGCTGTGGCATGTAGGGATACTACAGGATCCTTTTAAGAGTGCCACAGGGTGTGGTTCAATATTTATATGGTTAGGTATGCAGATACCTATTCATGATTCACAATTCATGATAAACCAAAAGATTTCAAATAGGAATCCACAGTGTAAAAAATATTCTGATCTTCTGTGGTCTTTCTAAGCTCTTTGCAACAGAAGAATTGCTGTATCATTTTTCTGTAGTCAAAAAGCAAGTGGCAGCTAAAAGCTGGAATTTTCCAAGGGGTGCCTTGAGCCTAGTTGGGAGGACCTTGCCTCTAAAAGGTTAAAAACCACTGGAGTAAACTGATAAAAAGTTACATGTGTTTAGCAGAAGCACATCCCCAAGCAATAAGTCCCCTTGCTTTTAGAATAGTTTTGCATTAAATGTGGCTACAGCCTTTGCCTGGCATTTGGGAATGAACTAAAAAAAGCCTAGGATCTAAGATCAAGACTATTAACTAGAAATGCCTGATTGCCTATTGTTGGTTGTATAACCATTCTGGGATTCATCTGAGTGGAAAGACTCCACTTGTCCTTATTTGGTTTCGGATCATGGCCTTTCTGAGTTAATAAACCTAAAACAGTGCTTCTTTTTCCTGCAAAATGTTATCATGCTTTCATGCTTCATTAGAATGCAAAGGTCATTGAAAACTTCCTGGTTGCTGGTATATGCTACCGTTTCTGAAGGAAAACTACTTAATATTCACAATTGGTTGTGCTCACTTTTTAAAAATATTGGGTCCTGTAGTATGCTACAGGTCTCATGGGCTGCAACCTAGCTGCATGTGGTAAGAAAGTGATTGAAGGTCTGCTAGGGGGCGTGGGACAGCTGATGAGGATAATTAACTGGTCTAGAGGAGTTTAAAGTTCCCAGGGAAGAGAGCAGAGAAGGCTGAGAGGTGACAGCATTGAGACATGATACCCTCTCAGGGCCTGGCATAGATGGAGGGAGAAAATATTGGGGGCACTGAGTGAATGCATCAGCAGAAGAGCTACAACTCCCATTGTGCTCTGCATGGTGCGAGGTATGTGTGGTTAGCCTCTTCTTCCTCAGCCATGTGGAGCTGAGCACACATGGAGTGCTGGCCTGGCTGCATGCTGAGCAGCACCATGGTGCTACTGCTGTCACCAGCTGCCACAAAATTAGTTTGGGGGGCTAAGCTCACCAAGCCCTGGCCTTCTGCTGCCTATGGGGCCTGGGAAAGACTTCTGGGTGTGAATTAACCCTTTATTGTTTATGTATTTATTTGGTTTCTGTTTGATGGTATATACTGTGTTCCGGGGGGCAAATTTGCTCAGGGAAATAGACTGTGCTATATGAACTGACAACATACTAGATGTGGTGGGGAATTTAGGCAGCTAAGGTGGAGACAAGATCCCTGCTAAAATGGCTGGAGGGACTGCAGCAGCAACAGTTTCAGCATCTCCAACTACAGCAGCAGCAACTGAAGCAATTTCAAGGAGAGAAGCATCTGCAAAAGCAGGAGTTCCTGTGACAGCAGTGGGAATGCAGAAAAAATGCCACACGTGTTGGTGAGTCACTGGGAACCCTGAGGCTTGAGGGTGAAGGGCTTCCCAAGATGGGACTGGCTGATGACCCACAGGTGTTTCTTTTTATATTTGAGCAGGTGGCTGAAACCTATCAGTGGCCATGGGGTATGGGACTGTGAGGGTGCCCCCGCTACTAACTAGAGAGCCCCAGGTCATGTACTGAGTCCTGGGTATGGGTTTGGCCCAGGATTAGAAGACCCTCAAGGTGGCCATATTAGATTGGTTGGGTCTTCCAGAGGAAACCTATCACTGCAGATTTTGGTTGGAGACCTAGGACCCAAGTATCCGGCCCAGAATTTAAAAGATATAGTTTCTAGGGTCGGAAGGGACCTGAGTAGATCATCTAGTCCGACCCCCTGCCATGGCAGGAAAGAGTACTGGGGTCAAACGACCCCAGCAAGGTGTTCATCTAACCTCCTCTTAAAGACCCCCAGGGTAGGGGCCAGCACCACTTCGCTTGGAAGTTGGTTCCAGATCCTAGCTGCCCTGACCGTGAAGTAGCGCCTCCTGATATCTAGCCTGAATCTACCCTCTACCAGCTTGTGACTGTTATTCCTGGTCACTCCTGGCAGTGCTCGGGGGAACAGGGACTCCCCCAGTGCCTGCTGATCCCCCCTGACTAGTTTGTAACAGGCCACTAGATTCCCCCCTCAGCCTTCTCTTCTGAAGGCTGAACAGGTTCAGGACCCGTAGCCTCTCCTCATAAGGCCTGCCCTGCTGCCCCCTGATCATATGAGTGGCCCTCCTCTGGACCCTCTCCATGTTGTCCACATCCCTCTTGAAGTGCGGCGCCCAGAACTGGATGCAGTACTCCAGCTGCAGCATGACCAGTGCCGTATAGAGGGGGAGGATCACCTCCTTGGACCTGCTCAAAATGCATTTGTGGATGCATGACAAGGTACGGTTGGCCTTCCTGACTGTGGTGACCCCTGCCAATTCCCTCAGCACCCTGGGGTGGCAAGCATCTGGACCTGATGTTTTGAACACATGTAGCCCCTCCAGAAATTTCCTAACTTGGCCCTCCCTGACTCTGCCCACACCAGGCATATACAGCCACATACTTAGATGATGTAGTATTTGTAAACATAAGGGTGGACCACCTCCAAGCTGCCTATACACGTGTTATTCATATTCTAATTAGAATGCTTCAGCATGGCCTCACTGTCACCTGTATTAAGCTCTTGTGCATTCTAAAATAGCTACGGTGGCACTTTATCTCAGCTTTGTCAAAAGAGCTTTAGATAAACTATCCTACAGCCATTTTAAAACATGCAGGGCTTAAAACAAAGAATGATGAGCTATTTTAATTAGATTAGCTGTCTGGGAACTGCTGTAATTAAAACGCCTACTCCCAAGCATGTGTATGGACATCTGCAGTGACTAAGTGAAGTGTTGCAGTCTATACGTGCAGCTGGGCTCACAGCCAAACTGAGTAAATGTCACCTAGGATACGCAGAAAATAAATACCTAGGGTATATACTGGGCAGTGGGAAAATCAGGCTCCTGGTTGATAAGGTGAGGGCCTTGGTTGAGTTGCCAGTGCTAATGACAAGCAACTGAAGTCCTTTGTAGGCCTAGTGTGTTACTAAAGGTGATTCATCCCAGTTTGCCAACATTACAGCCCCATTAACAGACCTGTTGTGGAAAGGGGCAACACAAAGGTTCAGCTGTCACCCAAATGTGAGACAGAATTTGGAACTATAAAATGGCTACTGTGCAGCACACTAGTTTTGCATAGTCCAAACCTGACAAAAGAATTCATTGTACACACAGAGGCCTTGGAGTGAGGCCTGAGAGTGGTCTTTTCCCGCAAAATTGTGGAGATATAGAAAGTTTTATATCTGAGTAGAAAGCTCCTCCTCTGAGAGCAGAGGTATGTCATAATAGAGAAAGTGTTTAGCAATTAAATGGGCAGTAGACACCCATTTAATTACTACCTCTTAGGGGCTCATTTTCAGTTGGTTACTGAGCATGCCCTATTAACATGGTTTAATGTTATGAGGGAGGCTAACCCATGGCTGATAAGATGGTATCTTTCCTTACATACTTTGGACTTCTCAATACACCATTTCATGGGGTCGGCACATGCAAATGTGGACTCCTTTTCTCAAAAAAGGGTGGGGAATAAAGAAACAGAAGAGTGCTCCACTCTTGTGCAGGGAGTAGGGATGTGTAGCAGGCTTCAGGTCTCAGGGGCTTCAGCCTAGCTGCAGGTGGTAAGAAAGTGATTGCAAATCTGGCAAGTAGGACTAGGCCAGCTGATGAGGATAATTAGCTGTCCCAGAGGAAGCTAATTATAACCTCCCAGGGAAGAGAGCTGAGACAGCAAGAGGAGGCTAGAAGTGGCAGCATCAAGCCATGATGCTCTCCTAGGGTCTGGGAAAGACTGGAGGGTGTGAGTTAACCCTTTACTGCTTATGTATTTATTTGGTTGCTATTTGGTTTACGTTGTGTCCTGGGGGGGCACATTTCCTAGGGAAATAAAGACTGTGCTATATGAACTGATAACCCACTACAAGTACATTATTGGAATGGCTTAGCTTTCAATATTCTCACCAATCAGTTCTCTTGATTGAGCTTAGGAACCTTAACTGAAGCTTTGATTTTTGTCAGACTTATTTGTATTTGTGTGTTATCTGTATTCTCCTGGTGGTAGCAGCAACAGATCATATGTAGCAAAACTCACTCTATATTAAAGTTCTATAGGAACTGGAAATTAATTCAGTGGGAGAGAAAGCTGACCAAGTAAACAAAGCACTTGCCTTTTTTGACACATCCAGTTGTCCAGAATTCATCTTCATCTAAATGTACATCGCCTCCTATTGCTTCTTCCTCAGGTCCATATGCATGGCCCAGGATACCGCGAGGCCCATCAAAAGGGAAAAAGTCTCCATGCTCTGGCAAAGTACATACATGGTTTCAGCAGATGGTGGATCAGGTTAAGAAATCAAGTCACTTTCAAACTATTATTTGAACATTAATAAAACAACCCTTTAGATGTTTTGTTTCCTTTAGCTTGACTTTCTTGGTATTTCAAACTGCATGGCTGTGTCTACACATGAAAATAATCCAGGAGCAGTTTACTCTTGAGTAACTCTCCCAGGCACGTCTACAGATGCGGAGATGTGGGAGAAGATTGCTAGGGCTGGCACTGGGAGAGAAGGATCTTCTAGCACTGGCCTTATGACTGCGGAGCTAACAAAGGGAACTCCCTGCTGCCAGGGCAGGGGGACATTGTGCCTGCCTGGGTTCTGGTGGCAGAGCCCACTCTGGCAGCAGGCAGCTCCTGGGGCCAGGGAGAAATCTCCAGCCCTGTGCTTCCCAGCTGACTGGGAGCACATGTGCTCCTCAACAAGTGTGTACATGTGTGCTACTGCACAATTAATAATCTCAAGTAAATGTGCTGCTTGCATTTGCAGGTAGGAAATTTACTTATGATTAGAGCAAATTACTGCGCAGTAAGCATCTGCATGTGTACAGTAACTGGCTTTACCGTACCACAAGGTGTGTATAGATTTAATAGATTTTTAGGGACAGAAGGGACCTCAGTAGATCATCGAGTCTGACTCCCTTCCCTGGGCAGGAAAGAGTGCGGGGGTCAGATGACCCTAGCCAAGTGCTTTTCCAGTCTCCTTGTAAAGACCTCTAGGGTAGGGGAGAGCACCACATCCTTTGGAAGCCCATTACAGATTCTGGTAACTCTTACTATGAAGAAGTTCTTCCTGATGTCCAATCTACATCTGTTCTCTGTCAGTTTGTGGCTGTTGTTTCTAGTTACCCCAAGGGGCATCCTGGTAAACAGAGCATCTCCTATTCCTTGCTGCCCAAACCTCCCAATTTAAATTTGCAAATGAGCACAAGATCACCTCTCAGCCTTCTCTTGCAGAGGCTGAAGAGATCCAGGTCCCTCAATCTCTCCTCATAGGGCCTTACCTGCAGGCCCCTAACCATATGAGTAGCCCTCCTTTGGACCCTCTCAAGGTTATCCACATCCTTCTTGAAGTGTGATGCCCAAAACTGGGCACAGTACTCCAGCTATGGTCTTACCAATGCCACATAGAGGGGAAGTATCATTTCCTTAGCCCTGTTTGTGATTTACCTTCTAATGCATGATAGAGTGCAGTTAGCTTTACTTATCACTTCCTCACTTTGGTGACTCATGTTCATCTTGGAGTCTACTATGACTCTGAGATCCCTTTCTGCCGCTGTGCTACTTAGAAGGTCATCTCCCAGTCTGCATGTGTGTTGGTGATTCTTTCTCCCTAGGTGCAGCACTTCGCACTTATCTTTGTTAAACTGCATCCTGTTCTGTTCTGCCCACTTTTCCAACCTGTCCAACTTCACCTGAATCTGTTCCCTGCCCACCCGTGTGTATACTTTGCTGCATAATTTGGTGTTGTCTGCAAATTTGGACAAAGTGTTCTCCGTGCCCTCATCCAAGTCACTGATGAAGATATTGAACAGCATTGGTCCAAGGACCAAACCTTGGCCGATCCCACTGCCCACATCTTTCCAGGTCAATACCGACCCATCCACCACCACTCTCTGGCTGCATCCCATAAGCCAATTTGCCACCAACCTGACTGTAATCATTTGTGTCACAGCCGCTTAGTTTATTTATAAGAATGGGGTGAGACACTGTATTGAAGGCCTTTTTAAAATCCAAGTAAATGACATCTATCTCATCTCCTGCATCTAAGCATTTTGTGACCTGGTCATAAAAAGAAACAAGGATCTACCTGCTATGAATCCATGCTGGTTGCCCTTCAGCATTATTTTTTGTGCTGGACTCCCACAAATGCATTCCTTAATAATTTTTTCAAAGGTTTTCCCAAGGATAGAGGTGAGACTAACCAGCCTATAGTTACCCAGATCTTTCTTTCTCCCTTTCTTGAAAATAGGGACGACATTGGCTCTTTTCCAGCCATCTGGGACCTGTCATGAGTGCCATGAGTGCTCAAACAGTCTTGCCAGTGGTTCTGCTATGACACTGGCTAATTTCCTCAGCACCTGTGGATGAAAATTGTCTGGGCCTGCTGACTTAAACACATTCAGCCCTTCCAAGTGTCCCTTCACTAGGTCAGTGTGAACTGTTGGTGGGCTGGTGTCCCTCTTGTGCCTGTTGATAATCCAGCTGGGAGGTATGTCTTTATCGGTATTCAGGAATATGGATGCGAAAAACTCATTGAAGAGCTCTGCTTTGTTGCACCTATCTGTCACCAATTGCCCTAATCTGTCTTGTAGGGGTCCTATGTTGTTGTGCACCTTCTGTTTGCTTCCTATATACCTGAAGAAGGACTTTTACTTGTCTTTAATTTTTGGTGCCAGCTTGAGTTCCATTACTGCTTTGGCCTTTCTAACTCCCTGGAAGTGCAAGCCAAGTAGGTATACTCCTCCTTGGTGGCTACCCATTTCTTCCACAGTCTGTATGCTTCTTTTTTTTTTTTTTTTTTTCCCTAGGCTTTCCTGGATTCCCCTGTTCAGCCAATAGGGTTTCTTGGCCCCTCTGCCTCCCTTTATGTGTCATGGGATTGTTCCCTTCTGTGCCTGAAGGATTGTTCCCTTGAGGAATGACCACCCTTCCTGGATTCCCATCTCGACAATGCTCCTGTCCTTCAGTGCCTCTCTTACTAATCTCCTGAGCTCAGTGAAGTTTCCCTTTCTGAAGTCTAGCACCTCTGCCTTACTGGTTATCTTTCCCACCTTCTACTGGATAGTGAATTCCACAATTGGTGGTCACTATCCACGAGGTTACCCTGTATCTGCAGATTGCCCACTAGGTCATCCCCTGTAGCAAACACCAGCATGGGTTCATCAGCGGCAGGTCCTGTCAGACCAACCTGGTGGCCTTTTACGACCAGGTCACTAAATCATTGGATGCAGGCGTGGCAGTGGATATAGTTTTTCTAGACTTCAGGAAGGCTTTTGACACTGTCTCTCACCCCATTCTCATTAGGAAGCTGGGGGACTGTGGCCTAGACACCCATTCAGTCCAGTGGGTCGCCAACTGGTTAGAGAGTCGCACCCAGAGGGTGGTAGTGGATGGGTCCTTCTCGACCTGGAAGGACGTGGGAAGTGGGGTCCCACAGGGCTCGGTCCTTGGGCCTGCACTGTTCAATATCTTCATCAGTGATTTGGACGAGGGGGTGCAA
>NW_017729032.1:29078960-29097911 GCF_001723915.1 Gavialis gangeticus
TTACTGGGGTCATTTGACCCCAGTGCTCTTCCTGCCATGGCAGGGGGTCGGACTAGATGATCTGCTCAGGTCCCTTCTGACCCTAGAAACTATGAAACTATGAAGTTCAGTAAGGCGTTTCCCCTAGTGGGACTGTACACCTCCTGTGTTAGGTGAAGGTCCTGTATACAGGTTAAAAACCCATGTGAATGATTAGATCTAGCTGATTGCTGCTTCTAGCAGATGTCAGGGTAGTTTAGGTCATCCATTGCAACCATGTCCCTTGAGTGTACAGCCTCTGAGAGCTGCCTTGAGAATTCCAGGTCTAGCTCATCCTCCTGGTGTGGCGGTCTATAATAGACCCCCACTACCAAGTCCCTTTCACCCCAACCCCCTTGTGTTCTGACCCACAGCACCTCAATTTAACCCTCTTCTGATCCCATCTTGATTATGGAAGACGTGAACTGCTCCTTAACATAGAGAACAACGCCCCTCTCTCCATCTTATCTGCACAGCCTGTAGCCCTCAATGCCTACTGCCCAATTGTGGATAGGGTCCCACCAGGTTTCAGTTAATCCATCCAGATCGAAGTCTTTGTTTGCAAGCAGGAGTGTGAGTTCCTCCTGCTTATTCCCCATGCTCCTAGCATTAGTATAGAGAAACTTAACCCCCCCAATAGGTACCCTTGGTTACTCCCCTGTCCTAATGTGTTAGGTTAAGAGCTCACAGGACTAGATGGGCAGGTGTGCCAGAGCAGCATTTGGAATAGAAATCTATTTCCTCTCATGTGACTAAATAGCAATTTTCTAGCTGTGTGAATGGTGTTTTTGACACTCATGCAGAGATTCTGTTCCCCCCTACCCTGTGTGTAAAGCTTTCTGAGCAAGTATGGCTACATACACGTCTATTCTAGATGCATAAGTGCATGTAAGTCATGGAAATGTAGCTTGCTACAACCCAATGACTAACAACTGGAGGGGAAAGGAAGACTATTGCATTCTAGTCCTAGTAGCTGGGTGGGCTCTCACCTAGTAAGTGGGAGATTTGGGTTCTATGCACCCTTTACCCAGACAGAGTTTGAACCTTTACCCCTTTGACTTCCCAACAAAGTGCTCTAACCAGCAAACTGATTAAGCCCCATCCAGTGGCCCCTCCATCTCAGCTCCATTTTCCAGACAAGCCACTGCCCATTTCATTTAAGTCTTCAGACAAAATGGATGGGGTGTGCTGGGCACACAGCCTTGAGGTATATGTTCACTTTTCCAAAAGAACAACCTTAGCACTTCAAAATGCCTTGGACATATTCTTCACAAAAGTAGTACAGAAAAAGCAAGGCACCTTTAGAAGCAAATGTAATCATGATATCTGCATCTCCACTGTGTTTTCTCACAAAATTTAGTGGTGTGACATCACTCCAAACCTTTAGTGACATTTCAACTACTTGTTCCACCTCCTCACGCTTCAGTTTGTTGGTGTAATTCCGTATCCTTCATACAAAAAAGGTTCAGAAAGCACAAATATTAATATGCAGTTATTTAAGATTATGAGTTATGTGATCAAAGGGCTGTATTCTCTGGTCTACCAGGTTCACTGAGTATCATGTAAATAATGCTAAGTTGACCTAAAAAAGCTGGACATTTATTTGGGACAATTCCTTCTATGTAAAGGCAATGTTTATGTGCGTAAAACCTACAGAGGCAATATAAATCTCTCTCACACTAGTGCAGATCCTGGAGCACTGTTATAATCTGCTGCTAGGCTTTAAGTTATCCATAGACAGCTGTAGATTTTATTTTTATGTGAACTCAATGTGTGGTTCAACAAAGTCTCACTACAACCCACATTTTCAGTGACTAAGATATAGATCATTGGTGCAAGGTCCATCCATACCAGAGAAAAAGTCTACATTCTTCTCACTAGGCCTTGATAATGAATCTTCTACCTCAGGGGTGGGAAATTATTTTGGGCGGAGGGCCACTTACCCAGTTTTGGCAGGCTGTCAAGGGCTGCATGGGTAGCCGTACACCTTGACAGGTGCCCCACGCCTTGACAGGTGCCCCAACCCCTGGTCACCATCTTGGGACCAATGTCCCAATGTCTTGGGACCAATGTCCCAGGGCCAGCACTGGTGGGGCCCAAAGTGGGGTGCAGGCTGGCAGGGGTCCATGGACCTAGGCTGGGCTGCACCAGCAGGGAGAGGGGGGAGCTGGCTCAGCTCCATAGAGCCTCTGCCAGCTGGGACCCTGTGCTCCTGCCACCCTGCTTTGGGCCCTGCCAGCACTGACCCCGGGGCACCAGTGCGGGCCCTGTGCTCCCACTGGGGCTCCCTGCCCACTCGCACCCAGTGCCCCCCAGCCCTGCGGTACAGGTGGGGGGCAGTGCACAGCCCCAACCCCCTGCTTGCCAGCAGGGAAGAAGTTGGTGCTGAGCACAGGGAAAAGCAGCCCCTGGCCCACCCCATGGCTTGTGCTCCCTGCTGCAGGTGCTCGCAGCCCACATGGGGCTGTCTGGAGCAGGCACAGGCAGTCCCAGGCAGGCTATGAGCAGCTGCAGCACAGGGCACCAGCTACATGTTGAGTGAGGGGCTGCTCTTTGCCACGCTCAGCACCAGCTTGTAACTTGGCCCCACTGCTAGCTTGGCAGTGGGGCCAGGTTACAAGGTGGTGCTGAGAGTGGTGGGGGGAAAAGCAGCCCCTCGCCCACCCCATGCCCAGTGCCTCATGCTACAGCCACTTGCAGCCCACCTTGGGCTGCCTGTGCCTGCTCTGGACAGCCCTGTGTGGGCTGCGAGTACCTGCAGCAAGGAGTGCGCCAGCCATGGGGCTGCTCATGGGGCCAGGAAGGGGCTGCTTTTCTCCACACAGGGAAGGAGCCCAGGGAAAAGCTGAGCATAGGGGGAAAAGCAGCCCCTCCCCCAACCCATGGCCAGCGGTCCCTGCTGCAGCCATTCGCAGCCTGCACAGGGCTGTCCAGAGCAGGTGCAGGCAGCACCACCTGGGCTGCGAGCAGCTGCAGCACGGGGTTCCAGCCATGGGGCGGGGAAGGGGCTGCTTCCCCACTCCATGCTCCTTCCCTGCCCAGGGTCCCCCCCCTTCTCACCCCCCACTTACCTGCGGTTGCAGCACAGAGCAACCACATGTTCCCAGGCCAGAAGCCCCGGCTGGGGCTTCCAGCTGGGGGGGCAGGGCCAGGTGGGCCCCACTGCTGTTGGAGCCCACCAGGCTTCCCCTGGGTTTTCATTTTTGACAGGAACCAAAGGTGGAGAAATATTAATTTTTTAGGGGCCCTGTGGGCCAGAAATATTAATTTTTTAGGGGCTCCACAAGCTGGATAGAAGGGGCCTTGTGGGCCAGATCCAGCCTGTGGACTGTATTTTGCCCACCCCTGTTCTACCTGGATGTCCAAGAGCTAATATTACTGTAATAATGGGTCCTTGTTTACGAGTTCTATCTGGCATCACTTCATAACATACCTTGCTATGTCTAATTTCCAACAAACTCAACCATAACATTTTTTGCCCAGCACATCTTTCAAACTCTTTCTGGTGCATTAATGGCATTGGAACAATGAACAGATAGTCTTCATAGTTCTTGAAGTCCTATAAGCCACACTTAGCACCTCTGAAAATCAAACTATGAGTTTACATATCTATATATTAAATCACTTTAGTCACTCAGTTCTGAAAAGGTGGGACTGAGCTTCTGTTTGTCTAGTCTACTGAATCTGTCAAATGTGAGCATAAAATCTATCATGAATGTGTATGGTGAACATTTATTAGCCATATAATCAGTAGTTAGTTAATATTGTTTAGAGCATGGGTGTCAAAGATCTGGGCTGTGGGCTGGATCTGGCATATAAAGCGCTATTGTCTAGCCTGTGTGCTGTAAGCAGTATATGCTGGCCCCAGCCCTGCTCATTGTGTATGACGCATGGAACCCATCTGACACGGGCTGCACACAGTGCTTAGGGCCAGTCTGGGGCATACACTACATGTGGTGCCTACGTGCTAGATCTGGGACTGGTCTGGAATGAGCTCACGGACTGACCCTGCGTGCTGCAGCTAGCCTACAAGGCCAGTCCAGCGTGGGGGCCATATGCAGCATGCCTCCCAGACTGCCCCCTGTACTGCATGCCATGTGAGGCTTGGGACAAGCATGTGATGCATGTGGTGGGCTGGGGCTGGGGCCAGGGCTAGGGTTGAGGCTGGCATGTGCTGCATGCAGCACCTGGTGTAGTTTTGGGTGCGTGCTGCCTACAGCACCTATGCCATACTGGCCCTGTATGCTGGACCTGGGGCTCCTAGACCAGCTCTGTGTACCAGAGCTAGTGCGCAAGGCTAGTCTGGTGCAGGCGCTACATGCAGCACACACTCCAGACTGGTTTATGCTCTGTGTGTAGCATATATCCTGGTCCTGCACCATGTGCCATGTACACGGCTGGAGCTGCATGTGTGCTGCATGTGCTACATGGGGCTGGAGCCAGCATGTATGTTACAAGTAGCCTGTGGGGCCTAAACTGTACTAGCCCTATACGGCACTATACCGTGCCTACACTGTCCCAGCCCTATGGGCTGGCTTCAGAATGTGGGGCCTGTTTGACACCCCTGGAATAGAGCTTTGAAAAATGTAAAGTGGTACAGTAGGCATTTCTAAAGTACTTACAGGGGACCACAAATAAAGTAATGTCAGGAGCAGCACGACACTCACCATGGGTTCCTTACCTCTGGGTTTTTTTTCTTTGGCAAAGGGGAACAATTTAGGTACTTCATAGAACAGACCAGCTATAGAATATGTTACCATTGTTATAGATAAGCTATGGATTTTTAAAATTATTTAGTTCTTTAATATGTTATGGGAGTATAGCATAACTCACCTACACACTGTTTGTTAAAATGGAAACAAGAGTCCGGTCATAAGCACTTACCGGTATGTTACTGTATTTCCTTTCCATTTGGGCTTCTTTATATAGAACTCATGTTTCTTCACATCAGAGGCCCCACATCGAGATTTTTTCATCATTGCCACTGTTTGAGTGTCCAGTTTGCCAGTTGCATAGAGACCAAAGAACCCTTGCATCTCTTTAATCTTGCTACTGACAGCTCTAATATACCTTTTTGCTGTCCTTGAAGAGACTGGATCCATGCTATAAAACTGCTGTAGATATTTCTGTATGAAAGGGGTAGGTTCAGAATATGTTCAAAACATGGCCCACACTTCAGTGAAATATTATTTTTAAGTACTTTATTCTTAAGCCTTCTTTCAGGTATTGAGATAAATTTAAAATAGTGTTTAAGCACTTCACAAAAACCAATTAACCACACTTCACAAGTACACAAGAAAATACTCCTATTTCTATTTTACCTCTCTAGTAATACAGAGAAAATGGTTAAAGAGCTTGCCCTTAAATAGAGAGGGAGTCATCAAGACAGGCTTTAGGACGGGGCGGGCAAAATACAGCACCCAGCCCACAGACTTTGTCTGGCCCTCAGTGGGTCCCTTGGTCCCACCTGGCCGAGGCACCGTCCAGCCCATGGGCATGCAACAGGTTGGGGTGACTCCAAAGCTGGATTGCCTTTCTAGGCAAGAGGAGAAAGGGGATGAGGAAGAGGAACCAGGCACCAGATCCTGCTCCAGGAAGGTACATGAGCCAGGGTTGCCTGTGTTTGGCTTACTGAGTGTTTGTTTGGTGGGTTGTGTGTGTTTTGGGCATGGGCTTTGAACAGTTGGGAGTGCTGTTAACTGAGTGACTGCTGTGTGATTGCTGCATGTGTCAGACAAAAGCCCTAAAAAAGGGGCAAAGCCAGGCCCAGCAACGTATAAAAGGAGACTCCCTAAGTGATCAGGGACTGAGTGAACAAGAACAGCCAATGAGGTAGTTTGCAAGCAGTTTGCAAGTCAGTTCACAGCTCCCCTCTTTGAAAGGGAGCCTTTAAGGGAAATTATTTCTTTAATTAAGAGTAGCTAACCTATATCTATTTAGTGCAAGTAGCTAAAACCAATACTTAGCCCCTTGTTTAACTACAGTCCCAAGTGAGGGGAAGTTCACTATGGAGTTTGCTAGAAACTCTCACTTTCCTTCACTGTAAGGTTGGTGAGTGGAAGCAGGGAAAAGGGAAACTTTCAGGAGCAGCGAACAGGCCAGATTACAGGAGAGTTTGCTAGGGAAGTTCTGCTTAGAAAAAGGGGCAGGAAGGGAGACACAGAGACATGGCTGGAGAACGTTGCAATCCCAGAGGCACTGCTGCTGCCAGCTCTTCCTCTGCTTGCACCACTGAGGTGTCTGTCTAGGCAGGACTGCTCACTGTTGAGGCTTCCACACAGGTCCTGGTTTGGTGCTATGGAGACTGCAGCTTGTGGCTTCCTTCCAATGACAGGCAGATGGGGGATTACCTGCAATGTGAGTGGTGGCTCCTGGTGGTGTCCCTCAGGGAGCAGGCAAGAGAGCTAAGGAGGAGGTGGCAAAGCTCTGAAGCATCCTCCGTCATGAGGACTGCATCAATTCAATGTTGGAGGAGACCTCTAGGACTGCAGAGGAAGGACTGCCAGAGGCAGTGTGAAAGAAGGAAGGGGATATGGACTCCTAGAAAGGTAGAAGCTGGAAGCTTGTGACCTATGGCAGCAAACAGAAATCTTCATCTCCACCTGCAGTAGTTTGCCTGGAGACCAGATATAGAGCCCAGGCAATGGTGGAGGAGGAGCATGCTCCATTGGTGGAAGAGGCCAGGACAGGCCCCCCCAGTTTGGAAGGATCAAGACCATTGCCACAAAGAGGAAGAGATGGGTGGTGGTGGTTGCTGACTATGTTTTTTGGAGGACTGAGGCATCATCTGCTGGCCTGACCTGTTGTCTTGGGCGATCTGCTGCTGGCCTGGAGCCCAGATCTGAGATGTCACAGAAGGATTACTGAGACTTATCCAGCCCTCTGACTGCTACTCCATGCTGCTTATTCCTGTTGGCACCAATGATACTCCTGGGGTGACCCTGAGCAGATCTAAAGTAAATACAGGGCTCTGGGTGCAAAGGTGGTGAGAACAGGTGCTCAGGTGGTGTCTTCCTCGATCCTTCCAGTCAAGGGGAAGGGCCCAGATAGAAACAGATACATCCTGCAGATCAATGCATAGCTGCACAGATGGTATTGCTAGGAGGGCTTTGGCTTCTTCAACCATGGGATGTTGTTCCAAGAAGGATTGTTTGGAAGAGACAGGATCCACCTAATGAACGGAGCTTCCAGCATATTGGAGCAGGCTCCCCGCATGTGTGTAAGTGCCCCCAGGGACAGACGATGCAGAAAATACTGACGTACTTAATGCCTTTTTCACCTCAGGCTTCACAGGCAAGGTCAGCTCCCTGACTACAGCACTTGGCAGCACAGTTTGGGAAGCAGGTGATCAGTCAACAGTGCTGAGAGAAAGGTTAGAGAATATTTAGAAAAACTGGACATGTACAAGTCCATGGGGCCAGATGCAATGCACCTGAGGGTGCTAAGGGAGTTGGCCGATGTTACTGCAGAGCATCCAACCATTATCTCTGAAAATTCATGGCAATTTGAGACAGGTCCCAGATGATTGAAAAAGACAAATATAATGCCCATCTTTAATAAATGGAAGAAGGAGGATCCAGGGAACTACAGATCAGTTAGCCTCACCTCAATCCCTGGAAAAATCATGGGGAGCAGGCCCTTAAGGAATCCATTTCTAAGCACTTGGAGGAGTAGGTGATTAGGAACAGTCAGCATGAATTCACCAAAGGCAAGCCTTGCTTGACCAACCTGATTGCCTTTTATAATGAGATGACTGGCTTTTTGGTTGTGGGAAGAGCAGTGGTTGTGATATACCTTGACTTTAGCAAGGCTTTTGATACGGTCTCCCACCATATTCTTGCAAAAAAGCTAAAGAAGTATGGGTTGGATAGATGGATTGTCAGGTGGATAGAAAACTGGCTGGATTGCTGAGCTCAGAGGGGAGTAATCAATGGCACAGTGTCCAGCTGGCAGCTGGTATCAAGTGGAGTGCCCCAGGGGTTGGTCCTGGGGCCTGTTTTGTTCAACCTTTTCATCAACAACCTGGAAGATGGGATTGAGTCCACCCTCAGCAAAGTTGCAGATGACACCAAGATGTGGGGAGTAGTAGATACATTGAAGGGCAGGGCTAAGATCCAGGAGGAACATGATGAACTGGAGGATTGGATCAAAAGAAACCTCATGAGGTTCAATAAGGACAGGTGCAAAGTCCTACACTTTGGACAGAACAGTCCCATGGAGCGCTACAGGCTGGGGACCGATGGGCTATAAGTTGAATGTGAACCAAAGGTGTGCCCTTATTGCAAAAAAGGCTAATGGCATACTGGGCTGTATTAGTTGGAGTGTTGTCAGCAGATTCAGGGAAGTAATTAGTCCCCTCAATTCAGCACTGGTGAGGCCACATCTGGAGTACTGTGTCCAGTTTTCGGCACTCCACTACAGAAGGGATGTAGACAAATTGGAGACAGTCCAGGAGAGGGCAACAGAAATGGTTTGGGGGCTGGGGCACATGACTTCTGAGGAGAGGCTGAGGGAACTGGGTTTATTTAGTATGGAGAATTGAAAACTGAGAGGGGATTTAAGCTATCTAAAGGGTAGTTTCAAAGAGGATGGAGCTAGACTGTTCTCAGTGGTGACAGATGGCAGAACAAGGAGCAGTGGTCTTAAGTTGCAGCAAGGGAAGTTTAAGTTAGATCTTAGGAAAAACTTTCTCACTAGGAAGGTAGTAAAGCACTGGAACAGATTACCCAGAGAAGTTGTGGCATCTCCATCCTTATAGGTTATTTAAGCCCCAGCTAGACAAAGCCTTGGCTGGGATGATCTATTTGGGGATGGCTCTGCTTTCAGCAGGGGGCAGATTAGATGACCTTCTGAGGTCCTTTCCAGTGATTCTGTGATTCACCTTGGCCAGTCTGATTTCCTTACTCATGGTTAACAGTCCTTTATTCTAAAGGCAATCCCAATGAAATTCATATGACCAGTATTTCATGGTCTGTGAAAGTAAGGTACTATCAGCATGAGTGAGACAACAAAAACAAAATAATTCTGGTTGTGAATATGTAAAAATCCTAAATCTAAACTGTGCCAGTCAGTCAGTAGTAGTCTTCTCTGACTATTTATACATTTCCCTATTATTTAAAATTAGCCGTGAAAATTCACTCAGTCCAATCAATAAATTCATCAACATTATTCAGGCAAAATTCCTACAATCTCCTAACAACAAAGGCTGCTTATAGACATGCTTATAGACATGCTCATTCATGTTCTGCTTAGAATGCTCCAGCATCTCCTCACTGTCATGTGTATTAAGTCCCTTCATGTTTCAAAATGGCTTCAGGGGTGCTTTAGAATGAACTTTAGTTCAAACTCCCCTGTGGCCATTTTGAAATGCAAGGGAGCTTAATACACACAGTGGTGAGCCATTTTAATCAACACAGTTGTCCAGGATCCACTGTATTTTCTACACCCCACCTCCCACCTCTCAGCATGTGTATAGCAGCCAAAATTTGCAGGTATTAGCCCACAGAGGCAGGTTCTGCCACCCTTACTCAAAATGAACAGCTTCTTGCCCATGCATAGTCTCATTGACTTTAGTGAGACTGTTTGCAGAGCCTGCAACTCAGTGAGAGTAATGGTATCAGAACATGGTCCCTAGGTAATATTTACATGAGGAGGACCCAGTTTTGGTCCAAAAAAACTCATCCATGTAGTTTTGAGATCATGGGACACTTATTCAAGTGTCTGTTATATTGTGAAGTGATTTGCACCTACCTCAGCATACATGAAATCATGCTGATTTGTTCCTCCATGCTCACTCTGCAAGGCCATGCAGATATAATATCCAGAGTTCAACAAAATGAAGAGAACTATCCAAACAGTCTTCATGTCTTCCAGCAAGTTTTCCATCTGATGGCAAAAGTTTCTCCTCTGTTTCTCACAGACTTAATGGAGTTGATGTGATCCACCTAAATGACTCACATGTTTTTCAAATATGATATAATCCATTAATTATCCCAGAGGTATTGTGGGGGATGACAGTAAATGGATCAAGTACTTTAGAACTGTTGTTAAAAGCATATTTTCAGGTTAATGAAACTAGATGGTGAAGGACATATTTACAGAGGAGACATAATGGTCCACTCCAAACAATATTTCTTACCTGAGCCTTCCCTGTCCAAGTATGCATCTGCATGTTGTAAAAGTAAATTTAGTGCTATCATAGTGAAAGGGCACAGTCTGCTAAAATATTTTAAACACTGTATGTTTATAATTAGTAAGCAAAAATACAAGTGGGTGAAAGTTTATGGGCAAAAATGTGTTTGCTGGAACTCTTTCCAAATTTCTGCTGAATTTGAGTGAATACTTTTGACCAAGACCAATACTTTTGACGTGGGCAGTGGGGTTCAGCAGGGCTCGGTCCTCGGGCCCGCACTGTTCAACATCTTCATCAGTGATTTGGACGAGGGGGTGAAAAGCACCCTGTTCAAATATGCTGATGACACTAAGATGTGGGGGGATGTGGGCACACTAGAAGGAAGAAGCAGGCTACAATCGGACCTGGACAGGTTACAAGGGTGGGCAGATAAGAATAGGATGGGTTTCAACACGGACAAGTGCAAGGTGATGCACCTGGGGAGGAACAACCGGCACCATACCTACAGGTTGGGGAACTCCCCTCTTGTCAGCACGGAGGCGGAAAAGGATCTTGGAGTCATCATTGACTCCAAGATGAACATGGGTCGGCAGTGTGGGGAGGCAGTTAGGAAGGCCAACCGTACCTTGTCATGCATCCACAGATGCATTTCAAGCAGGTCAAAAGAGGTGATCCTCCCCCTCTATGCGGCACTGGTCAGGCCGCAGTTGGAGTACTGCGTCCAGTTCTGGGCGCCGCACTTCAAGAGGGATGTGGACAGCATGGAGAGGGTCCAGAGGAAGGCCACTCGCATGATCAGGGGACTGCAGGGCAGGCCCTATGAGGAGAGACTACGGGACCTGAACCTGTTCAGCCTCCACAAGAGAAGGCTGAGGGGGGATCTAGTGGCCTGTTATAAACTAGTCAGGGGGGACCAGCAGGCATTGGGGGAGTCGCTGTTCCCCTGAGTACTGCCAGGAGTGACCAGGAATAACGGTCACAAGCTGGCAGAGGGTAGATTTAGGTTAGACATCAGGAGGCGCTATTTCATGGTCAGGGCGGCTAGGGTCTAGAACCAACTTCCAAGAGAGGTGGTGCAGGCTCCTACCCTGGGGGTTTTTAAGAGGTGGTTAGATGAACACCTTGTTGGGGTCATTTGACCCCAGTACTCTTTTCCTGCCATGGCAGGGGGTCGGACTAGATGATCTGATCAGGTCCCTTCCGACCCTAGAAACTATGAAACTATAAGAACATTCTGGAAAAGTGGAAAAGAATTATTTCCCGTGTTTTTAATGAACCATTATGATTTTCATTTAAAAATCATGATTCCAGACTAAATGTACCTAATTCAATTAAAAATGTAATAAAACTAATACCTCCCCCCCAAAGTTAAAAATGAACTATTTCAGATAGAACAAAACATTTTGTTTAACCCAAAAGCATTTTTGGAAGTTTCAGTTTGGCAAGCAACTAGAAAAAAATCAATTAAGTTCACAGCTATATCTAGAAATGATATTCATTTGTGGTAAATAATTGTCTTGACCTAATGCCCTATTTTACATACACCTAGGCACAAATACTATTTCATCTTTAGGCAGTGCTTAATTTTGTGTAAGTCCCTGAAACTTTAATCAGGGTAAAGCCACAGCTAATAACTGGTGGAGAAGGAAGGACCCATCCTATGTTTAGCTCAATATCCTAGTAGTTAATGCATCTGCTAGGGCTGTGCAAAACTTCATTGGTTATTTGGTTTTGATGCTGTTTCGACTCATTTCGAGCTTGAAACAGCAAAATGGAAATGAAATGAAAGGCTTCAAAACAGCCTTGAAATGAAACAGGGCAGTCGAAACATTTCAAAAGTTTCAAAACATTTCAACTTTCAAAGCTGGGCTTGCTTGCAGCTAAAGAGAAACTAAGGAGAGGGAGGAAGAAGAGGGGGGAAGGACTGCTCTGGTATTGACTGTGTAGCTGGCCAGTGACTGTGATTCTACCCTGAGGTCCCTTCCAATCCCAGTGCTCTGGGGGAGGGATGGAAAAACAGCACAAAAAGCATTGCTTGAACTGAGCTTTCTCTGTGCCTTCACACTTACAAGTGATACAAGTTGTGTTCTGAACAGTTTGAGGTACAGTTTCACAGAAATCCCTGTACCCGTCTCCTTGAAACTTGGCAAGCATCGTGCTCTCAGCAGGGGCTACTATTCCTGCAAGTTTCATCCAAATCAGGCAAGAAATGAGAAAATTATAGGCAGTTTTGTGCTTCCCCATTATTGAAATGGTGTCGAAACAGTGAATCAGTTTTGATTAAATGAAACGGAACAGCGCTTTTGAAATGAAACAAAACTTGAAATGAAACACTGTGCAGTGAAAAGGCAAAATGGATGTTGAAACAAAATGGTGCTTTTTCTCACAGCCCTAGTACTTGCCCAAGAAGTGATCCAGACCATATCACTCAGAGGATTTTGGACCCGCATTTCCCACTTCCCAGTAAAGGCCCTGATTATATTTGGCCAGTTCTGATCTACATGCTTGTTTGCATAGGAACACAAGTATTTTTTATGGGAATGTCAATTCTTTAGTTTTGAGTACAAAATGCCTTGCATATAAATAGCAACTACTATCATCACAAATAGGATTAAATCAAGCAGCCATTCAAAACTAAAAAATTCTATAGCATCTAACCTGCTTTTCTACCAAGCAACGAATTGGAGATAAACCTTGTCCTTCATGAAACTATAGTTAATATCTGAGGAGAATTACAGTACAAATTTGTAATATTCTTACTCCATGTGACTCAGGCCCCAAATTACACTTATCAGCATAATTTGGGCAGCACACCCAAACTGTTATGACTGCACTTCAAACCTTCAGAAATGTGCTGGCCCCAGCCTCCCCTACCCCACCAGAAGTAACTTTGCCACATGCCAAAGCATGTGTGGCATAGGTGTTCCCTGGGGACAAATAGTGGCACCAAACATCCACACTTGTCCAGAAATGGTCAAAGGTCTCAAAACCCTTTATACACCTTAAGTTCTAGATCCGCAAAGGGTCTTAAGCACTAAAATGCTGAATGCTTCCTTCTGGCATTCACAATGTCTGAGTTAGAGTTGTAGACTCCCTATACAAGGGATGAAGATGTAAAGTGACTAAGAGTGATCTACAAAAGCCAGGAGGCTGAATGGGAAATCACCTGCCCTAGGCAACAGAAAATTCTGAAGACAGTGGCATGCCCCACTTGGGTATTAGGTGACTCCATTCACTCAGGATTAGCATAATTCCCTTTTCCAGAGTTAGATGCCTAAGCTATTTTTATGAAACCTGAGTGGGGATCCAGAAATGTTCAAATCCAGAAACATAACTGGAGAAAGACTTTTTTTCTTACTATACCAGAGGATCACCATATCAAGATTTGGGAGACCTAGATAGATTAGATAGAATTCTCTTCTATCTAATGGGATTTGAACACCCAGCTTCCATGTTAATGCCTTAACTACCAGTTGACATGCAAGACTGGGGTAGGAAAGATAATTTCAGTCTATCTGAAGCTGTTCCATTTTACAAGGTTTTATTAAATATTTATTGTGCCAGGTTGACAGATGAAGAAATGTTAAGCATGACTGTAACACAATGGTTAGGTCACTCACCTGTGTGGGAACAGACCTAGGCAAGGTGGGCAGAGGAAGAACTCTCTTTTGAATCCTGATAAGGCCTAAAAATGAGATTGGAGCGAAGTTGTCTCACATTTTCTACATTGAGGTAGTTCTGTGTGTGCAGCAGTAATGTTAATATGGGCATCTTAGGTACTTAGGAAATTACAGGCTATAGACACTTTAGGGTTAGGTTAGACACCATTTGGAGTGGTAATGGCTGGGGCAACTGAGTAGGCCTCTCCTTTCCCCTAATAGCTTTCTACACTTTTTGAATGAAAGGGGCATCCCCCCCATACGTGAGATGTGATTGTCAAGAAGAGGATTCCTTCAGCAGCTAAATTCTAACAGATGGGATATCTGGTTGAAAGGGCAGGCTGGCCCCGCTACACACTTTTTCAATGGTACAAAGTATTTCATTGGGGTGGTGTGTCAGGGGCCCTCTAGAGCAGTTGGTTTTAGAGTAAACTCCCCATTGATATGCACTGGACAGTTTACTTGTTTAAGAACATTTTTTTCAGGCTTTTCTCAGTCCCAGGAAGAGATCTGTGTTCTAGTCAGATTATAATGCCAAAAATGAGGGCCAGAAGCTTCCTTTTTTGATGAAAGATGAGAGCCTAATGATCCCATGGCTCTGGAAGTTTGGGCTGTAGGCACATTCCTGTAGTGTCCATTCACTCCTATAAGGTTAATTGGTGCTTGGGGGGAAATCCAAAGCATCAGAGTGTGAATGTTTCCTTTGTAGTTGAATGAACAGGCCTCTAGAAAGCCACTTAATGTTTCATTCAAAAAGGTAAACTAGTACTGTATTCACAAAGGACAAAGCCCTGCCCTAACTCAGCAAAAACTCCCTGGGAAGGTGAGAAGAACATTGGCTGTCTGAAGCATTCAGAATCCAATCTGATAGCCCATTGTTCAATCTTACCATAGTATTTCTTCCAAAAAGGATCAGCAAGTATCTCTTTTTTAAGCCCAGGGAGATGGGAAGCCTAGGTTCTCTTACAGAAAGCAGATTATGCTCTGTTACATTCAGGGAGCACCATTAGATGTATTACATAGGCTCTGTCTCCTTCCATACAGGACAGCAGGTCTGTAGTAATTCTGAATTGGCATAGTAAGGTTTTTGCCAACCACACTACCTCAAAAAGTGGAAGTGCCTGCCAATGTTTTGATTCCAAAGTGATTTCCTTGTATCTTAAAATGTCTTCTTGGTGTTGACCTGTGGGTGTATACGGGTCCCTGTATGTTTTCTGGACCCTGCTCTTTTTCTTGATCATTCTTCAATGGAAACAGCTGCCTGATTTCCATGTGTGAGGCTTGTCTAATGTCACCTCTCCTTTCAATCACCATGTTTTTCCATTGACATCCATCTTAGATTAGTTCTTGTGCTCACTGCTGTCATTCCTTTGCAGAATCACTTAGCCATTTATACTCTATCAGTTCAGTTTAGTTTTTTAGTTCTCAAGTCTGCTTAGGTTGTGGCCCCCATTTCTATTCCACCGGTACCATTTATTCCAGGGATCTAACTCCTCAGTGAATGTAGGCCCCCCCCACTACAGAAAGGATGTGGAGATATTGGAGAGAACCCAGTGGAGGGCAACAAAAATGGTGAGGGGGCTGGGGGACATGATTTATGAGGAGAGACTGAGGGAGCTGGTCTTATTTAGTCTAGAGAAGAGGAGACTGAGAGGGGATTTAATAGCAGCTTTCAACTACCTAAAGGGGTGTTCAAAAGAGGATGGAGCTAGTCTCTTCTCAGTGATGGCAGATAACAGAACAAGGAGCAATGGTGTCAAGTTGCAGCAAGGGAGGTTTAGGTTAGAAATTAGGAAGAATTATTTCAGTAGGAGGGTAGTAAAGCACTGGAACAGGTTACTCAGAGAGGTGGTAGAAGCTTCATCCTTGGAGGTTTTCAAGACCTGGGTAGACAAAACTTTGGCTGAGATGATTTAATTGGGGATGGTCCTGGTTTGAGCAGGGGGCTGGACTAGATGACCTCTTGAGGTCCCTTCCAACCCTAACTTTCTATGATTCTATGAATGAAAATGTTCCAGGTGAACTACATGAAACTTGTATTGGGCTCTGCTCATACCATAGCTTTCAGAGTCTGTTGTGTTTTCTGTATATAAACCAAAAACAGTGGTAAGAGCTACATAATAAAGGTGGTTTAGTAAATGAGTCTTATGATCTTCCCAGTTACCTGCAGGGAGGGGGAGGGGGAACAGGAGACACTCATATTTCTTAACATTTTATTTTATTTTATTTTTTGTATAATAATTGCCATTAAAAGAAAAACAGTCACATGCTTGCCTATTGGAAAATGTTTATAGTGCCTAATGTAGTATATGGTCAAATAGTTATAAACCTGGGTGCTCATTTCATAATAATTTGTATTTAGGAAACAGTATTTTGATATATTGCATTTATTAAATTATGCTATGACTAACACTTCTTGACTGAAAGGAAGTCTTGTCCAAGTGGAGATGTTTTCATTCTTAAATTCTTCATCAGACACAGAATATCAAAATATTAAAAATGCTTCCTGAAGTTCTTGAGGAGATGGCCTTTTAACCAAATTTTCCTAGCATCCCAACCAGGTGCCCACATCAATGACATCCACAATGATGTGGGATTTGTAGTCGTACTTGTATGATTTGGAGTCAATAACGAAGTGCAGGAAACCTATATTGAAAATAAAATAGCATGAAATATTGTTGTGTGGGAAATCATGGATGACTGGTGCCTCCTGAGTCTGGGGAGGCACCAGGTCGCTGACAGGTTGGGGGGGTCCCCCAGCAGCCAGTCGCCAATCAGGAGGTCAGGGAGAGGTTCCCCAGTGGCTGATTGCTGAGGCAGGAGTGAAACAGGAAGTGCACTTCTGGTTTCATGGCCGGCACTTCCAGGGTTTTCATGGCTGATCTCAGGGGGTGCACTGTAAACTGAACTCAGATAAACTTACTTTGCTTGAGTGCCACTCTTGGAATTCTTTAGTTTAACAATTCTTTAGTTTTGCCTGTATGTGCTACATCTTTGTGCTACCCTCCGCTCAACTGTTAGTACAGAAGGTTAGCTGGTCACCTCCCTTAGTAATTTTATCAGCTGCTGAAGGAAGGATATACAGTAGCTGATTATTCAGTAACATTTATTAATGCTGAATTGATACAAGCACAGTATTTGGTTATGTGTCTTATCATTCAGTGTAGATCAGCAGAGGTCTCATCAGTAGGCCCCATTTAAACAATGTTCAAGAAAATGCTTCAAGCCTTCCCTATTCAGAAGAATGGTTTTACAGGTTAATATTTCAAGCACATACTAGTGGGACCTATGGCTTGATCCATTGGTGGAGGTTGGTACCTCCAAGTGAGATGCCAAAACACCTAGCATTTAGGTACCCAGAGGACAGACTGGCATGCTCAATTCCCTACATGGTACACAGGGAGAGTCCATTTTACCTCCCTAGAAGCAAATGGTTTGCTTTCCTTTTGGTATTAACACTTTCAGCATTCACTTTTTCCTACAACACTACCTATCTTCTGATTATTTGTGTTATACAGCAGGGGCAGCCAAGCTTACTATCCTTTCTAGTCAAAACCAAACTCTTGACATGGCTGATTGCTGCTGGACACACCACTTCTGAGATGTGCATGTCACAGGTTCAAAGCTGTGATAAAAGCACCCCAGCAGAAATAATACTTTGTCATTAGATGACTCTTTTCAGGAGAGACATTTAAACTGCCTGGGAACTACATGCAGTCCTACTGCCAGCATCTACTCTGGACACTTTTAAGAGGCATTTGGACATCTATCTTGATGGGATCCTTTGACCCCAGCTGACTTCCTGACCCTGGGGCAGGGGGCTGGACTCGATGATCTTCCAAGGTCCCTTCCAGCCATAATGTCTATGAAATCTATGTATAGCTATATAAAACAGGGTGGGCTGGCTCTTTATGTGGGAACAGACAGCTCTATTGCAGAAACCCAGCTGCAGGCAATTCACTTCTCAGGGTGTTAAAAACCCAGAGAGAGCAGGGAAGTCAAGTTATGGGGAAGAAGTGGTGCAGAATGGAACCTAGATAAACTTGGTACCGGGAAGGGGCCAGAGCAAAAGGGCCTCCTGCTACCTAGACAAGGGCTGAAAGTTTTGGTTTTCCAGTTTCTTTGAACAAGGGTTATACATTTACTTTGAAAGAACTGGTTGAGGTGTTTCCAGGAGCAAAGCCAGCCTGCAAGACAGCAGGCTCTCTAACCCGCTTACGCTATCTCACACACGTACACATATACAGAGTGAAATATGTAATTCTTGCACTAGTTACCATTTTATGGGAGTAATATCTCATTCAAGGTCTTGATTAAAAAATTACAGTCTTACCAGTCATCTCAAATGCTGCATCTACTTTGCCACTTATTCCTGGGAAAGCATATGAAATGTTCTTGGGATAGTCCTTATCCATAGTATGTGTAGATTCATCATAACTAAGGTACAAATAAGAATGCAAGAAGGTTGCTGAGAGGATACAAGAAGTTCATTAAATCTAGAGAGCATCATTCAACTATTTAATCATTTTAGTGAGGTGGGAAGGGGGTTGCACTGGCCAAATTCATGGCTTGTGTAAATGACAAGGTGCTAACCGCACCTTGTCATGCAACTGCACCTTGTCATGCATCCACAGGTGCATCTCTAGCAGGGCCAAGGAGGTGATCCTCCCCCTCTGTGCAACACTGGTCAGGCCACAGCTGGAGTACTGTGTCCAGTTCTGTGCGTCCCACTTCAAGAGAGATGTGGGCAACATTGAGAGGGTCCAGAGGAGGGCCACCCGCATAATCCGGGGACTACAGGGCAGACCCTACAATGAGAGACTGTGGGACCTGAACCTGTTCAGCCTTCACAAGAGAAGGTTGAGGGGGAACCTGGTGACGGTGTATAAACTCACTAGGGGGGACCAGAAGGGTTTGGGAGAGACCTTGTTTCCCCTAGCGCCCCCTGGCATAACAAGGAATAACAGCCACAAGTTGTTGGAGAGTAGGTTTAGATTAGACAACCGTAAGAACTACTTCACAGTTAGGGCAGCTAGGATCTGGAACCAACTTCCAAGGGAAGTGGTGCTGGCTTCTACCCTGGGGGTCTTTAAGAGAAGGCTTGATGCCTACCTAGCTGGGATCATTTGAGCCCAGTTTTTT
>NW_017729032.1:29098155-29099155 GCF_001723915.1 Gavialis gangeticus
ATCATTTGAGCCCAGTTTTTTCTCCTGCCCTGGCAGGGGGTCGGACTTGAAGATCTATAAGGTCCCTTCCAACCCTACTTCTATGATTCTATGACTTGTGTAAATTACTTAGATCTGGACAGGTTACAGAGGTGGGTGGATGAGAATAGGATGGGTTCCAATACAGACAAGTGCCAGGTGATGCACCTAGGGAGAAAGAACTGGCAGCATACCTACAGGCTGGGAAACTCCCTTCTCATCAGTACAAAGGCAGAAAAGGATCTTGGAGTCATTGTTGATTCCAAAATGAACATGGGCCACCAATGTGGGGATGCGGTCAGGAAGGCTAACCGCACCTTGTCATGCATCCATAGATGCATCACGAGCAGGTCCAAGGAGGTGATCCTCCCTCTCTATGCAATGCTGGTCAGGCTGCAGCTGGAGTACTGTGTCCAGTTCTGGGTGCCGCACTTCAAGAGGGATGTGGACAACATGGAGAGGGTCCAGAGGAGGGCCACTCGCATGATCAGGGGGCAGCAGGGCAGACCCTATCAGAATGGGCTATGGGACCTGAACCTGTTCAGCCTTCACAAGAGCAGGCTGAGAGGGGATCTGGTGGCTGCCTATACACTTGCCAAAGGAGACCAGCAGGCAATGGAAGAGTCCCTGTTCCCCCAAGCACTACCGGGAGTAACAAGGAACAATGGCCATAAGTTGACTGAGAGTAGATTCAGGCTAGACATCAGGAAGAACTACTTCACAGTCAGGGTGGCTAGGAGCTGGGACCAACTTCCAAGGGAAGTGGTGCTTGTCCCTACCCTGGGGGTCTTCAAAAGGAGGCTAGATAGACACCTAGCCGTGGTCATTTGACCCCAGCATCCTTTCCTGCCTTGGCAGGGGGTCAGACTTGATGATCTGCTCAGGTCCTTTCCGACCCTACAAACTATGAAACTATGATCTGATGCACTGGTACAGGCTGAGGACCAACTAGCTAAGCTGTAGCTCCGCAGAAAAAGACCTG
>NW_017729032.1:29104155-29114382 GCF_001723915.1 Gavialis gangeticus
CTTTCCTGCCTGTGGCAGGGGGTCGGACTTGATGATCTGCTTAGGTCCCTTCCGACCCTACCAACTATGAAACTATGACTTCATTGGAGTTAAATTAGGGATGAATTTTCTTCAATCTGTTTTAAGCACCTTTATATTTCAAGATCCATATAATTTATCTATTTCAATATATATATTTTAACTGATAAAGTTTCAGACCCTTTGTGACATGACATCACTAGTGATCATGTTCCATGACAGAAAAGAGCAGGTATGCTTGTTTTCTCTGAATGCTGTGCATCTCTGATTACCAGTTAGATACTTACTGGTTGGTAAATGTATGCAAATTAGGAACCTAGGGTGGACCAGAAGTGCAGTACCACAGGGAGCATCTAGTAGTTAACCATGGGACCAGAGGTTAGTAATTTTAGGTTCTATTTCTGCCTCTATCATTGACTTGTTGATGGCAGAGCTGATGATCAAGTGTGACTTGGTCAGATACTGAATGTGCAAGGGAAAACAGTTCCACTTGTAGCAATCTGGCATTCAGTGGCTTTGCAAAATAAGCATAATATATATTGACATGGTATTCTATGGGAACCAAATCCAGCTGTAATGTAAGCAAGTAGAACACATATTGAAGTCAATGGACCAGTTTGTTTTCACTTGCACTGTTGTACAGTGGAGCAGAGATCAGAACAGGATCCATAATACCAACAGTGGATGTTGCCTCCAATAAATCTCTGGAACAGTTAAAGGGAGACTGCAAAACATTGCTTACAGGGTGAAATTTGTCAGATGTATATCTCAAGAACCTGGGAAAGCACAGTGTAAGAGTGCGCCTGATTAACCAGGACTTTACTGTAGTTTATGTACCTCCACTGGCTTATGGTAGAGCCTTGTCTCTGCAGGAAAGATTCAAGATGAAAGTGAATGCCATAGAACTAGCATTTTCTTATCCTGATCTTCCAGATCTGAATCACCTTTGCTTTCAAGAAGAGAGAAGAAGAGAACTTTTGGCCATTTAGAAGTAAAACATGAAGTTTGTTTCTTCTCTTACCTCCAACAGTTTTCTTCAAAAAAGAGTAGGGTTTTTCCTGTTTCTTTAACATGTAATGCAGCATCAATATGACTGATGTTATGTGGAAGCCCTAATGCGTAAATTGTAGAGGGATTTCTTTTCATCTTTAGGTTTCTAATTGTCCAAAACCTGGATCCTACGTAAACAGAGTTTGTATTAGGCAGGCAATGGGAAGATCACTGCATCACTTAATACTATCCATGATTTATCTTTTCTCTAAGTATACTAAGAACTTCACTTTAAATGGGTTAGATCCTCACATGACAGGGACTTCCTCAATAGCAGGGAAATCTCTGAGTCATTTGTGCTGGTGGAGTCTCTCCTGCCAGTGTAATGACTGGGGTGGGGACAATCTCCAGCTGGTCCCCAAGTGCAATGGGGTCCCCAAGTGCAGTTTCCTCCCCTTGAGTCCTGGTCTTTGCACAGGGCTTCATGGTCTATTGAGATTAATGGAAGTTGTTCCATTGATAGTAATAGGTTTATGATCATGACCTTAAGGAAACAGAATAAATACCTTTATAAGTGATTCTGCATTATGTAAACTTTTCTTTAAAAAATGAAAAGTATATCTTCTTATAACACTTAATGGGAGATAACACTAGCCCATTCTACACAGAATCTTACTGTATATGTGCAAAATTTTTGCCGGCTGTTTCAATTTGACGCTTTTTTGACTTATTTCGAGCTTGAAACAGTGAAATCGAATTGAAATGAAGGGCTTCAAAACAGCCTTGAAACAAAACGAGGCTAGTTGAAATGTTTCAGGAGTTTGAAAATGTTTTGAGTTTCAAAGGAGTTGGCAGCCAAGTGGTGGGAGACGGGGGAGAACCAGGGCTGTACTCCCAGTGACTCTGCAGTCCCATGTGGCTCATCCAGGAACATAACTTTGGCTCAGCTGGGCTGAGTTCCTTTCCCCAGCCTGATCAATCATAGTGCTGAGCAATCGGGTTCAGTTCCCTTCCCCAGCTCCCCAGCCCCAGGCAGTAGCACCCACTTCCCTCCCTCGTTTGGCAGGCAGATCAGGGCCGCAACCCTGGGAGGGTTGGCACAGCACCAGCAGCCCTCCTGGGGTTGTGGGCCCCCATCTGCTTGCTGGATGAGAGAGGCTGTTTCGAGCTTCCCCATTATAGTGTATGGGTGAAACGTCGAAACAGCATCACTGTTTCGATGAAACAAAATTGAACAGCGGTTTCAAATTGAAATAAAATTTTAAATGAAATGCTGTTCTATCAAAGCCTCAAAACTCAAGTCGAAACAGAATGGTGCCATTTTGCACAGCCCTAATTTTCACTATTAGATAGGCATCACATCCTGAGCTGTTCTAGACTTTATTCTTTTGAAACACAGTTATCTCCAGTAAGTCAAAAGTATCAAGTTGTATTTTGAGTTGTTGTAATACTGAACTCTTCAAATGATAAGAATATATGTCATCATGGAATTTTAAGTGAGTTTGTAGTGGAGTATAAAATAAAGTACCTTGGAAAATGTACATAGTTTTCTTCGAAGACACTTCATAAGCAGCAGAGATATTTGCTTTAATTTGTGATAAGAAATTTTTGATAAATCCTTCTTTCACTTCTGATGTTGATAAATCCTTAATCCACATTTTTCTTGAAAGTTAAAAAAGCAATTTCAGTACAATTATCAATATTTTCAAACAAGTTATCTGCATTGAACTATCCCCATTTCAATAGGAATAATTTTATAAACTAGTGGTTCCCAAATGGAGCCTCACAACCTTACACTGGGTAGTAATACTTATCTAGGGCGTTGTAAGTCCTATAGACTCAGTTATACCTTTAGGTGTAGACTGGGAGTGGGGTCACAAGTCAATTGAAAATGGGTTTGCTGCAGAAAAAGATTAGGAACTATTTTTATAAACACATCTTTGTAACTATATTCTACAGCAGTGTTCTCTGTAGTCTCTCCATTTCTTTTGCTACCATTATAGTAAAAATGCTGCATTTTTACTTGTGTTTGAGCCCTAACATATCCCCTGTAACAGGTTCAAGCTTTCATCCAAAATAAAAAAAAGTTTTCTGTGCATTAATGGCCTTTCTGAGCCATTGCTAATCAGTTAGAAAGCCCCATTTTTTGGTAATTACCAAGCCACTGCTTTTAAATGAAAATAAGAAAATATTTACTGAACCTGTTTTTGAAGAAAATAATGTTTTCTCCGAAACTAGTAGCAGCATCAAAGGTTAGGCTCACATCACATTTGTCATCAACTGATAGTTGTTTTGGGAAAAAATAATGCAAGTACTGGTAAATGTATGAATGGTATGTTCTTCCAGAGCTGGACTTTGGTCCTAAATCAAAATAAAACAGAGAAATAAATTTGTGGCCCCACATATCCCATACTGTATGCACAAGGTTGTCAGATTGCTGGCTGGTGTAAATTGTAGAGTCAATGGAGCTACACTGACCAGCTGAGTTTCTAGTTTGATTCTTTCTAGTAACTCCAAAATGAGTGAAAGTTAATGGGAATTTTGCCATTCATTTCTAAAGAAAGATCCACGTTTTCAAAATCTTATGGCCATGCTTAACTTAAGGGGGGCTTGGCTCAAGCTTAAAGTTAATCACATGTGTTTGTGTTTATGAACACAATCAATCCATCAGAAAGTACCCTTTGAACTGTAGATATGTAGTGGAACAGAGATGCACATCAAAAATAATTTGCTGGATTGGCATTTCATAGTGTTATCTCAAACTCTAAATAATTTTTGCTTTGCAAATGCAGTAGCAGAAGTTACAAAAAATAGCTTTGGATTACTTTTAAAGAAGTTTTTATTTGTATTATAATAATTGCATTATTTTATATTGTATTATTATATTGCATTAATAATTGTATATAATATCTGTATTATTTTTTCTATTTATGAAACGTGCTAAAAACAGCAGATATTGGCAATGCAACATTATCTGAATGCATGACATATGGAGCCTAATATATATATCCATACCATACAGTGTTTGAATCCTATGTACATCCTCAAAGGAGAGAGGAGATCCCTGTAGCCTGCGTTTTTGGTATGTTGGATACATCAGTGAAGCTGGATTTCTTGAATGGGGGAGCCCTAATGAGTGGCCAAACTCATGAGCAGCAACAAGGTACAAGTTAATACCTGTAAAAAAAAAAATATACACTTAAAATGACAAATAGGACCTGCAGTTTCAATAATCTGGGACATTTCTACAAGTAGGAGAAACATAATTTCATAGAAAGGATTTTTTGATTGGCTAGCAATGAATAGAATTGAATTTTTCTCCTTTGGTCAAAGTGTGTTCATGTGTCCTTAGTGGTGCTATGTGCTGCTTATTAGGGCTATGTGAAGATTTGATCCCTGATTCAATTCGGTGGAGATTTGGCCTGATTCGGTGGTCAAATCTATAAATCTGAATCAAATCAGACAACCCTTTAATCTCTTCAAATCGAATCGGAACCCTCTGAATGGATTCAGAGAGATTCGGAAAGATTCAGCGATTCAGACATAGACACAGCTTTAAATGTTTTTTCTACATACCTCTAGCTAGCAGGTAGCTGGAGTGTCCCACAGAAGCGCGGGGTTCCCCAGCACACTTGGCAGCAGACCCAGAAGTGGATCAGAAGCACTTCTGGTCCACTTCTGGGTCCACCGGGGAACACACTTGGGGCCCCCCCATGCCTCCCCGGCTCGGTGACTAGTTCGTCCTGGGTCTGGAGGGGCACCTGTGGTCCCCCTGCGGCTGATTGTGTACCGAAAGTACTTCTGGTCCACTTCTGGGTTTGCTGCTAAGCACTTGGGGGGGCCCCCCGTGCTCCCGTGGGATGCTCCATGTGCCCCAGCATCTCAGTGTTCATGAGGTATGCTGGTACCTTGAGATATGTAGAAAAAACATTTAAAGTGGTGTCTATGTCTGAATTGCGGATTCTCTGAACCAGCATTGAATCTTCAGATTTGGATTCAGCCAAATTGAATCAGGGACAGTGATCTGAATCAATTAATTGAATCACTGTCCCTGATTCGGGCTGAATGTGAATCCGAATTGAATAGGGCCTGTTTTGCACACCCCTGCTGTTTAACACATGTTGAGGTTCATCTAATTTTTGATGTTTGTGAAACTACCCACCATTATGTTCTGCTGACCACTTTTCATCTCCATCAAAATGAGCATCACCTCCAATTCCTACTCCAGGTCCAAATGCATGAGCCACAGTGCCTCCTGGGCCATCAAATGGCTGAGAGTCTCCATGCGCTAAAAAGATACATCCAGACACATTTTTTTTTCCTTGGAAGTCAAGTACTGATTAAGCCCTCAAGCCAGCAGATTCTGAAGCACCATAGGACCCATTGACTTAAAGTTAAATACATGCTTTAGTGATTTACAAAGTTGGATCATCACAAGTCAGTTTGAAAAAGAAATGCAGATCCTTTCATGCCCATCACAACAAAACAAACAAACAAACAACCCCCCCCAAACACTTCAAGTTACCTCTTCTTGCAAATCTGATCATTATATCAGCCTTTCCAGTGCTGGATGGGATAAATGTTAATGGACTAACATCACTCCAAACTTTTAAAGCTGAAGAAATAAGGTGATTCACTGTGGCTGATGGCAGTTGTGAGGTATATGTTGCTATACTGTGAAAAGTAAGACAAGGAACTTAGGAACATCCTAACAGATTTGGTTAGGAAATTATGAGATAAAATACATTTTTTGGGGGTGAATTAGGTACAATTTGACTTAGGGTGCCATTTTTGAGAAAGTTTCAGCAAAATAGTTTTGCTCCCTCTAAAGATGGGGTGGGGGAAATTGTAATGTTTTGTGAAGGTTAAAAATTCCTTACAATTATTTCACTAAGTCCAGTGCCTCCATATTTGAAAATGGTTTCAGACAGGTGTCTTTTGCCATCCCTATGAAAATCCATCAAAATCCAACCATTTTTGGCTTCTGAAAAATCAGTTTGAGGGAGCTCTGTAGAAATTAGAATTCAGTGGTAAAATTTTAGGATCTTCTCTCTGCACTGACGATACTCTACCTTACCAAGCTCATTGAGCATGTTCCAGAGCTTCAATAGCTAAGCCAGGTTTTTCTCCTGTTGATCCTCCCGGCATCAGGGCTTGCTAAGCACTAAAACTGAGCAGGGAGACTTTCTCTCCCAAGATCTCAACACTGCTCAACGTATTTCATATGTATAGTAACACTGAGCCAAATCCTCATGTAACTTCAAGTAGAGAGGCCAGATAGATGCACGAGGGAAAAGCTGGAAGACTCTTGTAGCTCAGCTGTACTGCACCTCCAAAACTGTACTGCAGAGCTTGCTGGGTGATGTAGGAGTGGATTATTATTTATAGGTTTGGTATTATTCCAGACAACAAATTTCTTTCATGATGTCCCTCCCCTGTTCTGCATGTCCTCTATCCTTTTTTCTGATATGTATTATTATGCAAGGCACATCCACAGAACTATGAACCATCCAGGATGTGCATATCCTACATATTGACTGATCCAATACAGAGGTCCTTTCTTGCCCATATAATTGTTCCAAAGCAGTACCTTTTTGACGCATATAGTAAATTAATTTGATCTGTTCTTTCCACAAACTCATCCTCTAGTCCTTGTTCAGTCTATATGACTTTTTATCATCTAAATATAAGAATGCTTTGGGTGAAGCCTTGTACATTAAGAAGTCTGGGAATGCAAGGGTGACATATTTTTTCCTGATCTTCTAAATAGTTATTTTTGGTCATCTATATGGTACTTCCTGGTACTTACACACACCAAAAACAATTCTGTTTTTGGAGTCATAGGCATTGGTGACTGCATATGCGCACAAACTAGGCATATATGAGAATCAAAAGGGAGAGGAACAGGGCCATTTGCCAATAGGTTATTGTCTTGAGAAGCAGAGGATGTAGGTTCTAGGCCTCCCTCATCCACAATGGGTTTTAAGAAGAGTTTCTTTGACTTCCCAGCATGGCATACTACTAACCACTGCAACCCAGTACAGCCATTAACCAGGCTCTTTTTGGTGCTCCTTTGGAAGCAGAGCCTTTTTATATAGTCATTGGAAAAATGAATGGAGGCCAGAAGGAAAAATGGATGGAGGCCAGAAGCTTCTACATCATTGGGAGCACAGATCCCAGCTAAAACCTAGAACCCCAGCTGTTCCAGACAAGCAGGCAACTCACTAAGCCACACACACTTGCTTTCATCCTCTGGGCCTATATCTCTCTTGCAGTGGTCCAGCTCCAAAAGGAGTGCCAGAGAAGAGTCTAAATAATGGCTGGCTTGTGGTGTGATGGTTAGAGTCCTGCAATAGAAAACCAGAGAGGCATAGGTTTAAGTCCTTCCTTGGTGAGGGGAGTCAAAATACAGTTCTGTAGCTTCCCAGATGAGTACTGTAGGTCATGGTGGGGGGGGAGAAGGAAACATAGAAGTCACTGTCTCCTCACTTAAGGCTGCTACTTGTCCATAAAGGATGCATGTTTGTGCTACTGTACATGTATGTAGTTACACATTTGCATTCAGGAAAATAATTCCTCTGGGTGTGCCAAAATTACTGCATAGCTGACCAAAAAATAGCCCCTTAGACAACCAGGAAGGGAACAGAATGCCAGCTCAAATGATTTTGAAACTAGAGCATTAAACCACAGAATAATAAAATGACAAAATGCTTTACCTGTATGTTAATGCTTTCTTCAGCCAGTGAACCTGCTGGTTCATAACTCTATATTGTTTGACATCAGGTACTCCACACCCTGGAGTTTTCATTATTTCTGAAGTCGGAGCATTTAAATGACCTGTTACATTCAAGCTAAAAAATGCTTGTATCTGTTTCAGCTTCTCTGTCAGGTAACTTGCACTCCTCCTGCTGTGATTTGTGCATGTTTTATCCAGTGGAGAGAAGTTTTGAAGGTATACCTAAATCATTGCAAGAAATGGAGGGAGAAAGTGAGAATGGATGGAGTGACTGAAGAGGAAAAAGAAAAAGAAAACCTTTAGGGTTTCTATTTAAACATCATATTGGAACATCATTGCCAGCAAGGGTAAGGTTGTACTTTATAAATTATTGGTTGATAAAAAATTGTGTTCTATTTATATTATCATATTTTTTGATATGCCTCATGCATCTTAAGTTCATCTTTATATCATCTTGGAAAAAGATTTTATTTTTTTTGGGCATCCAATAAACACTAATTATTATCATATTTTTAGTAAGACGGTTTAAAATGTGGCAGTAAATAAAGTGTGAAGTTATTAGAAATCTTACCTCCTTTTATGGAAAAAAATTCATTGGTTTAAATGGGACTAGGATGTCACTTTATTTATGCATATGTGTATTTCAAACAGTACATTCCTGACAGCATCAGTGGGCATGTCTACACGCCAGCGTACAGCAATGTTGTTACTGTGCCTTACAGGTGGTGCACGTTTAAATTTCCCCACTACGTTGCTGTAGCAGCGTGCTATAGGAGGGGAAGTGTGCTGCTACAGTGATGTAGCTAACAATCATGTGTAGACCTTTGTGATTGTTATGTTGCTATAGCATGCTGTAGGGATTGTACAGCGACATGCTGCATCACTACATCGCCATTGGGTGACATGTAGACGTGTCCAGTATATCTCATTCTGGAGGACGGACTAAATCAAAACTCAGAGATTTTGAATACTAGCATTTAGAATAGATGGGTGTCTGAACTTGGGCCTGGACCTGATTTAAAATCTGATTTAAATTAAAAAATCCATTTTTAAAAATAATTGTAAAAAATCATCAGTTTGTATCCACCCTGATTAACCTGTGTTCATTTAAAGGTTCCAGAAGATAAAGCATCGAATCCAGACCCAATAGTTCTATTAATGATTTGGCTACTATGAAATCTGACAAGCTACTAGCACCAGATCATTTTGCTGTTAAGAGGAAGTATGGTTAATTAGCTAATCACGACATGCTTCTTTTCTCTATTAAAGTCTTATTTTTGATGCCAAAAGTAGTGTATTTCAAGAAACACCCAAACCAGATTTTCTTTGTACACTTAAAAAAAAATAGTGGTTTAGGTAGGCATTTAGCATAAACCAAACATTTTAGTCCCAGAGAAATAATAATAATAATAATAATAATAATAAGAATGTATACAGACCTTGTCATATATCAGGTTGTTTTTTTCGACCTTATAGGCCATTTCAATGTGATCTTTTGTCCTGTGGAATAGAGGCATTGCCAGTGACAAAGTGAAAAGTAGGGAAAACACAGAGAGAGGATGCTGCAAAACAATCATGATCCTAGTAAGGATGGTAGTGTTAAAAATATGACATCCTGTAGTTTCCAAATGTAGCTGGCAGGTGTCTTTATAACACTGAGATGATTTTGCAATTGAAGATGATTCACCTACTGTACACTGCAAAATGATTAATACCTCTATTTTTAAATACCTAAAGCCTCATTCTTCAAGCCTTACACTAAGTCGAACTCCCACAAAGAGTTCCACTGGCCTAAAACTACTGTCACATACAGTGGGGCCCATTAGGGCTAACACCATTGAAGTTCTCTATCCTGATTTTATACTGCCTCACACTTGGATAATCATTTATATCCATACAGCATGGGAGCAAAATGCAAAAGACCAGATTCTGATTTCAGTTAAATAAATCTGCAGTAATTCCACTGGCTAAAGTCAATGCAATCCACAAAACCTGTCACATCTCATCTTACTTTGACTTGACCTTGTTTGTCTTATTCCTAAGGAGACCAGTCTGTGGTGCCTAGGACTAGAAGGAATGATACCATATTGTTTTACACTTGTATTCAGTCCATTCCTATTCAGACAGGTACAAATCTATAGGGTTAATGTTTTACTTTTTTACCAAAACATCCTCTTATGTCATCTACAAAATTATGTTATAATGTTGGGATGTATAGAATGCCATCCTGAAACCTAACATTTTAGTTCTTTTCAAAGAATCCAAATCCAGCATTTAATGAGATGTCATTTGCTAAGACTAGATCTAGTTGAAGCTTTTCCTCACAAAATATTTTTCACTGATAGATGAAATTATTAAAAAAGACACTTTTCATTAATAATTATTAATCTTGTGAACACCTCTACATTTTTGTAATATTTTTCTGTAACGTGATATAACAACATTCTTATGGGGGTCATGATTGACCACAAGATGAACATGAG
>NW_017729032.1:29115014-29119365 GCF_001723915.1 Gavialis gangeticus
TAAAACATTACATTTTTTTGTACAGAAAAACATGCCTTGTTACAGAATTTTTCCCTAGTTTAGTAAGGTTTTTTAATCAAAAAAAGATTGCCATTGACAATTCTGGAAAATGTCATCAAAAATGGTATATTTTGAACTCAGCAAATCAGAGAGATTTTTGACATTTTTTTCTGGAATCATTTTCTTTGCTGCTAGGGCCTTCATAGAATCCTAGAGAAGTAGGACGGGAAGGGACCTCCAGAGGTCATCTAGTCCTGCATTTCTCAACCTGTGGGTTGTGACCCAAAAGTGGGTCACAAGAATATATGAAAGGGTCATGAACAAGCTTTAAAAATGGTTCAACAAACTTTAAAAATTTCTCCTTTAAAGGAGAAAAATGTTGGAAACTGGGTTTCCCCTTGCAGGATAGCAGAGTTCCAGCCTGCAAGGGGCTGCTTGGGGGTCCCTCATAGCCCCCCACTGCCCCACACACTGTGGGGTTGGGACCTGGGGGTGGGGGGCAGTGGGTCAGCAGTGAGGGGCACTGGCAGGTCCAGGGTGTTTTCTATTTAGACTATTTACTGAGTTGGGACTAGCCATCAATGTTAACAAATGGGTCCTGGTACAAAAAAGGTTGAGAACTAGTCCAGTCCCTGCATGAGGCAGGATCACCCTTATCCAAACCATCCTATACCAATCCATATAGTAAAACTATAGTCAACCCTCACACAACACAAGACATGACAACCTAACCTGCCACAGATAAAGCAGAGGGACCATGGCAGCCAGCATGCTGCTTCTGTAAAAGGTGGTTAATATACACTGAAGAGATCCCAGATAGAGGGCCAAGTCCTCTGCTACAGAGGAAGGCCAAAACTTCCATGGTCCATACCAGTTTGACTATAGGCTAAAATTCCTTCCTGACCCCAAATATGGCTGTGACGGGCTAGCTGGCAGTGACCTAGCCCAGGGGTTTTAAAGGGGTAAAAGATGATTGGAGGACTTGGGATTCCCTTTCTGCACCAGTCAGGCCCCAGAGACTCACCTCTCTTCCCCATGTCCTGATTGGCCCCTTGGGTCACCTGGAGGGGGATAAAAGGGGCAGCGTGGGCTGACTCAGGGGAGACCAGTGAGGGACAACAAGAAAGGAGCTTCACAGAGATGACAAGAGCTGAGCCAGTGGGGCAGGAGCAGTGCCCTGGAAGAGCCTGAAAGAGCAGGACCTTCAGGCAGCAGTGGGACCCTCAGCAGCGCGGCGTGTGGCTGGCAGGAGAGGCTCCCTGCTGGGCTCCAGGATCCCCTATGAGAGGTCTGCGGCCAGTAGGAGAGGCTCCCCCTGCTCCAGGAAGGATCTGAGCAGCAACCTGAGGGGTTCCCAGCTCTGCTTCCAGCTCCTCCAATCAGAGGCCAGGCAGCTGGATGTGAGGCCAGGGCTCTGGGTAGGTCAAGACCCCTAGCAGGCTAGAGCAGTGCTACTAGTGGTGGCTGTCTGGCAGTGTTTCTACCTACCACATGGAAGATCTTGGTTCAAGTCCCAGCAGTGATGATTTGGGGTGAGTGAGATAAAAAGAAGCAAATCTTCTTGCAGTGGAAAGGGGCCATTGTCTAAAAAGGTCCTATGTTGTTTTGACATTTTGAATTTTGTGCCTTTTTATATTTCACCAACCCATATTGTTTGTTCTGCTGTTTGTGTTTTATATTTTGTTAACCCTGTTTTTTGTCAATGATTGTAAGTGTCTAACCTTTATTGAATCCTGCCCCCTTGGGGCATTGTAGTGTCTACTGTACCCTGTGATTTATGCCTGTTATGTTCCCAGTATTAAAAGGTATATGGTTAAGTCCCCATTGGTGGTCTGGCTCTGCTCTATAGGGGGAGGAGAGTCCCTACACCTTCCACAGCGCTTGTGTACCTGCTTTGATCCCTTCAGTTGGAGAGGGGGTTCCTCTTGGAGTACCACCCAGGTTACATGGCAATCATAGAATCATAAAAAAATAGGGTTGGAAGAGACCTCAAGAGGTAATCTAGTCCAGTCCCCTACTCAAAACAGGACCATTCCCAGCTAGATCATTCCAGCCAGAACTTTGTTGAGCCAGACCTTAAAAACCTCCAAGGATGGAGAGTCTACCACCTCTCTAGATAACCTGCTCCAGTGCTTCACCATCCTCCTAGTGGGAAAGTTTTTCCTAATATCCAACCTAAACCTCCCTTGCTGCAATTTGAATCATTCTGAACCTGCAGGGGCAAGACGCTTTAGCCAGAAATCTCCAGCTTCAAGTCTCAACAGGGGCACTGACACATCCCAGCCAAAATCCCCAGCTGGGGTGGAAAACAAGGACTTCCTTATCAATACATGGGCTAACTGCAGACATTCACAGGGGTTAGGGGGAGATTAGATTGCATTAAAAATGGCCAGCTGATCTAACTTAGTTCACTCTGGTGTGGACCTTAAACTTAGACCCGGTTTTAGTGATTGGAAATCAATCTAAACCCATAACTTACAGAAGTTTTATGCACATAGACCGGTCTAAAATGCCAGAACCGAATCTAAAATAGACCTGGATCAATGGACACACAAAATTAATATAGATTAGACCAGTGTGTGGAACTTCAGTTCAGTTACCTGAGCAGCCCTGGGGTTGGTAAAGCCCAGCTGCCGGCCTCAGGCCTGGGGCTCTGCTTTTTCTACCTGTCCCTTGGCACTGGGATATTTTTAGCACCCCAGCTCCTTGTGCCCCACACCCCCATGCACCAACCAGCTCTCCACCAGCCCTCCATTAAGCAAGCCACTCTGTGATTTAATAAGTGTTCACCACTGCCAGGAGCTGAGGAAGTAAGTCCTGGTCGGGGGAGGGAATGGTAGGGTTGTGGGGGGCAGGTTCACTGGGGGGCTAAAAATAGCCCCATATCCCCCATGATGCTGCTAAAACTCCTGCCCCACCCTCCCTGAGAGATTGCACCTTCTCCCCCAATTGCTCCTGCAGATTGTGCCTGCCCTCCCATTCGCCTGTGAATTGTGCCTGCCCCCACATCACATCCATGAATTGCACCCACACCCATCCCCCTGCAGATTGCCCCTACCTCCCCATTCTCCCGCAGATCACACCTACCCCCTTTGCTCCCATGAGTCATGCCTGCCCCCACATTGCTCACATGGATTTTACCTTCCCCTGATCCCCCACTGGATGCTGTCTACCACCCTATCCCCTCAATCAGTCCCACAAATCCTGCCTACCCTCCAGTTCCCCTGAAGAACTCTAATACTCCTAGGCTGATTGCCCCATCCCTCCAAAAAGCCCCTGCTAGGCCCCCCCATCCACACTTATCTTAGATCCAGTGGCCTTTTTTAACAGGACTAATCCTCCCCTTAACTGCCTGAGATGTCTGTACTTAGCTTTAATAATTTCTTAACTACAGCATACATTTTTAATTCTTTCATTCTTTCTTCAGAAAAATAGAAATTACCAGAACAATAGAAACATGGAGATAGGTTCTCTCCTGTGAAGAATCTTTTGTATAATTTGGTGAAGCTTGAGTACACACTTTTGGCTTGAAACTGAGTCTAGTGGCACAGATCTGATCTGGATCAGAGCTTTTCTAAAGTGTGGTTCTGGGGTTTAGTTACAGAGCAGATTTAATTAAATTAGCAGAGGAATCTCACTTAAATAATACTCATGAGAAAATACACAACAGATACCTTTGATATTTTTGTTCATTTAAACAATCGCAGTAACTCAAATTTGCCAAGATTGTGAGTAATAGACTCTCTTTTCCATAGTCTGTTGCTTCATTAATTTCAAATTTTATTCCAGCAGTAAATCTATCTGGTTAACTTCCTAACATTTCTGGAGCATTTACAACTCTGTGCAATGTATTTAAATTCATGGATAGATAACAGATATGAACTAATCCGTAACTTACAGAAGACAAAAAATATACTCTTCTCTGAAAACAAATGAGAGCCATATTTGTCTACAAAAGGAGTTTTGTGAATTATTATAAGGGATCCTGGTTTTCTTTGTTTAAAAACCCCAATTCTCTGATAAAAAATCCGAGATTGTCTGATTAAAAAACCCCAAACCCAGCGTTTAATGAGATGTGGGGCTTTTAAATCAGAGAATCTTGGATTTTTTATCAGAGAATTTGGGATATTTAAACACAGAAAACCAGGATCCCTGATAACATAGGCAATGTGTAAGTGAGGCAATGCATAAGTGGGGCATGGGGGAGCACATGCCCCACCTGAGACTGGCCCTCATCAGCCAGGGAGTGAGGAGCGCTGGCTGGTACGCCACCCCCTGAGAAGTGTTGGCAGCACTTCTGGTTTTGCTGGTGGCACTTCTGGACCCCTTCCCCTGCCCGCCCCCCCCCCCC
>NW_017729032.1:29119443-29120677 GCF_001723915.1 Gavialis gangeticus
CCCCCCCCCCAGTCAGCACTCAGCCACTGGTGTACCCCCCAGAGTCAGGAGGCATCAGTTGTCCATGCCTGATAATAATTAAGTATACAATGCCAAAAAATGGATCTCTCTCTATATATTGGTATCAGTTGAACACAATGGTTTATTGATATATGTACAATTTTAAAGCAGTTTGGAAGCCTGCTGGTGCCTCAATCATTATAATAAATTCTAAATAACTGTATATTTTGGTGTATGATTTGGGTTTTTTTATCATGGTAAATCAGAGCTCCTCCTGCCCCCTTCAGTCACCAGGACACAGGTCCAGCTGTGATGGGTCCCCCCCACCCTGCTTTTTGGTGCTGAGCAGTAGGGGTGTGTGAAGCTTTGGTCACTGATTTGATTCAGAGAAGATTTGGCCCAGTCTGGCAGCTGAATCATACAATCCAAATCAAATTGGAAGACCCATTCAATGCTTCAAATTGATTTGAAGCATCCAAACTGATTCAGGAAAAGATTCAGAAAAAGATTTGGCAATTCAGGGATTCAGAAAAGGCGGTCATGTGGGGAAACAGAAACTGAGAAGAGGGAGGGGGGGAGGAGAAGGGCAAAGACTGCTCTGATATTGACATCTGTAGCTGGCCAGTGACTGTGATCTTCCCCTGAGTTCTCTTCCAATCACAGTGCTCTGGGGCAGGGATGTAGAAACAGCATATAGGGCTCTGTGTGAAGCCTTTCTCTCCCTTTTGTGATCTATCTCTGTCTGGAAGCAACAGCATGTGAAAGGTACTGGCTGTAGTGGCTGGCTTCCTAGTCAGTCTCTTGCTAGTCTCTCTTCTTGGAAAGGATTGGTGGATATACACCTTTCCAATATATTACAGATAGAAGATATATTACAGATAGAAGATACAGTACACACAGAAGATATTGTAAACAGGTAGAAGATATATGGCACACAGAAGATTGACTTTTATTAGTAAATGTTTAGGATTGGGAATCCAGAAAAAAGATGACAAAGCTGATATGGAAATACAGAGCACCCAAGCAAGGGACTAACAATAGAGGGATGGGGATGAGGAGGGGAGCACAACTAGGTTACAGGAGATACAATGTTAACCAACAAAGCCCAGGGGTGGGGGGTGGAGGAGGGGGGAAGAGGAGGGAGGGTGTTCACGACGCTGAGAGAGAAAGGAGATAGATACACACAAACCCGTTACAATGGTCCGCAATGGTGGAGGAAGTGGTTCGGAGGAAG
>NW_017729032.1:29125677-29126970 GCF_001723915.1 Gavialis gangeticus
TCAGTCCATATAGTCTTGTCGCGGGGGTCCTCTTTGGGTGGAGTGGGGTCATCAGTGGTTGAAGAATCCTCTTGGAGTGAAGTGAAGGGGGGTGCGGTTCAGGTGGTCCCCTCCGCATCTGGTCTGCCAGCGGCTCGTCTGGTGGGGTCGGAGTACTGGCGGTGGCCCGTGATGTGTTCCACGTAGCTGTCGTGGGACTGATGGATGGTGTTGGACACCATGAGGCAGCTCATCAGCTTGGCGTAGCGGCGGGAGACATAGCAGGCATGCAGGACGCTCTCGTTGCTGGGGTCCCAGGCTCTGAGCATTCCCACGATGAACACGTCAATCGTCACATCATAGCCGCGGCCCCTCAGAGTGTTGGCCAGCGGGGTGTACTTCTCCCACTTGTGAGCCCGGGCGTCGGTGAAGGCTTGGCGCCGGTTCTCGAAGGGGATGGTGAGGTCCACGATCACGACCTTCTTGGCCTCTTTGTCGGTGATGACGATGTCGGGTCAGAGCTGGCTCTCACAGTCTGGGATGGTGCAGTTCACGGACATCTCCCCCACCACGGCTGGGATGGCCCTCACCAGGTGGTCCTGGACAGCGTTGTGGTGGTGCTGCCAGGCTCTGGCATGCGGCTTGCAGCTGCACAGCACATGGGGGAGGGTCTCTGATATATTACACACACACACACACACACACACACACAAGATATATTACACAGGCGCACATTTTCCAGCACAGCAAACATTTTGAAGCATGCTGGAAAGGCAGGTGCCAGGTCCTCTGGCAGGGGTGGGAGAGGGGATAGATGGGGTAGAGGGACAGCTGCAAGTCCCACCCCCCCCACAAACATAGATGCAGCATCTTTCCTGGCAGAAATGAGTCTTATTCTGCCAGTGGGAACAAGGAGGTGGGAGCAGTACCTGTCCCTGAACCTGCACCAAGTCCACTACTCCAAGAAATAGCCCCAGCACCAGCATGACAGTCTCCTCCACCCCAATTTCAGCTCTCAGCATCAACCTCCCAGTGCCAGAGGAGGAGCTTGATCTGGAAGCATGGATTCTGAGTGCCATAGCTATGGAAATTCTGCAGAAGGAGGGGGAATCTGAGTTTGTGCTCCACACCCCTCAAAGTTCCTGTACAGGCAGGTGTCTTCTGAAAGGCACTTCAGAGGAGGTTGTGGGGGCAGGTGGCTTAGCTTCCTCTGACATTGTGCCTCTGCCTGCTGAGGAACAGGAAAAGGCAGGATCCTCACCCTCAACCCAGCAGCGTGGGGGGGGGGGGGGTAGTGTAGCGTATTGTAGTGTG
>NW_017729032.1:29126980-29131188 GCF_001723915.1 Gavialis gangeticus
GGGGGTGTAGTGTAGCGTATTGTAGTGTGAGATCATTTTGAGTTGGCAGTTGATACCAGGTATGCTACCTGCCAGCACTGACCAAGGAAGATCAGCTGGGGCAAGGACATGAAACATCTCAGGAGGCAGCACCCCCTTGCCCTTGTTCCTTCTCAGCCTGGCACCAGCAGAAGCATGCCCAAAAAGAAGTCCCCCTCTCACTCCAAAGCCCCCATCCCCACAAAGCAGAGGCAGGCTACGCTGGACCGGAGTGGGAAAAACGCAGACAAAGGCAGGTGCATTGCAAGGACGAGTGAGGTCACTCAGAGCATTGGGGAGATGCTTGCTCTGGATGGCCAGCCCTTCTCTTTAGTTGAGCAGGCAGGGTTCAGGCAGCTCATGGCATCATGGAGCTTGTGGCCTCATCCTACCAAGTGCCCACACTCACCACCTTTAGCAGGACAGTGGTGCCTTCCCTGTATGAGGCATGCAGGTAGTACTTGAGGGAGGAGCAGCACAAGGCAGGTCTGCCAGTAACCTTGCACTTCACCTCCGACATCTAGAGCCAATATGGTCAAGGCAGTCTGTGATGCCAACTTTGTTGACATCCACTGTGTGGCACACAAGTTTCGTCTCATAGTCAGGGATGCCTTGGAGCGGGACAGGGCTCCCCATGATGGTGCTGTCATTACCACAACCAACCAGGTCATTTCAAAATGCAGGAAGCTTGTAAGCTATTTCCACTGGAGCATTAAGGGAGGCAAGATGCTGTGGGAGAAACAGGCAGAGCTGAGCATCCCACAGCACAAAATCATGCAGGATGTGGAGACTCAGTGGAACTCCACATACCTGATGCTGGAAAGGCTGGTTGAGCAACAGAAGTCCACCCATGAGATGGCCTGGCTTGGGGAGATTGGGATCAGTAGCCCCTTTAATAAAACTGAGTGGGATACCATCTCCCAGATCTTCAAGCACCCACTTTGAACACCTTCAAGAAAAATTTGGATGCTTATCTTGTTGGGAACCTATGATCCCTGCTGACTTCCTACCCCTGGGGCAGGGGGCTGGACTCAATGATCCTCCGGGGTCCCTTCTAAACCAAATGTCTATGAAATCTTGGTGGTCCTCAAGCCATTTCTTGAGGCCATTGAGACCCTCAGCACTGGTGATACCCTCCTTAGCTAGGTGATCACCATAGTGAAGGAGCTTGAAAATCAAATGGAGAAGTTCCAGGGGCTAAGGCAAGCCGCTTTCACCAGAGGTACAGGAACTGGTGAAGCAGCTGAAGGAGAGTGTCAAAAAATGGTTGGCTCCATTGCAGTCCAGTCCAGTCCATGTGTTGGCTAGCATGTATGACCTAAGGGTGAAGGGAAGCATCTGCAGCTGCAAAACGCTCTATCACTGGACAGAGGTGCTGGTGAACAGGGTCAGAGAAGCAGAAGGGCAGAGGCAGGGGGACATAGAAGAGGGGTATCCACTGTCCCATGCCAGCACTCCAAGCATGAGCCAATCTTCTCCACCACAGATACTGCCAATGTGGGCCAAGGGCATGGCTTTAAAGGTGGGGTCCAGAGGCACCAGACCTCACCATCTGGCAGGTAACACAGAGACCTTCATGGCTACTTATCTCACCAAGCACATAAAGCCACTACAATGCAACCCCTTGGCCTATTGGGTAACCTGCAGCCAGATGTAGCAGGATCTGGCCATGGTTGCCTGGGAACACCTTTCCTGTCCACCGACCAGTGTTCCAAGTGAAAGGGTGTTCAACATTGCCGGGGATGTTGTGATACCCCACCACACTTTCCTTGGATCCTGGTTTGGTGCAGCAACTGGTGTTGTTCAAGGTGAAGTTTCCACTGCTGGGGTTCCACAAGCTCAACCTGCAGATGGAGTGAGTGTCACCCTCCTCACTCTGCACCTATTTGCTTTTTTTATTTTCCTTGACAACCATTTAATGCCCCACTCTCAGAGCTAGAGATGGCATTTTTTCACCAGCCAGCAGGGGAAGAACATTTGCCTGCTGAGCTCCAGGATGAACTTGGAGGTATGAGCTGGGGCTATAGAGAAGGAGGAGGCCCCAGGTCCTGGTCATGACTTAAAACTGCACCCTGCCAGGGTAGGGAGGCCTGGTGGGACTGCTGGTGGCATGGCAGCCCCAGGAAATGCCAGAAGTGCTAATTTCCCTGGTGAAAGGTCGGTAGGGGGCACTTGAAAACCTTCAGCCACCACACGCATGTACAGCCCTGGCTGGGGAAAGCCTAGACCTGTAAAATCTTTGTGAGGCCTGAGGCTTACTGGTTGCAGTGGAGTTGTGAGGCTCCAGGTGAGCTTAGCTACCTGGGTTGCCAGCTGTGAGGCATGGGCCGCAGCGTAGGGAAGGTATGGAGCTGCGGAATGTATGTTACCCCTAGACATCAGGGACCTAAATGGGCAGTCTCTCACCTGGGTAACATCTGAATCAGTTTTCCATCAAGGTGTGGCAGGAGAAAGAGGGGCGGGTGGTTGGCCCAGAAACAGGTGGTCAGGCCAAGATCTAACCAGCACTAGGAAGGCCCCCTGTTACAGGCTGGCATCCCTGCTGCATTCATCCCACTCTGCCTTAACACACACAAGACAGACAAGGTTCTTTGGGTCAATCTTTTCTTAGACCAACTGAGTAGTTGAAGAAATATATCTTGGTAAGCTTTTGGGTTTAAAAGCCCTTTGTCAGGCTGAGGAAGCATCTGCAGTTCGTGTGTGTGCTCTTCCTGGATAGAATGAATAGTAAAGAAGACAGAGGCTGGGCTGCAGGCAAGAAAGCCAGTCAATGAAAATCCAGATTGAGGTGTCAGGGCATGAGACACAGGCTGGGGGGTGGTGGAGGGGAAAGGGGGATGTAGCAGCCAGGTAAAAGTGGAGAGGTACCTGGGGAGTCAGACGTCAGGAAGGTTATAGTGTATTATAAATCTAATGTCTATATTGAGTCTATGATTTTTTATATCCAGTAGATTTATGAAGTGAAGTTTGTAGGCTGGTCTACAAAAGGAGTTTTGTAGGATCCCTTTGAGGATCAGGACTCAGAGATTGGAGAGAGTGGTTTCCTTGTGAGAAATGTGTCCCCACTGGCAATTGGGAGTGCTTGTCTTTAATAGATGTCTGGTGTGCATTAATTCTGATGCACAGTTGTTGGTTGGTCTCTCCTATGTATTTTCCATCAGGGCATTTGGTGCACTGGATGAGATATATAACATTTCTGGAGGTACAGCTGTAAGATCCAGGAATGGTGATGGTTCTGTTGTGGGGTGTAGGTATTGTGGGGGTACTGTAGATATGTTGGCAGGTTTTGCATTTCTTATCATGGCATGATCTAGATCCATCCGGTGTGTTTTGGGCTCTGGAAAATTTGCTTCTGGTGATGAGGTTAGTGAGGTTTGGTGCTTGTTTGAATTTACAAGCCTCTGGCTTCTTTACTATTCATTCCATTCAGGAAGAGCATACACACAAACTGCAGGTGATTCCTTAGCCTGATGAAGGGTTTTTAAACCCCAAAGCTTGCCAAGATATGTTTATCCAACTATTCAGTTGGTCTAATAAAAGATATCACATATACTCAAAGAACCTTGCCTACCTGTACCTTAGACCAATACAGCTACAACCAGAAACCCAGTTAACACACATACACAACATGAGTTTTGCTTTCAACAGTTTGAGGTGAATTTTCACAGAAGCCCTTGCACTTCTCTCTTTGAAACCTGGCAGACTTCATGCCCTCAGAAGGGGCTACTATATCTGCTGCTTTCATTCTGCTCTGTCTTAACATACACACAACAAGAGTTTTGCTTTCAGCAGTTTGAGAGGCACTTTTACAGAAACCCGTGCACCTATCTCCTTGAATCTTGGCAGGCTTCATGCCCTCAGAAAGGCCTACCATCCCTGCTGTTTTTATCCATTGTGCAAAAAAAATGACAAAGTTATATGTATTTTAGTGATTCCCCGTTATAGTCTATGGCCAAATCACCGAATCACAATGAATCAGTGCCAAATCTTTCGAATATGATTTGGCCGAATAGACCTGGGACAGTGATCTGAATCACCAAATTGAATTACTGTCCCCCAAATTGGCTGAAACCAAATCTGAATTGAATACTGGCCACTTTACACAGGCCTACTGAGTAGCCCTGATATGCCAGTGTCCTGCCCCCTTACTGCCTCCCCACTTGCATTCATGGAAAAGTATAATAATTGTA
>NW_017729032.1:29136832-29164003 GCF_001723915.1 Gavialis gangeticus
AGAAGGCTGAGGGGGGATCTAGTGGCCTGTTACAAACTAGTCAGGGGGGATCAGCAGGCACTGGGGAAGTCCCTGTTCCCCCAAGCACGGCCAGGAGTGACCAGGAATAATGGTCACAAGCTGGCAGAGGGTAGATTTAGGCTAGATATCAGGAGGCGCTACTTCACGGTCAAGGTGGCTAGGATCTGGAACCAACTTCCAAAAGAAGTGGTGCTGGCTTCTACCCTGGGTACTTTAAGAGGAGGTTAGATGAACACCTTGCTGGGGTCGTTTGACCCCAGTAATCTTTCCTGCCATGGCAGGGAGTTGGACTAGATGATCTACTCAGGTCCCTTCTGACCCTAGAAACTATGAAACTGTGAGTACCTCTGGAGGGCCCAGCCAGCAGGCCCCTTTCCCCCCCGGTTGGCATGCCCCTCCCAACCCCCATTGTTGCTAAGCTACTGCATGGACCCCATTCAGCATCTGGTCACTGTCATGCCACCCACCTCCTAACTAATGTTGAGAGTTGTCTATGTGTGTGTGTCTCCAATTTAACTGGAACAAAGGCAGACAGAACAGTGTCCACTTCGGGCTTTTTGGAAGTAATCAACAAGTCAACTAGTAATGTCCCTCCAATTCTTCCTTACAAATGCTTTGTAAAAAGCTGCTTAAGAAGAGCTTGAACTAATGAGACAAAGGCTTTGTTTTCTTGATGGGCTGATAAGCTTTGTGTTTTGATAAACTTCCTGATGGCTTCTGGCTTGCTGTCAGTGTTCAATGGGGAACAGAGAGAGGTAAGGAATCATCTAGTTTGCAATGAATGCAGTGCCTATCAGTTTGCTGCAGAAAGTATGAAGAAGCAGGGAGAGGGAGATTGAAAAGCTTAATATCATCAACAGATGCATGCAGTCCACAGAAGCTGTCTTTCCTCCCACACTCACCCTTTGCCTCAGAGTGCTAGGGGCTGGGGGCTGGCAACATTCCCCACCCCTTGAGCAGTGAGTTGGGGAGGGGAAGCCTAATGAGGGTTCCTTCTCCCCCACTCCCTCACCTCCACTCCCAGCACACCCTGGCTGAGGACTTAAACCCTTTATAGACCTGGTCTGTGACTGGTAAACTGTCTACACTTACAACTCTACAGAAATTCCATGTACACAAATTGATCTAAAAATTGTGGAGCCCAGTTTAAGATAAACCTGGATCTATGTAGTATCAAACTTACTCAGTTTAGGTCAAACTGGTGCATGGAAGTGTCTTGTATAGCCCTGGGGCTGGAAAAACCCAGGCCTGGGACTGCTCTTTTCATTGCTCCCTCCCCACACACTGGGTTATTTTTTGCCTCCCCAGCCCCTTGCCCCCCACCCGACCAACTCTTTCAACCCCCACAAACTGCTCAGGGTTCAGCCACCTTTATCAGCATTTGCCTCTGCTGGAGCTGAGCAAGTAAGGGGTGGGAGGGATGGGGGTATAGTTTTACTGGATTGGGATACCCACTCCACCCATGGGTTGCACCTGCCCCCCCCACCTCTGGGTCACACTGCCCCCCCTACCAATAGATTGTGTCTACTCCCCCACCCCACCTGTGGGTTGCACTGGCTCAACCCCCCACACCTGCAGGCTGTACCTGCCCAGCCCACCCTTATTGGTCATGCCTCTCCCCATTCGCTGGCAGACCCCCAACCTCCCACTAGCCTCCCCCATCCTGACTTACCTGATATTGGGCAGCCATTTTGAATTGATCTAACCTCCCCCTAATGCCCCCGAATTTTTCTACTTAGCCCACATGCCCAAGTTACACAGCAAGGCAGAATGGACATACTAAGGATTGGTGAGCCATTTGTTTTCAGATCACTGTAGACCAGAGGCTCCTCTCACTTGCAGTGATGCAAATCCATTTGGCCAGATCCTGTCCCCTGTTGCTAAAATGGAGTCCAGACTAGCAGCACATCTCTAGAAATGCAGTCCATGATTTTTAGTGGCACATCTACAGAAATGTACCATTGTATGTGATACCTTTGGCCTTAAATAGTCACTGGTCATGTCTACATGAGTGGCAGACTACACAGTTGTTACTGCACAGTCATTCAGGACTTGAAGAAGCAAGTACCATCACTGCACATTTTTTTTCTGATGCTGCTGCTCAGTATTGTCACCATGTGTTTAGTGCCTAACAATGCTACTGTATAGTAGTAACAAGCTGTGGTGCAGTAGCTTGTTGCTACTGTGCCGTAGCATCTCATGTAGATGCATCAAGACTCTTAGAAACAGGGACCATCATATAGGACCCCTTCTTCCTCTATTTCGTTTTAGCCCAATGACTCTTCCCCTCTTAGACATCCAGTAGTCCAGCTTCTGGGGTTGGGGCATGGGATGGAAGGTACTGAAAATCTTGCCCCAGAACTCTGGGGATTAGGAAACTTAGCTGGGATATAAGAAGTGTGGGTCCAAATGTCCTGAGACTAAGGGGGCCTAGAACCCAGGTGTTCATTATCCTGGGTGACTTCTCTAATAGCTATGTTATTTTAGGAGGAGAAGTAACATCTTTGGTAGGTAAATGCAGTTGGCCTCATAGTCACAGGCCTGCTAAGATGCATATGCATCATACAGTGAGGAGAAAGTAGCATTCTGACCAGACAGAGATTAAAATTTTCCACTGAAGGATCCATGCCTCTCTTGGGTAAACAGCAATCTGTTTCAGTGCTGTCTAAGTGCTGCCCACTGAAACAGGAGAGATGCATGGCTCTGTGGAAAAGTAGACTGCCTGAACCACCCCCGCTCTGTGCCAGACGGACCTTTACTTCGAGAGGATTCTTCAAGCACGTACGACCCTGCTCCACCCGAAGACGACCCCCGCGATGAGACTCTATATGGACTGAGACACTTCCCTCGAACCACTTCTTCCACCATTGTGGACCATTGTAACAGGTTTGTGTGTATCTATCTCCTTTCTCTCTCAGCATTGCAAACCCCCTCCCTCCCCTTCCCCTTTTCCCCCATCCCCCACCCCTGGGCTTAGTTGGCTAACACTGTATATCCTGTAACCTAGTTGCATTCCCCTCCTCACCCCCATCCCTCTATTGTTAGTCCCTTGCTCAGGCGATCTGTATTTCCCTACTGGCTTTGTCATCTTTCTTTTTGGATTCCCAATCCTAAACATTTACTAATAAAAGTCAATCTGTTCTTCTAGGCCATATAAGTTTGTTGGCAGCTATGCAGTTGACATTTAGTGGGTGAACTAGAATTCATCCTACTGCATGCTAAAAGTTGGCAGACTCAGACAAACTAGTGGAGGTATGAAGCTGCATGTTCTTTCTCTAACTTCCAGTAATTTTAGTCTAGCATGCACCTTAGTAAAAATCATTCAGACTATCAACCAAAGAGAACAAGTAATTTACACTTTTCAGTTTTAATGAAAATTACAACACACTCATTTATTTTGCAAAAAACTGAAAGAACAATTATTCCTTGCATCAGTCAGTTCTATATAAAATACTTTATGTATAAATATTTACACAGCTGGCTGGCACTGTGGTAATGCGTCATTACGATTTCTTATACCTTTGTGGCTTTGGACAAGTCTCTCAAATTCTCTTAATCAATTTCCTCATCTGTTTGTATGACTTTTTAGGATTACTCAATACAGTCTGCTAAATTTAGTAACTTATTTTAGTATTGCATTGAACAACTGCTTATCGGCATACCTGATATTTTGGGACTGTATTTTCAAATGGGCCCCAAACCAGCTTCCATTATGTTTTTATAGAGCTAAGCATATACTGATAAATACTCAATTGCTCCCAGCATGCAGAAATTGGAATCAGTATGCACAATTCTGGTTTATAATGTTCACACACAAAGTCACTAGAATGTAGGATGAGAAACTAAAGGGCTCATTTTATATACTGCAGATACCTGGGAATGAAATTATATGCTGCATCTTTTGTATAAATTTCCAAGCTGAGAGACAGGCAGAGAAGATAGGCAGGTTCCAGAATGATTCTAGATTGTTCTGTTAGCCAAAAAGGACACTTCTATAGTTTAGCCTGAGCAGAGGCCAGGTGACATCTCTGAGTTTTCCAAAACTGCCTATAAGTGTTTTCCAGAATTGCTACAGTATTATTGGCCTACAACAATCAAATACAGGCAGTCCTTGACTTACAATGTTTTGAGTTACAATGTTTTGCACTTACAACATTTATAAATTGATGCCCTGTTTCAACTTTATGATGTCAGGTTCGACTTACAACACTTGATCCGATGCAACGCCACACCAGCGAACAAGTTCGCTGCATCGCTTATCTCCCTGGAGAACATTTGTCCAAACTTCCTTGGACACTTTCTTTAAGAAAGCAGACAAATCTCCAGAGAAACCTGCGTCCAAGACTCCTGAGAAGACTCCGGCCAATAACTCTTCAAAGACTCCAACCGAGAGCCTTTCAAAAAGTCCAGGAAAGCCAACTCAAAGTAGTGCTTCCAAATCAATATGGTTGCTATTTACAGTATAAATACATTAATGTAGCTATATTATTTATCTATAATTGATTGAGTACAAATTTCTGGGGTATTTTTGGTGCAAATAGGGTATCAGGCCTTGATTCAGGAACCAATCCCCCATTTATAACATTGTTTCTTATGACAAAATTGGCTCCAAGTTACAACATTTCAACTTAAGATGCAGTTTTCAAGAACCAATTGTGTCGTAAGTCCGAGGATTGCCTGTATTAGCATGTTCCAACATCAGGACTTCTAAAAGAGTCTTCCTAGTATAGCTGTAGGCAGCCTTGCACAATATCTGTACTGGAAAAACTTTTGCTGACTGGAGCAGGTTCATAGTACTTCAGGGGACAGGATAAGATTTTAAAAAGGAGCATCTGGAGAAATGGTCAGAAATAAATAGAATGCCATTCAAAAGGAAGTTCAAAGTACTACAGTCAGCTTCACAAATATATGGTGAATGGTTGGATAGGCAGCAGTTATGCAGAAAAGGACATGAGGCTTATCACAAACTGCACATGAACAATGTCATGCTATTAAGAAAAAGCAACTACCACACTGGGATGTATAAACAGGAGTGATGTATGTAAGATACAGAAAGTAGTTCTTCTACTGGTAAGGCCTCAACTGGAGTATTATGTTCAAGTTTGGGCACGATATTTCAACAAAGATGTGGACCAGATGGAGAGATTTCAGAAGAGAACAAACAAAATGATCAGAGGTTTAGGAGACTTGACCTATGAGGAAAAATTGAATGAATTGCATTTTAGTTTGGAAATGAGAAGACTGAGCACAGATAGTCGTCTTCAATAGGCCTGTGTGAAGCGGCTAGTATTCACTTTGGATTCAGATTCGGCCAACTTGGGGGACAGTGATTCGATTCAGTGATTCGAATCAGTGTCCCTAATCGATTCGGCTGAATCTGATTCAGAGATTCAGCTGCTGCCGAATCAGACGAATTTCCGAATCAGTCCCGTCCCTCGCCCCCTCTCAATGGCTGTCCCACCTGGACCCTGCTCCCTGCTCTTTGGAAAAAAAGCCCCCATTCGCTGGTTCCTGCCCAACACTGCCACACACCACATGGGATAGTTCCATCATGACCCCCCTGACCCCTGCCCGTTCTTCCAACCCCAGCCCCCGTGGCTGCCCTGCCCACTCCAGCTCCCAGCCCTTTATAAAACAACCAAATAAAAAACCCTGGACTCATTGGCTCCTGCCTGGTGGGAGGGTGTGTGTGTGTGCAATCCCTACTGCCCCCCACTGCCTCATGCTACATGGGGGAGCTCTTCCACAAGCCCCTTGAAGATCCAAGGCCTCTGCAGCAGCTGGTGAGTGTGGGGTTTTGGGTTTTTTTGTCAGGGGATGCTCAGGGGGGCTGGGGTAGGAGGCAGGGGATGGAGCCTGGTAGGGGTCTCCCCATGGTCCCTTCCCCCTTCCTCCAGCCCCCCTCTCCCACCCCCTACTTACCAGCATGGAGTCCAGGTCCAGCTCCCTGCTGCAGTGAGGAGGGACTGCCCGAATTGCCGAAGCTCTCCAAATCCTTTCCAAATTGATTTGGAGAGCTTCAAATTGATTTAGACCTTTTAATTAGCCCCCGATTTGATATGGATCTGCAGATTCAGCCACTGAATCAGGCCGAATCTCCTATGAATCAAATCAGCACCCGAAGCTTCACATCGCCTAGTCTTCAAATATGTAAGGGTTACTGCAAAGAGGAACTATGTTCCATCTGTCTCCTGGAGACAGGACAAAAGGAAATGGAATTAAATTGCAACAAGGAAATTTTAGGTTAGACACCACAAAAGACTTTATTACTATACGGGTAGTTCAGCAAGGGAGTAGATTACCTGGAGAGGCTGTCAAATCTCTGTCACTGGAAGTTTTTAACAGCAGACTGTCAGGCATGGTTTAGGTGTACTTGAGTTTATGTTGGCACAGGGGAGCAAACTAAGTATTAATGTCCCTTCCAGTCCTTTTTTAATATGCTTTTGTTAGTGGTGAACAGAGAGCTTCATGTAGGGGGGGAAATGAATGTTGAGTCGTCTTATGCTCATAGTGTTTAAACAAGCCTTTTGTGCTTAATTAGGTAATTATTGCAGGCTGCAGGAAATTCCAGAATTTGCTGCTGTAAATCTATAGACTGTATCATGATTGTTTATTGTTCATATTCATGCAATATACAAATCTCCCAGTGTTGCTTCTTGCTAACTTTCTTCCTTTTTGTATTCTTGTGACAAAGTATTTCACAGAACTCACAGATTTCGTTGAAATCTGACAGGTCTGTACCATGAGCACTTCTGCTGTGGCCTCAAACTTGAGATCTCTGGGCTATCAATCAAGTGTGTCAGTACTTCAGCCTACACTTGCTAACTGAATAGTTGTGTCATTTCTGTAAATAATCTCATGCACAAAGCAACACAAAATAAGATATAGTCTGTAGGATGAACAAATTTGTTCAGACATCCCTTCTGCCATTAATAAAAGCTGGGCTGATGACAGGTGCGAAAGCATAGACATCAGTAGTGCCAACTTCCCTGTACCATTCTGTCTCATTTGACATGGTAGGGACATTTCTAGCAAAGCACTGTAGTTTTTCCTTCACATTTTTTAGGGGTGTCTCTGGTGATACCAGCAGGAGGAGTCAGTTCATATCAGTTACAGTTGTAGTTCTCTCACTGGAGCACCTGGCCATTGAACAATTTATTTCACATGGGCCACTGAAGACTGGTCAGAAAGGATTTCTTATTTAATTTAATTTAGAATTAATTCTATCTATGGACAGACTTACAAAATTCATGTGATCAGGACTTTCTAAGATGAGACTGCTACACTTTCCAATACTGTAGTAACGTATTTATTTTAATAGTTTTCTGGGCTAAGCTATAACATTCACCCTGCAAAATGTTCTTCTCAGGGGAAACATTCAGTTCTTCTCAGGAAACATTCAGTTTCTTCCACCTTCACTTGTGATCTGTCTCAGCGTTTGTTTAGCAACCAATCCAGGAACTGGCTTTCACAATATTAACCACATCTTCCTTCTCTCTGTCATATTTATAAGCTTTAGGGCCAGAAAAGAAGTAAATGAATCCTTAAAAAAAAGGAAATACTGGTTATAGAAACTAACTTTTTGTAACTTCCCTCTTGTAATACAATACTGTACATGTATTAATAGATGTGTATCAGGCTGTTTAATTCATTTTTTGACAGTTGTTTGACTTTCAGGGTATATGAGTAGATTACAGAAGCACTTAAAATACCAACCATTTCTGGGGATTCTCTTTTTTTTAAGAGTTAAAGCAGCCACTGTGACATGATGATGTGTGACGAATGGCACCTTTAGACCTTGAGGTTTCTAAAATGACAGACTCAAAATCAAGCAGTGTTTTTATTGGTTATTTCTATAAGTCCAGAAGATCCACCAGGATTGGGCCCTGAAGGTTAGGGACAGACATTACACATAAACTGGTTTAAGTGATCAGAAATGCATTTAAACCTGTAACAGAACAGATGTTTAGTACACATAAACCAGTTTAAAAATGGCTGAAACCGGTTTGAGATAAACCTGGTTGAATGTAGTATCAGACTTAACTGATTTGGCTGAAACCAGTTTATGCTATGTCTGTCTCAGACCTCTTACTGGTTTAAGATAAACCAGACTCCCCTAGCATCCTGGCATACGCTTTGGGCTGGGTGGGGCTCTTTGCTCCACAGCAGGGCTGGCCCCTCCCTTCTGCTCCCTGGTTGCAGGTCCGGCAGAGACTGCAAGCTTCTCCCTCCCCTCCTCCTCACCACTCCCTGCTAAGCAGGACTTCCACCCTCCCACTTGCCTTGATGAGAAGTGTCTGTGTATTAGCTAGCAGGCCACATGCTGGCTATGATCTGTGCTGAGTCAACAGGTAGAATCAACCAGCAGAATCAACAGGTAGCTGGTAATGTCCCTCTGTTATTTTCTTAATGGATTGGTAAACACTGAGTTAAGGGTGATAAACACTGTGTTACCAATTCCCTGATGGGCTAATCAGAGCATCCTTCTGGGGTCTAGCCATGCCCCCCTCAGCCCAGTATTGTGGAAGGGAAGGGAGGGCTGCTCTAGTGCCCCCACCCCAGCTTCTAGCCTAAGCCACTGCAGGCACATGTGTGCATGCCTGGGATGTCTGTACAGTTAGAAAGTGATTTATTCTAGCCAGGTTAGACTAACTTGCAAAGATTGAATTAATTCAGGCTCAGGCTTTGTGTATGTCTGTCCCTAGCCCAAGAGGGCTGAATATTTTCATGTGCCAGAGCACAAAATAGGCCAGAACATGGAGTACATCTACATGTCAGTCCCTGCTGTGGCTGCAGTGTAGTGTGGGACACCTGATCTAGCTTTAAACTAGTAGCCAGCAGCATGTTGTTCAGAGTGAGCCAACCACTTGAGAGTTTATTCTACTGCTTGGGCAGGTTTTAAAGTGGTTACAGTGCAGCTAAACTACTACCAGTACCAAAACTAGATAGCTTAAACTTCACTGGGTATATTGGCATGGGACTGCACTAAAAGGCATTATAGTAAAACCACCAGTATATTTTGTCTCTGTTATTAGGAAGAGTTTTACAATAATCATTGTGAAATAAACATCAGCAGACATAACTCCTAGATACAGTATCTACTATGACTCAGTGCTGAAGCAATTGATTGTGGCCTAGAAGGCATAATGAGATATGAGTCTGTTTGACTGGGTATGGACATATAAGCTTCTTAGTAGTACTTAGCATAAATAGCTTATTGGATGTACCTTATAGTTGTTACTATATATTTGTTTTGTCATTGTATTGGTTGTTCTTTGCTGCTTTCAAGCTCTTTACGCTAGCAAATGTCTATTAATAAATTACATGTTGATAAAAAATTATTTCATTTTCTGCTGCCAATGGGTTACTTGTGTAAGGGCCAGGAATTTGACAGTTTTACATTTCAGCACTATTGTGCCTGCAGACCATGTCAGCATAACCAAACTAGCTTGCCTGAGAAGCTGAGTAAACATTGTAATAGTTAGCTTGTGCTAAGGTTTGTGCTGTCACGGATGCACTTAGTATCTTAGCTAGTTTAAAACCAGTTCATCTCTGTCTAGACAAGCTGCAGTCACTGCTGTGTAACCTTACTGTTGGGACTGAACCTGTGACTTTTAACTGTAAAGCACTGACCTTTAAATTAGGATCAAACTCCATTTGCTATGACCAGCAGTAGGATGTTGTCTTCAACATAGATCAGCTACTTTGTGCATATTGCAATTACTCTAACAATGAAGCCAAACATAAATTATGGTATTTTGGGTTAGAATTCTACTCCTTGCACTTCTGATTTGTAGAGTTTACTTCATTCTGTGTCTGAATAGCCTCTTTTTTTATTTGCATTCAAAGAATATTTAGCTTTACTTCAATTAACAAAGATACATGATATTATAAAGATAACTAAGATGTCACAGTTCTTTTACTTCCACATTTTTCTAAGAGAAAATTTAAGAGGGAACACTAAAGAATTTCAAAATATATAAAAAACTAAATGAAAAAGCTCATTTAAACTGAATATCATATCCAAGGGTTTGTAATTAATACAATACTTTAATGGATCTTTAGAGTATCTTCAAGTTGTGCACTTTTAGATCAGTGGAAGATCTGGGCATATGTTCTTTACCCCCGCTGGCATACACCAGAATGATCTCTGAGGAGTGATTGACAGGCTTGTGTCCATTTTCTGTGTGTGTGAGTGGATCTATAGATAAATACTCACCGTTCACTTCCACTGCTGCATCTATTTTCCCTGTGATTCCTGTGAACTCTTCATCAACACTCTTTGGATAATCTTTTTCCATCCTCATTTTTGCTTCATCATAACTTTAGGAGAGGAGAATATCACAGTTCATCAATAAAGGCAACTGTACGAATAGAGTAATATAACCTCTGTCTTCTCTGAAGATTAAAAATGTCCCTGGAATGGTAGGCAGACAAGGTTCTTTGGGTAAATGTGATATTTTCTATTAGACCAACTATCTAAAAGATATCACATAAACCCAAATAACCTTGTCTGCCTATGTCCTTTGACCATGGGTTCCCAACCTCAGGGCGTGACCCAAATCAGGGTCGCAGGGGGTCCTCAGTAGGGTCATGAAGAGCCTGCACACACACACATATGCACACGCATGGGTGTAGCCCAGGAGCAGTGGGCGGGTGGGGTAGGGCTGCTGTGCACAAAGGGGGAAATGGCAGCTCCCTCGCCCCCAAGCTGCTGCTACCACTGCACTCTGCTCCTAGCAGCCCCCACAGCACTGAGTCAGGAGGCCCTGCTGTTGGTCAATTTAGGGTCACAGCAAAAAAAGGTTGGGAACCACTGTCTTAGACCAACACAGCTACAACCAACACCCTGGAATGGCAGTTACCTTTCACTGTAAAGCCTATGGAGAGGTAAATGGTACATTTTAATCATAGCCCTGAACATGGGGGAACCTGCTTCAGATCTTCCTTGGATCCTGCTTACTCCTTGACAATAAGATGGCTAGCTCTGTTGGACAGGACATGGAGAAAGATAGGGCCATAACTCTGCTTACTCCCTACCAAATCTTCACAGGAAGAAAACTGTGACTTGGGATGTATTCACTGCACTCCATTCAGTCCCTGGGATAAAGCTAACTCTAACACAGCCACCAACTTCACATAAGGGAACCTTTATTTCTCCCTTATACAATTGCATCAGGCCTACTCAGTCTCACTGGATTGTGTTGCTGATGTACTGCGGTCCCTGTCTATTGCCTTCAGTATAAGTGATCAGGGTGTACAATACTGTACAATTACACTCATAAATGCGGGGCACTCCACACTTGACCTGGGGCCAAGGTCCAGCCCTTGATTCCATGTTTTTGAGCCAAGGGGACTCCTGAGCTGGATCTGAAACTTTGGTAGCAGGAGAGCAGTAGTACCGCTCCCCAACTGCTGAATTTCCAGTCCCAGGAGAGATCCATGTATTGGATAGCATGTCCTTTTGTGCTGTATCAAGAGTGCAGAGCAGCATGGTGCCTCATCCCAGCACATGGGGCTGGATGGGGGTCATGTGGGGCCCCAGAGCCCACCTTCTCCCTTCTGTTCCATTGCAATCCCTAAAGTCAGTTGAGAGCAACATCCTGCAAGTATTATCATTGTACTGAGTTCATGTGCTGTTCTCAGCAGTCTATTCTTAGCTCCCTTCCACTTGTTGTCTATCAAACGCTAAGTCTGGTCATCTTCTAGAAGCATTATAAGGCCTTTACATTTGGGCAGACCTTCAGCCTTCAGGGTCACGTTTTGGGGCATTGCCTGGGGAGCTTGTCTATCACACACACAGAGACGCACTTACACATACACACACACCCTTTATAATTTATCTGTTTTTTATTGTAAGCCACCTTGGGCTTCTTTTGGGGAGAATGGCACGTACATCTAATAAATAAACAAATGAGTAAGACAAAATAATTTAAGGGGATGCTACATTTCTATTAATGATTTAAAGAAGTTGAAAAAACAAATGATCAAATTATTTTAGCAAGGCCAAATTCAGGACAGCAAATAGTCGAGGGAACAGAACCTAACTGCTGAATTATTGGGTAGTTTTAGGACAACTGAAGGACTGGTAAAAAATGTATATATCAAGTCCACTTCTCTCAGATCTATGTATTATTCTTACGTCAGTCGGCATGTCTACACAAGACGCTATGTCACCATAGCAATGAGCTATGGCAATGTAGCTTGTTGCTACATCACTATAGCATTGGCGGGCACTAATGATGATGCCACTACTACAGTACAGTAGCTGGGTAGTTATTTTGTGCTTGCTACATAGTTGGGGACACATGTAGATGTGCCCAGTGAAAGGGAAAGTCAGTTCTGGTGTTACATATAAGCATTTAGATGCCATTGTTAACCAGTGTCTTTCATGGGAACCCAGGTGTCAGAGGGACTATATAAAAGGATTACACTTATTCATAGATTCATAGATTGTTAGGGGCTGGAAAGGAACTTGCAGATCATTGGGTCCAGCTCCCCCGCTCTAGGCAGGAAGACAACTAGAGTTAGGTGACCCCAGTGAAGTGACTGTCCAGTCTCTTGAAAACCACCATGGTAGGTGACTGCACCACCTCTGGAGGGAGTTTATTCCACAGTCTGGTCACCCTGACTATGAAGGAGTTTTTCCTGGTATTAAGCCTGAAGCAGCCTTCCAGGAGTTTGTCTTCATTGGTCCTGGTCTTCCCCGGGGGTGCCCTAGTGAACAGTTGGTCACTGAACTCCTGATGCACTCCTCTGATATTGCAGTAAGCCGCTATCAAGTCGCCTCTCAACCTTCTTGTCTTTATGCTAAAGAGGCTAAGGTCCCTCAGCCTTTCTTCATATGGCTTGCCTTGCAAGTACATGATCATATGGGTGTCTCTTTTCTGGACCCTCTCAAGTTTTTCCACGTCCTTACTGAAGTGCGGCACCCAGAACTGGACTCAGTACTCTAAGGTCTCACGAGGGCTGAGTACAGCGGGAGTATCACTTCCTTAGTTTTACATGAGATGCATCAGTTGATGCATGCCAGTGGGTTTTTTGCCCTGCTGACTACCACTTTGCACTGACGGCTCATATTCATGCGATGGTCAATCATTACCTCTAGGTCCATTTCAGCTGTGGTGTAAGTCAAGATGTCACTACCAAGCCCATATGTATATTGAGGGTTGTTTACACCCAGATGGTGCACCTTACACTTGGAAGTGTTAAAATTCAGCTGGTTCTGGTCTACCCAACTCTCGAGCCTATCCAGGTCTGCCTGTATCTGCAATTATGTGGACATTATGAAACATGTCTATAAACATAATCTAGGAAAACACTGCTAATTGCTTTTTATTTGTATGATCTGCCCAGAATTGAACCCTGACTTACTGCAGAATCCTTGAACTTAAGAAAAGTACACATGCCTTAGCACAACAAGGTCTAATCACTTTAATACTCCCTTCACAGGTGTGCTTGTGGCTTGTTGGGAATGAAGCAATATGGTTGCTTATTGGTTTGGGCAGCTGTGAAAATAAATATTACACCCACTCTTTGTCTTTTCTGTTTTCTATTTGAATAGTGTGGACTAAGTTTAAATTAGGCTATCTGAAAATCTGCTAAAAGATTATTTTGGTCAAAAGCAATTCTTTGGATACTTTTTTTTTAGAACATGAAAATTTTCATGGAGATTTTTGGGAGAAATTTCCTATTTTTGTGAAGGAAAAAGAAAAAAATAAAAATTTTTAGTTTTCAGTTTCTGTTGTTTTCCCCCCTTCATACAATCTATTAAAAATGTTCCTTTGCTTTTTGAGCAACCAACTTGGAAAAAAAGGACAAAAAGAGGTAAAAACTTTCAAAACTGGAAGTTGAACTGTATTAATGTTTATTTTGACAACCAATGTAGATATACAGTTCTCACTCATAAATAGAATACATTCCTGATGGCATTGACTCAGTGAACATACTTGACTGAAATTTTCCGCAAGGGTTTCTTTATTGCACATGGTACCAAAAAGTAGCAAGTAACAAGCACTAACTTGTAAATGCCAATGGAGCTATTAGCATAACAGTAATTATCCATGTAGCACCATGAAATAATCTATAGGGGTGGACAGAGGCCATGAGTAGCCCTTTAGGCAACTGGTGTCCTGGAACATGGATGGGTCCAGGAGGGTCCACTGTGTACATAAAGGCAACATTGGAAGCAGCAGGATCCAGGATCCTGGACTTGCCAGTCAAAACAAAGGTTCACTTTGGGACCCTGGGGCAGCCTTTCTTTTTTGTAATCAAAGTATTCCAACAAAGGCATGGCAGGAGAGAAAAGAGGAAGGGTACCCGAGGAGCCAGAGTAGGGCAGGAGCCATGTGGCCAAACGGTTTTATGGCCGCCCCTTGGGGGTGGAGGGTGTTCAATCCCATCACACTAACCTATTAGTAGAGCTACACATTCAACCCTGACACACTCACAAGACATAACACCCTAACATGCCACAGTTAAAGCAGGGAGACAACGGTGGCTAGTGTCCTGCTGCTATTGGCGTTGTTGAATATACACTTGAGATCCAAGGGAGAGGGCCATGTCCCCTGCTGTAGAGGAAGGGAAAACTCCCTACAGTCCATACCAATCTGACCACAAGGTCAAATCTCTTCCTGACTCCAAAATGATAATCAGTCTGATACTGAGTGGAGGGACCAGACCCTCTAGCTAGAAAACTCTGAATTTAAGGTCCGGCAGGAGCACTGGCATATCCCAGTCACAATCCTCAGGGCTTGGCTGCAACCAACTCCCAGTGCTTCTGAGGAGCACATGTAGCAGCAGAAGGGGGGGAAAAATTCCTTCCTGGCCCCATACGGTAACTAGCAAAGCCCACAAGCATGGGAAATACCCAATAAAGAACACAGGTTAGCTCCTCCTGGATCATTCCTGACCAATACTTATCCAAACCATTTCTTGAAAACTGCCAATGATGGAGAGTTGACAACCTCCTTAGGTCACTGCCTCACTGTTCTAACAGAGCAGAAGTTTTTTCCTAACATCCAATCTAAACCTACTTTGCTGCAAATTTAAGCCACTGGTCCATGTCTTACTCTTTGCAGTAAAAGAGAAAAGGTATTTTCCCTCTTCTTTACTCTTCAGATATTTGAAGGCTGCTATCCTATTTCCTCTTAAGCACCTTTTCTGCAAACTGAACATTCCTATTTACTTTAGCCTCTCCCAGTGTGACTTGCCTCTGAAGACCTTTATTAGTTTTGTCACTTGCCTCTGCACCCTTTCTAACTTCTCCATGTCCTCAATGTTCTTGTTGACATAAATAGGATTAAAGTGTTTTCATTTGTATCCCCTTTATCTTATTGGACAATAATATTGTTTCAATTCTAAAATAACTGAAAATAAAGAATTCACCTGTAGTATTCATCTCCCACAAAGAAGAGTGTCTTCTTTTCATCTTTTAGGTGGACAGCTGCATCAATGTGCTGAACTTTTCTTGAAAACCCAAAGTCTGAGATGGTCCGAGGAGATCCCTGCATTTGAAATCCTCGAGTTACCCAATAATGAGGACCTACAAAACATTACACAGGGACTATCAGCTTCTCTGCAATATTCTTGAGATCCAATTTGTCCATCTTAACTGTAGAAAAAAAATCCCACTTAAATTAACAAAACTGGTGCACAGCACAATTTGGGGAATGACTCATGTAGGCCATGTGACATCAGTACTTTAATGCCTTTATTGTCTGCTCATTAGTCTTTAAGTGTACCTTAACATGTGGATAGTATCTTATGAGGTCCTAACTGTCTTGGGACCTGGCTACCTGACAGATTGTCTTTCTCTCTCTGTCATAGTGTCACTACTGCTGTCAGCAGAAGCACTCATACAGTGAGGATCCCCCTCACTGTAAAGGAGAAGGGGGAAGCTGGCCGGACGTTTTCTGTGATGTCCTCTTGAGGAAGGACCAGAGGAAGGACACTTGATGCATAAAAGCTTGTTCAGTAACTATCCCAACTATACAGTTAGGAGAATTAGAGATATCACACTAAACGCTTGCCACTTACACAGTTCCTGGAGCATCACAGCTACACCAACACTCCAGTCCTTTCTAAAAGAGATACTTTAGCTCAACTTGGTTGATGCAAGGATTATGGGTGAAATACAATGGCCTACATTAGAGCAGGATGTGAGATTGGGGGTTCCAATTGTCCCTTCTAGCATTTGTAGCTATTAAATAGTCTTGTAATCTGGGGGGGGTGGGGGTTGCTTTTTGAATTTTGCTCCTTTAAATTGTGAGTTTCTTTGAGTAGATGTGATATCTTTTATTAGACCAACTGAATAGTTGGGAAAATGTTCCACTTAGTTTGAAAAAAGTTCTACTCAGTTGGTCTAATAACAGATATCCCATCTACTCAAACAACCTTGCCTGCCCATGTCCTTGGACCAACCCGGCTACAACCAAAAACCCAGTCTCCTTTAGATAACATTCTTCTACTGAGGAGTAATTCTGGTATTCTGAGCTCTGCTTCTGCCTATCTTCATAGCAAACTGAAGCAATTCAGATATAACCATTCAAGTCAGAATCAAGAAAACTTTGCTGTATTGCTGTAAATTAGCTAAGAACTAAACATTAAATATGAAACCTTGTGACACAGAAAAAGTGGGGTGTTGCTTACTTTCTCCTTAAGGTTATTAAATATAACTCACACACATGGGTCTTTCTCTGCTATTAATGGCTCTTTGACATAATAGATTACAGGATAGGTCTATATATTGCAAGACAAAACCAGGCTGAGACATACCACTGCAGTGTTATACTGACCATGCCTGCTCCTCACATACTAGCATTGTAGCACTGCTATTGTGGCACCGAATATGCACCAATAAGCTCTGTCTCTTAGTTTCCTCCAGCAGCTCTCTTTAGCTGAAGAAACTGTTGTCTTCAGGTTTGATGTAGCTGGCGATCAAAGGAAACACGTTCAACTTTCCAGAGGCTGGAAAGTTGGGAGATTTTCCCTCCCTGAACTTTCTTATCCAAATTCATAAGGAAGATTGACCTTTAAAAAAATAAGCCACTCCTCTCTCAGCAACTTCATAAGCAGCATCCACATTTCCCATAAGCTGAGGAAAGGAGCCAGTGATAGTGTTTGGCCAGACGTTTGTTGTCAGCTGAGCCTGTCTCCTCCAGAAGAACCTATTTGTAACAGAGAAGAAAAAGTTGGAGAAGAAACATTTGAAATATTGCTTGGATTGCAGATAGCCCTGCTTTACCAAGAAGCATGCAGTAGTGTTTTCCAGCCAGCTCTAGTTCTTTTCCACCTTAAAAAAAAAATCAGTCCTACTTCTCCATTAGGTAAATATGGGATGTTACATTAATTAAAATTTTGTTTGGGACTGTGTAGTCTTTTGTAATCAAGTCACTCTCTAGCTTCTATCGCCTTACGTATATTGGTTACTTTCAAGAAATCTGTCCTTACTGCTGGAGCAACTCCATCAGAATTCCCAAAGGGTGGAAACACTATCCAGATCACCTATGAGCATTTTGATCACAGTGGATGCATCTACACGATATAACATCACTGTAGCAACTGTGGGCAAAAACCTTGATGCTGTTGCTACTTTGCAATAGCAACGTGCTCCCTTGTTATAGCGCAGTGGTTCCCAATATGTGGTATGTGTACCACCCATAGGCAACGTGTAGGGAGGGCACAGGGGGGCATGTAGCCCCCTGATATTGGCCCTTGCTGGCCAGGGGGTGGGGAACACCAGCTGGTGCACTTTCAGTTTTGCTACCAGTGCTTCCAGGGTTGGCGATTGGCTACTGGTGCCCACTCCAGAGTCAGGAGGCACCAGTTGCCCATGGTACCACCAGTAGTATGCAGACAACCTGTCAGTGGTACGCATTAACAGATTTATTATAATTACTTTATATGACAAAAATTTGCTGATGGTATTTAAGAGTGTATCATTTTAAATTGGTGCACAGTCTGACAGAGTTTGGGAACCGCTGTTATAGCGCATTGCTATGGCAATGCAGGGGCTAAAAATAACTGCGTCACTGGCATGGCACAGTATGGGCTGTTACAGTGCAGTAACAATGGCACTAAAGGGGCATATGTAGACATGCCCAGTGTTGTGAAGATTTACTCTGAACTGGGTTGGAGGACACCAGTGTCCTCTCTGTGCAACAGCTTCCATTGTTGGCATTTCTAGGCCAAGACTTTGGAAGGGCCTGCATGGTATCCTTAGACATCACAGAATGCATTTAGTTGGATCCTGGTCCAGCAAAGCACACAAGCACATGCTTAATTTTGATGTGATATTAATGGCTTTCCTGGGGCACATACAAGAGGTTTGCTCTCATGTAGTTCTTAGTTTGGCAGATAGAAAAGTACATTAAAGAGTGTCAGTGAGTGCATCTGCATGTAGAATTAATGTGACTGAATATACCCTGGCTCAATTTGAGCTGAAGTAAAGTAATTCTGACATCACCATCTACACATACATGTACCTGCAGTACTTTACTGTGGTGTAGGATAGTACTTGTGTCTGACTATCCTACATCAGAGTGAATTAATCTACTGCACACTAATTGTAGTGCATGTGTAGACAGTAATGCTTAACTGTGTATTAAATTAGTCTAATGCACAGTAAAGTGCATGAGTAGATGCGCTGTGTTTATGTCAGTGGTTTCCATAAAGAATCCACTTTGTATGGTCTACAGCCATGTCTCTGTCTTCCTGTACCACAAGGAATACTTCACATGGTGGGGGGGAAGTAGATTGCTCTAAAGAACAGGAATTATTCTTTCAAAATGTAATGCATTATTGGGAAATTATATGTCTAGCACTCTTTTCAGGAAGAATGTAAATAGGGGATTTTTATTTCTAAGCAATTCTGGAGCATTGGTTTTTCAGTCTTTGGACTGATGTGTGATGCTTGTCTCAAACAGGCAGCATCTACTGTCAAGAGATTTTCTTGAGTTATTCCCCACTTCCTTTGTGGGTTTGTGACTTTCTGTTAGCCAGCTGTGAAATTGCAACTGTTGTGCAAGCAGGCAATGGCTACTCAAGTTCTTCCCTAAAATCTTCTAAAGCCTTCTGTAAGTCTTCCAAACAAAAAACAATATCAAAATTAATATACAGGAAAGAGGATGGGTGGGGGAAGCAGAAAGAAGTTTTCCTGTTGATCCTCACTGGAAGTAATCACACTGAGGTTTGTAGTTGGGATTTGAAAAGGAGCTCAAGAAATGTAGGTATCAGATTCCAGAATCTGAGGCCTCAATTCTCCTCAGCTAAAATGCTACCTGTATGTCTGACTTGTGTGAAAAAGTTACACAATCCATGAGTCCTCAGCAGAGCAGACTGTCCCTATTGTAACTACTTGGTCTGGGCTGATCGTAGCTCTCAAATGAACATGGGTGACCCCAGTACCTGTTCTCAGGCACTCCATATTATCTTCAGTGGAAAAAACTGAACTGGTATTAAGAGCCATGGTCATGCTTCCCTTTTCACTAGTACAGATAGTGCTTATGATTCACCAGTGACATAGAGTAACTCCTTAAAAGGAAATTATTTTGTGGAATAAAAGGCATTTGCCATTTTTTTCTATGAGACGTTGAAATGAAAACAGTGTTTTCTGAGATAAATACAAAACTAAAAAAATATGGCATATGCTGCACAATACCAGTAAAGGATGCAGTTAATTTCTGATAATTTGGTTTCCATGCCCGCTCACTAGTTAGGAATTTTCTAATCAAACAGGTTGTGAAAACTGAAGTAGAAGAATTTTGTTGAAATGCATTCGTTTTGACAAAGTGCCTGCGAAACACAGGCAGCAATCTATCAGACCCCTTTCTAGTTTCATGACAGCTCACCCCATGGTCTGTGGAGAAGTCTGGGCTTGAAATACATGACCTTGAGTCAGCTTTGTCAACGGGACAGTTTTATCAACTGGAGGTGAAAATATAGGCCTTCTACAGTCTGTGGTACTAGGGGAGCTAGCCCTACCTTATGGGTTGTCCTATATGGGACCTCAGTGTTTCCATGCTCTCTGATTCAGAGCCAGGAACCTCAAAACCATGCAGTTCTCAGGGCTTCCAGCTCTCTGCCAAGCATGTGGGACTCCCAGTCCTGATTTCTGAGGCTCGTGGCCTCCAGGACTTCTAGGCTTCCAGCTCTTACTAGGAACTTAAACACCCAGAGAGCCATGGCTGAGCCAGGGGTCCTGGAGCTTGGGTTTACAGCAGTATCCTAACAACAAGTGGCACAAGCCCCAAGTCCAGCCTAAGGAAAGGGTGGGGTGGGGATGCAGAGTGGAGGTAGGGGCTCCTCAACTTCCTTCGCTGCAGCTCCCACTCCATCTGTAGCAGCTCTAGCTCCAGCTCTGGCAGCAGGAAGGGGAGAGACGAGATGGCAGCATGCGGGACAGGAGCTGCTACTGAGGGGGATGTCATCTGTTTTTTTGCCACCAAAGACAGGTGTCTTTTTGGCCACTTGACATGCATATTTGCAGTAAAAAAAGGAGGTGACATTCCTCAAAGCAGTACAGAACCTCTGGCCTCTGCTCTTGCACCATACAGGTGACCAAAGTAAAAGTAAAGTGCTCCTCAGGGAAATCAGAGCTTTTAGTTGCCCCATGGTAAATTTGAAGGGAAACAGAGACAAATACCATCTGCAGCCCAAATTTCCCAAAATATCACTAAGCTCTCAGTGATCAACACAGACTGAAACTCATCCAGGGAATGTGTGTATTTGCTTCCACACTTACAAGCTTTTGAAGACTTTTCTGTTATGGAGGTTACTAATGTGGTCATGTAGAACATTTTGCACAATGGGAGATGCTCACTCTTTCCTTACAACTTGCATTCTCCAGTCTGTTACCTCACCATGTTGGATTAAATCCAAGTCTAATAGTAATTTTGCTAATGGCTTTTATGGCTAGGAACAGAAGGTACATATATACCGGTATAAGTGATTGGAAACCAGTTCAAATCTGCAACACTACAGAAGTTCAGTGCACATAAACGGCTTTCAAAATGGCCAGTTTAAGATAAACCTGGATGGATGTAGTATCAGACTTAATTGATTTAGGTTAAATTAGTTTATTGAACTTCTGTCCCAGATTCCCTCCAACTCCAAGTTAACTCTCAGCCCCCCAGCATTCCAGGATGTTTTGCATCTCCCCTGCAAACCTCCCAAGAGTGGGTTGGCTAGCCTTAGCCCAAGGTGTCTGCCTCAGCCAGCAGGGAGGGCTGCTTTAGCACCCCCTGGCTTCTGGCCGGGGCCACTCCCATTCTATCTGGCCTTTGGGGCTCCTAAAAAAATTTAGAAAATTAATATTTATCTGCCCCTGGCTCCCTGTCATGCAGCCCTTGAAGGCTTGCCAAACTCAGTAAGCAGCCCTCCGCTCAAAATAATTGCCTGTCCCTGGCTTAGACTAACCTACAAAGATTGAATTGATTCAGCCTCAGGCTTTTTGACTGTCTGTATTTAGCCTGTGAGGCCAGGATTTCAGCATGTGATGGTAAAAAAATGTTTCATTTCTATCACAGCCAGAGCACACATCATCTACTGCTTGTTTAACATATACCAAAGTTGAAAGCAGAGAAACTCGGATTTCAGTAATTCTGAGGTATTCCAGTAGCTAAATTTTGCAGTTATTGTAACACCACTTTTGGTGAGAGTGAGAAGATGGTTAAGACACTTGCCATGGAAATAGGAGACCCGGGTTATAGGACTTCCTCACCCACTAGAACGTGTTTCTCCCCCTTGCTAACAAGGTCCTTTAATAACCAGGCCATTGCCAAGAGCACCCTCAAGCCCTTCTCTTGAAGAAGGACCACTTAACAGACAGGAGGGGATTATGTGTGGGACCAGGAGGCTAGCAAGATAGAGGGTGTTTGAGTCAATGAGATGGACACCACCCTGGAAGGAAGAAGGCCCTGGGTTCTGGCACTGGCTTCCACTGTCAATGGGGAAGAAACCATCCAACCATTGAATAACCATTTTAGCCAACAAACATTAAATGCAAGGTACAGAAAAGTCTTGTGGCTTTAAATGGGGGGTGTAAATCAGGGCTCTCTTCTTCAAGGGCAGTGTCCCCCTCACTGAACCAACCACTCTCTAGCTTGTTCTCCTCCTGGTCATAGAAATATTCCTTCTTTTCCCTGGGGATTAGCTTCAAGATGATGGCTTGAGGGTGCACCAGGCAATGGCTAGCCTATGGCCTGGTAGTAAAAGCATGTTGCTTGGAAGTAGGAGATGTAGAGTCCAACTCTTTCTGGGTGAGGGAAGCTTAGGACCCAAGTCTTCCACTGCCTGGCTAAATGTCTGAGTCACAGGGTTATTTGGCTAAAAGATGGTAGAATCCTCCTCCTTCTTCTTCTCCTCCATTTTACTTGTAGAAGGTATACATCCTTGGGGAATCCTATTCCGTAACAGGTGGAAATAGAATGCAAACAATGAGCAAGTGCCAGAACTTGCAGTTCTGAAACTGGATTTAGTAAAATAGGATTTAGTCCTCAGCCCTTCCAGCTCCAGTGTGAATCAGAGCTTGGGTGGGAGCTGGGCATTTTTGAGGGTGCTCAGTAGCCCATGTCTAGGTTCCTAGGGAGAAAAAGCACATATTCTAATATACTGTTACCATGGGATGACACAGGGAATGTAACCTTGCCTGTCTCTGAAGAACAGAAGTTCTTTCCCCAGCATTGTGACAGCATCAAATGATGAGGTAGCATCACAGTGATCTGGGTTTGATGGACCTGATGGGTTTGTAGGAGGGTTCTGTGGTGCCTTGGGCCCTTCTGCCCGAGATTTCCGAGGTCCTGACACAACAACAACAACAAGAGTTTTTACTGTGATGGTGCAAATTTCTGTATATGCTCAGTGCTTCTGGTCATTGGGTGTATTTATGTATTTTGTTTGTTTGCTTATGTTTGAGATACTTTTCTTCCACTGTCTGCTGGAGCCACCATGCACAACTCTAATGTCTACAGCACTACTCCATGCAGTTATACTGAGGAGGTGAAATAATTTCTGTGCTGGTATCTGCTGGTGCAGTTCCATTTGCTTTCATAGCATGGCAGCCACTTAGAGTAGTAATGAAATTGGCAAACCTCAACATTATTGTCTAGCCACAATATACTTTGTTTGCCTCTAAAATATTTCATCTTATTCTCAGAACAAATAATCAATGTAATCTGTTTTATAATAGGAACAATGCACTATTCTATCTTGAGGTGAATATTCAGAGATTGTTCAATACCTGCCTCAGTGCTTTTTGACATAGTGTTTTCTGTACATGGCATGAGCTTGCAGAACATACTAACCTAGCTTCCTTTCCTCATTTAAATCTTATGTACTCCTTCTCTCTTGTTTATGACCCTCACTTGTGCAATATTGGAATAGCATCTCTTTGGAGCAGTGGCATTGTCTGCATAACTTTCTGGGAATGGCCCAGATTGTTTATGTATATGCTTGAAAACTACAATGACAAATACAAAGTTATATGAATTGCTAAGGGATTTGAATGAGTCTCTAATATGGGCAGCTACATGCACTAAGATGCTTTATAACATAAATATATATATAAGACAATTTCTAAGCCACAGAAATGAGGGCTTAGCAAGACACCCAGTTAGAAAGTGGGAAGCCTGCCTGTGCTCACAATTTGGGGGTCATAGAAAATTAACTGCATCAAATATGGTGCTACTCATCTGCCCCTATCAGGTTTTATTGCTCCAGAGAAAAATGAAGCCTTGTAGTAATCTTCTGGTGTACTACATAGGAAATCCATCCCAATTGATATAACCGGAGAAGAAAATTCTTCTACCACATTTACATGGTAAGCTTTTCATCAACAAGATGATAGAAACATGATTTATTGACCATCCTAAGCATAAAATACATGATTTATCAAATTTCAATATGCACCAGTTGCAGGCTGGAAACTAGTTATGATTCTTTTATTGTGTATTCAGTGATTTTTTGCTAGTTCAGGAAAATATAATACATACCATACAATTTCTGGATCCCTTTTACATCATCCTTTGGCAGGCGGAATCCAAATGGAGACTGGTATTTGTAGGTGGGATACATCAAAGCAGATGGATCAGTAGAATGTCCGAGCCCCAACGCATGACCAAATTCATGAGCAGCAACAGTGAATAAATTAAATCCTAAATAATACAAAGCAAATATTTCCCAGTGCAAACAGTTGGTTTTTCACATCCAAAGTAAGTAATGCAGGTCGGACTCATGGGCCAATATTTATTCAAGCTAAACACACGGTAAAATTTTCCAAAGTGCTGAAATGACTTAGGAGTGTGACATAGGTTCCTAAGTATCAGTAACAAGCTATACTGAGTTTTGAACTTACCAAGGAGCAACACCAGCAGCTGGGATGAAGGCACTCACCATTTGATCTTGTGACAAACAAGAAAACTGGCAGACTGGAAATTGTCTACAGTACACAGCCTGCCAGAGGTTCGTGGCAGGAAAGCTGACCTGGTGTGGGTTGTTGTGTTAACTAGACTTGTGAAGCATCAAGAAAGGTTGTTGTTATTGGGCACCTTCCTGGAAGAGATGGAGGCTTTAAGCCTAGGTTTTGCAGTGGATGAAGAGCCATTGAAGATCAGTAGCAACAGGTTGGTAATTTGCCCAGATAACTGAGGGAAATGAGCATAGGAGAAGTAAGGAGAAAGTGCCTACAAGAAAAGAGATGAGGGAAACTGTAGCATGTCAGGGTTTCCCCAGTGTCTCTGAAACTGTGCCCTGCTCTGCCCCTGGGGTACCTTCTCTTCTCACCCCTCCCACACCTTGATAGAATAATAATAATAGTAAAAGGGAGGCTGCTGACAGACCTTCACATGGGCACCAGTCTAGATGAAACCCCCTACTGGGGTTCCCTGGCACCCTACTGGCCTCTACTGGTCTCAGGCCCCTCTCTGGGTCTCTGGTTGACCCTGCCCTGCAGGGCACCTAAAGCTGTAGGGGCAATTGTATGGCTCCAATCCTTCCCTATACCATACCCCAAGTCTCATGGGTGTTACAGTAACATTGTTCTCTTCCTGGGGCTTCAGCCTTCTCGGCATTCACCCCTCTACTTTCAGTTAGGCCTTCTAGCTAGGGCCCACTATACTGGACCTAGGTTTGAGGCACCAGCTCTGGGCCCCTAGCTCCTGTCTGCCATGCCCCTTGTCCCTGTCTGGTTATGTCCCTCTCAGGTGCTGGGCCCCTGACCCTTCTCTGGCTCTGTGGCCTCACTTTCTGCCCACTCCAGGCTTAACAGTTGCTTGTGCTTTGATCTTGCTCCTGGCTCAATTTTTAAGAATATTGTTCAGGCATGCAATTGGAGTTGCAGCTAGCAAGGGCTGTGAAGGGTAACAAGAAGGGTTTCTACAAGTATGTTAGCAACAAAAGGAAGGTCAGGGAAAGTGTGGGCCCCTTACTCAATGGGGGAGGCAATTTAGTGACAAATGATGAGGAAAATAACTCAATGCCTCTTTTTACCTTGGTCTTCACAGGCAAGGTCAGCTCCCAGACTACTGCACAAAGCACAGTTTGGGGAGAAGGTGAGCATCCCTCAGTGGTGAAAGAACAGGTTAGGGACTATTTAGAAAAGCTGGACATATACAGTCCATGGAGCCAGGATGTAACACATCCAAGGGTGCTGAAAGAGTTGGCTGATGTGATTGAAGATCCAGTCTTTGAAAACTTGTGGTGATTGAGGGAGGTACTGGAGGACCCAGGGAACTACAGACCAGTCCCTGGAAAAATCATGGAGCAGGTCATCAAAGAGTCCATTTCTAAGCACTTGGAGGGGAAGAAGGTGATTAAGAACAGCCAGCATGGATTCCAAAAGGGCAAGTCATACCTGACCAACCTCATTGCCTTCTGTGATGAGCTAATTTTCTCAGTAGATGCAGGGAAAGCAGTGGATGTAATATACCTTGACTTCAGCAAGTCTTTTTATATTGTCTCCCACAGCATTCTCGCAAGAAAGCTGAGGAAGTATGGGTTGGATGAATGGACTGTACAATGGATAGAACGTGGGCAGTAATCAATGGCTCAATGCCTAGCTGGCAGCTGGTATCAATATTTTCATTAACAATCTGAAAGATGGGATGGACTGCACCCTCAACAAGTTTGCCGATGGTAGCGGAGCAAGTTTGCGGAGTGTAGTAGATATGCTGGAGGGTAGGGCTAGGATTTAGAGTGACTTAAACAAATTGGAGGATTGGGCCAAAAGAAATCTCATGAGATTCAACAAGGACAAGTGCAAAGTCCTGCACTTAAGACAGAACAATCTCATGCACCATTACAGCCTGGGGACTGACTGGGTAAGCAGCAGCTCTGCAGAAAAGGACCTGGGGGTTACAGTGGACAATAAGCTGACTATGAGTCAGCACTGTGCCCTTGTTGCTAAGAAGGCTAAGAGCATATGAGGCTGCATTAGTAGGAGTGTTGTCAGCAGACCCAGTGAAGTAATTATTGTGCTATATACAGCACTGATGAGGCCACATCTGGAGTACTGTGTCCAGTTTGGGTACCCCACTATAGAAAGGATGTGGATACGTTGGAGAGAGTCCAGTGGAGAGCAACAAAAATGGTTTGGGGGCTGGGGCACATGACTTCTGAGGAGAGGCTGTGGGAACTTGGCTTATTTAGTTTGGAGAACAGAAGACTGAGAAGGGATTTGTTAGCAGACTTTAACTACCCACAGGGTGGTTCCAAAGAGGATGGAGGTAGACTGTTCTCAGTGATGGCAGGTGAGAGAACAACAGACAATAGTTCTAAGTTGCTGCAAGGGTGGTTTAGGTTGGATGTTAGGAAAAAAAATTCCCAGTAGGAGGGTAATAAAGCACTGGAGCAGGTTACCCAGAGAGGTGGTGGAATCTCCATCCTTGGAAACTTTTAAGCCCTTGTTTGACAAAGCCTTGGCTGGGATGATGTAGTTGGGGATGGTTCCGCTTTGAATAGGGAATTGGACTGGATGACCTCCTGGGGTCCCTTCCAACCCTGATTTTCATAGATCTCATAGAGTTCATAGACATTAGGGCTGGAAGGGACCTCGGAAGATCATTGAGTCCAGCCCCCCGCCCAAAGGGCAGGAAGTCAGCTGAGGTCATAGGATCCCAGCGAGATAAGCATCCAATTTACTCCTGAAGGTGTTCA
>NW_017729032.1:29169003-29182603 GCF_001723915.1 Gavialis gangeticus
TGGTGACCCCCAAGAATCTTTCTTCCGTAGTGCTAGCCAGCGTAGCACTGCCGAGCCTATAAGGTGCTGCACGCTTTTCTTCCCAAGGTGGAGAACCTTGCATTTTTTGGTGTTAAACACCATCAGGTTCTCATTTTCAATGATTCAATGATTTCATCATCCTCACAGATACCAATGGGACCTCTGTATACCCCCACCCCCTGCAGTCCCAACCCAAACTGCTGGTATAACATTAATACAAACACTGAGCCCCTGGATATAACATAACCATAAAGGGGAAGCAGCCCTCTGCCTCTTTAAGATGGAAAACCTGTGCTCATCCCTTGTGCTGGCATATCTTCCACCCTGAGCCTTGCTGTTCCTACAGGCACCAAAGCAGTCAGTCTAGTGTCTCTGGGTATCTCTTCTGGGCATCAGCTCCTAACTGCGTGACTTGCAGGGTTAGACTACCCTGCCAGCCCAAGCCCCAGGCTTATATCCTGCCAGGGCCCTGCCCCCTTTCTGGTCAGCAGACTACTCCAGGGCTGCCTGCAGGTGCTTGCAGGTGCTCAGCCCTGCCTGGCTTGCATTGCTCCCTCGCTGGCCTACTTCTCCCTTAGAAGAACAGAGAGGCCCAAGGTCTCTGTTACAGAAGCCATCAGGGGCTGATGAAAATCAGACTTCAACTGCTTCATCAGGGTCTCAGGGCCAGAACACAGAGGGGTGGGTGAGTCTGATTTCACTTATCAAATGTCAGGTGCTGGGTTTAGATTCAGGGAGGTCAGCTGGTGTTATCCTGGAAGAGGGATATTGTTAAAGACAGATGGAGAAGCAAAATGGCACTGACAAGCTTGCAGGCAGAGAACAGTGATTGATTAGTGACAGAGAAGAGGAAAATGAAGTAAGCTCATTGGCTGTGAGAGGGCAGCAGAAGGCATGGGTCAAACACACACAATCCCGAGGGTCCTTTTGGAAATTTTACCCATGTCTGCAAGTTGCTGAGCAGTCTGGCTATGATCCACCAAAGCTCTTTAAGTACCTGATGATTAACAATCATTAAACAAGTGATGACTATTGACTTCAGTGACTATCTTGCTGTAACTCTATATACACATGGCTAAATGACAGCCTCCTGGGTAAAGACACAGCAGCAAACATACGCATAGTTCATATTAACCATTGTCACAAACTGTGATGGACTAAATTGCATTCTTATTTCCACATTTGTTTGTCAGAAATAAGATCCTGGGGAAGCTGAGTTACTTCAGATTTGGAAGAATGAAATTTGACTCTTTCAACTTTTAAATGTGTTTGTACATACTTGCTTTGATTTATACCAAGTTAATACATTCTCTTGGTTTTTAACCCCAAATGAATATTTATGGTGGATTTTCAACCCTGTCTATTAGAGTGTCGAGAAAGTATACTGCTATCTACAGGTTCAGAGTCTAACTTAAAATTCAACAAAAATAACTTAATTTCTCCTTTTGTCCATTTATATCTTAAAATATTCTGATAGTCTTTATTTTGTTGTTGGGTTATGCTTGTTTCTCAGCTCTGTCAGTGAAAAGATGATTTGTTTATCTATGATGAAGAAGGATTTTTCCATACTTCATGTCTTCAACATTTACTGTATGTTGATTTCTATATATGTATATGTATGTATACTATATCTTTACTATTTCAACATTCACTACACATTACCATTTGTTCCCATTGTCCACTTCTCTGCATTGTCAAAATGAGTGTCCCCGCCTAATCCTTCACCAGGTGCAAAAGCATGTGCCAGAGTCCCACGTGGGCCATCAAATGGGTAGGAGTCACCATGATCTAGCAAACAGTAAAAGAGCATAGTAGGAAATTCACAGTGATTTCATAAATGCATAATTTACTAATGAGGAAGCAAAGCACTTCCATTTTTCTGAAAATGAAAATGCAATGCTATTCATATGATGCCAATCAGAGGCAGTAATGACAAAGTTCTTTTTCACAAGCATGGGTCTAAATAAGGGCTAGAGAACATCCCCAGGAAAGGGAGTATTAATCTGCTTCCAATAAGAGGATGAACAACACATTTAGAGAGGCCGCAGGTATCCATTCTACTGCAGGTGTTATGTTCACATAGTACACTGTGAGATAGAGGTAAAATGGCATCACAGAATAACTAATTTAGGTTCTAGTTCTACCATGAAAAAAGTATACATTTCAATCAAATAACTAATGATTTTCAACGTTTTACCCATTTTATCTTAGGGGGGCAAAAGTGCTTGATCTTCAACAAGAACAATGGGACATCTTTGATGTTCACCATAATGGCGGCGGGTTGAATAGTTACCTCCAGTTTCAAATGATATCATAATATCTGCTTCTTCTGTGTTTGCTCTCACAAAGTCCAAAGGGGCTGCATTACTCCATGCTTTTAACCCCATCTCTACTGCCTTATCCACCTCTGCATGACTCAAACTGGAAGTGTATTTGGATACTCTATAAGAATAATAAATATATTAATGCAGCTCCTTGGCTCTGGACAATCCTCCTGAAAGAGACAGTCAAGAATATTTAGCATTATTTTAGAAGGGTGGAAAATCCTAACATGAGTACATGCATTTGTCTTTAGTACAATAAGTTTTGAATTTATTATCAATATACTACGTTTTGAGTTTAATTAACTGAGAGTAATATTAGCCTCCTGGTGTGCCTCAGGGCATTTGATTGTTGATGTGGCCGCATGGCCTAATGACCTAGACTAGTGGTCTCCAAAGTGGGGTGCATGCACCCCAGAGGGTGTGTAAGACGATCCATTGGGGTGCGGGAAGAAAATATTAGAACTTCTATTTATATTTATTTTTTATCTAAAAAAGTAAGAAAGAAATTAAGCTTTACTAATATTTAATATACGGATTGACAATGGCACCCTCACTCGGTCCGTATGTCAGACAGTCACAGGTCACGTACAGTACGCGAGTAGTACATGTATATAAATTATAAATAAATAAATATACATATATTGGGGGTGCGTGCTCAAAATTATTTACTGATAGGGGTGCACGATCAAAAACGTTTGGAGACCACTGACCTAGATGACCATATGGCAATAACATCTTGACCAACAAATGGTAATAGAATGTCACCCTTTAGTGTCCAAATTAAAATGTTTTATGGTTGATTTCTTCACCCAAGTTTCTAGTATTAATTTTTGACATACAGAATAGTAAAGAAAATGTTTTACTTATTGCTTGGAGTCCCCCCCCCACCTTAAGTACATGTTTTGCACAAAGGTGAAGCAAAATTGTCCTGGACACAGTCTTTATAGAAGAGTCATGTTTTGTGCATGGTGCAGGTTGAGGAGAAAGGAATAAAATGAATTTTGAGAATGGAATAAAATCAGTTTTGAACTGGATAGGAATTTGCTAAGTTTTTACTTTAGCCTGATGTTTCACTGCCCCCTTTGGGATGACAGTGCATCCTTCATGTCCAGCCTGGCAGTCATATGTATCAGTGGGGGAATTGTCTAGAAGAATCATTTATATGGCCAAATTCCCTCCCCCATCCCAAGCTGAAAACAAAGCCAAGTAAAATGTTTTCAAGCAAACAGAGAGAAGGGAAAATCATGTATGTGAGGAAAATGTGGGGACTTTCTAATTTTTTGCTATGTTCTTACTGAATTCTACAAGTCAAATTGCACTTAAAAATAAAAAAAATGCTGGTACAAGTTTCTTGTCATTAACATAAGTCTAACATAAGTAGTAGTTTAAAAATAGTATGAGAATAAGTTTCTTTGAATTTTCCACTTTTTCTGTTTTGAAAGACAGACCCTTCACTGTGTAAGTCTACAGCTACTTTTCTGTGGGTGCATCTACACCAGACGCTTACTGCACAGTAGCTTAATAACACTGCACAGTAGCATGCTGATCAAAACCCATGCTAATATGCCACTGCACAGTGTTATTAAGCTACTGCACAGTAAGTATCACAAAATAACTGTGTGCTGGCACTGTTGTGCAGTGAATGTAGTTACGGCACATCAAGTTATGACTTTATTAGGCAAGTACCAAACAAAATGCGCAGTAACTACTGCACATTAATGAACATGTAGACGTGCCCTGTTTGCCCATCCTTAGTGTGTATCAATACCTGACAAAATATAAACCCAGCCACTGCAAACTCATGGCTTCTCCTTGCAGATCTTCTCAGTGAGCTATGAGCAATGGTGAGCAACTGAGACAATTTTGACATGAACCTTTTTGCCACAGGTAATTTATTTTTTCTTTGATAAACATCAAAGCAATTGTATGCAAAATTCTGCTCTGCAGTAAGCCTGAATAGATGGACAAAAAGTTGTGAAACATGCAGGAGAAAGTTGCATAACATTAACTCCGCTGTTTTATTGTTTATACTGATGTTTTTATGATCCTGCCCATATATCAATATAGCATAAGATCTTAATGTTCAGGCTCAGTACTGCAGCATTCTAGATTCATTTCCCTTTGTGAATGAAGGCTGTGTGAGATATTCAGCTTGCTGAATTTTTAAATATATATGTGAATAGATATATATGAACAGATAGGGAGCCAGATTTGATCAAATTATATTTATTTCAAATGATATACACCAATATTTTTATTTCACATTTTCTGTTATTATTAGTACTGTATAGCACTGTATTCTGTTTATTATAAGTATAGAGTGCCTTGGAATCATGAATCAGGATCAAAGCCCACCAGACACTGGACAAATGTAAAAGTCTGTTCACTGATGGGTGGACCATAATGGTGGGACGTGTCATAAAAGAAAGCCAACTAAGGGTCACCTTCTTTAAAGAATCCAGTTGATATTCTCTGCAATCCTTAAATCTAATTCATCTTGTTTACTGCTTGTGGGAGACGTAATTGAGTTCACTTTGGCACTAGTAGGACTGTTGTAGTATGTGGTTGCTGGCACCTACTGGTAATATCTTGTAATAGCAGCCAGGACTCTGGGGTTGTCTAAAACTTGGTCATGGATAGGTTATGTCAGAACTGTCATAGAAATCCATGGCTGCATCTACATGAGATGCTGACTATGCAGTTGTTACTGCACAGTAATCAGAGTTACTGCACAGTTGCACTGAGAAACGGCTTTTTTGTGATGCTGACTGTGCAGTAGCTTGGGACTACTGTGGAGTAGCAATGCATCACGCTTCCTACCATGTGATGCTACTGCGCAGTAGTCATGAGCTACTGTGCAGTCAGTGTCTTGTGCAGACTCGACCAGTGTGTAATAAAATTGTCTCATTTTGTGAACTGAGGCTGTAAATTTAATTTCTTTTTGATTTTATAAAGCAAAAACAAGAGAAAACGAGGTTAAGAATCCTGCAATGGGTTTGCACGGTGCATATTTATTATACATTATTCCTGTGATTTCTTTGATACCCTGTGCATTCACAGAAAAAATCCTATAGAGTTCATTACAAATGTTGTTTGCAGAGTACACGAGACAAAAAATGCAAAGTACAAAGAGGAACATTTCAGAATACCTTTAAAAAACCCACCAAAACAAAAGTCCAACCAAAAAGACTCAAACACATTACCTGTAGGTCAATGTATTTTTTTTCCATTTGGGCTCTCCTGGAAACAGGCGGTAGTTTGCCATATCAGGGACACCACAGCGTGGCCTCTTCATTACACTTATAGTGTTATAGTCCAAGTTCCCGGTAGCCTGAAGACCAAAGAATGCTTGCATTTCTCTAATTTTCCTTGTTATGGAACTGCCACCTGTTGCCATCTCCCCAACCTGGTGTCTTCCTTTCTGTGTATAATACTTGTCAAGATATTCCTAAGAGTGAGAAGAGTGAGTCAAGAACAGCTCTGTGTAACACTCATTCTACATCTATTGATGATATTATTATACTATAACAATTAAGTCTGATAATTGCAATGCTGATTTATAAATGAAATGCATATTTTAGACAGGACTAATACTGGGATGGCAGGGACCTGGTGACTGTCTATAAACTCACTAGGGGGGACCAGAAGCATTTGGGGGAGACATTGTTTCCCCTAGTGCCCCCTGGCATGACAAGGAACAATGGACACAAATAATTGGAGAGTAGGTTTAGATTAGACATCTGCAAGAACTACTTCACAGTTAGGGCAGCTAGGAGCTGGAATCAACTTCCTAGGGAAGTGGTGCTGGCTCCTACCCCGGAGATCTTTAAGAAGAGGCTTGATGCCTACCTGGCTGGACTCATTTGAGTCCAGTTTTTTCTCCCGCCCAGGCAGGGGGTTGGACTTGAAGATCTACAAGGTCCCTTCCGACCCTACTTCTATGATTCTATGATTCTATGAATATATGGCAGCCCCACTGTAGAAGTATCAGCACAAGGAGCCTTGAAATCAAGCCATAGATTAAAAGTAGCTGTACGTTTATCAGTGAGCTCATCTTGCCAGATCAGATTCCTTAATATAGAGACTTTTCTTGGATATATATCTTAACTTGCCCATTTCATTATTTCTTTCAGATCATTTAGGATGTAGGAATTAGAGCTGTGTGAAATTTTGCCGGTTGTTTCGTTTTGACAAGGTTTTGACTCATTTTGAGCTTGAAACAGCAAAATTGAAATGAAATGAAAGGCTTGAAACAGCCTCAAACCAAAACGAGGACAGTTGAAATGTTTTGAAAGTTTTGAAATGTTTCAAATTTTGAAGCTGGGCTTGCTTGCAGCTAAAGAGAAACTAAGGAGAGGGAGGGGGAAGACAGGGGAAGGACTGCTCTGATACTGACATCTCTATCTGGCCAGTGACTATGATTCTTCCCTGAGGTCCCTTCCAATCCCAGTGGTCTGGGGGAGAGATGGAAAAACAGCACAAAAAGCATTGCTTGAACTGAGCTTTCTCTGTGCCTTCACACTTACAAGTGATACAAGTTTTGCTTTGAACATTTTGAGGTGCAGATTCCCAGAAACCCCTGCACCTATCTCCTTGAAAGTTGTCAGGTTTCATGGCCTCAGCAGGGGCTACCATCCCTGCAGTTTTCAACCCACTGTGCCTTAACACACACACATGACACGAGTTTTGCTTTCAAGACTTTGAGGTGAAGTTTCCAAGAAACCCCTGCACCAAATCAGGCGAGAAATGACAAAGTTATAGGCAGTTTCATGCTTCCCCTTTATAGCCTATGGGTGAAATGTCAAAACAGCGCTGAGACAGTGAAACAGTTTCGACAAAATGAAATGGAACAGTGCTTTTGAAACAAAAGGAAACTTGAAATGAAACACTGTCCCATTGAAAAGGCAGAACAGAAGTTGAAACTAAACGGTGCTGTTTTGCACAGCCCTAGTAGGAATGATCTGTTTTGGGACAGCCATAGAAGTGACTGGCTCCCTCTCCCTCTCAGGATGTGTTTCAGAATCACAGGTTGCTTTGAGCAGTGCAATATGTTAGTGCAGTTTCTGAAAAATTGAAACTTTCCATTTGATTTTTTTCCCCCAACTTCCACTGGGAAAATCTAAGCAAAATATTTTGTTTTGGGTTGAACTGACACATTCTGGTTTGCCTTAATACTTCTGTTTCATTTTGGTTTGTTCAGCATCAGTCTCTGTTTGCCTTGGTGACTGTGGTGGCTCCTGGGAGTTGTAAGTGGATGCCTCATGCCCTGATTTTCCTTCACAGATTGGACTTTTTGGATGGATGCATCTTCCATGAGTCCCTGATATCTGATTTCATAGACAAGGGCTGGAAGGGACCTTGGAAGATCATTGAGTCCAGCCCCCTGCCTGAAGGGCAGGAAGTCAGCTGGGGTCATAGGATCCCAGCAAGATAAGCATCCAATTTACTCTTGAAGGTGTTCAATGTAGGTGCTGCAGTATATAATGGAAGTCTCATGGCCAGAAGGGAATTGTGTGCCATGTACTTCAACCAGTGACGGACCCTAGCCGAAAAAGAATATGGGAATATAAAACATTCAAATTACTTTCTCCAGGAAAGGCTCCCCAGGATCTTGACTTCAGAGGTCCTGCGGGGCTGGATCTGGACTGGAGAGCTGTACTGGGACAGATCTGGACACAATGGTGTCAGGGAGCCACAGCAAATTAATGCAGCTGTTGCTCTTTCCCATTGTCAACAGGCATCCCTGACAGGGCTTTGTATCCCAGATTTTAGCAGTAAGCCCTGCACCTGCTTGCCCTGCCCTCTAATTTCCAGTTCCTCTAGGAGTGCCATTTAACACTTCTGATTTCCATGTAGCTGAACAAATTATTCTGTTCAATAAAAAAATATTGATTTTGGAGGGGGATCAATTCCGCATGAAATCAATCTTGAAATATTGGAAGTTTTGAGAGACAGGAATTGCGGTTTTCACCAGCTCTATTTCACCAACTCTGTCTTGTTACAAAGCAATACAATCAGTAAAACTGAAGTAACCTATAAGAAATTTATAAAAAGCTCAAAGACACAAAACTATTCTGCACGATGTTTTAGTTATGTCTTTTTTATGATTCTGTAATTAGCAATGTACTGTAATTATTAAGATTATCATTGACACTAGACCAAGACTGAAGAAATTATTGAGCAGCTGGTAATTTCTTTTTGCCTCAATTTGAGTTTCATAAATTTTAGTCACCTATTGTGCATTGTATCACTTTTCTATGCTTCGGTTGGACACAAACAGTATTTTATCAAAATTAAGGTAAATCAAAATTAATCAAATTAGTGTTAATTGAACTACTAATCAAAATGAGTATTCATATGGACATGTAATCATGTCCTGCTTTCCTTATTTACATCATTTTATTCTAAAGCAAGTCAGATTTGATTCAGAAGGGGAAGTGTAAACTATAATTTAGCTCCTAGTCCACCAAGTAATTACTGTTTCAGGTAATTACTATTCAGCCTTTATTTTTCCTGTAAACAAAATTGTTTGAAGGTGTGGTAGTGGATGTCTGTACAAGTGTATGATCTAGAAGAGGATAAAGATCATGGAAAAAAATTGCAGGTGACCAGTAAAATAAAAGCTACTGCAAACAGCAGTAAATACGTATTTGAAAAAGGAGGCTAAGATAATCACCTAGCTGGGGTCATTTGATCCCAGCATTTATTCCTGCCCATGGCAGGGGGTTGGACTTCATGATCTGCTCAGGTCCCTTCCAAGCCTATGAAAACTATGAAACTATCAAACACACAGAAAACAGCAAAATTAGACTTCAAATATGTGAGCTAACATATCATGATAAGACAAATAGATGAGACAAAATATTAGTACATGTACAATGGGGAACAGTTTTGCAGGAAGATGGATCGATACGTCTTTTCCATGCAGCTATAAGACTTTCCCTATATTATTTTTGTGTGGTATGGAAATAAAGAGAACTTGAATTCCACTTCCCATTCTACTACTATTGCTATTACTTCTACATGATGTTGGGAATGTCATTTCACTTTTCTTCATCATGTTTATTTAGACTTGAAGCTCTATGAAGCAAGAAAAAATTTTCCTCATAAATGGCCTGTACAGAGCTTAGCAGAATAGGACACCGATCTCAGTTGGAGCTGATAGATACTACTATTATACTGAGAATAAATATATTCACATATTACAAAAGTGAGAGTTTTGAATTTGACTTTATTTCACAATTGAGATATATATCATAAACATGACATCTATTTAAAATATGTTACATTTGCTTTCTTTATCTTTAATTAATTTGGAATATTTGTTAAAAACCATTTACAAGAATATTTTGACATGAAATAAAACATGCCAAGGGGTCCAATATATACTAATAGAATTTAGTAAACTACATGCTGTATGGCAAAATTGTTCAAGCTAGTTTTCAAAATATAGCTTTGATTTTAAAGCTCTGTGAGCAGTAGTATGCTCTTATTCTGTATATTAAGCCTAGAAGAACTTATACTTTACACTGTGGTTATGCTGCTATTATTCCATTGACTTAACTAGAGTTACTCCAATTTACAATCGTATCAATGAAAGACTAGTAGGGTTCAAACTACCAAGTTGTATTCATAGTCAGTGACTCATGTTTCCTTGCAAATCAGCACTGATGTGTTAGCATGGAGAAAACAGATTCTTAAGTTATATCCAATATCATACACTGTAAGTTGCTAGGAGACTGATTTTTTTTTCCACCCAGCCATCCTTCTATATATCTTCTGTTCTCTAAACATTGTGATGATCAATACTTATTTTGGACAAAATTCTTCTCCCAGGTATACAGATGCAATGTGGGGTATAGGGTGTGAGATTTATCCAAACCCAAATTTAGTTGTGACTGTTGAATAATTCAAGAAAGAAACTATAGAGAAAATATTTTCTTTAAATGGATTTTAGAACTCTTGGGCATTTATACACATACTATTTTCCCCACGATGTGCTGGAGATCCACTGCTCCGCACATGAGCTGAGGTGAACTGTGCTGCTCTGCATGCAGTTGTATAAGCAACAATACATGCATCAATGCACAGAAAATAGTTGCAGTGTGCTTTTGAGCTAAAGCACCTCTGAAGTGTTTTAGTTCAAAAGTGCATGGCCACCATTTTGCAAGTGGATGTAGCACCAGTGGGCACATCTACATGTGCTTTATCGTGCTATTGCTACTGCACATTAAGTTTAGTATCTCTAATATGAGGTGCTAACTAAATGCACAGTAGCCAGTGCTATTGTGCAGTAGCAAACGTACATCATCTTTTTGTGATGCTTAATGTGCAGCAGACTATTTCTACTGTGCATTAGTGCATTAGCATGGCTTTTGCAGTGATGAGCTAATGCACAGTGGAATTAGTCTACTGCACATTAAGTATCTTGTGTAGATACACGCACCGGGAGGCATGGTGGAGAGTACGGTAGTGGCATAACTATTTTTTTTTGCTTTCCTTGGTTGGGAGAGACAGAGCACTTGATTGTCTTTCTGAGAAGGTAAGTAGAGGTGACTGTATAAGGTGAAAGAAGGCTTCCATATCCAAGCTACAATGCAAAATAATAACAGAAAAAGCTAACATCAAATAATTACTTGTAACTATAGGTAAACCCATAAAAACCTAGTAAGAAAAAATAAGTACATAAGAATCACTCAGTTACTAAAGACACCATATACAATGAATTATGGTAGTATAGTGTCCAAGTACAGCTAGCTGCCAGGGAGATAATAACAAATGATGGGATTTCCCCCTATTTCTTTCTATCTATATAATTTTACTAACATCATCTCCCACAATGAGTGCAGGTTTTACTAACCTGTGCAATATGAAAATCTCTCCAGTTGGATGTCTTCAGCAATGCATACATTGCTGGGGCTGCTGCAGAACATTTCATAACTGTTATCAGAAGTAAAGAAGGACAAAAGACATGAAGTATCTCCATTTCTTTCAAAATACAAAAGATGGTTTGATAAGACTAGTCAGTGACCCTGAGTTTCTTTTATAGACTCATTTAGGGCCATGTACTGAGAGCCAAGATGATTCATGTCTCAAAAGATAATTATACAGCTGCTTTTTTAATGAAAGGGTAACACACTGGTACTTAGACATTAAGAAAAAAGTTTAATTCTGACTTAAAGTCTAACTTAATTCTTAATTCTTAACTTAAATTTAACTTAACACGGACTTAAAGAAGTCACAAGAAAACAACCTTTACAAATGCAAATGAAACTTATTAACTTAATGGTACCTCTTCTTGGATATATATTCTACTTTTTTTAAAAATAGACTCTCTCACTTGCTTTGAATGCTCCACCTGACACCCAGAATTTTTTAGCCTGTGGGGCTGCACTTTGCCAGGCAATGTTTTAGAAGAAGCATCTGCACATGTTATAACCAGTTGATGGAGAATGGACATTAGCAGTAGTATTTAAGGGCAGGATTCTATTCCACCTTTTATGTATCCAAGTGGTTGTAGGTGACTAAGTGAGAAACTATTCCATTCTGTTCAAATCCTGAAAATGCATTAATGCATCTACTTGTATAACACACTGTCACCTTACCTTTGAGACTGAATCACAAAAAGGCACAGAGGACAGAAGGAGGAAGACTTGCTCATCTTTTGTATTATCTGCTTTTCAGTCACTCAAGCAAGGTGAAATTAAAATCTCACATCAGGTTCCTAAGTATACTTATCTGTCTAAAACGTGAAGTAGAATCAGACCCTTAGTATCTCATGATCTTAGCAAACACAGCAGACACATCAGTTACTTACATATTAATACAATTTAGTTTTTACTTTCTCCTTCACCTCTAACTGGAACATCTGGTGCATATATTTCTGTGAAAGACCCTGGGATCTCTTCTGATATGAAGTCTTGTTTCCCAATTAATCTCTTCAGCCTGGCTAGAGGATTGCTGATTGTTGATAGATGTGGGATTGTTGACAGCTGTGTGATTGCTGCCTGGTCCTGACAGAAACCTAACAATGGGGCTCAGTCAGCCTAGGCCCAGAAGGGTATAAAAGGAGATTCCCTAGGTGACCAGGAAGTCTGTGACCAGGGAGCTCAGCAAACAGGGACTACAAACAGGGGAAGCAGTTTGCAGGCAGTCCTCAAGTCAGTTCACAGGTAATAGCATAGACTGTTACCATACAATCACTCTCGGCCATTGCAGTGACTCATCATACCCGCAGGTGGTATCAGTGGTATCTCAGTGGCATCACCCTGTGGCCCCAGCCTGTGAGGGCTGCCTGGCATGGCTGCTGGCAACTGGGCACAGGGGCACCCCCACTTGTGGGGTGTGCTCCCTTGTGGAGTCTCTGGAGGTTTGGGTTGAGGAGCTCGAGGAGGAGATTTGTCAGCTGCACACCATCAAGGCCCATGACAACTTCAACGATGGCTACTGCCAGACCCTTTTCCAGAAGAAGGAAGAAGAGAAAGAGACAGAGATGGTGGCCAGCATGATAGCTAACCAAGAAGACCCACCCGGAGCAACCTGACAGACAGTCACCTCACATCCCAGGAAATGCAGGACCAGAGCTGCTCCTCCCTTGGCCCTGCACAACAGGTACACTCCCTTCCCCATACATGAGGAGGCTCCAATGGTGACACCTGAAGAGAAGGAAGGTAAGCAGCTTGCTGCCACCCCTAAGAGGAGGCACACAGTGGTGGTGGTCAGGGACTCCCTCCTGCAGGGCTTTGTGGGGCCCATCAGCTGTCCAGACTCCCTAGCCTGTGAGGTCTGCTGCCTCCCATGGGCTCACATCTGAGATGTAGCAGGGATGATCCTCAGGCTTGTTCATCCCTCTGACTACTACCCCATGCTCCTCATCCATGTGGGAACTAACAACACAGCCAGGAGTAATCCAGACCCGGTCTTGAGCAAATACAGGGATCTGGGGGATGGGCACAAGGGGTTGGGGGTGCAGATAGTCTTTTCTTCTGTGCTCCCTGTTGCAGGTCATGGTCCCAGAAAGGAAGAATGCATCGAGGAAGTGAACGGGTGACTCCAATGCTGGTGCCACCAAGAAGGCTTTGGATTTCTTGACCACAGTGCGCACTTCAGGGAGAGAGGACTCCTGGGAAGGGAAGGCATCTACCTCATGAGGAAAGGTAAGGCCCTGTTCATGGCCAGGATGCCTGATCTTCAAGACAGGGCTTTAAACTAAGATTGCTGGGGGATAGGGATACACAAATTCAAACATGTCCAGG
>NW_017729032.1:29183430-29190302 GCF_001723915.1 Gavialis gangeticus
AGATCCTATCCTGCAAAGAAATTTCTAGTCAGATTATGTCATGCTGCAGAAAGACTGAGCATGCGCCTGGTCAGGTTTTGTGGGCAACTGAGCATGTGCGAAGCTGAAAAGTAGGTCACGGATGACTGACAGGCCCAGGGGTCGAGCAGAGGGCATGCAGCCTAGGCTGTCTGCACATATCAGGATCGACTCTCCTGTATTGGCAGCACCCAAATCTAATAATTTTCATTGACAACCAGCATACAAGTAAACCCTGTAGATACGGACACTGGAAGAGCCACTCTTGTGGGAGCTGAGGGATTAGTTCTCCATCAGTGGGAAAAGAAGATGTGGGCCACAGCAGGAGGACTCAGGTGCCTACATACTAATGCCAGGAGCATAGAGAACAAGTGGGAGGAGCTAGCCCTCCTACTCTCCAGTGGGCATTATGATCTAGTAGGGATTATAGAGACCTTGCAGGACTCCTCACATGGCTGAAGCATAGATATAGAGGGCTACACTTTGAATAGAAGTAACCAGGTAGGGAAGAAAGGTGGTGGCATTGCTTGTTATGTGAAAGAGCAGTATACCTCTTTGGAGACCAACATCAGCTTCAAAACTAAACAGCTTGAAACCCTCTGAATTAAGTTGCCAGTGGGAGAGGCGTGGTGAGAGAGACCTAACTGTAGGTATATACTACAGACCACCAAACCAGGGGGAGGAACTCGATTTGGAGTTCACCTGAGAGTTGACTGAGGACACTTGTGCATGTGACATGGTCATGATGGGCAATTTTAATTATCCAGACATCTCCTGGGAGGAACACTCAGCCAAGCTGGATCAGGTGCAAACCTTCCTGACCTGTATCAAGGAGCTCTTCTTGACTCAGGAGGTGCATGGGCCAGCTAGACGTGGCAGTCTGCTAGACTTGGTCCTGGCCAAAGGAGATGACCTGGTGACTGACTGACTTAAATATAGAGGGAAGTCTGGGCAACAGTGACCATGAAATGATCATGTTCACTGTCTGAAGGCCAACAAATCTGATAGCAGGATTGAAATCTTGGACTTCAGAAATGCAAATTTTAACAAGCTCAGGTCACTAGTAGGGGAAGTGCTGCAGGATCAGGGACTGAAGACAAAAGGTGTGCACAAAGAGTGGTTGTTCCTTAAGGACACGATCCTTGAAGCACAAAGGAAATCCATTCCCATGCAGAGACAAGGTAACAGAAGGACTGGGAAGCCCTCTTGGCTAGACAGGAAAATAACAGTCCTCTTAAGAAAGAAGAAAGGCTTATAAATGATAGAAGCTGGCCCCAATGAGGCCAGCCCAATGAGGCAGGCCCCAATGAGGACTATTCCACAATAGCTTGCGTTTTCAGGGAACAGGTAAGAAAGGCTAAAGTGGCGACCAAACTTAGATTAGCAACAGGAATCAAGGACAACAAGAAGTCCTTCTTTAGGTACATAGGGAACAGGAGGAAAACAAATGGGAGTGTGGAGCCATTGCTCAACAACCCAGGAGAGCTGGTTACCAGCACCCAGGAGGAAGGTGAACTCCTGAATAACTACTTTGCCTCAGTCTTTCACTGGACCAAGGGGAAAATGACACCAGGTAGAGTACAGGATGAGCATGGTAGGAATAATCACCTTCCTACTATTGCCATAGAATTGATGTATGACCAATTAAAAAAATTAGACACATACAAGTCAGGAGGACCGGATGATCTTCATCTGAGAGAGTTGAAGGAGCTGGCCAAAATGACTGAGGAACCCCTGGCAAAACTCTTCCACAACCGGTAGTGTTCTGGAGAAGTCCCTGAGGACTGGAAGAGGGCCAGTGTTGCGCCCATCCACAAGAAGGGCAGGAGAGAGGACCCGGGTAACTCTAGGCCAATCAGCCTAACTTCCGTCCTAGTGAGAATCCTAGAAAAGTTCATCAAGCTGTCTATCTGTGATAAGCTTGCAGAAAGTAAGATTCTGAATGACAGCCAACATGGCTTTGTCGTGGGCAGGTCTTGCCATACCAACCTCATCTTCTTCTATGACCAGGTAACTCACCACCTGGACATGAAAGAGCAGGTTGACATTGTATATCTTGACTTGCAAAAGGCCTTTGATCTAGTATCCCATGATGTCCTTGTGAGAAAATCAGAGGATTGTGGGCTTAACTCCAAGACAGTCAGGAGGGTGAGAAACTGGCTGGAGGATAGGACCCAGAGAGTTGTAGTGAATGGATACATCATACAGTGCATGTGTCATCCTGGCAAGAAGTGGGCAGCAGTGTCCTGTAGGGGTCTGTGTTTGATCCAGTACTTCTCAACTTCTTCATCAATGATTTGGATGTGAGGGTGCAGAGAGCACTGGCTAAGTTCGCAGATGACACCAAGTTATGGGAAAACATGGTCATGCTTGAAAATTGCCTACAGATACAGGCAGACCTAGACAGGCTAGCAAGTTGGGTGGATTGGAATCTGATGAAGTTCAATGTTGAGAAATTTAAAGTGCTCCACCTGGGGACGAGCATCCCCCAACACAACTACAGGCTTGGCAGCACCAAACTGACTAGTACCATGAATGAAAGAGACCTGGGGGTAATAATAGACTACCATATGAATATGTGATGCTGTAGCCAGTAGGGCAAATAATACTTTGCCATACATCAATTGAGGCATCTCCAGCAAAACCAAGAAGGTGATTCTTCTGCTCTACTTAGCACTCGTGAGACTGGAGCTGGAGTATTGTGTCCAGTTCTGGGCACCACACTTTAACAAGGACATGGACAAGCTTGAGAGAGTCCAAAGAAGAGTCACTTATATGAGCAGAGTCTTACATGGGAAGCCATATGAGCAAAGACTGAGGGATCTGGGACTCTTCAGCCTAAAGAAATGAAGGCTGAAAGGGGACCTGGTAGCAGCTTACCACTACACTAGGGGAGTACATCAAGGGCTCTGTGAGCAACTGTTCACCAGGGCACCTGAGTAGAAAACTAGGAGTAATGGTCACAAACGCCTGGAAGACTGATTCAGGCTCAACATTAGGAAAAACTTCTTCACAGTCAGGGTGTCCAGACTGTGAAATACATTTCCTCCAGAGGTGGTGCAATCACCAACCCTGGAAATCTTCAAGAGGAGATTAGACAATCACCTTGCTGGGGTCACCTGACTCCCAATTATCTTTCCTGCTTGGTGCAGAGGGCTGGACCCAATGATCTTCCAAGGTCCCTTCTGCCCTTACAATCTATGAATCTGCAAATAAGCTATACAGCCATATGATTGTCTCAATTTCCAGCTGCTGCTCACACTGTAGACTCCTTTGAGCCATCTCCTTGTCCCAACTTGGTCTAACCCTGTCAATTTAGAACGCCTCTTGAGATTCTGGGAAGGAGAGATACTACCAGCCATCTGCTGAGGGCCACTTTCCATACAGAGGGTAGCACAGCTTCTTCCACAAGTGGACCTGAGAAGGTATAGTCTGGTCTGATTTTGTTCTATGGATGAAGCACTGATAATATGCACTGCACTGAGCAAAACACACCAAAAAGGAGACTGGTTGGTTAAATTAAAAATGATCTAAGAACACAGGAAATTATGCATTATTCATACTACTTACTGTTTGAAGACTTGTTTTTAAAATGACCTTTCTCCCTGTGTCACACTGGTGTGATTCTCAATAGCAGAGATGCTCAAGTGGCTGATCCTCAGCATGGAAGAGAGAAGCTTGTAGTCTAGTGTTTTCTGGAATACTGGAACATATTCCCCTTCCCTTTAGACAGAAATTTGGCTCTAATGTTTTAGTCAGGGATGATTTTGCCTTGAGAAAGCTGGACTACATGACCTCATGAAGTCTCTTCCAGCCCTACATTTCTATTATCTTTGCCCCAGTGAGTCTGAATGGACACTTTAGGACACTACAAGTCTCACTCTCCTTATAGACTTGTGGTTGAGAGGAAGCATGTTTTTGTTTCTCAGCAGTGGATGTGATTGAGTTTGTTAACAAATAACAAAGATAAAAATAAAAATGTAATACAGAGCAAAGCAATAAAGCTATTATTTTGTCATGACAATTGCCTTATCAAAACATGCAACTTAATTTAATAAGTCTATAGTTAACATGATTCACTGGTTGGGACATTTTAGTGTTAATCAAGCGATCCAGATCCTATTCCAAAAAAAAGTTTATTTTATTGCTCATTTTGTTTTAAATATATATTTAGCTGCATCAAATGTGAAACAACAGTTTATAAAACAGTGTTATACTAGAGTCTGCTATTGGTTAGAGCCTTCCTCTTGGGGATGTTGGTTCAGTTCCTGGCAGACAGAGGGGAGAATTGGGAACTCAAGTATTACACATCCCAAGTTAATGCCCTTACCACATTGGAAAGCAGACCTCTACCTTGCTGCCACCTTTTGTTGGAGGGTAAAAAGTCTCTGATCATACCTCCTAGGTAATTCTGGGAGAGGTCTTATGCATAAGCCTGGCCCCTCCCTGCACATTCCAGGTGCAAATTATGAGTTTACACAGGAAGGGCCAAACTACAAAAACTTGGATACTTAACAGCAGAAATTCAAGGGTTAAGGGATTTCAAGTTAGATGTGATTTGTACATGTCAGCATGGCCTAAATCAGCAGTTCTCAACCTTCTTAGACTCAAGGCACCCCTTAGAAAATGCCAGCTTAGTTTTCACTCACTTTTTTTTTTTACTTCAGAAAAATAATAGAGCAACTTTTCCATTGCAAAGATCTCAGAAAGACCACAACAGTTCACAATGATTTTAACACTATTTGAAATTTCTGGGTTTATCTTAGGAATCATGATCGCACATCTAATAATGCTAACATTTTATAGCACCCCAAAGCACCCTTAAAAGAAATTTATGGCATGCCAGGGTACTGCAACACCCTAGTTGAGAAATAGTGGCCTCAGGAAGAATTTAGGGACCAGATTTAAACTGGTACTGTAAGTGCCTAAATGAGTACTTAGGAGGAATTTAGGTGCTAAAGGCCAAAAGAATTATTCAAATCAGTTATGAACAATCAATCACAAAATGTATTCAGTGCCATCAAGCTTCTGAATTTTGTACTGCAAAGCTCCTTATGTATCTACACTCAGGCTTCTGAGCACATGTAGGAGTTATTCAATTGGAGTAATTAGGCACCTAACGGCTGCCTAAGCTCCTTTAGAATTTATATTGGCTATTTGTCATTGCAAGCAGCTTCTGGCAGTTGACCAATTCTTTTCAGAGATTCTTTCTTTAAACCAAATGCCCATTAAAAACTTTCTACTCAACAATGGCATTGATTCATTCTGAATAAAAAAAATGCTCTAATTACTGTATTTGTTAGAGAAGGTATAAAGTTCTGTATCCCCAAAAAAACCTGTTAACACTACAGCATAACTAGGTTTTTTCCCTTTTTCTCCCCTTGTATCTTGTAGTAAATACATAGTAAAATTGCAGTCAGTTTTATTCCCATAGTTGGGGAGCCACAGAGTTTATAAGATAGAAGTAATGTTGTCTGAGTAGGGGCTACTGGATTGGGACCTATACCAGTTTTAAATTATTTTTCTCTTCTCACCATGGGGAGAAAGCACAACAAAAGCACAATGAAGATATATTAGTGAATAAAATATACCCCAGTTGTATAGAGAGAAATTCTGAACATTTGAGATAAAAGATCACTTATTTTTGAGAGAACATTTTAAAGCATATAGTTACGTTGTTTCTCAGTCTATTTTCCCCCTCTTTGTTAATATAGTCTTTGCCTAAGGATGGATTTAGGGACCAGATTTAAATTGGCACTGTAAGTGCTTAAATGAGACTTAGGAAGAATTTAGTTACTAAAGGCAAAAGGAGTTATTTAAATCAGTTATGAGCAATCAAAATTATTATTACATGGGTAATATTAAATGCATCAAATACATAGACCCTTCTGGTGGTGTTGGTCATAGCAGTGGTAGATGCAATAATAACATCTTACTTTGTATACAGTAAAGGTAGTTTATATATAGGACATTAGACTAGCAAGTGAGAAACCTGAAGTCCAGTTCCTATTGTCACAGCTACTTACATGATTTTGAGAAAGTCACTAACCCATTCTGGGCCTTAATTTTCTTACCTGTAAAGTGGAGGTAATTCTTCCTGCTTCCAAAATACAATCTCATGCACCTGAGTGCAACAGAAAAACACACAAATACAATGAAAGGATGGGACTAGAATGAAAGCATGCAAGAGGGAGCCTGCCTTTGTAGCCTTGTGGGTACAATGATTTCAGTACTGCTTAGTCATTTTACATTAAAACAGTCACTGGTAGAAAAAGCAGAAGTGAGTCTGGATACTGGGATCAGAAGTGAGTCTGGATACTGGGATCAGAAGTGAGGACTTCCGCCTTTTGGATGATCACTCTATCTTACTGGACAAGAAGTGAGCACTGCCACCATGTCACCTGCATGGTTGGGGACCAGATGCTTGAAGCTGGGCTATCAGCCGGATTGAGAGCTGGTGCCTGAGCTGTGACAGAAGCAGTGCCCACACCCAGTGTGGGGGTAGGATAAGAACCTGAATGACAGGCTCTCATTCCAGCTCTGCCTTTTCCACTGGTCTGCTGCTGTCTGCAGTCTCCTGCAGCCTCAGGAGGTTGCAAAGTGCTCTTGCCTCCTAGCCTGGAAAGTGCAGAGAGGTTCAGAGGTCCCCCACTAACAAACATTGCACTTCTGTCATGTTTAAGAGTGCTGTAACTTTATAGTACTATAAAACTGCTCTAAATTACAGCTCTGTAAAATGTTCATGGAGCACTTCTGTACACGCCTTTATGGATCCAACTTGAATCTGGTCCCAGTTGCCTATGTCTCCTTTGTGAATCTAGCCTCTGGCCACTTCCTGGAGACTGTAGGGTATG
>NW_017729032.1:29195302-29195728 GCF_001723915.1 Gavialis gangeticus
ACTATAAAACTGCTCTAAATTACAGCTCTGTAAAATGTTCATGGAGCACTTCTGTACACGCCTTTATGGATCCAACTTGAATCTGGTCCCAGTTGCCTATGTCTCCTTTGTGAATCTAGCCTCTGGCCACTTCCTGGAGACTGTAGGGTATGATGACATAGCGAGAAGGGCCCTGAGATTTCTTGAGGAGGATGTGGTAATTTTCAGACAGTCTAGGTAGCCCATCAGAAAATGTCTATGAAGAATTTTGTAAGGGTATGTGTACTGTAAAGTATAAATGTATAAGCTCCATTGAAACCTTGAACTGAAATATTCAACAGGATCATATCAACAGATTTACAATCTAGAAGTTTTGTTTAAGGTGTTATATTACATGGGAGGACAGGAACCTGATGGTGCTTAACACCAAAAAATGCAAGGTTCTTC
>NW_017729032.1:29195739-29196436 GCF_001723915.1 Gavialis gangeticus
GGGTGGGGGGCTGGACTCGATGATCTTCTGAGGTCCCTTCTAGTCCTAATATCTATGAAATCTATGGCTGCAAGAAGATGTGGATGTGGGCTACCTTGATTTAGCAAGGCTTTTGATATGGTTTCCCACAGCATTCTCACTGGATGAATGGGCTGGATGAATGGACTGTAAGGTGGATAGAAAACTTGCTGGAGCATTGGGCTTAGAGAGTACTAATCAATGTTTGATGTCTAGTTGGCAGCCAGTATCAAGTGGAGTGATTCAAGGGTTGGTCCTGGGGCCAGGTTTGTTCAATGTCTTCATCAACAACCTGGAAGATGGCATAGAGTACACCCTCAGCAAGTTTGCAGATGACACCAAGCTGGGGGGAGTAGTAGATATGCTGGAGGGTAGAGCTAGGGTTCAGGGTGACCTAGACAAATTGAAGGACTGGGTCAAAAGAAATCACATGAGGCTCAGCAAGGATAACTGCAAAGTCCTGCACTTAGGATGGGACAATCCCATGCACCAGTATAGGTTGGAGGCTGACTGGCTGGGCAGCAGCTCTGCAGAAAAGGATCTGAATATGAGCTAACGGTGTGCCCTGTTGTCCAGAAGGCTAATGCCATACTGGACTGCATTGATAGGTGTGTTGCCAGAAGGTCAAGGGAAGTGATTATTCCCCTCTATTCAGCACTGTTGAAACTACATCTGAAGT
>NW_017729032.1:29201436-29214117 GCF_001723915.1 Gavialis gangeticus
GTGTGCCCTGTTGTCCAGAAGGCTAATGCCATACTGGACTGCATTGATAGGTGTGTTGCCAGAAGGTCAAGGGAAGTGATTATTCCCCTCTATTCAGCACTGTTGAAACTACATCTGAAGTACTGTGTCCAGTTTTGGGGCCCTCACTACAGAAAGGATGTGGACAGATTGGAGAGAGTACAGTGGAGGGCAACAAAAATGGTGAGGGGCTGGCAGACATGACTTATGAGGAAAGACTGAGGGAACTGGGCTTATTTAGTCTAGAGAAGAGAAGACTATGGGGGATTCAATAGCAGCCTTCAACTATCTTAAAGTGGGGTTCAAAACAGGATGGAGCTAAACTGTTCTCAGTGGTAGCAGATGACAGAACAAGGAGCAACGTTCTCAAGTTGCAGCAAGGGAAGTTTGGGTTAGATATTAGGAAGAATTTTCTCACTAGGTGGGTAGTATAACACTGAAACAGGTTACCCAGAGAGGTGGTGGAACATCCATCCTTGGAGGTTTTCAAAACTCAGATAGATAAAGCTTTGGCTGGGATGATGTAGTTAGGGGTGGTTCTTCTTTGAGCAGGGGGTTGGACTAGATGACCTCCTGAGGTCCCTTTCAACTGTAACTTTCTATGATTCTAGGAGTCATGGTTGGGTGCAGACAGAAGTGCAGCTCCCCTGTAACTGAGAACATTTTGCAGGAAGCATGCTGAGTTACAACAAACCCCTGGAGCAAACAGAAGTTCACTGCTGGTTTCAGGAGGAAGGATAATTTAACTGCTGGCTATGAGTCAGGAGCCAGTTTCCCCTAGCAGCAGCCCCTCCTTTCTCCCAGCTTATCCCTGTTTCAGAATGAGAGGGGAGAAAGGAAGTGGCAGGAGCTTGTTCCTGGAGTTCCCCAGCCAGCACCGGAGAGTGAGGTGAGTGAATAAGAGCCCCCCACCTTGGACGGGGCCTCCAATACACCCTCCCCACCCTCCAGTGGGGGCTGAAACCCCCCAGACTGACTTCCCTCTGCTCCCTTTCCCCACTCCCATTCTGAAAACAGATTGGCAGACAACACAGATAAATGTTACAGAAGATGCTCTGTTTTGAAATGTCTTCGTCTGACCCCTCACCAGAGCGCCCCAAGGGATGACAAGGTTGAATGGTCCCAAACTCCTCCATGACTGTTTCAGGCTGGACATAACGAACAACTTCTTCACTGTCCGAGCCCCCAAGGTCTGTAATAAACTGCTGCCAGAGGTGGTTCAAGCACCTACTTTGAATGCCTTCCAGAGACATTTGGATGTTTATCTTGCTGGGATCCTATGATCCCTGCTGACTTCCTGCCCCTGGGGCATGGGGCTGGACTCAATGATCCTCCAAGGTCCCTTCCAGCCCCAATGTCTCTGAAAACTATGAAATCTATGAAATCTCATACACTGATGAGTCAGATTTTCACCCAAATGGTCATTTTTGAAGCTGTCTGCAGCTGTACACTTGTGTTTGGTCACGGCTGTGGATTGCTTTCAGTTGCCAAATCAGGTGAAAATCATAATTTTTGTCTATGCCTGGTGACAGGCTAACTTGAGGTAAAACTTCTGTATATAAGTGCTTCTAGAATTCAACTAAAGTGTGAAATTTTCCTATCACCATTAATTATCTTAAATGTAAGTTTACTGTGTTAAACTTAGGGAGAGACCAATTATAGTATTGGTAGGGTGAGATATTAAAAAACATCCAGAAAGCACATTCTAGTCAAATGGCAAGCTGTCAACATTGCAGTATATCAGTTTGCTAAATTACAGAGCAATTTAAACAAACATCAGCACTTTCTCTGAGTCAAGTTAAGATTTTTCTTCAGTCTTTCTTTTATTATAAGTAGAATTTTAAAATACCCGAACCAAAATTAAGATTTTGTGTGCTGAATTTATTACTTACTTTTTACTGTTTATGTTTCATTTGACAGATTCACAATTATAACCAGGGATCCTAGTTTTCTCTGATTTAAAAACAATTGCCCAATTTTGGTTTAAAAAAATGTAATTCTAAATCCACATTTTTCTGTGATTTAAATGAAACACCACTAATATATAGATATTTTGCCTGATCTAAAAACAGAAGAAGAAGAATATATAAAGTTGAATGAATGTCATGAAGGGTGAAAGAGGATAGTAGCCTCTGCCTTGTGAATACTATTAAACTAAGTAAAGAACAGGGATCCTGGTTTTCTCTGATTTAAAAAAATCCCCAATTTTCAGTTAAAAAAAAAAAAGTAACCCCAAATTCACATTTTTCCATGGTGTTTCATTTCATAAAAAACAGTAACTCCAAATCCACACCACAGTGGTGTTTCATTTAAATCATGGAAAAATGTTGATTTGGGGTTACTTTTTTACCACAAATTGGGGGCTTTCTTAAATCAGAGAATACCAGGATCCCTGTTCATTACTTAGTTTAATAGTATTCACATGGTAGAGGGTACTACTCTCTTTCACCCTTCATGTCATTCATTCAGCTGTAAATAATTCTTCTTCTGCTGCTTTAAGACTTGCTGCCAAATCTAATCTATATAATAGGGACAGATGGGTTCATTTGGCTTTTTTAGTTCCTGCTTCAACTGATTTGAAACAAGGATTTGATTTTTAGTCTCCAATATACCATGTAAGTTCCTGAACCATGAGGTGCAAGAGCCTGTCAGAGTTGGAGCTGTTCCACTTTGCATAGATTAAATATTCAGTGGCTCAAGAAGAAAGAATCTCCCACATTCTAACTTAATGTCTAGAATTTTGACTATTCTGGGGTTTTTCCTCTGCTTTTCAGAAAAAAATCAAAAGGCCTCTGTTTAATTTTGTTGTGGAAAAAAAAAAATCTGAAAACTCAAAATACTTCATTAAACCAAAATCTTGTTTTCTATCCATCTGTAGCCTACAAATAACTACCGGACTTTTTTCTGGTCCCCAAAGATAATTTTCTAAATAAGATGTAAATCTTAAGTGGTATAGATTCAGAGATTCATAGAAATTAGGGTCAGAAGGGACCTCAGCAGATCATCAAGTCCAGCCCCCTGCCCCAGGCAGGAAAGAGCACTGGGTCAGATGACCCTAGCCAGGTGCTTGTCCAGTCTCCTCTTAAAGACCCCCAAGGTAGGGGAGAGCACCACCTCCCTTGGAAGCCCATTCCAGATTCTGGCAACCCTTACTGTAAAGAAGTTCTTCCTGATGTCTAACCTGAATCTGCTTGCTGTCAGTTTGTGGCCATTATTTCTAGTTACTCCAAGGAGTGCCCTGGTAGACAGAGCATCTCCTATCCCTTGCTGTCCCCCCCAGTGAATTTGTGGATGGCCACAAGCAGAGGCAAGCTGAGCAGGGTGTGGGGCCTGGGGCAAATCAGCCTATGTGGGGCCCTTCCCCCCAGATGTCAGGAAGCTGGTGGCAGATTCAGTAGATGGTGGGGGTGGGGGGGGAGGGAATGCTGAGTGGCCAGAAGCAAATTTGGCAGCAGATTTGGTGGGGGGGAAGTGCTGAGCAGCTGGATGTGAAGCTGGCGGCAGCACAGAGTGGCCATGGCCTCTCTGCCAGGCTCTGGAGGGCCCCCCAAAGCACGGGGCCCAGGGCGGCTGCCCTGATTCACTCCTCCCAGGGATGGCCCTGGCTACAGGATCACCGCTCAGCCTTCTCTTGTGGAGGCTGAAGAGATTCAGGTACCTCAATCTCTGCAGGCCTCTAATCATATGAGTGGCCCTCCTCTGGACCCTCCCAAGATTATCCACATCCCTCTTGAAGTATGGCACCCAAAACTGGATGCAGTACTCCAGCTGTGGTCTCACCAATGCTGCATAGAGGCGAAGTATCACCTCCCTGGACCTGTTTGCGATGCACCTGCTAATGCATGATAACATGCAGTTAGCTTTACTGATCGCTTCATCACACTGACAGCTCATGTTCATCTTGGAGTCAACTATGAGTCGGAGATCCCTTTCTGCTACAGTGCTGCTGAGAGGGTCATCCCACAGCCTGTAGGTGCATTGGTGATTCTTTTTCCCTAGGTGCAGCACTTTGCATTTGTCCTTGCTGAACTGCATCCTATTCTGTTCAGCCCACTTCTCCAACCTGTCCAGATCCAGCTAGATTTATTCCCTGTCCACTAGTGTGTTTACTTTACCTCATATTTTGGTGTCAGGGGTTAGGAAGCAGGACTTCTGGTCCCAAGATGGTGACCAGGGGGCAGGGCACCTGTCAAGGGGCAGGGCTACCCATGAGGCCCTCAATGACTGCCAAAACTCAGTAAGTGGCCCTCCACCCAAAATAATAGCCCACCCCTGATATAAGCCCTCTAACTGGTACTTAACTCATGTATATGTCCTCTATAATAAAATAATTTTTCTTCTATTTACATTTGTTGAATAGAACAGTGAAACAAACGAGTGCCCCTAGATTTTAGTGGACAAAGGTAGTTAGCCATATTAGTCTGAAGTCAGGCAGAAGGCAGGCAGGGTGGCTACTTTACTAACTGGTTCAGAGAAGCATGAGCTTTTGTAGGTGACAGCCAACTTCATTAACGTATTAATTTATGTAGTCATGGGAAGGATAAAATTTGCTTCTTTATATTCCTACTATCTACCAAGCTTTTAGTATCTTCCTGAACTTGTGATTATATTTATTTGTTTACACTGGCAAAAAAGACAGGAAAGACCATTTGCAAATTGCTTAATGCTATGAATAATAAACACCCACCACATTTAGATTCTTACTTGAGCTTTAAAGATTAGTCATTTCCCCAAAATGACTTCAGCAGCATGCTGAGAATGAGCTATCCATAGAGCAAAATAGACAATCGATTTCATAGACATTAGGGAAGGTAGGGACTTTGTGAGATCATCAAATCCAGCTCCCCTGCCATAGGCAAGAAGTCAACTGGGATCAAGTAACCGCAGCAAGAAAAACATCCACCGGTTTTTTGAAAGAGTCCAGAGTAGGTGCTTATGCCACCTCTGGGGGGAGTCTGCTCAAGACCCTGGACATTCGCACCATAAATAACTTTTTTCTTATGTCTAGTCTAAATTGGCCTTCCTGGAATTTATGGCCATTAGACCTTGTTATCCCTTGGAGAGCTCTGATGAACAGCTGTTCTCCCAGGTCCTGATGTACCCCCCTTATATAATTGTAGGCTGCTACCAAGTCCCCCCTGAGCCATCTCTTTTCCAGACTGAAGAGTCCCAAGTCCCTCAGCCTCTCCTCATATGGTCTGTGCTCCAGGCCTTAGATCATATGAATGGCTCTCCTGTGGACTCTCTCAAGCTTTTCCACATCCCTCCTGAAGTGGGGGGCCCAAAACTGGATGCAGTACTCCAGCTGTGGTCTCACCAGGGCTGAGTAAAGTGGGAGGATGACATCCCTGGTTTTGCCTGAGTTGCACTGGTGGATGCATGCCAGAATTTGGTTTGCTTTGCCAGCAACAGCATTGAATTGATGGCTCATATTCATCTTGCGGTCAATCAAGTCCCCCAAGTCTCTTTAGGTCATGGTGCTAGTGAGCATAGCACTGCCGAGCCTGTAAGTATGTTGAAGGTTCTTCCTACCAAGGTGCAGCACCTTACACTTCTCTACATTGAAGGCCATCAGGTTTTGGTCAGCCCACCTTGACAGTGTTTCCAACTTGACCTGTATCCTCAGCTTGTCCTGTGCTGTGCCCGTCTTCCCCCATAATTTGGTGTCATCCTCAAACTTTGCCAGTTCACATTTGACTCCCAAATCCAGATCATTAATGAAGATGTTAAAGAGTACTGGCCCAAGTACCGAGCCATGAAGGACTGCACTGGTCACCCTGAGCCATGTTGATTTGTTCCTGTCAACTAGTACTCTTTAGGTCTGACCCCACAGCCAGTTACCTAGCCATCCGACCATAAGATGATCAAGGCCACAGTTCCCCAGTTTAGCCATGAAGACATCATGGGGAACTAGGTCAAAGGCTGTCTTGAGCCTTTGACCTAGGTATATGACATCCACATCATCTCCCTTGTCCAGAACACGTGTTACCTGGTCATAGAAGGAGATGAGGTTGGTCAGGCAAGACCTACCAGTCACAAAGCCATATTGGTTGGCATTCAGATGCTTGCCTTCTGTTAATCTGGTGTTGACAGATCCCTGGACAATTTTCTCCAGGATTTTTCTAGGAATGGACATCAGACTGATTGGTCTACAGTTCCCTGGATCATCCTTTCTCCCTTTCTTGAAAATATGGACCATGTTGGCTTTTTTCCAATGTGGAAACAGATCTAATCCAAATGAAATGACTGAAAGTCAACTTAAAACCCAGATGCTGATAGATGGGAGAGAGGCGAGAGGTCTGTAGTGGCCTGAAACATGTAAGAAATGACCCTGATATAAGTGCTGTGTTGCGAGTCAAAGGTATCTGTCAGCTATAACCAACCTAACTGCTCTCAGTGTTAAATCCCAGACAGAAAAATAATTAGCTTTACTTTTTGAAATGTTCACATTGAATTTTTTACTGTTTTTTTAAACTTTGATTTGTAGTTTTCAAGGTGAACAGATAAAAAGCTCCAGGTACAGCAATATGTCTTTTGCAATAGGTCATTTAAGAAGTAATTATCCCCTTGTGTGTTTTTTCTTACTGCATCTCATGTCTCATCCTGACCTGGGAATTAGACCACTATTCAGAAAACCTGTGATTTAATTTATCATTGGCAAGCTTGTTTTTCAGTTACTAAAGACATCAAATCAAAGAAGGGTTTGCATATTTAATTTGAAAAGGAGGCAAGCATTTCTTAGGGTCATATCTTTTACTGAGTCAATGATATGCCTGGCTTTTTTTTTTTTAAGGTTGTGAATTTTCCCTTCTTCAGTGATATGGTAGTGTAAGAGTAATGTTGTAGCCATGATGGTCCAGAAATTATGCTAGAGACAAAGATTTCTTAGGATATCTTTTATTGGACCAACTATGTAATTTTGAAAAGTGATGTTTAAAAACATCACACAGTGATGTCCAAATCAGCCTGCTACAAGAGTAAGGTTCACTTGGTTTTCAAAAAAAAAAAAGTTAAAACAATGAAGCTATGACGGCAAGATTTAGCTAATTAGCAAATACTCTAGTAGTAAGACTGATTCTGCTCTTTAGGCTCTTCCTAGCTCATAAAGCATCTTTGTATTATTATTTTAACCTCCTATTCAATCTTAAAATGGCTTGATACAATGTAGAGGACAGAAAAAGTGTTGTGAAGAGCAAGTACATACCTATAAATGCTCCTGCTAAAGAATTCAGGATTCATGATAGAGGTGATCTCTTTCGTTAGACCAACCAGATTTTTGCAAAAAATTGGATACCTTGCTAAAGAAAGGACCCTAACTAAAACTGAATCACATGGTCACATGAAAGAATTGGTTAACATATTGTTCCCATTATATTTTAAAGAGAAATCAAAAAGAAAAGGACCAGAGGAATGAACTTTGGAATGTGAATAAGGAGTTACTGATTTAATAATATGAAGATAAGCATTGTCTTCCTGATAGGGGCACTGACATGTTTCATAAGCTAACACTTGTACTATGCTTGAATAATCAAAAGCACAAAGAGTGAGATTCTTTTCCAGCTACTATATTATGCATGCAATTCTATGTGCAGTTCTGACCTTGGTCAAGTCCTGAGAATCCATTAATACATCTCCTTATAGATATGGAATAAATGTTCAAACCAGACTGTGGAGGTTTAACTATGGGATTCTAGGTAGCTGTAGTTAACCATCCTGAGTTTGTCAGCCTTGGCTGATCTCTCAAGCAAGCTCAGCTCTGTGTATTTCTTGAAATAATGATAATAGGAGGTTATGCTGCTAAACTTAATGCTCAGTATGAGACTTATGCTCTATGCTCAGTGTTTACTCCAACAATGCAGTTTGCAGTCGTGTTGCAGCAAGATTTTGTAATTTCCAAGCCAGCACCATATAGAGGCGAGAGTGGGAGTTGAGACCTGTGATCCCAGTTTGGGTTACTGAGGTTAGCAATCAGCTCACCCAGCACGTATGTTGATGAGGGCTGGCTGCCTACGCCAATGACTTGGCAGCTTGCCTCTGTTTCCCCAACATCATATGGTTCAAGGATGAGTCAAGCTCCACATGATTACATTCATTGGCAGTTGCTGATAGAAACATCAAAGGGCCAAACAAAACAATAAAGAAACAAAACACCCTTCCAAAAATTTCCTTGCTTATAATTGTACACAGGCAAAGCATTCAGCAGGATACTTTGGCCCTACGTACTTGTGGCCTAGGACAAAAGTTATATATAAACCAGTTTAAGTAATCAGAAACTCGTTTAACTCTGTAACAGAACACAAGTTCAGTGCACATAAAACAATGTCAAAATGGCTGAAACTGGTTTAAGATAAACCTGGTTGAATGTAGTTTCAGACTTAACTGATTTGGGTCAAACCGGTTTATGAAACTTCTGTCCCAGACCCCTTGCTGGTTCTAGTTAAATCACAGTCTGCTAGCATCCCAGCATGCTTTCCAGTCCTGGGCTGGACTGTACTGCCTGCTCTAGCAGAGAAGGGTTGAGGGGCAGGGGGAGGCAGGGGCTGTCCCCCCTCCCCCCGCTAACCCTGGTTGGGGTCTGGGGCCAGGGAAGGGGGTTAAACCCTCCTTTCCCCATGTACAGAGCAGCCCTGCCCTGCTAAACTTACATCTGGCTACAACTGTGGGCTACAAATCCCAGAGGCACCTGGAAGCAGGAAGAGCAAGTGATGAGCTACCTTGCAGAGTCCTGATGATGTGATTGTGGACTGCAAATCCCAGAGACCTTGGGGGCAGCAGGAAGAGGAAGCAAACACACAGCTCATAGTGGCTACGTGCCAGAGAGCTCATGCTCTAGTGCCCCCTGGACTGAGTTACTGCAGGCATGTGGCTGCAAAAAGTAAATGTCTGTTCACTTGTTAGTCAGTTCAATCTCTGCAGTCTAGATTAACCTGTGAAGGCTGAATTGATTCAGCCTCAGGCTTTTTGACTGTCTGTACTCAGCTGTGGTGTGCAAAAGGTTAACTTGGACTTAAGGGGATTTGGCTTTCCAAAATCCAGCTTTCTTAAAAAGAATATCTTCACTTCTGGTGAAATCTCTACTCAGTTACAATATTGCTGTACCTCTTCATAAAACTCAGTCTCTTTTCTCCCCTTAACATTTAACCCTTCTTTGAAAGCACTGACTGTTCAAACAGTTTCTTAAAGAAATATACATATGTAAAATATTTCGTACTACATATAGCAAAAAACCCCTCAGAAACTTAAATTCATCCCGCAAATAGCAATTCCATATGGAAATAATGGCAGAAACCCTTCTTATTTTTCCTAAAACCTCAGGACATTTTCCTTTCTCTCCAAATGGAAAACTAAACAAAGGAATCAGCACTTGATAACTTTACTCTGAAAGCCCAGAGTAAAGTATATAGAAGCTATTATGCACTGATGTCAGGATAGCATCCAAGCAAGCCTTCACAAAGCAGAGTTCTCTTCCTATTGCCCAGCTGACTTAATGATAACTTGGAACTTCATTGCTTGTGTGCATTCATGTGAGTAGGGTTTTGCTCAGTCAATATTTGGGGAATTCTTTTCAGGGGTAGCTGGCACCACAATAAGTTTCTACAGTAAAAAAAAAATATAATAGATATCCCAATTAAGATTCTGATTTAGTGAAGTGCATTGAAATTATTATTGTTGAAACACATGCTTGAAGTTAAGTTTATGCTTAGATGCATTGTTGAATCAATGTCTTAATCACTGGATCAAAACTAATATTTCAGCACATAAATATGAATGTACTAAGACCATTTAACCCTGATGTGGTTGAGATGGAGGTATCTGTCAGTCTTGGAGATAAAAGAGATCATCTTTAATGAAAGCCAGATTCCTTCAAGATTACAGCTGGCCCCAACATGCTTTCAGAGCAGCATTTCATGTGACGGAGCATGCACCTCTATTCTAAACATGTAAATTATATTGAAGTATTCTAAAATGTTAATTCTAAAAAATGTAATTTATGTATTTGGAAAACATATTAGCCTACTTCTACCTGTACCATGATTTAAGTAAAAGAATAGCCTTATTTTATAAATTACTTATGGAAAAAAATGTCAGAGAAAATTACAAGTAGAATAATGTTTATCAAAATGAAAGTAGTTTTGAACAAAGGCAGTGCCTAAGAAAAATCCTATAAGAAAAATATTGCCAGTGTTTCTGTTTAAGTACTAATATTGTCTAACTTATCTGTGATTTATAGTTTTCTGAAAAATCTTGGCATGAAAGCATTAACTTTTATCTTTAATTGGTTTAATTTTTAATGATTTTAAATAATGGACGTTTATCAGTCTTTTGAGACTTCTACAATTTAAAGGATGTAATAGAAATCTTACGTGTCTTAGAATTTTTAATATTATTAAGCTAATAATTTTTCCCTCTAGAGCTACTTTGAATTGTGTACTCACACATGCAAATACACATTCCCATTTTCTTTATTTGAAATTAAAGTGCCTAATACTGCAAATGAAAAAAGTTTTTATTTCTAAATATTTTTTTTCAAATATTTGTCCCTTTATTCTAGTGTTCTCCACCCTTTTTATGGTGAACATCACTTTTTGGAATCAAAGGTCACCCCAGGTTCTACTGCGCCCTGCCCTGCCCTCCTGCCCAGACCATGGAGTGTCCCAGACCTGGCCAGGCCAGGGCCAGTCCCCACTCTGTGCCATGGCTGCACTGAGCCACACCCGCCCAGCAGCCAGAGGAACATGGTGTTGGGTCCCGGCCCAGGCGGTCTGGAAGTCTCTGCTGTCTAAGGGTGTGTGTGTTTGCGGGGGTGCTCCTACCACTGGGCACAGGCCAGCAGAGGCCCCAGGCCTGTGCCCACCCCACCTGTGCTCAGGATTAGGCGGCTGCTGCTGTGGGATGCCTGCTGCACCCTGAGCACAGCAGCAGAAGCCCCCCCCCGCACACTTCTGGATGACCAGATCTTCTTAGACTTGGCTGGGCTGGGGCTGCCCCCACATGAGTCCCTGCTGCTGAGCTGAGCTGCACCTGCACATGACTAGCTGCAGCAGGACTCAAATCACAGTGACAGCAGCCTCTGCCGCCTTTGCCTCTGCAGAGATGGGGAGGTATCACCCCATGCCCCTGAAGAAGCCTCCCCAGGCTCCAATCCTCTGGCCAGCTGGCCAGGCTATGGCCCCACTTACCTCCCCCTGCTCCTAGCTGGGCCACACAGTCAGCTGCTCACCGCAGGGGCCTTGATGTGGCCCCTGCCCATTCCCTCCTCCACTGATTAACCTGCTGGGCCTGGGGGTGGCAGGTGTGCACATGTGCGTATGCCCCACTGTCCCCCCAGCCCAGAATGTACCAAAAGAGGCTCTGGGATCTACCTGGAGATCAGGTTCCTTGGGTTGGTGACCACTGCTTTATTCCTATTTTCAGTTGTGCCACTCAAAATAACACTTTTGCTCATTTTACCCTTTCAAATTAATAGAAAGTTGTCATAATAGTCAAGACCACTAGATGGCATTCATAGCTCTGCCTTGGAAGAATTAAAAACAGTCGACTTGAGAGAATGAATACAGACAGTCTCTCTGACTAGAATATTAAGAATTTGAATATAAATTGAGGTGTTTTCAGACTAGAATATGAAGATTAATGCCTGGCTGCATAGGTGGTGTCACCAGCAAGGCTTTGGCTAGGAGGAGATGGGATCCACCTGACAAAGAGAGTGAAGAGCATTTTCACAGACAGGTTTGCTAACCTAGTGAGGAAGGCTCTAAACTAGGTTTACCAGGGGATGGTGAACCTCCAAAGTAAGTGGGAAAGTGGGCGACCTGGAGGAAGAGCAAGCAGGAGGAGGCAACAGGGGAGGTGTTCTCATTCTTCTTGAGAAATTGGGGCAATAGACTAGTTACTTTAGGTGCCTGTACACAAATGCACGGAGCCTTGGAAACAAGCAGACAGAATTGTAAGTCCCTGCACAGTCATGGAAATATGACGTGATTGGAATAACAGAGACTTGGTGGGATGGCTCACATGACCGGAGCACTGTCATGGATGGGTACAAACTGTTCAGGAAGGAAAGAAAGAGGAGAAGAGGAAGAGGAATCACACTTTATGTAAAAGAGCCATATGATTGCTCAGACGTCTAGTATGAAACTGGAGATAGGTCTGTTAGAAGTCTCTAGGTTAGAGTCAGAGGAGAAAGCAACAAGAGTGATGTTGTGATGGGTGTCTGCTATAGACCACCAGATCAGGAGGAGGTGGTGGATGAGGCTTTCTTCAGACAGCTAGCAGAAGTTTCTAGATCACAGGCCCTGGTTCTCATGGTGGACTTCAATCACCCTGACATGCTGGGAGGTAAATACAGCAGTGACTAGGCAATCCAAGAAGTTTTTGGAGAGTGTTAGGGGCAACTTACTGGCACAAGTGCTAGAGTGGCTGCCTAGGGGCCATGCACTTCTTGACCTGTTGCTCACAAATGGAAAAGAATTGGTGGCGAATGTACTAGTAGATGGCAAGTTGGGCACCAGTGACCACGAGGTGATTGAGTTCAAAATCCTGAGGAAAAGAAAGGTGGAGAGCAGCAGAGTAAGGACCCTGGACTTCAGAAAAGCAGGCTTACTCAGGGAACTCATGGGCAAGATCCCCTGGCAAGCCAGTCTGAGGGGAAGAGAAATTCAGGAA
>NW_017729032.1:29219117-29219404 GCF_001723915.1 Gavialis gangeticus
ACAATAAGCTGAAGATGAGTCAACAGTGTGCCCTTGTTGCAAAGAAGGCTAACGGCATCCTGGGCTGCATTAGTAGGAGTATTGCCAGCAGATCTAGGGAAGTGATTATTCCTCCCTATTTGGCACCGGTGAGTGAATATCTGGACTGCCGTGTTCAGTTTTGGGCCCCCCACTGCAGAAAAGATGTGGACAAATTGGAGAGAGTCCAATGGAGGGCAGTAAAAATGATTAGGGGACTGGGGCATTTGACAGCTGAGGAGACGCTGAGGGAACTGGGCTTATTTAAT
>NW_017729032.1:29224404-29243986 GCF_001723915.1 Gavialis gangeticus
TTGCAGCTAGCAAGAGATGTGAGGGGTAACAAGAAGGGTTTCTACAAGTAGGTCAGTAGCAAGAGGAGGATCAGGGAAAGTGTGGGTCCCTTATTGAATTGGGGAGGCAATCTAGTGACAGAGGATGTAGAAAAGGCTGAAGTGCTCTATGCTTTTTTTACCTCAGTCTCCACAGGCAAGGTCAGCTCCCAGGCTACTGCACTGGGCAGCACAGTTTGGGGAGGAGGTGACCAGCCCTCAGTGATGAAAGAACAGGTTAGGGACGTTTTAGAAAAGTTGGGCATATACAAGTCCACAGAACCAGACAGGATGCACCCAAGGGTGCTGAGGGAGTTGGCTGATCTGGTTGCAGAGCTGCTGGCCATCATCTTTGAAAACTCATGGCAGTTAAGAGAGGTCTTGGATGATTGGAAAAGGGCAAACATAGTGCCCATAATTAAGAAAGGGAAAAAGCAGGATCCAGGGTACTATGGACTGGTCAGTCTCACCTCAGTCCTTGGAAAAATCATGGAGCAGATCCTCAAGGAATCCATTACTAAGCGCCTGGAGGAAAAAAGGTGATTAGGAACAGTCAGCATGGATACACCAAGGAAAGTCATGCCTGACTGACCTGATTGCCTTCTTTGATGAGATGACTGGCTGTGTGGATGGAAGGAGACCAGCAGATGATTGATTTTAGCAAGGGTTCCCACAACATTCTTCGTCTCCCACAATATTCTTGCAGGCAAAGTAAGTAAGTACAGGCTGGATGAATGGACTATAAGGTGCATAGAAAACTGGCTGGAGCATCAGGGTCAGAAGGTACTAATCAATGGTTCAAAGTCTATTTGACATCCAGTATCAAGTGGAGTTCCTCAAATGTTGGTCCTGGGTCCAGTTTTGTTCAATATCTTCATCAATGATCTGAAAGTTGGGATGGAGTGCAATCTCAGCAAGTTTGTGGATGACATCAAGCTGGGAGGAGTTGTAGACACTCTGGAGGGTAGGGCTAGGATTCAGAGTAACCTAGACAAATTGGAGGATTGGGCCAAAAGAAATCTCATGAGGTTCAACAAGGACAAATGCAAAGTCCTGCACTTAGGACAGAACAATCCCATGCATCGGTACAGGCTGGAGGCTTACTGGTTGGATAGCAGCTCTGCAGAAAAGGACCTGTGGGTTACATGTGGACAATAAGCTGAATATGAGCCAACAGTGTCCCCTTGTTGCCAGGAAGGCTAACAGCATACTGGGCTGCATTGGCACGAGTGTTGCCCACAGGTGAAGGGGCTGGTTGCCCACCAAAAATGGTGAGGGGGCTGGGGCACATGACTTCTGAGGAGAGGCTGAGGGAACTGGGCTTAGTCTAGAGAAGAGAAGACTGAGAGGGGATTTAATAGCAGCCTTTAACTACCTGAAGTGGGGTTCAAAAGAGAATGGGGCTAGACTTTTCTCAGTGGTGGCAGATAACAGAACAAGGAGCAATGGTTTCAAGTTGCAGCAAGGGAAGTTTAGGTTAGATATTAGGAAGAATTTTCTCACTGGGAAAATAGTACAACACTGGAACAGGTTACCCAGAGAGGTTGTGGACTCTCCATCCTTAGAGGCTTTTAAGACCTGGCTAGGGATTTGTTAGCAGCCTTTAACTACCCGCAGGGTGGTTCCAAAGAGGATGGAGTTAGACTGTTCTCAGTGATGGTAGGTGACAGAACAAGGACCAATAGTCTCAAGTTGCAGCAAGGGAGGTTCAGGTTGGATATTAGGAAAAAACGTTTTCACTAAAAGGATAATAAAGCGCTGGAACAGGTTACCCAGAGAGCTGGTGGAATCTCCTTCCTTGGAGGTTTTTAAGCCCTGGCTTGACAAAGCTTTGGCTGGGATAATCTAGTTGGAGATGGTCCTGCTTTGAGCAGGGGGTTGGACTAGATGATGTCCTGCAGTCCCTTCCAAGCCTAATTGTCTATGAGTCTATAGACCTCTAAAACCAGTATTATAAAATCACCAGTATTTCACAATATCTTCTTTTCAGCTTGTCCTACTGATCTCCATATACGGTGTCTTCTCTGCACCACACAACACCACTAAATTTACAAAAAATATTTAACCACAAATTAGCCTGATGATCTTACTTTACATTTTATGAATGAGTCTAATGTATTATATTCTATATAATGAATGATGTTGTCTCTTCTTTGTGTATTTTTCACCTTCTCATTATAATCTATTTTCCTCAATGAAATCAGTTTTGATGGCACATCTTTCAACAGAAGGCAGGGTAGATTTGCACTTTATGGGCTGAGTCAGAGATATATAGCATAACTTTTTGTGAGTCCTAGTTTACTTCATCAACTGATGTGAAAGGACATGCACAGAGCACTATGTCTAATGGAGAGAGTGATTTAAATACAAATGACAGGAAAGGGAGGAAAATCTTAAAGGAAATGTACTGCTTAGCCCATCTGCTTTTCACAAAAGACCTACATCAAGATATAGGCCTTGTGTCATGAGCTTGACCAGGTGTCAATTTCTGATGCCAGATAATAACACGAATCTGCTTGAGCTGTCCTTGGGCACTCAGCAGCTTGTGAGAGAATCTAAAAGTTAAATTAAGGGTTTCCATAGTCTTTTAAAATCTCAGATGAAAATATACCTTTTCTCTCCCCCTTATATCTTTTCCCTCTGTTACCATTTGTGTTTTATTGCTTTATTTCAATAAAATTTGGGCTGTATACAGCTGATGTACACATGAATAAATCCTGCTGCTTCACTGTAAACATAGTTGTGTCCAGCTGACAATTGCAGGCAAATAGGCTTAGATTGGATATCAGGAAAAAACTTTGTCACTGTCAGGCACTGGAATAGTCTGCCTAGGGAAGCTGTGGGCTCTCCATCACTGGAGGTGATCAAGAAGAGTTTGGAAAGCCACTGGTCATGGATGGTCCAGGCTTAGCTATGCCTGTGTTCTGCTATGGGTATTTCCCATGCTTCTGGGCTTTGCTGGTTGCCCTCTCTCCCCCCGTCCCCTTTATGCTACATGTATCAGGATGTTTTTAAGCCTTCATCAGAGGCATTGGGTGTTGGCTGCATCCAAAGCTGGGGATTTTGACTGGGATGTGCCAGTGCTTCTGCTCAGACTTAAAGCCAGAGGTTCTTGGCTAAGGAATTTTGACAGTTCTGCTCATGGTCAGACTGATTGCCATATTAGAGATCAGAAAGAAATTTACCCCATGGTCAGATTGGTATAGACTGTGAGGGTTTTTGCTTTCTTCTGTAGCAAGGGGCACAGTCCTCTACCTATGATCTCTTGACCATATATTAACAACATTATACTGAAACAGGACATTGGCTGCCATGATTCCCCTGCTTTACTTGTGGTGGGTTAGGGTGTTATGTCTTGTGTTGTCAGAGTTGACATTAGTTTTACTAGGAGGTTAGAATATGGATCTGTATGGGCTGGTTTGGATAGGGATGATCTTGCCTCAGGCAGAAGGTTGGACTAGATGACCTTTTGAGGTCCCTTCCAGCCCTACTTCTCTATGGGCATTTTTACACATGCAAGCGCCACAACACTGGGTGCTTTGAAAAGTGCCCAGTGCTGTGACACTTACGGTTGGATAAGCAGTGAAATGTGTGTCAGCACGAAAAAAATGGCGTTGCACCTTCAAGGTGCTTTAGTTCAAAAGTGCACCACTGCCATTTTCTTTGTGCTGGTGCTCATTTCGCTGCTTATACAACTGCAAGCAGCACAGCACAATGTGTCAGCTCCCATGCAGAGCAGATTTGATTAATCAAGTCTGCTCCAAATCGGTAGATCTCTGGTGCATCCAAGACCTAAAAGGTATGTGTATAAATGCCCTATGATTTCATGATTATATGATACAAACCCTTGCATGCTGGAGGGGAGGGACAGAGTCCAGCTAGACCTAGACAGGTTACAGAGGTGGGCGGATGAGAATAGGATGAAATTCAACAGAGGCAAGTGCAGGGTACTGCATGTAGGGAGAAGGAACCAGCAACGCAGCTATAGGCTGGGGAACATCCTTCTTGTCAACACAGTGGCAGAAAGGGATCTTGGAGACATTGTTGACTCCAGGATGAACATGAGCTGCCAGTGCGAGGAAGAGGTCAATAAGGCTAACTGCACCTTGTTGTGCATCTACAGATGCATCACAAGCAGGTCCAGGGAGGTGATCTTTCCCCTCTATGAGGCATTGATCTGGCCACATTTGGAGTATTGCATCCCGTTCTGGGCACCAAGGCAGATGTGGCTGGTATTGAGAGGGTCCAGAGGAAGGCCACTCGCTTGGTCAAGGGGCAGCGGGGCAAGCCCTATGAAGAGAGGCTAAAGAGCCTGAACCTATTCAGCCTCCAGAACAGAAGGCTGAGAGGGGATCTGGTGGCTGTTTAAAAACTCACCGGGGGGACCAGCAGGAATTGGGGGAGGCTCTGTTCCCCCAGGCACCACCTGGAGTTACTAGGAATAGCGGCCACAAATTGTTACAGAGAAGGTTCAGGCTGGACATCAGGAGACATTACTTTACAGTTAGGGCTGCCAGGTTCTGGAATGGGCTCCCAAGTGAGGTGGTAGTCTCTCCTAACTTGGGGGTCTTCAAGAAGAAGCTGGACAGATATTTGGCTGGGGTGATATGACCCTGGCACCCGTTCCTGCCCAGGGCAGGGGGTCGGACCTGATAATCTGTTTAGGTCCCTTCTGACCCTAAGTACTATGAAACTATGAAATGTCACTCCTTTTCAGACCATGAGTAATTTTGCCTCAGAGCAAGTCTTATCAGAACAGGTTCATGAGCATGTTTCTCTTAGTTGAAATATTTTTGGCCCATTGTCTTTTCATGCCACTTTGCACCATCCCCAGACAAGGCATCCTCTTTATCTCTGGAACCTCTACTGCTTCAAGGTTGTGAGATCAGATGTTGTCTCCATGTTTTCTTATCTGCCAATTTTACCTTTTAAGCCTTATTATCCTAGATAATGCACCCTGGCAATCACCATTCAGGAGAGTACTGAGTCTCCTAAGTCTCTCAACCTCTAGCTCAGCAATCTCAGTCTTCAGCAAGGTGCTTGCTTTTGTCCCTGCAGATGTGCCAAATACAATAGGTATTGCTCATCTGCCTCAAACCTGTCTTCTTACATGTAGTCTTGGCTTTACTGAAGATTTAGCATGTGAGAGGTTAATTCACTTAGCAGTTGAAGGGCATGTTAGTTCTGATTGCTCAGATGCAGAACTTGCAGTTTCCTACCCTTGTATCGTAAATATTGCGAAAACTAACCACACTGAGTGTGAAATTGTGATGAAAAGGGGAAGTTACTGAATATGAGACTGGAACAAGAAATTTCAGTGATGACATTTTCTTTTCTATATACTGTATTTACCTTAATCCAAGATGACTTTGAATTTAAGATGACCCCCAATAATGAGATTAGACAAATTTGTTATAATTTTCCATGTATAAAATCTAATTATCAGTTTGCCATCTGAAAAACATCCCTCCACTGCTACAGTGGGGAAAGCAGCAGAAGTGGGACACGTAGTGAGGGTGGGGACAGGTGTCCCTTTTAGATCCTCTCGACCTGCTCCTCTGATGCCTGTTCTCCTGTGGTGCCTGTACGCCCTTCCACCTCCCCCTGCCTTCCTGCCTCCATGTGCCTGTGCCCCTGGTGTTTGCCCCTTGCCAGCCCTGAACAGCCTATGTTCCCATACCTACCCCCTGCAGCTTCTGCAGCCTCTGGCCCCACATAGCCTTTACCTCTCTGCAACCTCTGATCCTATCCTCCACAGCTTTGCTCCCCTGCAGCCTTTGCTCCCCTACCTACAGCCCACAGTCTCTGTCCCTGCCCTAGAGCTGCCATTGCCATGGTTGCATGGCTGGGCAGGGATCAGAGCGTCCATGTGCTCCATGCCCTGGGAAGGAATGGGGCCAAAACCATGCTTGACAGTAAGCAGTGGGGGGGAGAGGACCAGGGGGGACTGCGGCAGGCAGATGCTGCAGCTCTGTCTCTGGCCTTGACCCAGGCTCAGAGCTGAAGTCAGAGCCATGTCAGCTGCCTGTGCCCCCCTCTTCCCCCCTTTGCAACCTTGTACTCAAATGCAAGATGAGGGGCCTTCCCCCTCAAATTGAATGGTGAAAACACCTTGTATTGAATTGAAGTAAATACAGTAAATGGGATGAAGGGAGAACTAAATATGTATCACTCAGAATGAATATGGGCTGCATATATTATGATGGTAAACTTCCAGTAACTACATGAATGCAGCTTTATAGGCTAACAGGAAATGCTGAAGAGACACAGTCCCTGGCCTTCTCAGGAAATCAGGCACCTATGTCTAGCTACGGGAAGAGTCCAATCTCTGCTCAGGATTCACAAGGCTCTCCTGAGTTAGGCACCTAAACCTTTCTTTCGAAACCTGGGGTACTTATTTTAAAAAACCCAAACAGAAGAGAAGGTATCCCCTTTTTACCTAACAGCCCAGTAGTTAAAGTAGTCACCTAGGTGAAAGAAGATCTGCCTTCCCATCCCTGCTCCAGTGAATATTTAATTGTTTTGTACAAAGTGGTGTTAGTTTCAGTAGGAGACTTTAAGAGCAGGCTGTGTTCAAGATCTCACAGGCAGCAGAGGGATTTGAACCCTTATCTCACCTGCCAGATAAGTGCTTGAACCACTGAATAGATGGGTAAAAGTAAGAAGTCAGCACCACCACCTCTTCTGGACATGCTTTTGTGAAATTGCACATGGTTTGCACAGGTTATTTGGATCACACTGCACAGGCAGATGCCTATTTTGAGACTTCCCTCAGGACTGTAGTCTATGCAGGCACTTATGTCTGTGCAGAGCAGCAAAAACTTAGGCGCCTACAGGATTGTCGAGTAATCACCAAGGCCCGCAGACCGTGCAGGTGCTGCCTGCACGTTGCCTAGTGTATCCTCACCTTTAATTGGGGTGTCACACGCATCTGCTTCGCCTGCCACGACTTTGATGTTAACGGAATTGGTTTAGATGTCCGACGCGCACAGTCCAATTATGAGTCTCACCGGCATCCCGTGGGTCCCAAGTTTCTGAGGGCTCCGCCACCCCTACACCCTCGCCCGTTCCACTGGGTTGGTGGCCGACTGTGTGGTCCGGCCACGTATCCACACGTCCACTCAGATGATCCACAAAAGGAAAATAAAAATCAAAACAAACACTATGACCAAGAGGGTTCCCTTGATCGGAGCGACTGATCCAGCTGTCTGCAGCCGTCTTCCAATACCCACTTGCCCTCTGAGGGGTCGAACCCCCTTCTTGGCCTTCGAAGAGCCCCCTTGGAGGGCTTGGTCAGTTCCCCTTTGTCACAGTTCAAGCTCACTGTTGAGCTGTGCCCCTATTACAGGGACTATGGTTCCCAGAGTCCAATCCTGCCCTTCCATTAGGGTCTTTAAGGTACACAGCTCCAGCCAAGCTCCGTCCACTCGCGGGTGGTAAATAAACAGTTCTATGCCCCGCAAGGGCCAGCAGACTGTGTTCAAAACCCCCGCTGGGGCTTTGCCCTTTGCCAGAGGTTCCTACCAACACTTAGCATTGCTCGCAGTGTCCTTTGCAGCGTGCGCCAGCATGCTCCACCTCCTCCACGTCCTCCTTCCAGTTCCGCGTTGCTCCCGCTTGTCGGTCCCGGCCTCTCTTTTATGCCGGCGAAGGAAGTACCAGCCCCTCCCTTCTCCACACACCTGGGTAAGGGGGATTTCTGCCTGGCTCCTTGGGGCTGCAGACCTGGGGTCACTGGTCCTCCGCTCAGTCTGGGAGCCAAGGAGCCTGCTGGCTCCTTCTTTCCCTCACAAGGATATTACCTGTAGAAATGTAGGCACAGAGGAGTGTACGTGGTGTTTTGTGAATACCAGAGGTGCCTAAATGTTGGATTTAGTTGCTTAAAGAAGCATTTAGGTGCCTATGTCCCATACATGATTAGCAATTAGCAGTTATCAATGGACAGGGATCCCTTTGAAGCACAGAGAAAATTGGAGAGATCTTGTCAAAAGCTTCTTTCAAATAAAGGCTTAATATTCCTGAAGTTCTTCCTCAGTTAAAGCTCCCATCAAGATGAATATGTTTGAGCAAACTTGGCAAACTGGGTAAAAAAAAAAGGGAAAGAAAAGAAAATTATCATAATTTGTGCAAACATCCAGTTTTGATCTGAGAACTTAAAATTACAGCCTCTACCATGCTAGCAGTTGAGGTATGTATAACCAAAAATACTCATGAGACTCTTTACCATACAGTTGACTAATTGACTGCATGGTAAAGTGTTAGTGTCTACATGTGCAGGAAGCTTACTGCAATCAATTAGTCTAATGTGCGGTTAATTTGCTACTTGCAGGTAGCAAATTAACTGTGCCTTAGTAACTGTGTAGTAGCACACGTGCAGATGCTGAACGAGAGCAAATTTGTTCCTGGTCAGCCCCACCACCAGGGGAACACCCTCAGGCTAGCCACAGGGCCATGAGGCTTGGAGGTTCTCCAGCCCAGGCCTGGGGCAGCTCTTTGTCTGCCCTCTAAAACTCTATAGTGACCCTGGGGGCCTGTGCCATCTTCTACCTGCCTCTGGCCACTGGCTCCTGTAGCAGTGGCCCCAGACCAGCTGCAACAACCTGCCTGGACCCTGGTGCTGGCCCCCAGCCTAGCTCCACTGCCTGTCTGCCTGTTTTGCACTGTGTCCCTGTGCTCTGCACTGGAGGAACCTGCTTAGGCCTGGAGTCTTACCTGCAACCCCTGAGGGCCATCTAGGAAGCCACACTGGCATCCTCCCCAATGCCACATACCGCCTCCTGGGGGCCTAACTCATCCCAGGATGAGACTATGGACCTTGTTGCACTGTGGGGTGAGCCTGAGGTCCAGATTCAGTTCATCCCGGGTGGGTGCTCCAATGCACACATATATGAGGGCCTGGGGGCCCACATGTGAGGGTGAAGGCATGACTGGTTTGCATGTCAGTGTTGCATAAAGATCAAGGCCCTGCAGGTACCATGGGTCCGTGTCACCAATCACTACCACTGGTAGGGGGATACCTGCAGGACCATGTCCCTTATGTGGCAAGTGCATCACATCCTCATGTCCCAGGACCCTGGGTGGAGCCATGTCATGTTCTTTGCACAGGTAGCTTACCAAAGCCTCCACTATGGCCTGGCAGCAGCGATGAAATGTCAGTGGGGGAGGGCCCCTCAGGGGACCATGAGCTTATTGCACTATCGCCTCCACCCCCAGCATTATCCAGCCGCTCCAGCAGCCCAGGTCAGCACCTGCCCCACCAACTCAAGGTGCGCAGCCCTGTCCAGGAGGTTGGCCCAGGGATGGCACCTTTTCAACCATCCTCCCTGGATGAGGCATCTGCCTAGCCAGCCGGGAACTGTGCCCCTGCACCCCAGGATGCTGGTAGGAGTTGCATGTCATCTCCACCAGTGGGGACAGACTCAGGCCTCCAGGCATGTCTGCCACACCCACCCAGTAAGGCCTGCACACGCACCCAGTAAGCCTTCTCCTCCCCTCCTTGTCCTTGCCTTTATCCCTGCTTCCCGCCTGCCTTGACCAAACTCCTCCAACCCCCAGAGGTCCCTCTCACAGCACACAGAGAAGTGGGGTGGGAGTGGAAGTATAAAACTTTATTGAGCAGCCAGTGCCCCCTCAGCTAGGCAGGCATTGGCCTCCACACACTGAGGAACATGTTGATGCCAGTGGCAATGTCATCCTCATCTGTGGGGGGCAGAGACACATAGCATAGGCACAGGTACCCCTCCAGGCAGCGGTGAACATTGCAGGGAAGTGCAGGCTTGTCTGCCACACTATCAAAGCTCAGGGTCCCACTCCAGGTTCTCAGCTGTGCCTGGGGCACCAAGGCAATCATCTTCAGCGAGTAGTGGGTTGGGCACCCGTCACTCTACAGAAACAGCTCATCACAGCGCACCCAGGACATTCTCAGCAGGGGCATGCTTGTGGCACAGGACACACATGGAGTGGGTCTGCCCCAGAGTACCTCTTTGGAGAGGCTCTTTAGGGGCAGGGCAGGGGTGCCACCAGCTTCACATCCCAGTTGGTCAGGAGTCCCTCACCCCTCATCTGGGCACCATGAACCTGTTGACAAGGGCCAGCAGGAGGAGAAGTGGGGAGCAGGTCTGGAGTACCTGCAGCAGGTATTGTCAGGAGCCAGGCCTTACCTGGACTGGGAACTGGGCGAAGAAGGCAGATTGCCTGTGGAAAGTGCCTGCTTCTGTGGAGTGAGTGGGGATGGGGGCCTCAGCCAGTGGCTGCCTGTGCCAGGGCCTGCCTGGCAGGCTTAGCATGGTTCCTGGCACCTGTGTGTGCATGACTTCTGAGGCCAGGCAGTGCAGAGCCCCCTGATATAGTGCTTGTTATCCCAGAAATATTTTAAACTCTCAGAAACAACCTTTTTGTTCTGGCTCTGCAGGTCTAACAGTTGCATGTGGTGGAGAGACACCAGCATGGGGTTGCGCCTTCAGGGTCACTGCCAGTCTCAGCTGGAGTCCTCTGTATGCGCCGGCTTAGGCAGTGGCAGACCCAGGACTAGACCCTGTTGCTGGTCTGCTGGTCACAGTGACAGAGGAGTGGCTTATGGACTCACAGGCCTGGTGTGTGGAGGACATTGCTTGCGAAGGGGGGCAGTGGTACGTGGAAGCTGGAAAGGGACCAGAAGAGAGCTTGGGAGGACCAGGCATTCAGGGAGAAGCTCCTGGCCCTTGAAGACAGGCACATCACACTCCTCAAAAGGATGGTGGAGGCCCATGAGCCACAGACCTTCATGGTGGCCAGGGCAGTGGAAGCTGTGGAATAAGACCGTTAGGTGTTGGACACCATCCTGGCCCTGGCGGTCACCTTCATCCTGCCTGATGCCTTGCCCCTGTCCCTAGCCCAAGGATGGGCAATTATTTTGGGCGGAGGGCCACTTACTGAGTTTTGGGAAGCCATCGAGGGCCGCATGACAGGCAACTGGGGGCAGATAAATATTAATTTTCTAAATTTTTTAGGGGCACCATGGGCCAGATGGAATGGCTTGATGGGCCGCATTTGGCCCATGGGCCGCATTTTGCCCACCCCTGCCCTATCCCCATCTTCCCCCTAGCAGCTGTGTGTCATCCAGCTGCAAGCTCTACAATGGGCTTGGGCTGAGGTCCAGTGGTGCCTTCTGCAGCTAGTGATTGCAGTGCTGGGGGTGTGCAGTGGGGCTGAGGTACATGGTCAGCTGTCCTGGTAGCCTACAGCGGGGAGTGCAGAAACAGCTGGTCCACCGGTACCTCTTGCACCGGGTGTCCTGGCCCACTCTGCTGGGTGTGTGGCTCACCCAGGGCCTTGGTGGGGCAGGAGGGGGTGGCATTGTCACTACCACTGCAACTGGTGCTGCCAGTGCCAGGCATCCTCTGCCTGCTGTGTTTGCTCTATCAAAGCCTTATGGAAGAGCTCCCCCTGAGCCTTGCAGATGTTATGCAGGACACAAGCAATGATGATGACCTGGAGGATGTTGGCTTCCGTGACCTTGAGAAGGGCAGTGAGGGTGCACCAGGGTGCACTTCAGGTGGCTGAGGACACACTCCACCAATGTGCAGGTCTGGCCCAGGCACCTGTTGAAATGTACCTGGCAGGGGTCCAGCTGGCTGGTGTAGGTCTTTATGAGCCAGGGGAGAAGCAGGTAGATGGGAGTCCCTGATGAGAAGGGCTAGGACCACCACCTCACCCAGCTGGTGGTCCGACACCCCGGTACAAAACGCCCATTCTCTACCAGGGCTGTCAGAGTGGAGTTCCAGATGACACTCCCAAATGGCTGCATGTATGGACACCTGCCCAGGGTGGGTTTACTGTGCAGTAAAGTACTGCACAATAAACCCATATAGCACTTATTGCATGTATAGATGTACCCAGTGTAAAACTTTGTTTTAAGAATATAAGGTTCCGTTTTCAAAATGGTGCTCAGCTGAGATAATATAAATCTTGTAGTTCATGCATGCTGGAATCAAATGGAAACATTACACAGCTGCATAATAGGCTATTTGCATTACTGAGTAAGAGAGTAATATTTTGTCCTTGAGCATGATTATCACACAATTGTATATGTGAAAAACACATGACCTTAGGATACATAATCTTGCCTATAGTATTTTAATTTCCATTGTATTATCTCTTTAACACATACATATTAAAACTAACATTAAATATGACCTGTTAAAGGAAAGAATGGCCTGTTTTTCCTTGTGATTCAAGAAGTTTTGAAAGTTACATGTGACAAGTTACAAGTTTCTCTTTATTTTTACATAGCTTTTCTACCCAGTCTTTCATTCCAAATGCTGGTCATACATCAGTAGGATGTGAAACTTGGGATTTAAGTCAGGCTCTTTAAAAACTTGCTTTTCATTATGTTTTTTTAACTTAAGTACATGGCAAAGAGTTGGAAAGAAGTGTCTCTGGTAAAGACTCAGTTCCTCAATTAAAGGCACTGATGAAGCTGCCGTTTCAGTTTTCTATTCCTTCAAGAGAATATCCAGCAACTACAGAGAAAACAAAAACTGCCAGTGCTGATAGCTATGGTAAAACTGGCAGGCAAGGTTCTTTAGGTAGATGTGATATGTTTTATTAGACCAACCGAGTAGTTGGAAAAAAGTTCTTTAGCAAGTTCCGGGTTCAGTCACCCTTCATCAGGCATAGGAAGTTTCACTCCGTATGGTAAAATTGAGCCTTTTTCTGTTGAGAATGATCTCTCAGATCTTCTATATGCATCAAGATAAAAGAAAACTTGCTCGTTTTTTTCCTTTGTAGGTTACACATGAAAATATTCTGTGTTTGTTTAACATCATAACCGCAAGACACGCAATAGTTGCAAGCCAGACAAAGTGAATAATTGCTTATCTTTTGATGACAAACCACTCCTTAGGCAAAGGATTTATTTAAACAATCAAACAATGTTTCAACTGTGAGAGTTATGGACATGGTGGTTGCAAGAAACTTGTAACTTGTCACCTGAGGCGACCCATGCAGGTTGTGGGGCCCGGGGCAAATCAGCTCATGCGGGGCCCTGCCCCCACTCTGATCCCATTGTCCTGGACAGTGAGTGTCGGGATAGTGAGTACCTGGATGCGGAGCCACTGCTCCACCCAGCTCCACACCACTACTGCTACACCTGGCTCCACGAGGCCCCCTAAAGCGCGGGGCCTGGGGCAGTCACCCCAATTCACACCCCTCCCCCCGCCCCCGGGACGGTCCTTCTTGTCAGATGTAACTTTCAGAACTTCTTGAATTATTATTTATTATTGAAGGAGGGGAACTCAGCCCATATTATATAGGGTGTTGAATAATTTCCTTTTGGGGTTAATGATTTGTTGCAATCCTTTTGTTGCAGTCACTAAATACTGTTTTAATATGTGATCATGGCAGGCTGCAAATTGGCAGCAGAGAATAGCTTTGCCTCTGCTTGTAAATGTTAGGGTGTTCCTTTCTTGGCAGCTTCCGTAAAGATTTCCTGAAGCTGTGCCCTCTAGATAGTCTTTAATTAAATTTCTGGTATAATAGATACGAGTCAAAGTGGGTCATTGGAAACAGTGATAAAAGCTGAGTAACTTTATGCACCCTAGACACCTCCTACACTGTCTGCACTTTTACCTATATGTTGATATCTTTCCAGATGCACTAATAATCAAACCAAGGTCCTTCTGAGATCATTAGTGAATGGTGAAGCAATGCCCATTCTAGAGTTTAAGCAAAACAGGGATCAGCTAGCAAATATTGGCCATTTCAACTCATTTCTAGATAAATTGCAATAGGAGCTTGCATTTAACCAGTCTGGAAATACCTATGTTTCTTTTCACCTTCATTGCCTCAGAGGTGAAATATTTGATCTTCAGGAGTATAGGTTGTTTTGAGATTTAAAAAAAAAAGATCTTTGTCATTGACCTCATGTACTCCTAATTACACCAGACTCTAGGATCTATTGAAATTTTCACTGAGGAGAGCCACATGTGCAGTGGCAGCCCTGGTTCACAAGCTCTTGTTGACTGAGGATTGACTGGCGTGTTGGTGCAGACATCGTTAAGTGAGCTTCCCATGCCAGCAGGAGGAGGGCTTCAGGAAGGTGGAAGGCAGGGTTTGGAGCCCAGCGGCAGCAAAGCCCTAACAGGGACACTGTGAGTGGGTAAAGGAATCAGCTCACCAGACTGGAGGCTCAGAGGAGTCTTCAGCCTCAAAGGTCCAAACTTTGGAAAGGAACGAACAAGGCTTAGTATGGGAGAAGCCCCAGCGATTGCTGCTTTGCCAGGAGGAGTTGCAGAGTCAACAGACATGCATTACTGAGGAGTGCTTGGGACTCATTCACTCAGTCCAATGCTAGTTGATTTGAATTAATGAGTTTGGGTCAATGAATTATTTAATACTCATGTGAACTATTTATTCTATGTGGACTTGATGTATTTGGTTCCCTGAGGGGTCAAATGAATTGCTTCTGCCAGATGGTGCAGAGGGATCCAGAAATTAATTTATTGGGACATGTATGAACTATTTGTTTATCAAAGGCTTGAGTTCAATTCTGCCTAGAGGAAATTAATGAATCACACTCAGCAGAAGACCCAGAATGATCTACCTTTGAGCTACCACAGGATCATATAAATCTTTTGTTGATTTGAGGGGACTCAGTTGAAGTCTTTAGCTTATGGGCCTCACGAACCTTTGTTGAATGCAGTAAACTGAGTTGTTTACTACCTGCATTGCTAGTACAGGACCCTCCTGTGCGAAGAACTGTGGTCTGAACCCTAATAAGACCTGGTTGGCATGTGGACATGGTGCAAAGGGGAGGAGGAGCCCTGAAAACCATCGATACGCTCTGCTCGTAGGAGTACCTGCACATGACCAAGGACTCTCTCTCAATCTCACAAGATCAAGGCATGGCAGGAAAGTTGAGGGGTATGCCCTATGTGTGGGACATACTAAGGACTGTCTGGCCCCAAGAGCTGGCACCCTAGAGGCTGGAGTGCTTGGGCACCACTGCTCACAATTAGGAAAATATATGGAAGGTTATACTCTGCTTTGACTGCAGGGCATGGCATAACTATACTATGTACTCAGATGTGGAGATATGAATGAAAGAACAGCTGGCTGAATACACCAGACACTCAGAGAATATAGTGATGGGTGAGCTCATAGAAAGTTAGATACATTTTTCTCTTGGTTTGCATATGGTAATGTTTAATGATCTTAACAGTGAAACCAGCTGTTGCTCTTCAGCTCACGAACAACATTGTTAGTATTAGGGTTGAATTCCCACTGCTTTGATCTATAGAAAAAGTAAAGGAGTCCTGGAAATAATAAGAAGTTGAATAATTATATTGTGCACGTTATTTGTAGTTTCATTTTAACACATAATGCTGGAAACAAGCAAAATAGCTTCAAAATACACACAGAACAGCTCTAGTTAATTTTTGCTTTTGGAACAGTAAATATTAATAATAACATTAATAACATCTTTAATTTTTCAGAATTCTTCCAGAGAATTAAATGTATTTAAATCTTAATTCACTTACCTTTATACTGGAAAACAGCATCAACTTTACTGCCAACTCCTGGAAAGCCATCTACTAGTCTTCGTGGATAACCTCTTTCCATAGTTTGACTGTTTTCATCATACCTGAATGATACAGTAGGATGTAATGTTTTTTAAGTGTTTAAATTTCAATCCTGAAAAGATGTAACCATATGCTTAACTTTATCCTTAGTATGGCATCTGATTGACTTCACTGGGACTGTTCATAGTGTATAAGCAGATAACCTTCACATGTGCATAATTCATTGAAGGATTTTGGCATTAGACCCAGATCTATAAAAGCATGTAGGCACTGATGTAGAAGTTAGGGTTTGAATGCACCATGTGATCAGTTTAATCAGCCTTTCTACCTTGTAGAAACTGGGAGTAGGCACATGCAATATCTCCCTACCCTGGTGCAGCGTACTTGAATTCGAGGTAGAATTACCTAAGGGAGAGTTAGAGGCACTGTTATCAGCTAAAACCACATTTTTGTCAGCTATATTGGTGGCAGTGTCATGTGTCTGTGGAGTTATCTGGAGGTGGCCATTTGCGATAGGCTTCCCTACCACCTACTGGCAAAACGTTAAAATTCTGCCTACTGTGACTAACTGGTTGTCTACTCTGGATCCTAATTTAATCTGGTATACAAACACAATGTACACTACAGTGGAGAACTGTGTTATTTAATGAGGCCCTTTGGTACTTAAATCCAGGAATCTGATTCCTGCCTAATACTTAGGTACATGAGAGGCCTCAGTTTCTGCCACTAAAGTTCCATAGGTGGCTGGGACTCTGCTTCTGTGCACCTCACAACTGTTTCCATCTCGGCAGGACTAGGCATTATGGCCCTATCACTACGGACTAGGCATCCCAGAGCACACCTGCTGCACATCCATATAACTGAAACTAGAACAAACCCAGAAGTCACAATCACTTTCACTGAAGTAGTGGACATGGTGTTGCCACTCTGTATAATAGTTTAGAGCACTGGTTGTTAACTGGGAGTATGCGTACTCTGAGGGGTACTTAAAAAGGTCGTAGGGATATGTGGGGGGGGGGGCTCCCACCACTCTGTGCATCCTGGCAGAGGCCTGGGGGGCATGTGCCCCCGCCGATCTGTGTGCAGGGTGGAAACGGTTGCTGCTGCACACTGGTCTTTGTGCTCCACTGCAGCTACCCTGGGAGTGGTGCGACACCATATGCCTGCCACTCCTGGGCTGTGCTGCGCCCCCTGCCCATCTGGTGGTGGGATGTACATGGCATCAAACCACTCCTAGGGCAGCTGCAGTGGCACGCAAAGCCCAGCATGCAATGGTTGCTGTCACCACCCTATACACAGATTGGGGGGGGGGTGGAGCATGTGCCCCCCAGGCCTCTGCCAGAGTGTGCACAGCAGCAGGAGCTGCCCTCCCCCACCCCCCTTGCTCCTAGACAAGCCTCCCAGGCTCTGATTGTCCCACAACCCAGCCTGGTCAGGGCCCCATTCACCCCAGCCCCTGCCCTGATCCACTCCCTACTTCACTGCAGGGGCCTTGATCTGCCCCCACCAAGGCCCTTCCTTCTCCCCCACAGACTAGCCTGCTGAGGGACAAGGGGGTGCACATACACATATATGTATGTGCTCAGCCCCCACAAATAATTTTAATATAAAGGGCTACATGAACTGAAACTTGAGACAGAAGGAGTACATTTATTTAAAAAGGTTGGAAACCCCTGGCCTAGAGAAGTAGTGCCCAGCCTTTCAGCCCTGTGGGCCAGATGAGTAGTGAGGAATTGGTCCACAGGTCAGATCCAGTGTCTTGGCCCAGTCTGGTACCTGTGATTGGGACCTGATCTGGCACACAGACTTTATCTGGTAGAGCCTGATCTGGCATATGGGGTTAGAGCCAGGGCCCAATCTGATTTGCGGCACTGTTTTGTCTGGGCCAAATCTGGCACATGGGGTCAGCCCTGTGTGCTGGATTGGGCCTCATGCCAGGGGTTTAAACACCTCTCTCCCACCTCCCAGGAGAGTACACTAACCACCAATCTGGATGTAATGCTGGGATAACAGAGTTTAAGAGTACTTATAATCACAGTGGCCCGGCTTCATCAAGAGAGATGGAGGGCAACCACATCCAGTTACCTTGCTTCTTCGCTTGTGTTTCAAGTACTCTGTTATGTCATATGAGGAACATTACTGACAAATCCAATCCTCCATCACTTGAAGAACAGCCAGTATAACATAAAGATGAGTTTAGGGCTTGAAAAAAAATATAATTGCTGCTTTACTGCTGCCTTAAAAATAACCAGCTGGACTGCTAATGCATTTGCCTTGTGACAATGACTGTAAAATATCAGTGTAAGGGCTCTCACCAAACACATTGCAATCAAAGCAGAGAGAAGTATAGACAGTTAAAAACTTAGCTAATATTGTATGCCTGATTTTATCATCACACTAAGGAAATGTATTGTAAATTTTAGAAAACCCCCCAACATCTTTGGCTCACATGATGCTCCCTACTTATTGCCAACTCTACATAAGGAACTACTCTCATAAATAGTGTGCCATCTGCCTAAATATATCTGTTTGTTTATTTTATTTCCTCTGGTATTTGAGCATCAAAATTGAGCATCAAAATTAATTCACAGCAATTAGACAAGCAGGATTAATCTGAAATGTGCTATGAATTCAATACAATTCAGCTAAATAAGGGAAAATTAAGGACAGACTGTTTCATTCCATGTTACCTTGATTTTCCAAGTGTAAGTCAGATTTATTTGTTCTGAATGCTCTTTGAACCCCAGTACTGGGACAATTGAAGCCATACCCCTCTGGCTTTTGGGGGTAGGCAAACAGCTGCAACCTCAGTGTGCTATAGCCAGTGCTGCCCTGGCTGCCACCACTGTGAGACCTCTGCTGAACACAGGAGTCAGAGGAAGTAAAGTCCTGTAACTGGTGATACTATATAGCAAGTGAATTTCTCACACATCCATCCACTCTGCTCTCCTTTTTTTAAAAGTTATATTTTATGAAAAATTTAGAGCAAATAAAATGCTTTACCTTTGAAAAATAGTGTCTGATCTTTAGTATTTTCATAAGCACCTTGAATACCAAATGGAAGAAAGGGCAAGAATGTAGAAATTAATTCAAGTTCAACTTCAAAGGTATCAGGATAGACTCTCCATAAATGCCTGTATATGATAGTTTTCATAGTAAATAATAAAACCCACAGATATTTATATAGATTAATGACAATATAAATAGCAATGTGTCTTAAAACCCTTTTCTAATAAGTGGAATCTAGCTGAATTGTACTAATCAAGCAATTTTGCTTTGTTGGACAGTGAAATGATTGCTACAGTGGGGGGTAAGATTTTGTCACTTCTTACTAAAATCCAAATGGACTGCCTGCTTCTAGAATTCCAGTTTTCAGAGATACCAAATGGTTAAGGCTATAAATTAGAAACAGAAGGATTTGGGCAACTCCTGTGCCACGTTCTAATATAGGTAGAAGTCAGGTTCAAAAATGGACCTGACTGATTTTGTAACCTATGAAACCCATCTGCGTTGCTTGCACAGATGTAACTAAGAACAGAATTTGGCCCAATTATATGGCAATAAAGATGACAATACCTTAGCAAATGTATCTTGTTAGCTAAGGGGCGGGCAATTATTTCAGGCAGAGGGCCGCTTACTGAGTTTTGGCAAGTTGTTGAGGACCTCATAGGTAGCCCCGCCCCTTCACAGGTGCCCCCACCTCCTTGGTAGCCATCTTGGTACCAGAAGTTCCACCCCCTAACCTCTGACCTTTGCCACAGGAAGTCCTTCTCCTTGCCCGTGGAAGTATTCCTTTGGGGAAGAGGGTTTGCCATCTTAGGGGAAAAAACCCAAATTATATACTAAAACTCAAACACCCATAATAATATATTTTAATTTAATTAAAAAAATATATTTTTTGTCCTGATTTGTGTGGGTTTGTGCTGTATATGTAGAAGTGATTGCATAGTAGCTGCATAATGCAGTCTTACTTGTATATTATATGGGGTGTGGAGGGATGTCAG
>NW_017729032.1:29248986-29249397 GCF_001723915.1 Gavialis gangeticus
GAAGCTGTGGGTGGGTGGGAATGGGGGTTTGTGGGGGGTTGTGTATGTGTGTGGGTATGGTATTGTGGCTTTGGGAGCCACATGGTGCAGAGTGGCCGGCAGGAAAGTGGGGAAAGCGGTGGTGGGGAGTGGAGCGAGTGGAAGTAAGCAGAGTGTGCCTGTACCAGTGTCCTGGGGCCAGTGCCAGCAGGGCCCAGAGCAGGCTGGCAGGAGTGTGGGGTGCCACTCATGGGAGTGGCCGCTGCGGTGCTCCCACCATGACCAACTGTCATGCTACACCTTCCTGTGCAGCAGCCACCACCGGCTTCACAACCACCGCTGTTTCTGGTTGGCATGGGCACCTTGGCCTGGTGCAGGGACAGCGCGGGGCAAGCAGCACTTAGGCTTGTGGTATAAGCATCTGTGGGGCCA
>NW_017729032.1:29254397-29255051 GCF_001723915.1 Gavialis gangeticus
CTAGAATTCCAGTTTTCAGAGATACCAAATGGTTAAGGCTATAAATTAGAAACAGAAGGATTTGGGCAACTCCTGTGCCACGTTCTAATATAGGTAGAAGTCAGGTTCAAAAATGGACCTGACTGATTTTGTAACCTATGAAACCCATCTGCGTTGCTTGCACAGATGTAACTAAGAACAGAATTTGGCCCAATTATATGGCAATAAAGATGACAATACCTTAGCAAATGTATCTTGTTAGCTAAGGGGCGGGCAATTATTTCAGGCAGAGGGCCGCTTACTGAGTTTTGGCAAGTTGTTGAGGACCTCATAGGTAGCCCCGCCCCTTCACAGGTGCCCCCACCTCCTTGGTAGCCATCTTGGTACCAGAAGTTCCACCCCCTAACCTCTGACCTTTGCCACAGGAAGTCCTTCTCCTTGCCCGTGGAAGTATTCCTTTGGGGAAGAGGGTTTGCCATCTTAGGGGAAAAAACCCAAATTATATACTAAAACTCAAACACCCATAATAATATATTTTAATTTAATTAAAAAAATATATTTTTTGTCCTGATTTGTGTGGGTTTGTGCTGTATATGTAGAAGTGATTGCATAGTAGCTGCATAATGCAGTCTTACTTGTATATTATATGGGGTGTGGAGGGATGTCAGAGGGTGG
>NW_017729032.1:29255306-29272473 GCF_001723915.1 Gavialis gangeticus
GCGGGTTCAGCTGCTGCCTCCATCTCCTTGTTGCTGATGCTGTGGTGCTCCCGCCAGATCTGGCTGCCATGCTCCACCTCCCTGTGCAGCTTTCGCCACCAGCCCCACACCCACTGCTTCTGAATCTGCCATTGCTGCTGTTTCTGATGGCCATGGGCACCTCGGCCTACTGTGGGGACAGCGCTGAGCACAAGTAGCCACAGGGTAAACAGTGCTTGGGCTCATGGCAGGGACATGGTGGTGGCAGCAGCAGCAGCAATGGAGGCCTCGTCACCTGGTGGTACCTGCCCACTGCCACAGCAGCAAGGCAGAGCAGCCCTTGTTGCACACCTTGGGGACACCAGCATGGTTGTGGGGGCCATGGTGGAGGAGGCAGGCTTAGCTGCCACCACCTTCTGCTTGTCATTGCACTCACAATGCTGCTCCTAGCGGCTGCTGCTGCCGTGGTGCTCCCACCATGCCTGGCTAGTGCACTCCACCTCCCTACATGGCTGCTGCTGTGGCAGTGGGTGGCTGCTGCCAGGTGATGAAGCTGAGCCAACCCCACTGCCACCACGTACCTGCTGCAAGCCTGACCACCTCTTGCCCCATGGCCACTTGTGCTCAGCACTGCCAGTGCAGCAGGCTGAGGCACCTGTGGTGTCCAGGAACAGCAGCGATGGTGGGTACAGGAGCAGTGGGTGTGGGGCCAGTGGCAGCAGCCATGCAGGGAAGTGGAGCATGGCAGCTGGGCATGGAAGAAGCACTGCAGTGGCAGCAGCCAGTACCACAAGCAGCACCATGAGCACCACTGTGAGCGCGGCAACAAGGATAAGGCGGTGGCCAAGCCCACCTCTTCCTCCTGCTCCTCCTCCTCCTCCTCTCCCTAAGGGTGTGGCAAGAGCCTCTCTGCCTCGCGTGGCAGGAAGGAGTGAGAGGCCAAAGTGTACTGCAGCTGGCCCAAAGCAGCCAAGATATAGGACAGGTCTTCTCTCTCCTTGCTGGCAGCCCAGCTCGGTTCAATGGACCCCTGCCAGCCCATGCTCCGCACTCCTGCTGGCCTGCTCTGGGCCCTGCCAGTGCTGGCCCTGGGACCCCAATGCAGGCCCTGCAATCTGCTCACTTCCACACCCCCTGCTCCTCGCCGTCGCTTTCCCCACTTTCCTGCCCGCCCGTTGGCCACTCTGCACCACATCACTCCTGGCTGCATGGACAAACCATGGGAGACAGAAGGAGCTGGCTTAACCCCGAAGACTGGAGCAAACCCCACGGTCCTCCCCTGCCTCCCCACCCCTCCACCACTCTTACCTGAATTTCCCACCCTGGTAGAGGGAGGCATGAACAGTCCCACAAACCGAAGCCAGAAGCCTCTGCTAGGCAGGGGCTTCTGGCTGGGGGAGGGGACAGGGCTGGGTGGGCCCTGGTGTTGCAGGAGCCTGCTGTGGCTTCCCCTGGGTCCTACTGCCCCTGGCTCCTGTCATCTTTGACAGGAGCCAGGGGTAAATAAATACTATTTTTCTAAATTTTTTAGGGGCCCGCTGGCTGGATAGAATGGCCTGGTGGGCTGGATCCATCCCGCAGGCTGTATATTGCCCACCCCTGTGTTAGCTAATATGACCATCTGGTCATTCTGCAATGAAACAGAGAACTTTGCATGGTCTAAGATAGTCTTACTTCACACTAACATAAATATAGATGAGTAATAATTACTTTCTCTGTTAAAAACAAAATGGAATCTTTTTTTTTCCATTGGTAACTAACTTTGATTGACTGTCTATCTCTTTATCAAACCATTGATGCCAGTCACTGGGATGTATGGCAGTATTCAGTCACAGAGGAAATAATGCAAAAAGAAACCTCCAAACAAAGGTTGTTGTTATCTTACAAGAAACTATATTTACCTGCCTTTCAGAAACATGACTTCTCTGTGTAATGTAGTGATAGCACTAAAAGACACCTTAGAGCCACAGACTTTAGATGATTTAACTGGAAGGAATGACCAGGGCCCTAAAGGGAAGCAATTAAAATACATGCATCAAATTGTGGGGGAATACCAAATATTTCATACAAAAATACTTTAAAACTTTGATATAACTTTTTGAAGAAATTATTTTTGTTTTTTGTTTGTTTTTTAAGCCATGGTATCTACTCACCATAAATGGCCTGAATGCGAATAATGTCATCTTGAGAGAGAAGAGAATCATAAACTTTGAAATAGGCATAACTGGGAAACATCAAGGCCCTCGGGTCAGCAGAATGGGGGAGACCTGGTACATGGCCCAACTCATGAGCAGCAACAAGAAACAAGTTGAATCCTAAAGAAGAATAGGAATAAACCGTTTAGATACTTGTGTCTATAGTGATTCAACAGCCCTTAGGACATTATACCTTAAGCCATTGAAGTATATATATAACATGAGACATGCCATATGGGAGAAGGTAGTGTTTTTCCACTGTCACAGAGGGAGTGGCTCTTTCATGTTGTTCTGTTGGCTATAAAATTGGCTGAGTTCAGTGAGTAGTTAGCTGGAAGTGAGAGTGGGAACAGCTTTGTTGAATTGCCAGGAACAACTGCAGTTTATCTTCTCTTGACTGTGTAGTAATTCAGGCATATCTGAAAGCTGCAGAACAGGGAGAACTGCTCATATGTACACGAGGCATTAAATTATTTTGCTCTCTATGACTGTCTTCATTGTATACAGAGTATACAAAGATTGGGAAAATCAGAATATTAGCAGGATGTTCTACCTTTTTATAAACAAAAATTTGAAGTTAATAATTTCTTTAAAGTATCTCCTGAGAAAAAGCATTTGATAAGGTTAGCAAACTCGCAACCCAATTAAATCTGTTAGCTTGAAAAACAGGAAATAAACCATTTTATCTTAAACATTTATCTACATCCACAATTATTAATGAGCTACATTTCACAAATCTCATGTGTTAGAGAAGAATTACTATTCCCCTTTACAAATAAAGAAATGAGGACCAGAGATGTCAAGCGATTTAGCCGTGATCAAAAGTCTATGAGAACTGATCACATGTTTTTCAAATGATGCTGGCCATAATGCAAGAATTCTATTGCATAAAAAAAATCAAGGTCTCAACATCTCCATTTCAATAGGCAATGAGGCCAAGACTTTTCAATTTTTATCATAAAAAATGGAAAAGAGAAAGAGATCATCCCAGAACATCTCATGTTCAAGTTCCAAGTCTCTCTGATTCACAGCAGGGGCTGCAACTAAGGTCTTCTATATACCAGACGAGCACCCTAATTACTGGCCATATCACTCTTTCCACAAAAAATCTGTTCTACCTTGTATAAATAATTAAATATTCATTGGATCAGAGAGATGTTGAATCTATTGCCTAGTGTTTAGGGTACACACATGGGAGACCAGTGTGCAGTCCCCTGCTCTGAATAAAAAAAGATCTAAGACTTGGATAAGTGCCCAAACACCAGACTATTAACAATTATGGAGACTTCACAGTTGAGATCAGAAATCCCACTCTCCACTTGAAAGAATTTTTCAACAAACTTTTTGTAGAAACTGGTAAATTTACAACCAGATGACCTATCACCTGAACAAGGGAGAAGAGACTGATGTCATATATCTTGAGTTTAAAAAAGCCTTCGATCTGGTATCCCAGGATCGCCTCTTGGCAAAACTGACTAACTGTGGCCTCGGCCTCACCACGATCCATTGGCTGGGGAATTGGCTCTGCGGTAGGACCCAGAGGGTGATGGTTGATGGAAGTCAAACACTGTGGTGCGCTGTGACCAGTGGGGTCCCCCAAGGCTCTGTCCTAGGGCATATACTATTTAACATCTTCATTAATGATGTGGACATTGGTATCAGAAGCGGACTGGCCAAGTTCACCGACAACATCAAACTCTGGGGTAAAGCATCCACACCTGAAGACAGGAGGGCAATCCAGGCAGACCTTGACAGGCTTAGGAAAAGGGTGGGCGAGAACCTAATGGTGATTAACACTGAAAAGTGCAAGGTTTTCCACCTTGGGACAAAAAACCTGAAGCATGCTTATAGGCTCGGCAGTGCTATGCTGGCTAGCACTACGGATGAAAGGGACTTGGGGGTCATGATTGACCACAAGATGAACATGAGCCTTCAATGTGATACTGTGGCTAGTAAAGTGAGCAAAATGCTGGCTTGTATCTATACATACTTCTCAAGCAAATCCCAGGACGTCATTCTCCTCTTGTACTTGGCCTTGGTGAGGCCACAGCTGGAGTACTCCATCCAGTTTTGGGCTCCACAATTCAAAAAGGATGTGGAGAAGCTTGAGAGAGTCCCGAGAAGAGCCACGCGCATGATCAGAGGTCAGGAAAACAGACCTTACAACAAGAGTCTGAGAGCCATGGGACTTTTCAGCCTGGAAAAGTGCAGGCTGAGGGGTGATTTGGTGGCCACCTATAAGTTTATCAGGGGTGCTTACCAGGATCTGGGGGAACGGCCACAAACTCCTCCATGACTATTTCAGGCTGGACTTATGGAAGAACTTCTTTACTGTCCGAGCCCACAAGGTTTGGAATAGATTGCTGCTGGAGGTGGTTCAAGCACCTACTTTGAACGCCTTCAAGAGACATTTGGATGCTTATCTTGCTGCAATCCTATGACCCCAGCTGACTTCCTGCCCCTGGGGCAGGGGGCTGTACTTGATGATCTTCTGAGGTCCCTTCCTCCCCTAATGTCTATGAAATGTATGAAATCTATGAAATTGCTGCAAAAAAATTGGATTTCAATGAATTAACATTTCACAACAAAAATATTTTTTCCACTATGTCCAAATAGCTTCTATTTTGACCCAGCGCACAGTAACTCCCAGAACAAACTCTACTGCCTCTCAGCTATTTGGGAATTATATTTTGAAAGATTTAACCTGATGACCATTAGCCTTCTTTTCATCCTCCGTTTTGAGAAAAGGACTAGAAAACTGTAGAACCAAAGGACTTATTGAAGATCTTCTGAAGGAGGAGTGTGACCTTTTCTAGGAGTGTGACTTTTGTCTCACAAGTTTCCTGGACTTCTAAGGAATTCCAAAAGACTTAAATATCTCAGAAATCAGTGTTCAATGGAGTTGTGCTGGAAACCATGCAGAAATATTGTAGATGTAGTAAGCGTCTATGGAGGAATTCTATTTCCTTTTTTGTGCCTAAATTGCAGTTTTCTAGCTACACATCTGATTTGTTTTGGAACTTATCCTGGCACTGTGGACACATAAGCATGCCTATGTAGATTGAACATAGGCAGTAGGTTATGCACTGATAAACCAGGAACCAAACCTCCAAGGGCGCATCCAGACTACTGTGGTTGTGCAGTACATGGCACTGCAAACACATTTGCAGCACCACATACCACACAGTCTGGAGTTCTCCGTGTGCTGCTCCGTTTTTTTTCCTGCATTTTTTTTCTGACCTCCAGGAGTAAAAAAAAATCCAGAAAAAACCCCCAAAGCAGTGCACACTCAGGCAGCATGCGCTGCTAAAAAGTAAAGCCGGGCCACTTGGATCTGAGCTGCGGCCACCGGTCAAGCTCTGCTCAGTAGGATCACTGTGACTGCAGCTCTGGGAGGCCCCCAGGACCCCAGGTAAGACTGCTGGGGCCAGCACAGTGCTGGCCCCAGCCTTCCCTATGCCACTCAGGGCAATTTGCCATGCGCCAAAGCATGCTTGGCATGGGTTTTCCCTGGGAAAAAGAAGTGGCGGTGTAACATCCTCCACTGCTTCTTGTCTCTGGGGAACCAAATTACTCGCATGATCAGGGGACAGCAGGGCAGGCCCTATGAGGAGAGGCTATGGGACCTGAACCTGTTCAGCCTCCACAAGAGAAGGCTGAGGGGGGATCTTGTGGCCTGTTACAAACTAGTCAGGGGGGATCAGAAGGCATTGGGGGAGTCACTGTTCTCCTGAGCATAGCCAGGAGTGACCAGGAGCAACGGTCACAAGCTAGCAGGGGGTAGATTTAGGTTGGACATCAGAAGGCGCTATTTCATGGTCAGGGCAGCTAGGGTCTGGAACCAACTTCCAAGAGAGGTGGTGCAGGCTCCTACCCTGGGGGTTTTTAAGAGGAGGTTAGATGAACACCTTGCTGGGGTCGTTTGACCCCAGTACTCTTTCCTGCCATGGCAGGGGGTCAGACTAGATGATCTGCTCAGGTCCCTTCCGACCCTAGAAACTATGAAACTATGAAATGTCCACACAAAACGGACACCCAGCTACAGGGGCTAAAATATGGGACAATATCCCCCTTCTCCTGCTTCTGCTACTCATGGAGTTCTAGCAGCCTACGTTTTCTTGGCTTACGTGCCCTTATGCATCCACAATGGACCCATGTACGTACCTGCATACCTTCCTGCCCAATGTATAGCCTATTGTGCATGCTCAGTCTAAGTACATATGCTTATATATCCACAGTGCAGGGGTAACAGACTTGCAACCTGTGCATAACTACCAAAAACTCCACCGATATGGCTAGAAGACTGTCATTTAGGCATACAAAGGGAAAGAGAATGCTGCCCCTATTACAGACATGATGCAAAGCAATAATGACTCAGCTACTGGCTCCATTCTTATGCTGTTAATGAGGACCCTGTACTGTTACTGCTTCCAATGGTGCTGTTCTCATTTGTTCATTTACTTCTCATTCTATCCTTTAGTGTAGATAAGGCTGTTGTGGTATATTTGCAATTTGTCACTATGAGTATCTCAGGGTATGTCTACACATGCATTAATGTGCTTTTCCTAATGCACATTCAGTTTAGTACTTCCAATGTGAGATACTAAATACATGCACATTGGGTAGCCGATATTGCTGTGCATTAGTGTAATTGCACAAGTTTTTTTATGTGATGCTTTAATGTGCAGTAAAATAGGCTACTGTGCATTAAAGAACATGTGTAGACTCACCCCCAGTATAAGTAAAACAAGCTGCCCAGGAGAAGCAAGCATGTTTCACTGTGATCATATAGGCATCCTTTTCCAAGCAAATCTGTCAGAGAAATCTGAAGATTGCTACTAATAGCCTTATAATATGAATTAATATTAATTTCACTTTATAAACAGGTGCCTTCATCTCAGTCCATTCTTTCCCCCAAAAAAGTCAAGCAGATATTAGAAATCATTAGCATAATACAGAGATTTTTTTAGACCTACCATCTGAGCCTGCTGTCCAGTTTTCATCCTCATCAAAGTGGACTTCCCTACCAAGACTATTACCAGGTGGAAAGGCATAAGCAAGCCTTCCAAAGGGACCATCAAAATAACAAGGGCAGCTATCATGAGCTAGATAGTAACATGTAGAAAAAAATCTGTATCTAAACTAAAGGCAAAAGTGTACATTAATTCTGTTGTTGGTGTACAGTTGATATGCTACCTCTGGCCACAAAAGTGATCCTTATATCAGCTGTCCCTTCATAAATTCTACTGAAACTCAGGGGTGTCACAGCAGTCCACAATTGAAATGCCTTCCTGATTGCTTTATCCACATCTTTGTCTTTCATATCAGGTGTGCTGTTCAGTATTCTACAAATATAAAGGAACAAGCAGATATTATGTTATAATAATACTTGCAGTTGATATAGAAAATTTATCCACTACTGTCAGGATCATGGACTAGAGCAGACCTGAACCCCAGTCCTCAAGCACCCAATATTCTCTGTGGATTGTGTGTGTGAGACAGGAATGTGGCATCTTGCTAACAAGTTGTCTTCATCACAAATGTAATTATATATGTGATAGAACATGATTTTGCATCTGGAGAAACAGGAATGCACTAACAAAATGACTCTTACTCAGACATCTTCCTGATAATATTGAAAGTAGTCTCTGTTAATCCTTTTACCAATAGTAAGCCATCACTTCAGACATAATTTGAAGACATTTTAGGATTGTATAGACATCAGTGAGGTTCCAATTTGGCCTGAGGAATCTTTGCTAGAAACAATGTCAGGGGGGTAAAGTACTAACTTGACTCTTAAAGCCTAGGGAGTGTTTGCATGTTCAGCAATTAGAGAAAAAAATCTTTTTTCTTGTTAGCTTGGGTCACATGTTATAGATGATATTTTGAGACACTGAATTTGGATATCCAAAAGGCTAACTTTGGATCTATTTTTTTTCTAAACAGACCAATTTTTAAGCACAAGAAAAAAAATTAGAGAAATATTACCTATATGTCAGTCTGTTTTTTTGCCAGCCTGACAAAATGGTACCAACATCAGCATCTCCACATGTGGATTCCCGCATCACTCCCACATTCTGAAACTCTTGCTTCCTTAGCACGTTCAACCCCAAACGTGTGCAATTTTTGGATTTTTTCAAACATGGCATTAGAGTTCCTCTTCCACGAAAAATGCTTTGGATCTGGTTCATGCTCATGAAATGTGTCTAGATGTTCCTGTCCAAAAAAAAAAAAAACCCAGATAAATTTTACAACATTTTGTTTTGGATTTTAAAATGTGAATTTAGCACCACCATTATTCCTACATTGTGCTTCAGCTGTCTATGGTTTCCCAGTCCCCCAGCAATTATTTTTATTACTAGCCTGGATAACCACAAACCTATAACACTGTCTATGTTTCTTATTCCCTTGGCATTAACTACCAGTACTGATTTGACATGATTAAGTTTTACTGAAGTCTGTGCATAAATGTGCATGAAATTTATGAACTAGCAATGCCCTAACCCATTAAAACATTCAGATTCTATATGATCTAAGAGGAAAGATCTCAGTTCAATTTGGATTTGTACAACAGAGTTACCTGTTAAGTTGTCTATTTTCTTCGTTGTTTTTTTCTGGAAGTTGAGGAGGAGCATAAGAAAATGCCACAGACAGTAACAGTACAAATAGAAAATTATTCATTTCTCATTTCTTTCTCAGTGTAACAATAGTTATGCTCTACTTTCAACATAGACAACTGTTAGATTTCAAAATTTATTTGGTATTAGGGCATTTCAAAAAAGTATCTGTAGATTGACTCACAGTTTATTATGCCAAGATACAACGCCTAACACAATTCATGTGTCCAACACAAGTTAACTGAAACCATTGGATCTGGCAACTGTTGGAAATTAGGAAACAATTATATATTCATAAACTATTTAGCCACCGGTTTCAGAAGTGGCATCCAGTCTCGCGTACCTAAATTTAGGTGTCTGATACTGGATTTCAGATGAACTGAGAAATTCAAACTGCAAATGAAGTCAAGCAGAAGCACCCTTAAAAGCCAAGCCCTAGTTATTTGAATTTGGGTACTGACAATTCAGAGACTTAGAATCATAGAATGGTAGAGAAGTAGGGCTGGAAGGGACGCCCAGAGGTCATCTAATCCAATCCCCTGCCTGAGGCAGGATCATCCCTATCCAAATCATCCTATACAAATCCTTTGTCTAACCTCTTATCAAAACTACAGAGTCAACACTGCCAATACAAGATACATATTCTGCCACAGGTAAAGCAGGGGGACAAAAGTGGCCAACATCCTGCTTCTGCAAAGATTGGTCATATACATATCCCAGAAAGAGGGCCACACCCCTCAATACAGAAGAAGGCAAACTTCCCCTCCCTCCCTGTAGACCAAACCAATCTGACCATAGGGTTTAATTCCTTTGTGACTGAAATATGGTGATTGTTTCCACCCTGAGCAGAGGGACAAGACTTGTTAGCCAAGAACCTCCAGTTTTAAGTCCTAGAACTCCTGCTGCTGTGAACTCTCAATTCTTGATACGCATAGCAGCAAGGAGAGGGGTGAAGGGAATTCTGTTCTAGCCCAATGCAGCAACCGGCAAAGCCTTGAAGGATGGGACATACCTATAGTAGAATACAGGCATATCTATGCCTAGATCATCCCTGACCAGTGGCTGTCCAAACTTTCCTTGAATGCCTCCAGTAATGGAGTGCCCACAGCTTCATTAGCCAGTCTGTTCCATTGCCTCACTGTTCTACCAGTGAAAACGTTTTTCCTGATAACCTACTTTGCTGCAACTTAAAGCCATTGGTTCACGTGTTACTATCTGCAGCAAGAAAGAAAAGATGTTTTCCCTCTTCTTTATGGGAGCCCTTCAACTATTTGAAGGCTGCTGTCATGTCTCCTCTTAAGCCCCTTTTCCACAAGCTGAACATGCCTAGCTCCTTCAGCCTCTCCTCATATAACTTGCTTTTCAAACTTTCATCATTTTTGTTGCTTACCTCTGGACTCTCTCTAATGTCTCCATGTCCTTTTTTAAAATGTGGAGCCCAAAACCACACAGAGTACTATAGATGAGGTCTAACCAGTGCTGAGGTACCAGTGCTGAGGTACTAACCAGAGAGGTACTGTCTTCTCCCGTGTCTGGCACCTAATGCTTCTATTCATGATTCCCAAAACCGCGTTCGCCTTTTGTGCAGCTACCTTATTCTGTAGACTCATGTTGAGTCTGTGCTCTACCAAGACTCCCAGATCCTTCTCCGGAGTGCTGCCATCCAGGTAGGTGTCATTCATTTGGTATTTATATTTTTTTATTATTCTTCCCAAGGTGTAGCTCTTTGCATTTGTCAGCATTGAACTTTATCCTGTTACCTTCATCTCAGATTTGATTTGCATTTTCTTGGGATCCTTCTGAATTGTACACCCATCCTCCAGTGTGTTCAGAATCCTTCCCAGTTTTGTGTCATCTGCACACTTGCTCAAGAAGCTTTCTATGCCAGCATCCAAATCATTAATAAGCCTGTTAAACACTACTGGGGACCAGGCAGACCCATGCAGACTCTATGTGAAACCTCCTGCCATTCTGACATGGATCCATTTATAATTACTCTTTGCTTGTGGCTATTGACTCAGTTGTCTACCCCTCTTATAGTAGTTTTGTCCAGCCTACATTTATCCAATTTGTTTATGAGAAAGTCCTGTGGATCTTGTCAAAAGCCTTGCTAAAGTCCAGAAACACTAAATCCACAGTATTCCCTTCATCCAGCCAACTGACCTGCCCACTTTTCCATTGCCTATATGCTTTCCTTTTGCATTTGAGGCATCCTAGGTGCTCTTTGTGCAACCACATTGGTTTCTTGCCATTCTTCTTGTGCTTCCATTGTGTTAGGAGATGTGGACCTTCAAATGTTAAGTTTGGAAAATGAGATTCTTGCAACTGATATAAAAATCTTTTTAAAAGATTATTTACGTTGTGTGAAACCTCCACAGGTTATGGAAGCTCCACCAGAAGAAGCTCCTCTAAGACAGGGAGGGTCTCTGACTTGAGTAGAAAGCTGTACCAGATGACCTCCTGAAGTCCCTTCAGCCCCATTTTTCTATGATTCTATTAAAACAGGAGCATAGCCTTAGAATTCGATAGGACCAGCTCTTCAACGTTTTACTTTCCTTGTTTAAAATCCTATAGTAATTTAGGGTCAGATTCAGATTGATTCCAGACACACTTAATAAGATATAGAAAGAATTTTACACCTAACTTCTGAAGAGCAATCCAGATTGCCCCTGTCCTATAGGTCCCAACATACATTAGGCACGTGAGTTTAGGCAGGGCCTACATTTGGACTGTAATGTGTCTTCATTTCTAGATTTGGGTTGCATGTTTTGAAATAACCCAGTCTAATCACTGAAGTGTCTAAACTCTGTTGCAATCCAGATTGGTGCTGGGATATGCTTAAACCCCTCACAGGATTCAATTCATTAGACATGGCAACATATTTAAGTCATACTGGCAACAATTACAAAATGCCAGTAATGGTGCCCCAAATCTGCGTAATAGCCTAGGGAGTATAGAATTTGCCAAGAAAGTGACAAGCCTGGGCTGTGATCCTCTTCAGCCTGAGGGCATTCCCACTTCTTGGGAGTTTATCCTAAAAACAAGGTTATGACATAGTCCAGATTGCTGCACTGTCCAGTCCTCCTGTTGGAATCACTGGTATCCAAGAGTGCAAGATTCATGGGGGAAAAGGAGAACAAGCAAGAGGACTCATTACAGAAAACCTGTAATAAGGGCAGTCCTCTGTATAGGGGGAAATCCTGGGCTCTGATCACTGCTCTCAAGACTGTTTATGGATTCATGTTAGATATTCCTTGGTTAAAAATAGAAACATGCTTAATGGCAGACACAAGAACCCATATGTCTCCTCTCTCCAAGAAGGACTGAAATCACTAGGCTATAGAGAAATGCTCCTTCTTGCTAGATTTCCTTCTTGTCCCCTGGCTCTTGCACTTTTAGCTTCCCAGGGCCCAGCAGCACAAGTAAAAGGAGCGGAGGGTGGTCCCCTCCAGCTATTCTGTAACTTGCTGGTTAGGGCATTCTCTTGGGAATTTAGAGATATGGTTTTAAATTCCCTCGCAACTTAGATCTTCTACCTCTGGGGCAAGTGGACTAACCGCTTAACTATTTGGTAAAAGTGAAAGTCATTACATCCAGTCAGGTAGGTGCCTGCCATCATAAGTGGCAGTAGGCATTCTGTTCCTGAAGTGAACAAAAGCAAATAACTTGGTGCTCAAGTTTAGTACTTTAGCTCTGGAGGGCAACAGGAAGCCAAATATATCCCCATGCTTAATATTTCCTTTTGTATACCTCTAGACTCTTTCAGGCCTTCAAGCTAGTACTTTGAGGGCATCTAAGACTCTTCATTGACTGTATCTGAATTCTAGGTACCTAAACGGTCCAGTTGGATCACTCCTTTGGATTAGTGCACCTATGTCTTACACATGCACCTAAGTCTGAGTATAGGTGCCTTAGGTGAGCAAAATGGATCTGGTCTTTAGACTTTTGCCAGATTAAAAAAACCAAAACTGTTATTTTAAATATTATTTTAATGTCTTACATTATTTTCAAGGGAGAGAAAATAGACTATATTAGAAAACAACTACTTATGCATTTGTTTCTTAATTAGTCTGTAGAATTATTCAGAATGTTCCCAAAAATGTAGATGGAAAGATTACACTTTTCTAATACATTCTGTATGTGAATACATGTGCCCCACTAAAGGCTTTGGAAATTTGACCATTAACTAAAATGTGGCACAGATTTTACTCTGTATACTTTCGAGCTTTAAGACCCTGATTCAGCCAGTTTTCTTAAGCATATGCCTAATTTTAAACATATGAATAGTCCTGCTGAGTGACTGATTTTCTGCCTTTGTCTATGTGATCTAATTCTCTCACGTCGCCAATTTTTTTCACATCTTATTTCTTCATTTAAACCACATCAACCATAGCACTTCCTTTGTTAAGTAATTCAGACAAAGGGAAGTTTTAAGAGTTACACAAATTAGCGTGCCTCATCTTGCACATGTTAGCCATCTTCCACTTTCAGTGATGTCTGTGAAAACTGAGTGTATACACAACTTCGGAGAAGCAACCGAACCTCTGACAAAACAAGACTCATCATTTGCAAAATAACTTGTGACAAATATCCTCACTGTATGGCTGTGCTATTTTTATGAAAACCATGTTCCAATATTTGTCGTTTGTAGCCAATATCTATCTGCAGTTCTTAAAGGAAGATGGACATCATCCCAATTTCACTGAATTATGATGTTTGCTGTTTGGCTTTTAATGTTACTCAGCTGCAGCATGGGTATGCTCTTTATTAACATTTATTTCCACTATGATAGCACAAAGAGACCCTCATTCAATCTGGAGGGTCATTAAGTTATTTACTGGTGGCCCCAACACTTCTAAATCATAATGCTTGAAGGTAGCTCGATTAAAAGGAAAATATATAGTATACAAAGAATTGGAAATTTGTTTCCTGATCTGTGTCTTCCAGTTTTCAATTAAAGTGTTTAGTAACTTTATAGATTTTAAGTCCAGTTGTGAACATTGTGATTGTGTAATTTAACCTGCCCCATAACTTTTCCTTGATTTAAAGCATGTATTTAGGAAGGTTTTCATAACATTTACATTGAATTGGTCAAAGGCCAACATAGCACCAGGAGCAGCTTTGGTGCTAGGTGGGGCTACACAGAGCAGCTGCTGTTTCTCTTCTGCCCTCATTGCTCAGCAGCTCCCTCCAGTGCCTGTGTGGAAAGGGAGAGAGGAGAGCCCATGAGACCATCCCTTATTTGGACATCACTCAGGGCCAATCCAGATTGACCACTTAACCTAGTCATTGCAAGGCCTAAAAGTCAGATACCTGGATCCAGGAATATGATCCAAATAGAATAAGATCCCTAAGATCTTTGTAGGTACAAGTGGGTTAGGCACCTATGTTCTCTGTGCTGAGAACGGGATGAGTTGGGCACCTTCAATGAACTTGATGGTATCTAAAGGTAGCCAATGGAAAACAGTAAGCACAAGGATGGGCTACAGGAATTTAGGCATATAAGTCAGGCAGTGCTTTCGGCACCTCAATTCACTGGGGATGCAGACCGTGTAATCCCTTTTCTAAGGATAAGTATTAAGTGGTCAGTAGTGTGAAACCCAGTGATTACTGCACTCACGTAGGAAATGTCAGACATGCATTCTAGTCCTTTCCCAGCCTGAGGGGATTCGGACCTACATCTCCCACTTCCCAGGAGAGCATTTAAAGCCTCTGACTACAGCATTTCATAGATTTCATATTTCATAGATTTCATAGACATTAGGGCTGGAAGGGACCTCGGAAGATCATTGAGTCCAGCCCCCCACCCAAAGGGCAGGAAGTCAGCTGGGGTCATAGGATCCCAGCAAGATAAGCATCCAATTTGCTCTTGAAGGTGTTCAATGTAGGTGCTTGAACCACCTCTGATGGCAGGCTGTTCCAGACCTTGGGGGCTCGGACAGTAAAGAAATTCTTCCTTATGTCCAGCCTGAAATGGTCTTGTAGTAGTTTATGACTGTTTGACCTCGTCATCCCTTGGGGCGCTCTGGTGAACAAACGTTCCCCCAGATACTGGTGGTCATCCCTGATGAACTTATAGATGGCCATCGGATCACCCCTGAGCCTGCGCTTTTCCAGGCTCAAGAGCCCCATGGCTCTCAGCCTGTCGTCGTAAGGTCTGTTTTCCTGACCTCTGATTATGCGCATGGCTCTTCTCTGGACTCTCTCAAGCTTCTCCACATCCTTTTTGAATTAGAATAGACTTGGTGGATGCATTTGAGAATTTAAATCATTGAATGAGAGAGTGAGAAAAGCAAGAAGGTGCATGATTCGGTAGTCCAGTGATGCGGTACTCCCCTGGAGTGGGGAGAATGGGCTTCACTTGCTGCTTATCTCTGTTTTAATTCAGCGAGTGTGACATGTAACATTCATGAAGAGTCTTGGAAAGAGGAACTGGAACTCAAAATACTTTTTTCTCAGCTGAGTGCTCTTGTTACTGGATTTGTCCATCTTCTGGCTCCAAGGCTCTTGCTTTACAGACTCCCAGCAGGAGGGAAGGAAGGTGCTTTTCCACACTAGGAAACTCTATGAAATGGTGGTTAGGGAACATTTACAGACTGGGTGATGTGTTGATTTAAGGAAACAGTCTGCTGCAGTGCTGTCAGTGTAATTTAGGTATGTTCGGAGGCATCTTAAGGTACTGAGACCTGTGATGGGGCCCCTTCAATCCCTATTACAGGGAAGAGCCTTTAAAGAAGAACAAGGCTAGAGGCCACACCCATTAGAGAGATATAAAGAAAGGGCCCCAGCAGTGAGAGGTCAGAAAGGCCCTGAGCAGGGAGGATAGAGTTCCCATTGAAGGAAGACAGGTCCAAGGGAACTGACTGGTGTGTAAGCTGAGGTGTAAGACTGGCCAGGACAGGGGTGGGAAATTATTTTGTCTGGAGGGCTGCTTAACAACTTTTAGTAAGCTGTTGAGGGCCTCAAGGGTAGCTCCACCCCTTGATATGTGCCCCACCCCCCATCACCGTCTTGGGACTGCAAATCTCACTCCCTAATCCCTGACTTTTGCCACCAGAAGTCCCTTCCCTTGCCCTTGGAAGTACTCCTTTTGGGAGCGGGGCTTGCCATCTTGGAACCGGAAAAAAACCAAATCATATACTAAAAATCAAACATCTACTATACATATTTTAATGTTATTTCAAAAATATTTTGTCTTGATTTACCTAGTGTATATAGAGGTGATTCCATAATAGCTCACAATAAAGTCTTATTCTTGTATAGTTTTTTGGGGGTGGGGGGGGAAGTGCTGGGAGCCACATGGAGGTGGAAGCACAGAGCCCACCAGGTCCAGTGGCATGCGACCTCTGAAAGCTTGCGCCTCCTGGTGGCTTTTAGAGGGGCAGCCGCAGGATTGTAATAAGTTTTTTGGAGGGCCTCCCTGCCCCCCCCCCCCGGCTAGTTAGAATGGCCTGGTGGACCAGATTTGGCCCATGGGGCATATCTTGCCTGCCCCTGGGCTAGGGTCTAATAAGGCATAAGGAAATCTAAGTTGATTTGAGGACTGTTCAGAAGGTCAAGGAGCATGAAGGGGAGATTGGACCAGGGAAGAACCTGGTGGAGAACTATGAGTCTAGCAGAGTCTTTCTGTCATTAACAGAAAAAAGGTAAATGCAGGAAGTGACATCCCATCAGACCAGGTAAAACCACAGACCTGAAGAGGGTGTGCTCAGAGGGTATTTTCTGTTGGCTGGACTCTGTTTTGCTGCAGACACCATCCAAGTGATCTATCATCCCCACTTGCCATCATTAGTAGCAGACACTGTGCATATTGAAGCATAACACTCATCTGTTCTGTAAGCATTAGCTCAGTGTGAAGAGTATTAAAATGATAATAAACATAAAACACATAGATGAAATTCCACAAAGCAAAATTGTGCTACACCAATTAGCTAGAGTTACTAGGGTAGAGTCACAAAATACTAGATGCAGGTAAAATGTTTAAAATAGTTCACAAAAATTTGTCAGAGAAGCTGCTAAGGAGATGAAGTAGTAAATGAAAGTTAAAGAAAATTAAATAACTGTCATTAATTGGAATCTGGCAAAGAAACAAAGTGTAAGAATAGACTGCTGATTTTCAACAGAGCAACACATTAAAAGACAGTGATTTTTAGGTTAATCAAGAGTATAAGAAACTCCATAGGAAATATTCAAAAAAGTGAGAATGGAGAACATATAAAAGCACATGTGATCCCAACACAGATCAAAGGGAGCAGGAGGGCACAAAAGCCCCCATGGCTCACCAAAAGCATCCAGGAATGTCTCCTAGCTAAAAGGGAGGCATACACCCAACGGAAAGGAGGGGCCATCACCAGGGATGACTATACTGCAGGTGCT
>NW_017729032.1:29277473-29295910 GCF_001723915.1 Gavialis gangeticus
CTGTTCTCATTAAGAAACTGGGGGACTGTGGTGTAGACACCCACACAGTCAATTGGGTCACCAACTGGCTGGAGGGCCGCACCCAGAGACTGGTGGTGGATGGGTCATTTTCGACCTGGAGGGATGTGGGCAGTGGGGTTCCGCAGGGCTCGATTCTCGGGCCTGCACTGTTCAATATCTTCATCAGTGACTTGGATGAGGGGGTAAAAAGCACCCTGTTCAAATTTGCTGATGACACTGAGATGTGGGGGGATGTGGGCACTCTAGAAAGGAGGAATAGGCTGCAATTGGACCTAGACAGGTTACAAGGGTGGGCGGATGAGCATAGGATGGGATTCAACACTGACAATTGCAAAGTGATGGACCTGGGGAAGAACAACCGGCATCATACCTACAGGTTGGGGAACTCCATTCTTGTCAGCACAGAGGCGGAAAAGGATCTTGGAGTCATCATTGACTCCAAGATGAACATGGGCCGGCAGTGTGGGGATGCAGTCAGGAAGGCCAACCGTACCTTGTCATGCATCCACAGATGCATCTCGAGCAGGTCCAAGGAGGTGATACTCCCCCTCTATGCGGCACTGGTCAGGCCGCAGCTGGAGTACTGCGTCCAGTTCTGGGCGCCGCACTTCAAGAGGGTTGTGGACAACATGGAGAGGGTCCAGAGAAGGCCACTCTCATGATCAGGGGACAGCAGGGAAGGCCTTATGAGGAGAAGCTATGGGACCTGAACCTGTTCAGCCTCCACAAGTGAAGGCTGAGGGGGGATCTAGTGGCCTGTTATAAACTAGTCAGGGGGGATCAGCAGGCACTGGGGAAGTCCCTGTTCCCCCGAGCACTGTCAGGAGTGACCAGGAATAACGGCCACAAGCTGGTAGAGGGTAGATTTAGGCTAGATATCAGGAAGCGCTACTTCTCAGTCAGGGCGGCTAGGATCTGGAGCCAACTTCCAAGAGAAGTGGTGCTGGCTCCTACCCTGGGGGTCTTTAAGAGGAGGTTAGATGAACACCTTGCTGGGGTCGTTTGACCCCAGTACTCCTTCCTGCCATGGCAGGGGGTCGGACTCGATGATCTACTCAGGTCCCTTCCGACCCTAGAAACTATGAAACTATCATTAAAAATACACAGAAGTGAAAAAAACATGTTGAAGAAAGCAAGTGGAATCATTTGGAATACTTATGAGTAATATATGAAATTGATTCCCAATTAACTATAACGATTAAGGAAAATGACTCAAGGAGAAATCCTGGTTGAACTGAAATCAATACCTTTACCATCTATTTCATTACCACCAACATTTCACACTGGGGCTTCATTTGCAACAGGTTCCTAAAGGCTTTTCTGGACTTTGTGTTTAATATTTTTTAGATAAATAGATATATGGCAGTATAAAGATCTCTATCTTGCCAGTAAGGGATCACCTACTATCCCCCTTTTCCTTGGGTATTCTGTCTTTAGTCTCTCCTGTCAAGACTCTGATGCACAAAAAGGAAGAGAAAACAAAGGGAGGCAAGATCTTCAGTTATCCATGCTATAAGGGATATTGGCAGTGATTTTCTTCCCAGGCTCCTCTGCCCTTACAAACCCTCTACCATTAGCACACCAATACAGGCACAGGCCTGTGACCTCCATCTGCTTTGCCCTTACAGCAAGTGAAATTTAGTGACTGATAACAGACTAGTTATTCCAATCTCTTGCAGGCAAAAGGGTGACCACTAACGGACCCTCTTATGTACTTCACAACATTTTTAGGGCTTTATCCCCTTACTCAGGACATCTATTGCCACTACATCTCTTTTTATAATGACTCCTATTATTCCTATTTTTATTTCCTCTGTCTGAATACAGTCTTCCTGGGCATTGGTCTCCTTCTTTCAACCCTCGGTCGAGTTAATTCAGGCTCAACTCAGTCCTCCCTCAGGGCCAACTAATTACTCAGCCATACACATTGATTCATTTCCATTTACAATCCATCATTCTTCAGGCATAGCATTATGATTCTTAATACATCCATTAACAAACCTCTCGACTCCTAATGAGTCACTTGACTTTCATTTTACTCACTCTCGGCACCTCATTTAGTAATCCAATAACTCTTAATTCACTTGTTCCAGGTCCCCTTTTGTCCAGGGTGACCCAGCTTGCATATTAGCTTCTCATTAGTGATTGCAATCAAGTCTCTGAGTCTAAAAAGATTAAGTCTATTTGGCCCTTTTTCTAATTGGCTGAACTAAGAAAGAATCCTGTTTCTCCTGGGGTTTCTAGGCCAATAACCCCATTCCTCCTCTTTCCCTTAGGGACAACCCTGGGGTAAACTTGACTCACTAGTGGCAGCAGCTCCTTTGCCCCCAGCTGAGGATTCCCATGCCATCTCTCCATCAAAGTACTCGCTCCCCCTTCATCTTGGTTGTGGGTTTGTCTCCCGGTTATCTTACCAACTCCTTTGGTTAATGTCCATGCCTCCACACAGCATGCACGAGCTACAGCTCACTTGTGCATCCCCTCTCTGAGGAACCATCCTGTTGCCAGACCCAGGTTTATGTTTCAGTCCAGACTTAGCGGGCCGGTGGGAGCTAGCCTCAGGGTCCCACATGCACCTGGCACATGGGCAGCCAAGTTTGCTTTGGATGCTGTCAGCGTGTTTCTCCCCATTGCTCATGATCATCGGTAAGTATCCCTCCGTGTTTGGCCTGGGGGAGCACTCCGGACCATAACAGGGCCCATGTTTGGTGTCCTGTTACAGATAGACATTTTCTGCCCCATTGGCCTGGATCTGGGGCTGGGACTGGGTCTATCACATCCTCCTTTCCAAGGCAGCATCTCTCTTACTGAATGGCCACCCATCTTTTTTTCATGGCTGCCAACGGGGACGCTTCAGGAGGAGGGTTAGAGGGTACAATCAGCAATACCTTAGCCCACAGATGTGTTGTCAGAGTAAGTTTAGAGCCCCTGTATGTGCCAGGACCTAGAACTCAAGCCTTCCTTGTTGTAGTCAACAGGCTGTTGGATTAAAGTTAGGAAACTACTTCTGGCAAGTATATACATCTCTAGCCAATTCTAGATTTCAAAAGTTGTTATAACCCTTTTCGGTCTAATGCTGCTAAGCTAAATAAGCCTAGCTTCTTTTATATACTTTTTTAATGAGGTCTCAATTCCTTTGACCAGCTTAGTGACCTTTCTTTAAATTCACTCCAGTTTAAAATAATCATTTTTGAACATTGGTTACCAGAACTGTACATGGTATTCTGAAAGCAGTCTTCCAGTACATTGTCCAATGCCCTTAGTACCTCTTTCTCTTTATTGCATATATCCTGCTTAATAAGCCCTAAGGTTTTTTTAAAGCCATGTTACACTGGTCATCAAGAAATAGGCTAAATTGCCACTCTTTCTCAGGTGTCTCTAGACTTCACACATATCTGTTCTGGTATAACGAAAGAACAGGACATACAATAGGAGATCAGTCTGACTAGATCACAATCTTTTCAATGAGTTGAAACTCAAAAAAAGAATCCTATATAATGTGGAAAATTTGTCATATTACTAGAAAAAAGTATAAGAGCATCCTGTATCCCAGTATCCAGGTCTGCAGGGGGAAAATCAGGAAGGCCAAGGCATGATCTGCAATTGGCAAGGGACATTAAAAGCCATAAAAAGGGTTCTACAAGTATGTCAGAAACAAAAGCAACCAAAGCAACTAAAGAAACTATAGGTCTCTTATGGGATGCAAAAGGCAGTTCAAAGAATGTGTGATTCAAAGAAGGGTGAAGTATTTATTTAACCTGGAGAAGAGAAGACTGAAGCAGGATTTAATAGCAACCTTCAACTACCTGCCGCATAATTACAAAGAGGATGGAGCTAGACTGTTCTCAGTGGTGGCACATAATAGAATAAGGAACAATGGGCTCAGGTTGAAGCAACAGAAGTTTAGGTTAGATATTAAAAATCTTTCTTACTAGGAGGGTAGTAAAACACTGAAACAGGCTACCCAGAGAGCTTTTGGAATCACCAACCTTAGAGATTTTAAGACCCAGTTAGACAAAGCCTTAGCTGAGATGATATAATTGTGGCTGGTCCTGCTTTGAGCAGGTGAGTGGACTAGATGACCTCCTGAGTCCTTTCTAACCCTCTATGAGTCCCTTCTATGATTTATTGCCTTTTGTACTTCAGTCTTCATGAAGAAAGTCAGGTACAGATGACAAGTGCTCTTGGCAGAAAAGATAGGGAAGGAGACAAACAGCTTTGAGTAGTTTGGTTAAGGATTACTCAGAGGAGCTAGATGCTTTCAGGTTGGCAGGCTTTTTCAAAGTTATGTTACATAGGCTTTTTCAAAGCTATGTTACTTAGGTGCTAAGGTTAAGGATTACTTAAAGGAGATAGATGCTTTTAGGTGGGCAGGGCTGGATGAGATCCTTTACCCAATGACTTAAATAATTTCAGAGCCATTGGGCGCATCTACACAAGATGCTTAACTGAGCAGTAGCATAGCTGACTGCGAAGTAATTATGTGCGTGAACAAGTGCACATGCTTACTACACAGTAAATCTCCCTAAACCTAAGTAAATTTACTATCTGCAAATGCAAGTAGCAAATTTACTTGAGACTAGTAATAGTTTAATGGCACTTGTGTAGATGTCTGATTGGAAACAAACCCGCTCCCAGTCAGCCATCCATCGGAGGAAGGGAGATAACTCCCTGCCCCAGGAGCTGCCTACTGCCGGGGTGGGTTCTGCTACAGGAGCCTTGGCAGGGACTGTGTCCCCCTGCCATGGCAGCAGTGAGCTCCAAGGCCCCTGCTCCAAGATCATGATCTGGGCGTGGGGGATGGGAGATCCTTACCTCCCAGTCCCCACTCCACCATTGTGATCGGGGAGCAGGGTGCTGGAAGATCCTCAAAGGATGTAAATATTCTCTTGGTCATAATTAAACTGGAAAAAACTCCTAGTCTGGGAAACAGGTACACATCTGGGCATCAGGAAGTTTTATGCATAATGTGGACTCCCCAAGAATACAATGGATAATGTAGGAAAATGGCCAGATAAGAAATTACACTTAAGCCTTGCCATGACAGAAAGTTTTTCTCTGAAGTTTTCTGGGCCTAAGGGAATGCTAGTGGGCTGAGTGACATAGGTTGACCAGAGAATTTGTAGTAGACCCTGACAAAGGTTAAAAGCAGCAGCTGCTTTCTAATCTGTGAAGCTGAGCAAGAGCTGCATTCTTAAAGTTTAGGGTTAACATTCAGGGATAAGGTAAAATCATTGTACTGATGTATTCTTTTCAGTGTTTATTCTTATCTCTCTGTCTGCATCTCAGCATATCATTACTGATTTCTTATGTTTGCTCTTATTTTTATAGTAATTGTTTTATTATTCTTTCTAACATACTTACAGTTAGTGGTAAGTATGATTTCAGAGCATTTGGCTGTATAGATAGGCCTCTTTCAAGGAAGGGGGGATCTATCATCTTTGAGCATATGACTGGAGAAGGGTGTGATTCTACTAGCTGTCAAAATCTCCTATGCTAAAAGCTGGGAAGATGAGGTGTTATAGTCCAAGGAGATAACCTTTAGAGCATCTCAGTCCATTCTCAGTGGTCAAGCAGCAGATGACAGACCACATATTTTGGGCTAAAGTGAACTCATGAAGGTGTAAGAATACTACAAGTGTGTGTCTCAAAGGCACACCTGGCTGAATAGGGGTCTAAGGTATATCACATCATCTTTAAGAAAGGGTAGAATGAGGATCCAGGGAATTACAGACCAATTAACCTGACGTCAATTGCTGGAAACATCTTGGAATAGGTCCTCAAAGAATTTATTTCAAAGCATTTTGAGGAGAATAAAGTGGTCAGGAAGAGCCAGCATAGATTCAGCATGCATTCAGAAAGAGAAAGTCATACCTGATTAATCTGATTTCCTTCTAGAAGATGACAGGCTCTGTAAGTTGATGGAGAGCAATGGATGTGCTATACCTTGACTTTAGCAAGGCTTTTGACACTGTCTCCCACAGCATTCTCATTAACAAGCTAAAGAAACAGACAAGATAAAAGTACTGCATACCTAATTAGATAACTGTGCTCAGTGAATAGACATCAATGGCTCAATGTCTAGCTGGGAGAAGCTATCAAGGGTAAGGTTCCCTAGGGGTCTTTCCTGCATCCAGAAACTTCATTAATGATTTGAATTATGAGATTGCATGCACACTTTGGACATTTGTGGATGACACCAAATTGGGTGGAGTTGTAAACACTTTGGAGGGTAGGGCTAGGATTCAGAGCTGAATAAATTGGAGAAATGGTCCAGAATCAATAAGATGAATTTGAACAAGGACAAATGCAAAGTCCTTCACATGGAATGAAATAAATGTATATACAAATACAGACTGAAGAATGGTTGGCTGCAGAGCTGCAGAGAAGGATCTGGGGGTTACTGTAGACCAGAAGCTTGCTAATCAATGGAAGTGATTCTTCTGCTGTATTCAGCACTGGTGAGACCTTACCTGGAGGACTGTGTCCAGTTTTGGGCTGGAAAGGAGTGGAAGCTGCAAGCCTAGAAAGGAACCCAAGATGCTGGGGGAAAGTCTTTTGCAGCAGCATAGTGAATACCCCTATAGTCAACTTGCTGGTGGCTGTTTCTGACTGGAGGACACAGTTATGGCTGTGGGTGGGTTTAGGAGGCCCCACAAGGGTGCCTGAGAGACATTCAGGATTTTTAATGCAAGGATGCAAGAAAAAGGGCCAAAGCTGAAGGGCCAAAGCCAGTGCCTAGGGGCAGAAACCAAGAAAGGGCCATAGGCCCAGAGGTGGGTTGAGGCCAGGAGGACCAGAATCTGAGCTCTAAGAGAGAGAAATGGACTGAGGCTGAAAGATTCAGGCCACAGCAAGTAGGCCTGGGCTAGAGGCCTGCAGTCAGAGAAACTAGTGGGCTAAGGCTGAAAGGGCTGAAGCCTATACAAGAAAATGAACGAGAGAGTGACACCCGCAAGTTATGGGTGTGGCTATGGGGGAAGCTGAAGGCCGTGATTAGAGTCCTTAGAGGTTAATTAGTACCAATAGGGTCATAAGCAGTAACTGTAGAGTTGGAGTTGTGCTAGCAGGGTGCAAGCAGTTCCAGGTGGGCCTGAGAGATGCTTGCAGAGAACAGAGGAGGTTCTGTTAGCTAATGGAGGGTCCGTGGACCAAGGGTTGGGTTAAGTTGGTCAGATACTGGTGAGATCACTCCAAGACTCAGGAGCAGCCTCCTAGTTTGTACAGTGTGAATACCAAGTCATGGCAGGTGATGTAGAAAGGCTGATGGACAGAAGACCTAGAGTGCCAGCAGGATTAGGGATTAAGGTGGCCCCTAGAAGGTACCACAATTACCCCTAGGACCAGTCCTGTCACAGATATCCATATGAATACTCATACCACATGCAAAGCATATTCATCGTGAACAAAAATATTAATAGAGATATCAGTCTTGGGACTGACCTTGTTTAATATCTTCAGTGCAGAAAAGCAGGATTCTAGTCATAAAAGTTGTTGAAAGTCACACAGAGAGAGTAGAAGTGTTTTAGGACTGATGTAATAGAAGAAGGAGGACTATAGGACTATAAAGTGTACAAAGTTGTAAGGGGCAGACAACAAGAACTTCTCTTATAAGCTCAGGGTCCATCCTTTAGAAATTACAGAGGATGTGAAAGACTATGCATAGTAGCCAGTCACAACCACCAGTGCGATGCTCTCACGAATAAAGCAAATGCAATCCTAAAATGTATCAGCAGATTTCTTTTCCATTAGAGATAGGAATGCTACTGTTCAAGCCACTATTACAACCTCAACTTGAATAAAGATCTAAAATTCTGGCCACTTATCTCCAAAAGGGATTAATTCAGTTGCAGATGATGTAAAGCAGGACTACTATGATGAGCAAAGGAATGGACAGCCTATCACACCAGAGGAGACCCGAAGAGCTTGGTTTTTTAGCTTAGCAATACTGAGGAGGAACATAATTGCTCACTTAGAATGGACTCCAGAATGAACACCAGGGAGAGAAAATAATTTTTTTTCCAAAAAACCAAAGACACATAAACTCATTACAAATAAACATGAGGTAAAAATGAGACCGTTCTAGCCAGTAAAAAAATGAGGATCTGGAGCAGTGGGATAAAAAAAAAATCACACAGCTTTTAGGATGGAGATTCATTGGTGGGGATGTACAGCCCTAACAACTCATAAGAATTTCAAAGTGGGTCATGTTGGAAGATGCAGTGTGAGACTATGTAGTGCTCCCATTCACTGCTTTTTATTTGGGGGAAAGGGTTGGACTCTTGATGCCCCTTGTAATTTCCTTGCCTCCAGTCTATTAAGTCAGTCTGTACCGGGGGCAGAACTGAGCTCTGGAGAAGTGACCCTAATCAAAAGACACAATCACAATAGTAGGAAACATAATAAATTTTATTGACAATCTTCAATCTGGTCTGTAAACATTTTATAAATTATATAACTGCATTAAGATTACAGTTTGTAGTTTTTCAGACAAAAGTCTCAGAGAAAATAATACTGCTTTTTCTTTTTAAACCACCATTAAAAGTGGAAAACAGCGTCATATACAGCTATTGTATTATACAGGAGGGAAATCAAAGCAATTAACAGTTAAACCAGCTGTTGCTCCTCAGGACACTGACAACTTTTTTGGTCTTAGGATCAAACTGGAACTGTTTTGTTCCACGGAATAAATAGATATAGCCTAGAAAGAAAAATAAATTGAAGGATTAGAAGTCACCCTTTAGATCTTTTCCAAAGCTTTTTCTAGAGAACAAAATTAACTTTTTCAGGAAGTACATACTCATGTATTAGAAAGCCTGTTTTTAGTAAACCTGTATAAATATTAATAACAGTTCCCTTTAAAATATTTTTTCATTCCAAAGGAGCACATATCTTGTAGTGTAATAAACGTAAGTATTTGTTGTATTTACCATCATGCTGGACAGCTGCATCAATCTTTCCAATCTTTCCAAAGTCACTGATTATGTTTCTTGGATAACCCTCATCCATGGATTGCCTGTTTTCATCATATCTTAATAAAAACAAATAGAATAAGGAGTTATGGATAAGCAAGTAACTTTTAGAAAGGCCAAACAAGACCTGACAGAAATGCTGCTGTTCTTTAAAATGACTGGACTGCTATTATATGTGCCTAGGTTTGCATGTGCATGAGATGAGAGAGACAAAAACCTTTGCCCTATTGAAGAGAATGGCAAAATCCCTAACGATGCCAGCATTTCATCTCAAGAATGTATCGTGGTATGTGTATATGTATATACATTCACTCAAAGGGCAGGAAGAGGTAAATACTGTGTCTATAGTAAATGTGGACCAGAAATTATTTTGCCCTGAACAGTTGCATTTTTTGCAAGGTTGCCCAAAGGGAATACAACATTGCTAGCCTTTATAGAGCTTTGATTATCCCACACTGTAGCAGTGCAGTCCTATGCATTGCGTAAAGCAGCAGCCTGTCAGTCTAATTTTGAAAATGTATTTGTCTATGCTATGGTAGCATTGGGAAGATATTTTATTTATTAAGAAAAATCCTGATGCATGTGTGTGAAAGTGGTACTAGTATCTTGTGATTGCACAAATTGCATTCAATAGAATCCTAACCTGTTTTCTTAAGCTAAGGTACCAATGGCGTATGATGAGGGAATCAGTTCAGAACAACATATTGTAGAAAATGTTAACAGCGCTCTCATGAATTATAAACAATTTTCCACCAAGTAATGTAATGCTTAGACAACATAAATCATAGAAAAATATATGTGGACGGATTCCCAAGAGGTCACTCTGGCCAAATTTGAGAGTAACAAGAATAAATTTCATGCTATTTCAAGCAAGAATTGCACCTTTGTGGGTTAAACTTGAAGAATTTACTAGAAAATTGTCTTTCTAAAGATTACTGAATCCTAGGACATGTCGTTGTATCCCAGATATGGAATACTATAAAATGGTCAAAAAATCCTATGAAAAATTAGCATTTTTTACACAATTTGGAAATAAATTCCATAAAAACTATTTAATTGTTTGAAACCCAGCTATTTTGAATTATTTCACGTAATCATCCTTCAAGCCTCAGGATGGAAACATATCTTAAAACTGCTGAATATTACATCTTACCTCCAGTACTTGTTGGCTACAAAGAAATATGTTTTTCCTGTATTCTTATCACTGAAAGCTGCATTAATTCTTTTAACAGTCTTTGGAAAGCCCAGTTGATGAATTCTTTTGGGGTAACCACGGACTACATCAAATCCATTGAGAACCCAGTATTTGTTCTCTGCAAAGAAAAATACAAATCAACGTTTCATCAGCTGGTTCTGATAATACTGATTATAATTTCTAATTGTAATTTCATTGAAATATTTCAAATTTAGATTTGTTTTAATAAACAAATGCCTTTGTTCCTAAAACAATATTTTTCATAAAAAAATTGTCAGTAAGTTTAGTACTTTTCAGATCTTGTGGAAGATGTTGTATTTTATTCAATATTTTTTCTTTGAACTTGTATAAAAATCATTACTCAAATTTTCATTAACATTTTTTTGAATCAGAAGTCCCCTCAATAGTTCTAACTGAACTCTGCAAAAGTAAAAGTTTGAAGTTTTCAAATTTCTTCACCTTGTTTGACTGAATAATTCCCCTGCAATTCTGGTTTGTTATTCACGGGTCTCCAGATCAAAACTCCCTTTTTCTCAAAACCTTTAAGTAATGTTGTTGATAGGAAATCCTTCTTTAACTTCCAGCCCTTATAGGTCCTTTCCAAAACCTCTGATAGTAATTTAACCTACATCTGACTATGAGTGTATTAATTCAAAGCTGTTACTGAGCTACTCAAATAAACATTTTCAATTTAGAAAAGGCATTTCTGGTTGAAAGTTATGTTATTTAAATGGAGTTTCATCTAAAGAGAACCAAGATAGATTTTCTTAATTGCATTTTCTGTGAAGTAACCTAATTACAGCAAATTCATATATTCAAAGAATTTCAGATAGTGTTACCTTTGAAAACAACAACTTGATCTTTTTCAACGTTTTCATAAGCAGCTTGAATTCCAGATGGCAGTGTTGGCCAGAATAGAGTGATAAAGTTCATCTGAATCTCTGCTATCTGGCTATGCTTGCGCCAGAAATATCTGATTGAGATAAAATTTGCACATTAAAGCAGTTCCACTCTAGCCAGAAATGTAACATAACGAGTCATTTAAATCCTTCTAGTGCCTGGTCTGTAGGAAGGACACAAGTCTGCTACAGCTACGACTTCATTGACCTAATTCTTGAGTGGCTTTTGTGATGAAGACTAAAGTTTCTCACTGCTGCAGACCTAGAGTGCACCAGGTTCATTACAGGGTTGGTAGCCCAGGTTTTCCCTCATACTACCTTATTGCAAATGATAAGTTTACCACTGATCTAATATCAGCTGAAGCCAACATAATGAGAAATGGTTTTATCAGGGATTGAACTGGTGCCCTGACCTACTTCCACCAGCCCTTATTAGCAGACCAGAAGTATAAGACAGAAAAATTTGGGGTCTTCTGTAATAATAAGAATTTTCTTTCTTAAAGGACATTAATATATAATGACTAACTTAATAACTGCAAGCAACATGTAATAAAGTAGAAATATGATCTCTAGAAACCCAAGTCTTAACTTATGATTCAGTTTATAATTCAAATAGAAATCCTCTTACTTCCTCTTTTGAAAATGAGAGGTGGAAGGGTACTATGATGTACCAGGTGTTCAAATTTCTCTCACAGGTACTACAAGTAGACTGCTAGTCCAGGATTCACACACACTGGACTGGCAGGTCTGGATTTTAGTTTTCACTGGAAGTGCTTATAATTCCTTAAATTTTGAGGGAAGTGACTATTTCCCTCTATTCAGCACTGTTGAGACCACATGTGGGGTACTGTGTCCAGTTTTGGGGCTCCTACTACAGGAACAATGTGGACAAATTGGAGAGAGTCCAGCAGAGGGCAACAAAAATGGTGAGGGGGCTGGGGCACATGACTTATGAACAGAGACTGAGGGAACTGGCTTATTTAATGTGGAAAAGAGAAAACTGAGGTTAGATATCAGGAAAAAAATTCTCCTGAAGAGGTTAGTAAAGCACTGGAACAAATTACCCAGAGAGGTTGGTAGAGTCTCTGTCCTTGGAGGTTTTTAAGACCCAGCTAGACAAAGCCTGGGGCTGGTCCTGCTTTGAGCAGGGGGTTGGACTAGATGACCTCCTGAGGTCCCTTCCAACCATAGTTTTCTATGATTCTATGATACAGTGGTCAGTGGCTATTTCACCACTTGACACAGCCCCTTTGAATCAAAGAATTATGCCACAGTTTAGATAAAAGCTAGGTAACACCAAAGTGCCTGCTCAGAATGCAGGCAACTCTTTGCAAGTGATACACATTACTTCTTTTGTATTTTTGTTTCCTTCTCAGTACTGCAGTACAATGAACCACTGCACAGGCTTGTTGATTTTACCTGCCCTTAAAGAACAGCATTTCTCCACGCAGAGTAGCAACAGCATCAAAAGTCAAATTAGGGTCACATGTTATTGGAGTTGAGGGTCCAGTTGGTTGAACAGGTTTCAGAGATTTTCCTACATGAGGATTAAGGAAGAAGTTAATATTATGTAAAATATGATCTTGAAAACCAGTGAAAATGGTCTTTAAGGGACAGGCTCTGAATCAGGGTTCTTCCAGGAAATGTCAGGTCTTTTGGTTTTCTAAATCTAGCACAGAGGAAGTTCAGCACCTACAAAGCTGCTATAAGCTGCAGGGATGGGTTTGCAGGAGAACTGGACTTTGGGATCATAGGATCCTGAAGGATGACCCATAGGATCATCACCAACCTTCCTTTAGCTGAAGGTCAGGACAATCTGGAGTGCTCTTGGAATAGGTGTATAATTGGAAGATGTATAATTTCCTTCACTGAAGGTTTAAGAGCAAGTAGACAAACATCTGTCAGATTTTGGTATAGGCACCCTGTGTAGTGCACAGGAATGAATGAGATTACTTTAGTAGGTCCCTTCCCTCTCTATTATCATTACTTTTTCTGGGTGATTGTTTAGTAATATTCTCTGTAAAATCAATATCAAACCAGGGAATCATCAGATGTTGATTTTCTTACCATAGATGCTTTGAATGCCATTAATGTCATCTTGAGGGAGGTGGAATTTTTTAGGGTCTGTGTAAGCATAAGTTGGGTACATCAGAGCTCCAGGATCAGTAGAATGAGACAAACCCAGGGAATGGCCCAGCTCGTGGGCAGCAACAATGAACAAGCTATAGCCTGAGAAGTAAAGATAATGTCATTCAAATAAATGAGATTCTTTTGAATCTGTGGTGTGTGCGCTTAAAATGGGAAACAACTTTGTGACCGACCAAAGAAGCTTTCATTCAGTCTGCAAACACTACAGCCCAAACAGGTAGAGTAGAAAAAGAATAGTTATATGAATACATAGACCCATCAGGGACTAATTACAATTCCCAAGTTCCTCTTATTGCTTCTCCTACTGCCATCTTCCATAACACACCATAGTACATCTTTAATTTATGCAGGGGGTTAATTGGGACTAATTCCCATGAAAAGAAATGTGGTCCATTAACTTCATTTGATTTCTTTATGCCAAAATATTGGAAAGGAAAATTGCAATAATGGCCAAAGACACCAGTCAGTTTTAGACCCTGCAGTTCAAAGACATATAGAAAACATAAAACCCCTTCAAGTTGCCAAAGAAAGTAACTTTTCTCAGTGCCAGTTTCTTTCTTTACTCTAAGTGTTCATAAAAAACACCAGAGAAAAAAACCCAGCATGAATCCCATATAACTGCATCTTCTTGAAGAACTGCTTCCTTCAAAGAAATCTATGAAGAAGGGAGAAGGAAACTCCCTGCTACTCTGCTCCCATACAGTAATACCTAAAGTCAATGGAACAACTCATTAAGGAAAATACTATTTCACCTGAACAAACAAGGTCAGCAAGGAAAATCTTACCCGTGTTATATTTTGCCCAAGTTTCCTCCTCATCAAAGTGAACATCTCCACCAATCCGGAGGCCAGGCTGAAAAGCATGAGCTAGTATCCCATTAGGTCCATCAAAGGGAGAATTGTCCCCATGAGCTAAAAAAAGAAGTACTTATTTAATTAATATCTCAATTGTGTCTATAATTGAGGATGGCTAATGACTACTTGATAACTACCTAAGTATGACATTGTAATCTCGTGGTTTATGTCTCACCCCTATATTGAAAAGAGATCATTATATCTGCTTCTCCATCCTCGATCCTTCTGAATGTCACTGGGGACACGTTACTCCAGACTTCAAATGCTTGTTTGATAGCTGCATCCACATCAGCTCGGCTCATGTCAGGTGTGTAGTTTATAATTCTTTAAGATAAAGCAAACATTAGTTAAGATAAAGCAAATATTGACACTTGCGGGTTATTATTGGCAATACGTTGCTGTAGTAAAAATCTTTCATATTTACTGCCAAAAAGCTCTTCCGTGCACGCTTTAGTAACTGAAGAAGCAGCTTGACTTTCGAATCCTGAGTACTTACATCTCCTAACTTTCAGTAAGTTAGCCTCCTTCCTTAGAGTACCAAGATACTTTTCTTGGTGCTGAATTCCAGAAAGGAGAGCCTAGCTTTGGATCTTTAGGCCCACGTATTTGCAAGTTTGGGCCTTAATATGTTGCTCCACAAGTTGCTTAGAGAACTGTTACCTGTATGTCAAGTTATTTGTTGGCCACTTTGGATGCCCTTCTGTTAGAACGTAGTCGCCCATGTCAGGCACACCACATCTGGGCTTGTTCATCATCTCTATAGTCTCATCATTTAACTTCCCAGTCACTTTCAGTCCAAAAAATGACTGCATTTCCTTGAGTGTTTCAGATACAGCCTCAATGTTCTTTCCCCGAAAATGAGGCTGCGCGTCTGTTTTCAGACTATAGAATTTTTTTAGGTAATCCTGCCAAAAAACAAGAGCAGTAGTTGAGGGCATGAGTGATTATGAAAGATCATAGTTTTACCTCAGCCTGGCAGCCATAAAGCTAGCATGGCTCTAACACATCAGCTTCTGTAGCTGACAACACCCAAGGCAGAGCATCCCATCTAGCCACTTCCGACTCCCAAACCTGAAGGTACCCATGGATTGACTAGAGGCAGCCATCGGCAGGGGCTGGTACAGAGCTCGTGCTCATGCCTCCAGAGCAGAATCGCATACCTTAACTGCCCTGCCAGCACATTGCACATTGTTTCAAACATCCAAACAATTCTGACTTAAATCCCGCTTGTTTGGGGCCTGGGTTTCCAGGATTAACTACATTTTTAAAATAGTAGTTAACTATGCTAGTCTGAAGTCAGTCAGGAGTTAGAATAGTTTTACACCTTATAGACTAATTAATCAGAGGTCTGTAGCGTAAGTTGTCATTTACAGCAGCCTTTGATTAAATAACCCTCTTGCTTATGAAAGCTTATGCTGTACATTTCTGATTTATTTAGTCTAAAAGGTGCAAATCTACTCTGCCTTCTGCCTGTTTTTTTAATGACTTTGTTAAACGACCAGGGGAAATTTCGGATGGGCATCTTCTTGATATCTATGTTTCTTCCCCACCAAAGAAAGATTTTGCCAAAAAGCCCCCAAAAATAAAAAAATTAAAATTCCTCCCTAAATTCCTGTTGGATTTTTATTAATTGTGATAAACTCCTGCAGCTCTTATTTTGGCTCCATTAGTGTTAGGAACTAGCCCATATTAATAATGCATCTCTGAAATCCAGTGGATGCCTCTGGATGGTGAGAATTTTGGAAAATTAGGCTATCAGTTTTGGCAAATAAATATGGATATAGGATCTGATGCTATTTATTTATGTCTCTCTTAAATTATGCTCCTAGTAAATAGGTATGATCACATCTCAACAAGATATAAAAAGATTTATAGCTGTAAGTGGGTTTAGGATTGGGTTTTTTCTGGTGGAGGGCATGTTGCATTAATGATCTGATTAACTATAATTAGCTTGATTTTAAATGAGTGAGCAGTCCCATGGAAATCACTGAGACTACTCAGGCCACTGACTTAAGGTTTGGTACTAATTTGAGTGCCTTGCTGAATATATGGAAGCAAAGAAATCTGATTGAAAGAGAACACTAATGCATATTCCTGTTATATTTTCACTTCATTTTGCTGCATCTGGCAGCAGGAATTGTAATTAAAAAAAACTGAAGAAAACCTTTTTTTTTTTTGCCAAATAATGTTATTGAAGTCAGAATAAAGGAACAGAAGAAAAGTGTTTCTTTTAAATCCCCAAAACTTGATACCTCTTAACTATCCTGATTTATTAAAAAAAGGAAAAGAGGAGCAATATGACATTTATTAAATCTCTTTTACAAAACATATTAATTCTGAGATAGAGAACTTAGAAGCCATAGCAAGTATTTACCTCTGCAAACTTTGTTGTGTCATCTTCTGGAGTCACAGGAGCACTAGAGGAGAATGCCACACATGCTAGCAGCAAAAATGGAAGGCTCTTCTTTCTTATGGTCATTTTGATGCTTCTGTTTACTGCTTGCTGTCAAACTACTGCACACATCTCTCAAATAGCTCTCTTTTTATAGCAAATGTGTACATCAGCTGGGCTTGACTCATGGTGTCAAATATCCTTTTAGTACCCAAAAAAGTAATGATGCATACAATTTCATCATCAAAATAGTCTGCAATATGACTTACCTAACACAGTTTCCAGCCCTCTCCCCTTTTGCAATCTTTTAGTGGTTTAATACAGAAGGAAGAGATTTACAAATAAAAGATTACTGTGATTTCATATTCTTTTCTTTCCCAATTTACTCTATTTCCCATCCAAGTTTTAACACACTTTCAGAAAATAAAATAAAAACATGTACAGTAACATAAATTAATAAAAACTAAGCAAAAGCAGCAGGAACTCAAGTTCTTTCTTATCTTTAATGTTGTGAACAGGCTTTGTGACTTTAACACACAGGTTCTCAAAGCTTTCCTGTGTTCTCAAAGGCTCTGGTTTGGAGGCAGAGATCCTCATTTGTACTGTGCTTGCACACTTCTTGCCACAAATCGAGACTTTGGTCTGAGTAATAGTTGTGTAACAACCGTACATAGCAGGAGACCCATGTTCTAACCACCCAAGGATGTTTGAATCAGCACCTCAGCCGTACAGAGTAGACAGATACAGTATTGGCTAATACACTCAATAACTATTAAGGGCAAATTTCAGGCAAACATCTCTAGCTCCAGTTCCAGGCTAGATCCCCAGACTGATGCTGGAGGAACACCACCAGGAACTTTTACTCAGTTAGATAACTCATGTTTTGCCATAACTTATAGGTAGGGACATACCAAATTTGTGATTTCACAATTTTCATGGGAAAGCAAATTGGTAGGTCTCCCATGAAAAAGTGCGATCCTGCCAAAAAGCATGGGGACTCTCAAAAAGCGCAAAAACAGCAATCAGGGTGGAAAAAAAAGAGCGTTGCAAAAACAGAAGCTGATGGGAAGCCCTGGTGTCCTGAAGCAGGGGGGAGGCAGAAGGGGAGAGGGGGGTGGCAGATTTTCACTGCAGAGCGTGGCAGATCACCCACGCCTGTGATTGGATGAGGGGCCCCAGAAGCCCTGCCCTTTGATACACAGCCATATGTCTATCTCTGGGGAAGGACGGGACTTCTGGGGTCCCTCAGCCAATCAGAGATGTGTGTGGGGGGGGTGGGGCTGTTGCACTCCTTCATGAAAATGGCTACCAGCACTGTGTTTGGACCACAAAATCAGGGGGAGAGCCACAAATTTGGTAGGTCCCTACATGTTGTACTCTCCTTTTGAGACAACTCCTTATCAACCCCATGACTGTTGCATTGATTCCTATCATCTCAAATGTGGCTAGTAATTTTTCATGAGGCATGGTATTAACAGTTTGCTTAGATCCTGATAAATCAAATCCCCTGAATTACTTTTCTCCAATAAATCCCTTATCTTATCATAGAATGATAATAACTAAACACTTCTTCATATTCATTGTAGTTGTTTTGAACTGTTATCCAGATTGTACTTTGATCAATAAAAGCTTGTACACTTGCACACATTCTTGTATCCATACATTATTAAGTCATATAGAATCAAAAAAAATCATGAGAAACATGACAGATTTCCCTCGATATATACTGTACATGCATTCCTGGAGAATGGCGCATAAATCAAATTCACATAAAGAGAACCCAGTTTACAATGGAACGGATAGGGATACGTTCCCACAGCAGTGTGGGAGGCAGGGAGTAAGGCTGGGACAAGGGGTGGGGCATGGCGCAGCCTGTTTTGCTCCTGGGGCTGCAGCAATCAGCAAATTGGCAGGAACTGTGAGTGGGTGTGGGGTACAGGACATGGGGTGGTGGGG
>NW_017729032.1:29300910-29322553 GCF_001723915.1 Gavialis gangeticus
CAGCAAATTGGCAGGAACTGTGAGTGGGTGTGGGGTACAGGACATGGGGGGGTGGGGGCATGGCTTTTGCTGTTACACTCCCCCCCAGAGAGCTGTGGGCTGGGGGGCTCTGCCGGACTCTTCCCAGGGGGGTGTGGGCCCTGGACCTGTGTGCAGGATGACAGCAGGCTGCTGCTGCAGGCTGGAGTTGGTGGCTCCACCAGGCTCTCCCTGGTGTTCGATGGGCAGCTTCGGGGGGCTACAGCAAATTTTGGGGTGGCAGCAGCCCTCCTCCCAGCACCACTGCCTCATTCCTGCAAGTAAGGCTGGGGCAGGCAGTGGCACCGGGCTCTTCCCGACACTCCAGGTGGGTGGTGGCGGCAGTGCTGGTAGTGGGGCTGCTGTCACCCCAAAACTCGCCGTAGCCCCCACAACCTTCCTGCCGGTGACCCAGTGGTGCTGCTGGCCCCAGCCTGCAGTGATAGCCTGCTGTTCTCCCATGAACATATCTGGGGGCCTGCTTACCCCCAGGAAGAGCCTGGCACAGTCTCCCAGCCTGCAGTCTGCCCAGGAGGTGCATAGCAGCAAGAGCTGCCCACCCCCTTCCTGCACCTTGCACCCACTCACAGTTCACACTGCCTTGCTGCCTGCTGCAGGCTGGGGCCTCCACTTCTCCCTGCTCACCCCAGTCCCTGCTGCAGCAGCCTCAGGAGCAGCCCACACCAGCTGCCTGTAGCCACTGGGATGCACCCTGCCCCAAACCTCTTGGGGCTCCATTTTTCCCCACTCACCCCAGCTGCTGCAGCAGACCCAGGGGCAGCCAACACTGCCTACCTGCACCATGGCGCAGCACAGCCCAGGGGATGGCGTGAGTGAGGACAAGTGGAGCCCTGATTGCATAAGAGTGAATTTACCTCACATATAAGGAATTTTGGGCTGAAAAAGGGTGATTGCATAAGAGTGAATTCTCATATATAGAACCCATATAAATTGAAGGAAACCTGTATAGGTGGAGCAGCAGTTTAAACATTTGATCCACATGTGTTTAAAATGTTAGTTGGGATCTAATTTACACAGAATAATGTCATACCTACCTGTTTATGGTTAGGAAGATATTTATCTATCAAACAGTCCATGTCATAATGCTCATTACATGGTTTCTTGTACTTTTTCTCCATTATGTCATGTCTGCCTCTACTGGAGATTAGATACCTGGCATGATGGATCACTAATTAAGCTCAGGATAGTACTCTTTCATCTTAAGTTGATAAGTAAAGCTAGAAAATACTACAAATATAGTGAGAATTTCCTATAATTCTGAATGTTTTTTCTTTACTAGGGCTGGTATTTTTTTTTCATCTAAACTGTTTTAATGGTCTTTATTGGATTAATTTATTTTGTTTCAGAGAACATTCCAAAAGTGTTCAGGTTTATTTGACTTAAAACAACTTTTTTCACAGATAAACGCTCAATTTTTCAATTAGGTTTAATTTAGGTTATTTCTGATTAGAGATTTGCTAATGTCTGGGTGAAAGGATTTCATTTCTGTCTGCTGGGAATGGACATTACTTGTATGAATGCCCATAGCACGCACAAGGGAGGTATCCACTTGTGACTGAGAAAATTAATATTAGCATTGGTCTTGAGACAGACCTTTAATATTTTCAGTGCTGAAAAGTGGGTCTCTGGTCATAACATTTGCTGAAAATCACACAGAGGAAGAGCTTGAGGACTTGCATAATAGAAATGGGTGGAATGTTAATGGTTTAAGGTGGCAAGGATATGTATCTTGGGGACTAACAATAAGCACTTCTGTTATAACCTTGATGCTCATCCTTTGGAAATAACAGGGGATGTAAAAGACCCAGGGGTAGCAGCCAATCACAATGGCTAATGTGATGTTCTCAGGGAGAAGGCAAATGCAATCCTAAAATGCATCAGGTAAGATATTCCCAGGAGAGAGAGGGGAGAATCAATGTCATTGTTACCACCTCAGCTGAAATAAGGTGTACAACTCTGGTCACCTATGCCCAGGAAAGATTCATTCCAGCTGGCAAAGGTGAAAAGAAAGACTACTAGGATGACCAAAAGAATGGACAGACTATATAACACCATAGGAGAGAAAGGAAAAGCTTGACTTGTCTAGCTAAGAAATACAAAGACTGAGAAAGGATGTAATTGCTATCCCTGAATGCATCCTGGAATGAACACCAGGGAGGAAAAAAATTACTTTTGCTAAAAGCCAATGTTGGCTGAAGGACAAGAAGGTATAAAATCATCAAAAACAAATACAAGGTGGAAATGAAAAGCCTCTAACAAAATAGTGAGATTCTGGAGCAGTAGGTCAAAAATAGAGGGCAAAAATCAGAGTACTGTTAGGATGGAGCTTGATCAGTTTATGAGATTATATCACCCAGTTTCCTTTGATACAAACTGGGGGACTTAAAGACCTTTGGTTTTGATGACCAAAGACACTCCTTTTAGTTCTATGTTTCTATGTTCTTAAACCCAATTCTGTGAGAAATACAGGAAAAAACTGTACTGGCTCAACACAAATGAACAAAAATGGTAGCAAAAAACACAAATTATTGTCAGGAATCTGAAAGTATGTTGAAAGCACTGGGAAATAAAAGCAAAAGCTAAAGAATGTAAAGAAATGTAAGTAGTGACACTGTGAATCCTGAACTGTCTGAATTCTGAACGGTTAGGGTACATCCAGATGAGCATGCATATGCCTCCTGCAGTGTCTCAAAGGAGTTTGAGATGCCACAAGATGCATGCCAGGAACAAAAAAACATTCTCCATGCTGCATATTTGCAGTGTGGGCTCAGAATTTGGTACCTGGATATCCAGGTACCAAAATGAAACCCAGATGAAAAAAGCAGGTCAGGGCATGGTCCCGAAGCATGCCCTGAGGTAACCCAGGAGTCAGTCGTCCAAGAAAGACACTCTGGTTTCTGACCAGAGCATCTCTATGGTGCTCCTGCTGACCTAGGCACTGTCATGGGTAAGTTAGGAATGTAGGGGTGGCGGGGTTTATGGGTTTGGGTAGGTGTGGGTGGGTGTGAGGAGTGGTGGGGGATGTTGGAGGGTGTGAGAAGTGGTGAGGGGGATGTTGCTCCCTGACCTGGCCCCTGTGGCACTGGCAGCAGCAGGCAGCAGGTGGTGTTGAACCACCTGGTCCTGTCCATGCTCTGGCACTGCTTACATACCCTGCCTGTGCCCCCTGAGGTCGTAGCTGGGCTCCAGAGACAGGTGCTGGAATTATTCTGGCCAGGATGGCACTGGGTCACTGCAGAGGTCCTGAGCTTCCCCGTCCAGGAGGGTGGCCAGGGCCTGGTTTGCCTGCACAGTCAGGTCCATTATATGGTGTCAGTAGCCAGTCAGGTCCATTATATGGTGTTGGTAGCCACACGGCATGGGGCCACCTAGGACACAGCTTCCTCTGCCACTTCTGGGGGCTCTGATATGACTGGCAGCTCCTAGGCCTGCAGAGCTTCTCCCTGCAGGACCTGCAAGGGCTGCCAGAGTTCTACCAGGACCTCTTTTCAACCAAGTCATAGGATCTCCTGGTCAACCTCCTCCTGGCCCTGGCCAAGTGGGCCCTGTACATAATCAAGAAAGAGGCTGTGGAGGGAAGGTGCCCAGGGACTGTGGGGCCACATTCCTCTCACTCATCCGTGCACATTTCTGGGCAGAGCACCACTGGGTGGTGTACATTGGCTTGTTGAATGCTTTTGAGGACCAGTGGGCCCAGCCTGGGGGCTCCTGCTCAGTGTCCCCCTCAGGAGCACTTATTTTCATGTTTTGACCCTTTGACCCACATGACACCCACCATCCTTACTTTTGCTTTTGTTGTTCCAAGAAATTCAGTTGTCCCATTCATCCATTGCCCATGAAAAGAGGCAACTAGTTAGCTGGGTGGGCCTTAGCCCACAGTAAGTGAAGGGACAAACAGACAGGAGCTTCTGGGCCCCGGCCAACCAATTGGTATCTGGGGATGCTACCCCTTGTGCCAGATGTACTGCTGAAGCAGCATCCCAAATTCACGTTTTTAAGATACCATAAAATCCATGTTGTTCCACATTTAGAACAAAAAGAAAGAGAGAGACAGAGAGGGATCAATCAGTTGGGTAATGTTATATAGCTTTTTACAATGTTAAAGCAATTTGGAAGCCAAATTTGGAATTTGCAGGAGGAGGTAGGAAGGTGTGTGGAGGGACATGGGAAGATGCAGGTTGGCGTGTAGGGGTGGAGGGTTTATGGTGGGACTGTGGGGGGGGAACCTTAGGCAGGGGCTGCTCATGAGGGCTGGGTCCCCTGCCCCCAGCAGGGCTCAGCCCCCACCCCACACAGCACATGGACTTCCCCCCCAACAGGGCCACAGCCCCTCCTTGCAGAGTCCCAGCCCCTCCATGGAGGGTCCCAGCCACCCTGCAGTGTCCCAGCCCCTCTATGCAGGGTCCCAACTACCCTGCAGGATCCCAGCTACCCTCCAGGGTCATGGCCCCTCCCTGCAGGATCCTAGCCATCTTGCATGGTCACACCTCCCCCCAGGGTCCCAGCCCCCCACACAGGGCCCATAACTCACCCCCACAGCAGCACTGGCTGTAGGGTGCTCAGAGCTGCTGCTGGCTGCCCGCCTCCTCCACAGCATGCCACAGCCCTGAATGGCTCAGAGCTTGCACCACATGTGCTGCTCATAGCAGCAGTGGCCTGGCTTACCATGGTGCCTCATGGGGTTGTGTCACTTCAGGCAGCACCAAGGCCACTGGTGCTGTCACCCAGGGGCCAGTGCCACTCAGGGGGAAAGCCTGTCACACTGGACCAGATCCTACCTCCGGCGGCAGCACTAATGGAGCCGTGGGGCTTGCGGGAGGAGGCATGCAGCAGGATCCAGCCTGGTGTGGCTCACTAATGCAGCTTTGCAGTGGACTGAGAGGCGCAGCTCTGGGACACATGGCTCCTGTGCAGAGCCATGCTAGCTGCACAGCCCAGGCCAGGTGGTTCAAGTTGGGCCAGTGGGGCACATTTTCCATGAGGCTCAGGCAGTGATGCACCATGGCCACAGCCATGCACAGCCACCTGAGCCTCATGGAAAATGCGCCTTACCAGCCTGACCCAACCCAGCCTAGACCACACAGTTAGCATGCCTCTGTACAGGAGCCACGTGTTCCAGAGCCACACCTCTCCCGGTCCACTGAAAAGCCATGCTAGCTAGCCGTGCTGGGCGAACCAGTGTGCGGGTTCCACTGCACACTTTGTGGAGGGGCTCAAGTGGGGCTGCCACATGCCTGCCCCCCCACCCGGCTCCTACGGTGTACGAAAGCCATGTGCTAGCAGGCCAGGCCAGGCCTGTTCAGCATGTACAGAACTTGAGTCATACAGTGCCATGTCACAGCCAGCTGTGCCTGCAGGGAGAGACATCTCAAGAGTCCTGCCCATGCCCAGAGCTGCTCCACCACCTTTACCTCCACCTGGTGCCAGTTCTCCAGTGGGGAGGGGTTCATAAGGGACAGGTAGACCCCCCAGGTAGAGCAGCAAGCCCACACTCAAGTGGATCCCATGGAGTGTCAGGGGGAATTAGCCCACCTGCCACCCATCACCCACAGTCAGGCCAAAGCTCTTGACCCAGTTCACCCAGGCAGAGAAGGCCACTGAGTACAATGCTTGTCAGGCCTCCACCCATGCCAGACCGCCCAAGTCCTGGACCACAAGGAGCATGTCATCAGCAATTGCTGACAGGACCAGTCACACTGCTGGCTTCTGGAGCATCAACCCTGCCACTCACCTCCACAGGAGGGAGAGGAAGGGCTCCAGGACCAAGGCATACAGCTGGACTGACAGCGGACAGCCTTGATGCACCCCTCACCTGAGTGGGATGGCTTCTGTCAGGGTCCAGTTGAGCTTGACCAAACACTCTGCAGAGGTGTACAGTACCTGGAGACCCTGAACAAAGTGGGGCCCGAAGCCAAAGGCCTGCAGCGTGCCTGTGAGGTATCCATGATTGACCCTGTTGAATGCCTTCTCCTGGTCCAAGGACAGGAGGGTGAAAGACAGGCCAGGAGAAGAAGGTCCCAAACCAGGTACAGGTTGTTGAAGATGGAACATTCAGGCACTGTGTACATCTGGTTGGATGGATCATGTCCACCAGCATGGAACGCAGGTGCAGCAAGAGGCCTTCCTTGTAGTTCATGCAGAGGAGAAACATGGAATGCCAGTTCCTCAGGTCATGGAGATCCCACTTCAGCCCTCTTGTCATGACACAGGGAGTTCCTCACTTCCCTTGGATTTGACCCAAACCACAGCAAAGTCCAGACAAAGGACATCCCAGAAGGCCCAGTAGAACTCTGCAATCAGCCCATAGATGCCCACCATCTTGTTGCCAGGCATCAGGTGGAGGGTGGCCAAAAACTTGGCCAGGGTGAGAGGAGCTTCTAGCCAGTCCCATTCACCTGTGCTGACCTGTGGGCATCCCTCCCATAGGTTCCAACAGGCTTTGGCATCAGTCAGCTCCAGGGAGAAGAGCTCTTCATAGAAGGCTCGTGCATGCTGGCGCATCTCACCTGGATTTGTGAGTGGGGTGCTGTCACCCACCAGAAAGCAGGTGATGTACTTCTTGATCCCCCACATCCTCTCCAGGGCACAGAAGTGGGAGATGCAGTCCATCTCCTGGAGTAGCTGGATGTGCGAGCAGACTTCTTTGCCAGTGGGACCCACAGACATCTTCCCTGCCCAGCTCATGGGGCACTCATCCTGCCCAGGGTTTGGAGCTGGGGAAGCAGGACCCAATTAAGGATATAGGAAGGGACGGAGCTGAGGATCACCCAGGTCCCCAGCTCTTCAAGGGACCCGAGGGGGACATACTTGTCCTCCACCATGAGTCCCCTCTCCGTCACCTTTTGTGCAACAGCCTCTGATGCAAAGAATAAGACCCCCTTGCCATGGAAGCAGGAGGCTGCCACGATCTTGGGGGGCCCTCACCACTCAAGCCAGGGTCTGCACCCAGGTCTCAAAATGCAGATTCTCCTGCTTGGGTAGTTCACACTTCACCCCATGCCTGTGGATTAGTGCTGAAAAGGGGGCCATGCCACCCAAGCTGGAAGAGCCAATAGTGGAGGATCCAGGCCCTGCAGCTGCGAGCCACCCCACAGCCACCTGTTCATAACTGCAGTTCCCCCACTGGGGAGTCACATTGGTGGGGCCAGGACTAGGGCCAGGGACAGGCTGAGTGGGTTCACTGGCTGGTTAGCATACCTTGTTCCCTCAGGTCCTGGTGGTCTAGGCTTGGGGGCAGGGCCCTTGCCCTTCCCACCCCCAGCTGTGGAGGAGGCTGAAGAGGAGCCCTTCCCACTGCCCTTGCCCTTGGGCCCTGATGGTGGGAGGTGGCACTTGGGAACCCCTCCAGGGGGGCCCGGCCAGGAGAGATCCGTTGGCCCTGCTGGCTCCCTGCAGAGTCTTACCTGTCTCTGCAGCAGAGGTCTCAGTCTTCTCTACCCCTGGAGGAGGTCATTTGGACTGTGCCTCTGGGGTGGGGGCTACAGGGACATGCATCCCCTTGGGGGTTTGGCTGGGATCTGCACCCATAGTGAGGGCTGCAAGAAGTTCTGTGGGCACATCTTCCCCCCCACAAAGTGCCATTGCTTCACATCAGGGAGGGTAAAAGAATAAAGAAACCCCAAAATATACAGTGGGGCTAGTGAATCTAATAGGGGTAGGCTGGGGGTGTTGAGGGGAAAAGAAGGAAGGGGAAGGGGGATGAAGCTCACTGAGCTACATCCCCACAGGAAAAAAGCCAGGAGGGCTATGCTTGGGGAATGTGGGCGAGGGGGGACATAGACACAAGGGCTGGGGAGACTTGAGCTGGCTTACTCAGCCACACAACAAACACTAGGGCAAGGAGAGTAGACCACAGGACTTACAACACAAGGGCAAAACAAACAGGGAAAGCTACTGAGGCCCACTAAAAGAAATATGGGAACAAGGGTGGATCAGAGAGGGAAGTTTAGGCATGACTAACAGATTAATTACTTTGGGAATATACAAGCTTACCCATGCATAGACACTTCAGAATGGGTGGTTCATGATGATACAGTATGGAGCTATATAGCATTTTTATTCCCTGCCTTTGATTTGGGAGAAAGAGTTTGACTCTAAAAGCCCCATGTAATTTCTGTGTACCTCTGAGGACAGAGTCAGGGTCTCATGAAGTGGCCCTAATCAAAAGACAGAAAAACCCAATATGGCAAACATAATATATTTTCCTGACATTCTTCAAACTAGTCTGTAAAAAATTCAATATATTATTCAGTTAAATAATCTTCTGCATTAGGTTTACAGTTCATAGTGTTTTGGACAAAAGTCCTAGATAAAATAGTACTTCTAAAACAACAATTAAAAGTTCAAGAGCAGTTCATAAAGTTATGGAAATCACTGCAATTAACAACTGAACCAGCTAGTGCTCTTCAGGACCCTGACAACTTGCTTGGTATTAGGATCAAACTGGGTCTGTTTTCTTCCATGGAATAAATAGATATAGCCTAGAAAGAAAAATAAATTGAAGGTTTAGAATTCACCTGTGCAGTCAATTTAAAAGTTTTTCTAGAAAACAAAATTAACTTTGACAGGAAGTACATACTCTTTTATTAGACTGCCTGTTCTCAGTAAACCTGCATAAATATTCATAAAGGTTCTCTTTAAAATAAATGTGCAGTCCAATGAAGCACATACCCTGTAGCATCATAAACATAAATATTAGTTTTATTTACCATCATGCTGGAAAGCTGCATCAACCTTTCCAATCTTTCCAAAGACACTGATTATGTTTCTTGGATAACCCTCATCCATGGATTGCCTATTTTCATCATATCTTAATAAAAACAAATAGAATAAGGAGTTATGGATAAGCAAGTAACATTTAGAAAGGCCAAACAACACCTGACACAGAAATGCTGCTGTTCTTTAAAATGACTGGACTGCTGTTATGTGCCTAGGTTTGCATGTGCATGAGAGATGAGAGAGACAAAAATCTTTGCCCTATTGAAGAGAATGGCAAAATCCCCCATGATGCCAGCATTTCATCTCAAATAGTCTTTGATTATTTTCCCTGGATAACCCTTATCCATGGATTGTCTTTTTTCATCATAGCTTAATTTATAAAAGATAGAATAAATATTTATAGATAGGCAAATAATATTTAGAAAGATCAAAACAAGACCTAACACAGAAGTGACACAGTTTTTACTGGAATAAACCAACCTGACTGGACTATTACAATTCTTATTGTTCTGTGTATATGCATGAGAGATGCGAGAGATTGAAAGTGCTGTCCTATAGAAATGAATGGCAAAATGTCCAATGATGCTAGGATTTCACTGACAGCAGGGTCACCCAACTTCTAAGCAAGTGAGGACCAGACGCCACACTGCCTGCCCATGAATAGCTGTCTTAGCTCCATTCTTCCCAACAAGGTAGCCCAGCTATCATATGCTAATCATGGTGGGATGCTGCTGGAACACTGACTCCAGTAGCTGCTCCATTCCCCCCTGGAACTGTGCTGCACTGCAGGGATTGCTGGGGCCTGTCTGCCTGTGCACCTCCTGCCCCACTGGGCTTCAGTTCGTTGGGTGGGGAGGGGCACACAGCACAGCTCCCACCATTGCAGGTAGCCTGCACAAGTGCATGTGTATGAGAGTGTGTGTACAGCAGCAGGAGTGATGTAGGGAATGGGGGCCACATGGGAGCCATGTTAACTCTTTAGCCCTCAGGCCATGAGTTGGACAGTTCTGATCTAGAAAATGCATTGTGGTGTATATGTATTCTACTGGATAGCAAGAAAAGGTAAACACCTGACTTGGTGCATTATCTTACAAGACTGCCCCAAATGACTATAACATTCCTAGCCTATATATACCACATGTACCACATACATATAATGTCAAACCACTGAGGAAAGCAAAGGCCCTGTCTGTGTAATTCTAAACCATATTTGTCCAGGTTTCAACAATTTAGATAGTATATTATGAAAAATCTTGATGCAACTTTATAGGAGAATGGTGGTACTACGGCAGTGTTATTCAAAGAGTCCCGTTCAACAGAATCCTAAACTGTTTTCACAAACTAAGGTGCCATTGGACTATAAGGAGGGGACCTGTTCAGAGCAACATGCTGCAGAAAAAAAATACTGAGCTATCATGTATTCTAAACAAAAACAATGAAATTTAAACAAATTGTAACCCCAAAGGCTAAGTACAGATAGTCAAAAGCACAAGGCTAAATCAATTCAATCTTTGCAGTTTAGTCTAAACTGCATAAATTGAACCGATAAGAAAGTGAACAGACATTCACTTTTGATTCTGGAAATGCAGCCACGTGCCTGCAGTGACCCAGGCCAGAAGCCAAGGGAGCACTAAAGTATGTTTCCCTGCTCAGCTGGAGCAGACAGCCTGAATCTGGAGGGGAACTGGGACAGAAGTTCAGTAAACCAATATAACCTAAATCAGTTAAGTCTGATATTACATTCATCCATGTTTATCTTAAACCAGCTTTGACCATTTTGAAAGTTATTTATCTTCACTGAACTTCTGTTGTGTTACAGATTTGAACCACTTTCCAATCACTTATACCAGTTTATGTGTAATTTCTGTCCCTAGGCAAAGTGAAGTACAATTATACTTCATGCAATTATAGAGAATAATAGAAAAATAGGAAAACCCCTGCCTCAGATTTAGGATCATCTCTGTCCAAATCATCCGTCCAAAATATTCACTGAAGTGAACTCTGTGACTTGATTTCATATTGAAGAGAAAAAAATCCAGCATGGTAGCAGTTCTTTTACCTTGATGTTTGAGAGTTACAGGAATATATTTCATGATATTACAAGAAAAATTGCATGTTTGTGGGTTAAATGTAGACAATTTCCTAGAAAATCACCTGTTTATAGATTTTGTGGATCCTGCAGCATGTGATTCTACCTCAAATAAACAATTCTAGAAGATGGTTACAGAATCTCCTAGAAAGTTTAGTATTTTTATCAGAGTAATTATATTTGGAAATAAATCCCATCAAAAATCTATTGGATTTTATGTACCCCAGCTAAATTAAGTGCTATTTTATATTATTTTTCACAGTCATCCTTCAAGCCACATGAAAGAGAAAATATGTTAAGACTGTTGAGCATTAAAACTTACCTCCAGTACTTGTTGGCTACAAAGAAATATGTTTTCCCTGTATTCTTATCACTGAAAGCTGCATTAATTCTTTTAACATTCTTTGGAAAGCCCAGCTGATGAATCCTTTTAGGGTAACCATGGACTACATTGGATTCTTTGAAAACCCAATATTTGTCCTCTGCAAAGAAAAATAAAAATTAGTGTTTCATCAACTGGTTCTGCTAACAGTAATCATGACTTCTGCTAGAGCTCATTGAAATATTTGTTTTCATCAGCAAATACCCCTGTTTCTAAAAAAAATATTCTTTCACAAAAATTGTCAGATGAGCACTTCATAGATTTTGTGGAAAATGTTGCAGCCCATTCAATAACTTTTTTTTACAGAACTTGTATAAATTCATTTTCTGAATGCTCATAAAAAAACTTACGCTCAAAAGTTCTGAGCACTGTAGACGTTTGACATTTCAAAATTTCTCCAGGGGTTCCTTGACTCCTAGGCATCCCCCTGCAGTACTGATTCTTTCTGTACCTAGAATGTAGGCTCTTGGGATCAGAACTCTCTTTTTCTCAAAACCTTTGAGCAACCTTTGTTGATGATAAATCTTTTGTTAAGCTCCAGTCCAAAAAGGTCCTTTCCAAAAACTCTGATAGGAATTTAACTTACAACTGACAGTGAATTAATTAAACAATGTCACGGAGCTACTCAAATTAACATTTTGAATTTAGAAAAGGCATTTCTGCTTGAAAATTAAGTTTAAATGGGGCTTCATCTAAAGGGAACCAGGGCAGATTCCTTAATTGCACATTCTGTGAAGCAGCCTAATTACAGCAAATTCATATGTCAGAGACCAAGAGAAACCAAGATTGTGTTACCTTTAAAAAGAACAAATTGATCTTTTTCAACATTTTCATAAGCAGCTTGAATTCCAGCTGGCAGGGCTGGCCAGAACTGAGAGATTAAATTTATCTCAGTCTCTCTTATTTGCGGATGCTTGCGCCACAGGTACCTGATTGAGAGATAATTTGAACATTAAAGCAGTTCCACTTGAGCCAGAAGCAGATCCAGTTTTACACGCCCGGGTGCAGGAACAGCAAACAACGCTGCAGAGGTGAGTGCATCCCTCACTCTAGACTACACTGTGGAAGCAGCAGCTGGGGACTTTTTAAAACCCCTAAAGCTGGTAAGAATACTTCTCTCTACCCATTTCTGCTCAGAGGCTTGTCCCCTCCCCTTCCCTTCCCCTTATCCCCCGCCTGCCATTGCTGCTGTGCCCATTGCCCAGGAGTGAGGGGAGCTCCAGAGCTGCTCCAGTTGGGCTGCACAGGGGTTGGGCTCATCCTGGGAAAGTGTCGGCACTAGCAGGCAGATGGGTTCCTGCCCATGCACTGCTGCCCCCACTGTCACTGTCCTGGGCTGAGCTCTCCCTACCCTCAGAACAGCAGGGGAGAGGGGAAATGAAAGGGAGGAGACAGGGAAGGGAGGGGAGGGGACACGCCTCTGAGCATGGAAGGGAAAGGAGGGGGCAATTCTTATCTTCAGGGATTTAAAAAATTCCCTGGCTGTGGCTCCTGCCACGTGGTCAGAAAAGGAGGTGTGACCGCACCACTGCATCCATGTGAATGCACCCCAGATCTGAACCCAGTGCAAAGAGGACATGAGTCTGCTACAGCTACTACCTCACAGAGTTAAATCTTGAGCTACTTTTGTGCTGAAGAGGAAAGCGTCTATTACTGCTGAAGACACATGATGTGGAAAGGTCATTACACAATATCCCTCTCTTTCTTAATAGACCTGAACATATAATGGGTAAAATAATAATTGCAAGTAACACGTGGTCTCAGTTTCTCAAGACTTATGAATCTGGCTTAGAATGCAAATGGAATTTCCCTATTTCCTTTTTCCAAAATGAGAGCTGGTGGGGCCCCTGCACCAGGATTTAACAGGTCTCCAAATTTCTCTCACAGCCTCTATGTGTACAAACCACCCCTACACTGTGCTGCCACACTGGACTGCCCACCAAGCTTCGGTTTCATTTCCACTGGAAACATTAACAATTCCTTTACAATTACAATGTGCAGTGACTATTTTACCACTTACAAAGACCCTTTGGAATCAGAAAAAAAACCATTTCAACTTAGGGAAATTTTAAGAAAAGACAAGGTGCCTGCTAAGAGGGGATGCAAGCCACCACTTGGAGATATAGGTGGTGACTTTCTAGTGATATTGCTTTGTTTGCACTACATTTCAAGTGGTCTTTTTATTTTTGTGACTGAGGGGGAAGAATTTTTGGTACTTTTGCTTCCTTCTCAGTACTGCAGTACAATGAACCACCACACAGGCTTCTTGATTTTACCTGCCCTTAAAGAACAGCATTTCTCCACGCAGAGTAGCAACAGCATCAAAAGACAAATTAGGGTCACACGTTCCTGGAGTTGAGGGTCCAGTTGGTTGAACAGGTTGCAGAGATTGTCCTACATGAGGATCAAAGAATAACTTAATATTATATCAAATAGAAAAATACAACTGAAACTCTGTGTGAGCCAGGGAACATCACTCCCCCCACCCTGCTTCCATTTAGTGAAGATCAGGAAAATATGGATTGGTCTCAGGATAGGTAACCCTGGGAAGTTGTGTAATGTCCTTCATTGGAGGTTTAGTAAGAGCATGTAGACAAACCATTTTTTTAGATTCAGGTATATGTGACCCCACCCTGGGGCAGAAGAAATTAGATGACCTCAGCAGGTCCTTTCCCTCTCTACTGTTTATGCTTTCTCTGGGAGCACTGTACGATAACACTAGATAGTGTCTTAAAATAAACACTTCTAATTGATTAAGCCATATTCTGTGGAAAAGCAGAATTAACTAAGTGAAACATTAGGTGCTGATTTTCTTACCATAGATAGCTTGAATGCCATTAATGTCATCTTGAGGGAGATGAAAGTCTTTAGTGTCTCTGTAGGCATAATTTGGGTACATCAGAGAACCAGGATCAGGAGAATGAGCCAGACCCAATGAATGGCCTAACTCATGGGCAGCAACAATAAACAAGTTGTAGCCTGCGGAATAAATATAGTGCCATTAAAATAGATTCAATGTGTTTGAATATCTAGTGTGGGTGTCTAAATGGGAAAGAGCTTTCTATGTCAAAACCGAACACACTACGTTAGAGATATTTTTACTTATTCTGCAAACACAATGGCCTAAACAGGTATAGTAGAAAAAGAATGGTTATATGAATATATAGTCTAATCAGGCACTAATTAAGTTTACATTTATTTATGACAAAATGTGATAATGGACAAAGACACCAGCTAGGATTGGACTCTGCTGTTCGAAGGTACATAGAACAACACATAAACCCTGCCAGAAAGTGGGGCTTGCTGCCAAAGGAAGTTACTTTTCTCAGCACCATTCTTTTAACTAGTTACAGACATGAGAAAAAAACAACCCAGTGAGCAAATCTACATGAGACACTTACTGCACACTGGCTTAATAACACTGTTCAGTAGCATATCATGGCAAAAACTGTGCTGATAGCCTACTGCGCAGTGTTATTAGGCTAATGTGCAGTAAACGTCACCAAATAACCATGTGCCAGCACTACTGCAAAGTAACTTTAGGTACTGCACTTTTAGTTAGTCCTTGATTAAGGAAGTAGTAAACTAAATGTGCAGTATCTAAGGTGGGTTAATGAATGTGTAGACAAGCCCAGAATGAAGCTCAGCTAACTCCAACCTCTTGCAGAACTGCTTTCCTCAAATAAGTCTGTCAAAGGGAGGGAAGAAAAAGTATCTTGGGGCCAGAATCATCTACTTTTATTCCAAATATAACACTGGAAATCAATGGAACAACTCAAGATGTAAATTGCTATATTACCTGAGCAAACAAGGCCAGCATGGAAAATCTTACCCCTACTGTTTTTTGTCCAAGTTTCCTCCTCATCAAAGTGAACATCTCCACCAATCCGGGGGCCAGGCTGAAAAGCATGAGCCAGTGTACCATGGGGTCCATAAAAGGGATACCCATCACCATGATCTAAAAAAAAGTAATAAATTAATTTCTTCAGTTGCCTCTGTAATTGATGATGGCTAATGACTTCTTGATAATTACCTAGGCATTACTTTGTAATCCGTTAGATTATTTTTTCCTAGGTTTTTCTTAGGTTAGATATTAGGAAAAGCTTTACTGCTAGGAGGGTAGTAAAATGCTGGAACAGGTTACCCAGAGAGTTTGTAGAATCTCCATCCTTGGAGGTTTTTAAGACCTAGCTAGATGAAGTCTTGGCTGGGATGATCTTGTTGGGGCTGGGGCTGGTGCTGCTTTGAGGAGGTGGTTGGACTGAGGTCCTTTCTAACCCTAATTTTCTCTGATTCTATGATCTATGATTATTGTGTTATTTTGTATCACCTCTATATTGAAAAGACATCATTATATCTGCTGCTCCATCCTCGATTCTTCTGAATGTCAGTGGTACCACATTACTCCAGACTTCAAATGCTTGTTTGATAGCCTCGTCCACATCAGCTGGTCTCATGTCAGGTGTGTAGTTTATAATCCTTTAGGATAAAGCAAACATTAGTCTATGCACATTGACACGTGCAGGTTATTATTAACAATACATTGCTGTAGTAAAAATATTTCATATTTGATGCAAAATTCCTTATATCCGTGTTTTGACAAAGGAATAGGTAGCTTGATATCCAAATCTCCGGTACTTATAACTCCTCCTAACTTTCATTAAGGCAGCCTCCTCCTTTAGAATATCAAAACCCCTCTTCTTGTGCCAAAGTCCAGAAGGGAGGGCACAGCTTTGTGTTTTTAGGCCCACATATTTGCAGGTTTGAGCCTAACTCTGTTAGCTCCACAAATTGCTTAGAGAACTATTACCTGTATGTCAGATCATTTCTTGGCCACTTTGGATTCCCATCAATTAAAACATACTCGCCGATGTCAGGCACACCACATCTGGGCTGCTTCATCATTTCCACGGTCTCATTATTTAGCTTCCCAGTCACTTTTAGTCCAAAAAATGACTGCATTTTCCTGAGTTTTTCAGATACAGAATCAGTGATCTTTCTCCTAAAAGAAGGGCGCAATTCTGTTTCCAGACTATAGAAATTTCTTAGATAACCCTGCCAAAAACAAGAGCGATGAATGTTGGTGAAAGGTCAGAGGTTCTCCTCAGCCTAGCAACCGTACAGCTAGCATGGCTGGGGCACGCAAGTTTCTGAGCTGATAGCATCTAAGGAAGTGACTGTGTGGGTGTCTGGCTACTTCAGTCTCCCCGACATGAAGGTATTCATATATCAACCAAAGACAACCTTTGGCAGGAGCTCTACCACTACAGCTCTGCCACTACTTCGCACGTTGATAGTTCAAAGCCTTGTCTAAAGCATTCTAAATTTGGGGTCTGTGTTCCAAGGAACTAGGATGGGTTACCTTCATACTAAATTAAAATTCAGGATAGACTTCTTCTTGATATGTAGATATCCTGTTTTATCAATGAGTACTGTTGCCAAAGAATCTTAAAAATCTAAAGTTACCTTACCAAATTCCAGTTCAATTTTTATTAATGATGATCCTTTAGCCCTTATTTTCTGGGTAATACAGTTAGCTTCAATACTGTTAGGTACTAGTCCTCAGTTATTATGCAACTCTGAAAACTGGTGAACTCAGTGAATGTTGCTGGATGGTGAGTGTCTTGAAAAATCAATAGCTTGATTTAGGAAAAAAATATGGATATCAAATCCTCATTTTTGTAACTGTTTTAAAAAAACTCTTGGTCCCAGTAAGTAGACAGTGCCATAACATCCTAATAAGGAATAACAAGTCTTATAGCTATTAACATTTTTGGTTGTTCTTTTGGGGGGTATATACTTGGACATATGCCTTATTTTAGGTGTGTAAGAGATCCCACGGGAATAAATGAGACTACTCAGCATATTGACTTAAAACTAAGGACTCATTTGACTGCCTACCTGAATATATGGAACCACAGAATCTGGTTGTAAGACAGCATCATTCATTTATGTTTCCATATTGTTTTCACTTTGTTATATCACATCTGATAGGATAGATTGTAATAAAAGCAAACAAACTAAATGAAACTCTTAATCCTGCTTTGCCAAACAATTTTCATTAAGATAAACTGAGAGACAAAAAGAAAAGAGTTTCTTTAAGCCCTCTTTAATTTGGTTTATTCCAAAAAAAGAGGAAAAGAAGTGCAATTTAACATTTATAAAATCCCTTTTATGAAACAGACAAGAATATTCTCTCTGAGATAGAGAATATAGGAGCCATGGCAAGTATTTACCTTAGCAAGCATCATGGTGTCAACTTCTGGAGCCACAGGAGCAGCAGAGGAAAATGCTGCACATGCTAGCAGCAGGAGTGGAAGGCTTTTCATTCTTACTGTCATTTCTGCACCTGTTTACTTGCAAGCTAGCGCACACCTCTCAGACAGTGCAGTTTATATAGCAGATGTGTCCAGCAGCTGGAGCTTGACTCACTATGTATAATATCGTCTCAGAAGCAGAAAAATTATGATCCAAATAGATTCATCATCAAATAGTGATGCAACAAAGATTAGCTAATAGATTTCCCCTCTTGCAGTCATTTAATATATTTAATAAGAGTTACAAATAAAATAAGTACTGTGATTTCATATTCTTTTCCTTCCTCATTTACACTATTTCTCAGCCAAGTGATTACAGTGTTTCAGAAGTTTAAAAAAGAATATATAGTAATGAATAAAACACAACAGTCATTCAGACTCTCAAGTGCTTGCTTAACTTTAAAGCTCTGAGCAAACTAAGTGACTTCAACCTACAGGTACTTACAGCTTTTCTGTGTCCCCCAGGACTTGGGGTCTTTGAGCCAAGAGCCATCCTTTGTCCTGTGCTTTTACACTTCTTGACACTGCTCATGAATTGTGCCACCATAATCCAACTAATAAATATTAAAGGCAGAATCTTCTTTCACATCGTGTGTCAAAATTGAATTTTCCAGCCACATAACTGCTATTTTCAGCACTTACTCACAGTCTCTTATTCTGGATGTAAAAATGGCCGCATGGCCACTGAGCATGAACAGCAGACTGTGCTCTGGAAGTCCAGGTACTTAGCCCTGAATGTAAACTTGAGTCCTGGTCTGGTGAAAGCTGAAGCAGACCAGGACCCTCCCATATTTCAGATCCAAAGGGAGAGTGGTTAATTACCTCCCCAGAAAGCAGATGGCTCAGACTCTGTTCTCCACCCACCAACAGGGGACTTAAACTTGAATCTCTCTGACTCCCTTTCCCTGATCTCAAACCACCAGGTGATAGATCAGGTATTCTCTCTCTCTAGCACTCCTTTTGAAGATAAGCCACTGAACACTGAACCATGTATTTAATCTTCACTGAATCAAAGCTGGAGAGACATTTGTGCTCTATAGGAAGAAAGGGTTCAGGTAGAATCCAAAGTCTGTTCCCGTATAGAACAGCTTCCATCTTACTGCCCCAAGCACCCTCTACCTCGTGTGCTTCCTTCTGACCCTATGTGTCTTGCTCTCTTTGCTGCTGAGGGGGATAACTTAAAATGGAAGAACCTGGAAAGTTCCTGATCTGCAGCCTGATAGTTTGGGCACTGTGCTAGGAAGTAAAGGTACAGATTGAAACCATCTCATAGGCTGGTTCTCTGCCTCCTCTGGGGTTTGACACCTACTGTCTGTGGTGCTTTACCAGGTAGAGTTTCATGACTTAACACACACGTACAGAGCTGTATACTTGCCTGGCCCCATGCAGTCAAATGAACCTGCTCTGGAGCCACATGGATGCTTATGAACCTATAGTGCATGGCAAGTAGGGTTACAAACTGTGTGCTAGTACCAAAAATACTTGGGCAATTAAGTAGAACTTAGGCAGAATTTAGCTACTTAAAGGGGCACATCTACATGAGATGTTTATTGTGGAGCTGACTAATTAGTTCTGCAGTAAAATCTCAGCATCTACACATGCAGTGCTATTAGGCTGTAGTAAATTAATTAAATTCAGCATAGGATAGCACTGCCAGAAACAAATAATATCCTGTGGCAGAGTTATTTACTTTGTTGCAATGCATGTGTAGATGTTGATGGGACTGGCTGGGGCATGAGGGTGCTTCAGTGCAGGGGTTGCCTGCCAGCTAGCCTCAAACTGAAGCACCTTCTTGCCCCAGCCACCCTGTCCTCAGCAGGTTGAGCCAGGCAGGAGCAGCCCTGGATTGGCAGGCTGACCCCCAGAACTCCCTGCCAGGTGGAGCTGCTCTGCTCTGGGTCAGTGTGCTGCAGTCCCAGATGCACATGCAAGCAGTGCACCTGGGAGCAATAAACTCCAGCATGAACTGTGCCAGAGTTTATTCATTCACATTAATTGCACACGTAGATGTGTCCAAGGAATTGGAGACAGATCTGAGATTGCTTCCAGGCAGTAATTCCATCAAACACCGTCTGCCTACCTCTAGGCATCTCTCTACCTTGCATTTAAAATCTTTTCAGCCACCTGTTGGAGGCCCCTAGCTCACTCCACCGACTGGCAGGCAAGCTAGCCACTTTCTGTTGTTTCTTTGAATCACCCTCTCAGATCCAGGTGCATATTTTTAAGCATGCAAAGCATGTCAGAGGCTATTTTAGATTTTGCCCAGTAGCACTTAGTACCTTCTTATATACTGCCACTATAGACAACTGCTTCTTTTGTGAAATAACTAAGAAAAGATGATACAGGAAGTTTCAGAAATAGGGAAACGATAATTAATTTCAACATTAGGATGATTACCAACAGAACTCATCATATTATATAGACTTTTGGGGCACATATGGCCTCAGTTTCAGGATTCATCATCAAAATCAATTCTATTTTTTGACTATTCTTCCTCCATCATCATATTCAGACATCAATATGAAGACTATATCTAGCCACAGTGCCTTTGTATTGTATTATGTGCTCATGACATGCTATTACTCATAAACTTATGGCTAACATATCCCTTTTTGTTTATCTAGTCTTTTCTTGTTAATAATAAAGATTTTTTTTCCTGCAAAATTTTCTCCTACATTTGTATTCCTTTTGCCATGATGCTTCAGCTACCTCTTTGGGAATCTCACTGCTCTGCCATCTCTCTCTCTTTTGTTATAGAATCAAAGAAAAGTAGGGTTGGAAGGGACCAGAGGTTGAGCCTAGGGCCAAATGAACATGTGGCACGTTGTGAGTGGGGATGCCCATGAGAGCATATAATGCCATAGTGGGACACCCAGGTGGGTGCATGGTACAGCAGCTGTGGAGATGCAGCAACGATGGACTCAGGGACCCATGGCTTACCCTGGTGTGGTACATGGGCATGCAGCCACTGGCCTTTAAATTCTTGGACAGCTGTGGTGTAACTTATTCTTAAACTGCACAACAACCCTACCATGTACAATGCCTAAAAACTTCAATAACACCCTAACCTGTTCAGATAAAGCAGGAGGACAAGGACAGGGTCAATGTCCTCTTGCTGCAGTTTGGTAAAATACATTTGAGAGTTCCCAACATGAGGACAAAGCCCACACACCTGCAGAGGAAGGCAACTACCTCTCCCCTGAACAGTCAATGCCAAATTGACTGTGGGGTAAAAGTCTTTACTAACCAAAATGTGGAAATTGGTCTTATCTTGAGCAGAGAAGCATGACCCTCTAATTCAGAACCTCCAGGCTTTTTAGTCCTAGCAGGAATATTGATACATCCCAGTGAAAATCCCCAGCCTTAGAGAAAGACAGCTCCTGTTTCCTCCCACCCTTCCCCCCCACAATAAAACCTTGACATGTGTAGCACTGGAAAGGGAAAATAATTCCTTTCCAGCTCCAAGTGGCAACAGGCAAAGCTCAGAAGCATGGGAAAGCTAACACCCTCTACTCTGCACTGTACTGCAACCTGTGGACTGCAAGCACAGCCCCACACATCCTAACTGGAGAGCCAAAACTCCCTTTCTGTCATTTTACCACAGGGGTGGGCAAAATATGGCCTGCAGGCTGAATCTAGCCCTCCAGGCCATTCAATCTGGCCTGCGGAGCCCCTAAATAAATTAGAAAATTAATATTTATCTTCCCCTGGCTGCCTGTCAAACATGACAAGAGTCAGGGGCAGTAGGACCCAGGGGAAACCACGGCAGGACCCTGAACAGCAAGGCTTGTCCAGCCCTAACCACCAGTCAGAAGCCCCGACCTAGCAGAGGTTTCTGGCCTGGGACCATGGGGCTGTTCATGCCTGCCTGTGGTAGAGTGGGAAATTCAGGTAACAGCAGGGAACAGCAGGTGGGGAGGCAGGGGAGGACTGCAAGCAATCACTCCAGTCCTCGGGGCCAGGCCAGGCTGGCTGCTGCTGAGTCCTATGGACCAGCCATGTGGCTAGGAGCCACGTGGTGCAGAGTGGACAACAGGTGGGCAGGAAAGTGAAGAAAGTGGCAGAGGGGGGCAGTGGAAGTAAGTGGGTGTGCAGGAG
>NW_017729032.1:29327553-29352508 GCF_001723915.1 Gavialis gangeticus
GAACAGCAGGTGGGGAGGCAGGGGAGGACTGCAAGCAATCACTCCAGTCCTCGGGGCCAGGCCAGGCTGGCTGCTGCTGAGTCCTATGGACCAGCCATGTGGCTAGGAGCCACGTGGTGCAGAGTGGACAACAGGTGGGCAGGAAAGTGAAGAAAGTGGCAGAGGGGGGCAGTGGAAGTAAGTGGGTGTGCAGGAGTGTGGGTCCCGTGCCAGTGTCCCAGGGCCAGCACTGGTGGGGCCCAGAGCAGAGTGGCAGGAGCATGGGGCATGGGCTGGCAGGGGTCTATGGAACTGGGCTGGGCTGCACCAGCAGGGAGAAAGGGGAGCTGGCCCCTCTCCATAGAGTCCATGCCAGCTGGGACCCCTCACTCCTGCCAACCCGCTGTGGGCCCTGTCAGCACTGGCCCCAGGACACTAGTGCAGGCCCCGCACTCCCGCCTGGCTGTTGCTGGCTCCCACACGGCTGCTCACTCTCAGGGCCCCCAGCCCCACGGTACAGGTGGGGACCAGCACGCACAGCCCCAACCCCATGCACCCCGCATTTGCCTGTCCAGTCTGAGCAGTGGCAGTATGGAACAAATTGCTGCTATTGGGGGGGAGGGGACAGCAACCCCTCCCTGTGCAGCTACTTCCTGGTGCAGCTGCCTGGAGCCCTCGCGGGACTGTCCTGTGTCACCACAACCTCTGGGCTGCCCTATGGGGCAGTGGTGGCAGCAGAAAGCAGCCATGTGGCTCTGAGCAGCTGCACCAGCAAGCACCAGCAGCAGGATGGGGAGGGACTACCTTTCCCCCATGCTGATCAGCAGTTTGTTCTGTGTCACTGTTGCTCAGCCTGGGCCCCGCATTGGCTCTGGGCTTGCCCATCATGGCTAAGCTGCAGCAGCAGCAGTGGCAGCAGCAGGGCAGAAACTGCTACTTGGTACAAGGGAAAGTGCCCTTGCCGATAGGCAGTTTTTGGTGTGGCTGCCCAGAGCCTGCACTGCACTAGGCTGCAGTGATGCTCCTTCACTGACACCTTTGGGCTACCCAGCGCAGCAATAGTGACCATGTGGAGCAGCTTTAGGGCTGCCCAGAGGCAACAGTGAAAGAGCTGCACCACAGCCTAGTGTGGCGTGGGCTCCAGGATGCCTCACCAAACCTGCCCAGTGGCAATGAGGGAGGGGGGCTCTTTCCCCCGTGCCAAGCAGCAGTTTCTAAGCTGAGGCCCAGGCTGAGCAGTGGCAGCATGGAACAAACTGCTGTTCAGCATGGGGGAAAGGTAGTCCCTCCCCATCTTGCTGCTGGTGCTTGCTGGTGCAGCTGCTCAGAGCCACATGGCTGCTTTCTGCTGCCACCACTGCCCCATAGGGCAGCCCAGAGGTTGCCTGGTGCAGCCCCTGGGAGCCCACATGGGGCTGCTTGTGCCTGTTCTCCACTGCCACCACTGCCCTGTGGGGCAGCCCAGGGCAGCAGTGACACAAGGCAGCCCTGTGTGGGCTCTAGGTGGCTGCACCAGGAAGTACTGGCCAAGGGGAGGGGGAGGGGTCACTTCTTCCCCCACACTGAGCAGCAGTTTGCTCTGTGCCATCACTGCTCAGCCCAGATGCTCAGCCCCCATTCCCACCCACACACAGCTCCCCATAAACCCCACACTCACTCACCCATACCCCCCCAACACCCCTACACACCCCACACCATATACAAGAGTAAGACTGCATTTTGAGCTATAATGCAATCACTTCTACATATACAGCACAAACACACGCAAATCAGGACAAAAATATATTTTTTAATTAAATTAAAATATATTTTTAGGGGTGTTTGATTTTAAGTATATCATTCGTTTTTTTCCCTTAAGATTGCAAACCCTATTCTCCAAAGGAGAACTTCCAGGGGCAATGGGAGGAACTCCCAGTGGCAAAAGTCAGAGTTCAGGGGAGGGACTTCTGGTCCCAAGATGGTGACCAGGGGGTGGGGCACCTGTCGAGGGGCAGGGCTACCCATGCAGCCCTCAACAGCTTGCCAAAACTTGGCAAACAGCCCTCCACCTGAAATAATTGCCTGCTCCTGTCCTACCCCCTGCATGAACTTGTCCTAATTTATTTAATTGTCTTTCATAATCAAGCCACATATGGAACTCTGCTTCAATTTATTGCTTCTGAGCATGGTCCTCTCCAATTTCTACCTGCCCTGAACTGCAGAGCTCTTCTCATTATCTCTAGGCAATGCATGCCTGGGGGTCTCTGGCTTTCAGCTATTGCTTTTTACAGCACACTTCAGGCATAGCTACTTCTAGATCATCCCTGACCAATGCCTTCCCAACCTCTTCTTGAAAACCTCCAATTAAAAAAGATTCCACAGCCTCCCTGGGCATTCTATTCCACTGCCTCGCTATGTTCTAACAGTAAAGATCTTTTTTTCCGATATCCTATCTAAACCCACTTTGCTGTAATTTCAAGCCATTGCTATGCATCTTACAGTACATCAAAGGTGGAAAGATGTTCCCCCCCTTCTTTATGGCAGCTCTTCAGTGTTTGAAGATCTCTATCATGTCCTCTCTTAATCACCGTTTCCACAAGCTGAACATGCTTAGAGAAATATCAACCTCTCCTCATATGGCTCGCTTTCTGAACCCTGTATCATTTTTGTTACCAACCTTTGGACCCTCTCTAACTTTTCCATGACCCTTTTAAAATGTGGAGCCCAGAACTGCACACAATACTCTTGATGGGGTGTAGCAAACACTTGACTGGAATGATCTTGTTCTGAATAGAGGGTTGAACTAGAGGATCTGATGAAGTCCCTTGCAGCCCTACTTCCCTATGATCCTATGACTTTAAACAGCCCAGTGTAAAGGGACCTTATCACTTCTTGTGTCTTACACCTAATGTTCCTTTTGATGCAGTCCAAAACTGCATTCACCTTTTTTTTATGGCTGCATCACACTGCAAACTCATAGTCTGTGATCCATCAATATCTCAAGGTATTTTGCCCCAGTGCTGCCATCCAGCCAATTGTTAGTCATTTTGTTAGTCATTCTTCACAAGATTTAGCAACCTGTATTCGTCAGCATTCAATTTTCCCAGTTGGCTGTAGCTTTGCAATCTATCAAGATCCTTCGGAATTGTTTTCCTGTCCTCCAGGGTGTTTGCAGTCCTTTCCAGTTTCATGTCATCTGCAAATTTGCCCAGGAAGCTCTTTCTTCTAGCATCTAAATCATTAATAAATACATTAAACAGCACCAGACCCAGGGCAGATCTCTCTGGGATCTCCACTTGAAGCCTCCCGGTGTTCTGAAGAGGGTCCATGCTGTTGCTTGTGGCTATTGAGCAGTAGGGCTGTGCAAGGCTTTGGACAGAGCTTCAGATCCGGAGAAGCTTTGGGGTCTGAAGCAGCACAGCCAGGTCAAAGAGCTGGCCTCGTTCGGCTTTCCGAAGAGCTTCGGAGCTGCCTCAGAGCTGCCTCGGAGATCTGGCCATAGGGTATAATGAGGAAACAATAAAATATCTATAACTTTGTTATGTTTTGTCCGATTTGGATGAACTTTTCAGAAGTGGTATACTTTGCAGAGAGGATGAAGTCTGCCAAGTTTCAAGAAGATCAGTGCAGGGGTTTGGGGGGAACAGCAACCCAAATTCTTGAAAGCAAAACTCATGTCATGTCTAGGCATTACAACATAGTGGGGTGAAAACTACGGAGGTGGTAACTCTTATTAAAGCCACAAAGTCTGCCAAATTTCAAGAAGATTGGTGCAGGGGTTTGGGGGGAAACTGCCCCTCAAGTTGCAGACAAGCAAAACTGGTGCCATGGGTGCTTGTGGGATGGTCTGGCTTGGGGCGGGGAGGGGAGGCACTGCTGCAGGCCTGGCTGCTCAGCTGCTGTGTTCCCAGTTACCAATCAATCAGTCATGATTCACTTCGGGACCAGGGACTCAGGGACCAGCTCAATACACTGGACCTGGCTACTACAGAATGACTTAACACAGTCTTGGCACGAGTTTTGCCTGTCAGCAGCTAGGGGTGCAGGGCCCCAGACTACCCCCACACTGATCTCCTCCACAGCTGGCAGGGGAAATGGCCTCAGCAGGGGCCACCATCCCTGCAGCTGTCATCCTGCTGTGCCTGAACACACGCAGCGTCACCCATGGCACAAGTTTTGCTTGTCTACAGCTTGGGGTGCAGTTTCCCACAAACCCCTGCACCGATCTCCTTGAAACTTGGCAGGCTTTGTGGCCTGAATAAGAGCTATAAGCCATGAAGTTTTTACCCCCCTGAGTTGTAACACACAGCCGTGACATGAGTTTGGCTTTCAAGAATTTGGGGTACAGTTCCCCCCAACCCCTGCACCAACCTTCTTGAAACTTGGTAGATTTCATGCTCTCAGCAGAAGCTACCATCTCTGCAAGTTTTATCCAAATTAGACAAAAATCAACAAAGTTATAGATATTTCATTGATACCCCATTATACCCTATGGCCGGATCTCCGAGGCAGCTCCGAAGCTTCGGAGCTGCTTCAGCCAGATCGAGGTGGAAACCTGGTCCGGAGCTCTGGATCGATTCCTGGCATCCGAAGTGGCTGGATCTGAAGCCAGATCGGATTGCTGTTGACTTGCACAGGCCTATTGATCAGGTCATCTATCCACTTCTCGGTAGTTCTGCCTATCCTACACTTTTCCAGGTAGTTTATAAGAAAGTTGTGTGGTACAGTACATTCAAAAAAGCCTTTCCATGTTTCCTTTTTTTTTTTTTTTTTAATAAGAAGCAGATCATATAAAGCATGTGTGCATGTAGACAGAAAAGAGACAAAAAATATTTAGGAAATATCACTGATTGGCATAGGAATAGTAGCAAATCACAGTGATCTGTCTCAAATTGTATGGAAAGACTGACACACAGATATATTAGTTGGTTATAATGATGTGGATAAATGTCACCTCATGCTAAGTATTGAACTTTAGGACCAGGACAGGGACTAGCAGAAACAAAGAGGAGGCAACATAAGTTTATTTTCTGTATAGCACTGAATATGTAACTTTCATCTTTCTCCTCTCTTCCTGTTTGCTTAAATGCTGCCTTTAAACCTAAAAGTTGTGTTTATGATACTCTTACTAGTCCTGAATAGTGTGTTACCATGCAGGTAGTTTGAATGGACTTTTTTCTGCATATAACACACCTGAAAATATAACACATACCCTGTTTTTGAAAAGACAACATGAAAAAAATGATCTTACCTTCAGTAAGTAACTCAGTAACATCAGGTAGGGAGCTGAGCCTGCTTCTGATCCTGCTGCCAGCCTCATGTACAGGATGGGGCCACAGAGTGCCAGTCTGATCCAGTATGCCAGGTATATAGGGCCACATGCTAGGTCTGACCTCATGTCTGGGGCCATGGCCTGATGTGGCACATCTCATCTAGGGCCATGGTCTGATATGATGCACCAGGTCTTGGGCTGTGCACCAGGTTTGGAGCCACTGTCTGACCTAGAGTCAGAAGTACCAAGTACATCAGGGCCCAAGTGCCCTGGCACCCCTTGGGAAGAGGGCTGTGCCCTGAAATGTGTGAAGCTTTTCACATGCTCATCATCCTAAGCCCCTCCCACCATGGGCAAAAATAAAAGTAGGTGCCTATACCTAGAGTACCAGGTCTGGGGCCATGTGCCAGAACCAGCTGCAGACTGACCCGTGTGTGGAGACCCAAACTAGCACATGGGGCCTTATCATATAGCTCAAGGGCTCCCATGGGTCTGGAAAGTTGGCAGTGGGTGAGCAGTGGCAGCATTAGTTAATTATGCTTCTGCTGCTCTCCTGCTGTCATATTTCCAGAACCATATTTATCTTTGTTTCCTTGCATACAATACCCAAGGTGTGATAGGTTCTTTGCACCTGTAACTGCTCTCATTTAATTGTGCAATTACCTTGTTAATTGCACAATACTTATAACATGTTGAATGATCCCAAATGGCAAAAGCTGGGTGTCTTCAACAGGGCTGCCCGGTGCTTTTTAAAGAGCCAGACCTCCTTGTTACAATCAGCTGTTACTTCTTTTGTATGGTCTCAGATATCAACTTCCAAATCTATAAGCCACTGTCTGGTATTATTGCTAAAGGTGTAGATTCCATCTACCCTATCTGGGCATTTTTTAAGTTTGCAGCTTCCAATTAAGTACTGTGCTGTTTGTTGGACACCCCATAGTCACCAAATACTGTTCCCATTCCATGTAGACATTTCAACCTTTATGAAACGGCACCTTTATTATTCAAGTGTAGGCAACTTCTCTTTAACTAACAGCATCAGCTCCTCATTCCTCATACGTTCAAGCTTCATCTGCATTGGGATTCAAAGGACCTATTTCTCTTTACATATCTAAATGGCAGGTTGCATTTGCATAACTGCAGTTTTTGGCACTTAAAAGTGTGGAGTTTGAGATTCTGTTTTACCCTGTGGGAAATTAGAATGGCATTGTGCAAGTTTGCGCTGGAAATAAAATGGAAGAGGACAAGGCTCCTGTGGTTTAGGCCAATACCCTAGTGAATAAGGTACCTGCCAAGGGAGCAAGAGATACAGATGCTAACTACTCCAGGATAGTTGAACCTGCACCTTATCCATGTATAACAGACACACAACTATAGGCTGTTCAATAGCCTGTATCTTCTCAGGCCCTCCTCTTTAAGCTTGCCCATTGCCTCCTGCATTTATTATTTATTGGATAAATGAGAAACAACAGTGATAGTGCTCTATTGGGAGTAGGAGTCTAGTCTAGAATACAGGGCCCCCTCCCTTCCAGCAGCCCAATTCCAGGAGGTGGGCTGGAGAAGACTGAGAAGTTAGTTCATGACCTGGTTGTTAGAGCACTTTACTAAAAAGCTGGTGATACAAGTTCAACCTGCCCTCTGCCAGCCCAGGGTGAGAGGGGCCTAGAACCTGTGCAAGTGCTCTGACCATTAAGCTACTGTGCAAAAATTTCAGCGTTCCTTTGTCTGGCATCTACAGCCTTCTAGCTATGATTTCTACTTAATTGAAATTTTGGGACTTACCTTTCCTTATGAGTGCACCTGGATGGCTCTGTCTCACCAAGTAGTCAACTGACCTTAGCATAGCTTTACTGAACATGGTCAGTGGCTCTATGAATACTTAATTCAGCCTAGAGATTAATTAAAAGCTGTGTTGGAAGTGCCAAATTTTGGCATAATATTAGGAAAAGTTGCAAATCCTCCATCTCTATCCTTGATGAAATAAGTCATGAGAAACTTTCCTTGGGATACCATACTGGAGTTCCTCCAAGGACAGGAGATCCTGTTGGAGGAGGAACTTGCTAAGTATTCATCTCTCCTTCATACTACTATGAAATTTAAGAACAGTTGTTCACAACTCCACTACTGGTCTTAGCTATTATGCCATTAGTTTTTAAAACAATTGTGTTCAATTTTACTCCTTTACCACTAGGTGGAACTAATAAGTTTTAATAGAAGATGTGATACAAACATCTTACCCTGTCAGGTGTGCCTTAATCTGTTTACTACTTGTCTGCTTTTAATCTTTTCTGAAGGTAACATACTTATGCAAGTAAAGTGCCAAAACAAGCTTTTTTGATAATGAATACTTTTTTACAGAAGACATTAGAGGAGCTAGTGCACTGTGGTATTATATGACAGTGTTTCATCTGTTGTTGCATCATTTCTTAAGAAGTTAGAAAACTATGGAATTCTACAAGTTTGAATCGTGGCTTAGAAAGGAAGGGGCCTCCTCTCACTCTTGCATGTTTGCATTCTTACAAGCCTTTGACCTTCATATCCTGTGTCATTAGGGTTGCCAGTTGTTCATAAATTTATGGGTTATAAATTTTTCATAAAATACTTTAAGGGCTAGAGGCTAGAATAAAGCTAGAGGCAAGTGTTAATGGGCAGACAGAACAGAACAATGCCACCTTGTGTCTGAATGGGTGTCCGACTTAGCACCCTGCAGGGAGCCTCAATCAGGGTTTTGAGGCCCGAAGGAACCTTCACAGTCCCCTTCCCTTTCATTCATGCGTAGCTGTTGTATCCTATCTGCCATTGCCTGCTTGTAACACCTGCTTGCCTTGAATGCAGGGAGGGCTGCATGGCTCTGGGAAGTCTGAGGTACAGGGTGGGACATATGTAAAAGCATATGTAAGTACAAAAGTTTGGTTTTCAGTAAAAAGTTTGCAGATTGTTAGTAAAAAATATTCTTAGGTCTGCAATCCTTATAAATCAGGAGATTCTCTTATCAGGTGTTTCTAACAAACCAGGAGATAGCCAATTCTGAACATTTTCTTTAGCCAAACCACATGGGTGACTGGTGCCACCTTACTCAGGGGGAGCATGTGCTCCTGCAGCAACCAGTCAGCAACTGAAGAGAGCAGGGTGGTCCTCTTGTGGCCAATGTCACTTACCAGCTTCCAGAAGTGGCCACAGCACTTCTGCTGCCCCCCCACCGCTGCCTGTCAACTAAGTGGGGAGCGTGGCCTATCAGGGGTGCACCAGCACTCTCAGGGGGTGCACATGCACCCCTGTACACTCCCTATGTATTGCCAGTGCCAAACCATCTTTGTTCTGATTTAGAGGAATTATCAGTCAGTAGAGCGATGACACCCTGCTTTGGCAGTATTAATAGCTGGTTACTCAAATTTGTAACAGGCTTCGGTCCAAAGATTAGTGACCTAGAGCATGGCTCAAAGTACAGCTGGTCACACACTAAATCAGTACAATTAATCCTTTGCATTTAAACAATGAGTAAAACTCAGTTCCTGAGTTCCAGCAATACTACTTGCACCATTTCAGAGGTAACATTATCAGCCAAAATCAATAGGTAAGTAAGGAGTGCCACTGTTACAAACCAATTACCTGTTTCCTGAATACACAAACAATATAGGTAAAAAGTTTTGTTCTTGAGGGCACTATTCTCTGGGTCATTTTAATCTGCAGAACCCAAGCCTGTAACTGACCCACTGGAAGACAGATTGTGGATCTCCTTTCTAAGTGTACCAGGGCTCATTCCATTAGGGTCACCTACATTGCTCTTAAACCTTATAGATATCATAAGATTTGCCTAGACCCCAGGAAATCTTCAGAAGGCTAGGCCCAAGCTCCAATGCCTTTTCTATATCTCTTTCTGAAATATCCATTGCATTTAAAAGAAGATTGCAGGCATAATCTAACACCCAGCACTGGAATCTGATTCCCTTGTGTGATCTGGCATATGCATTCTCAGTGCTGGTTAACATAGAATCATAGGATCATAGGAAAGCAGGGCTGGAAGGGACCTCACAGGATCATCTAGTGTAGTCTAACCCCCTGCTCTTGGCAAGATCATCCCTGATTAAATAACCCCAGCCAAGTGTCTGTCAAATCTGCTCTTGAAATTTTTCAGGGATGGAGATTCCACAACTTCTTTAGGTATCTCATTCCAATACTTGATCAGACTCATAGTCAGAAAGTTCCTCCTAATTTCCAACCTGTGGGACAGTTTCAAATTGAAGAACCTAAATATTACCTGGTCTGTAGTCTGGTAATTAGAGCACTGTTCTAGGAAGTAGAAAAAATGCTCATTGCAGGGGGGGTCAGTCAACCAGGGCTTCCCTAGTCACTCCTGCCACCTGTTGCCAGTAGACCAAAGGAGCTTGAAGAGCATGCTGAGATGTGTACACAGCCCCTCCCCTTGGCTCCACAGTGTTAGCGCTGGAAGCTCGCATCAGGGCCTCACATTTGAATGACTGTACATGTAGTTCTGGGTAAGTTTTTCTACCAGAAGAACAAACCTAGATTGGCCTCCCAGATTTCTTGATGCCAGTGACCACATTTTGGACTGAAAGAAACCCCTTGCACCTAAATCTGGAGGGATGGGGGCATGCTGTTAGGTATGCTTAGAGCATCAGAGCATTCCTAGTGCACAACAATGTTGCACAGTAGTCACTGTACTTAATAATAGAGTGATAAGAATGCAATGCATTATATGTTTTATATGCTAGTTTAGAAGATTCACCCAGGAAATAGACCTCAGTCCAACACCCCCTTTAGCCAGAGGTGATTCAAACAGTTTTTTCCTCCCCCTCCATGCCCAGAAGAGTGTTTTAGGATCTACCCCTCCTGTTAAGGTTAGTCCAACAGGCAGCCAGAATGCAAGTGTCATGCAGCCAAAAAGAAAACGAGCTGAAAGGAAATGCTGGAAACTATTAGGGCCTTTTTACTGATTCCTAAGAAAAAGAGAGCCTGGTCAGTTAGGAATTTATCCTCTACTCAATTAGGCATCTGTCCTCATAGATGTGTAGACACAGGTTTCTAATGGTCAGTCCTGAAACTGGGTGTAGTAGCCAATCATAGCCACTAATGTGATGCTGTGTTGGAGAAGACAAATGCAGTTCTAAAATATGTCAGGGTGAGGTATTTCCAGGAGAGATATTGGTGAATCAATGCCATTGTACAAGCTGCTATTACAACCTGATCGGACATAAAATCTATACTTATGGCCATTTATGCTCAGAAGGATTAATTCAGTTGGAAATGGTGTGAAGGACTACTGGGATGACCAAAACAATGAGCCTTTCACACCAGTGGAGACCAGAAGAGCTTGGGTTGTGTAGCCTAGTGTAACAGGGAGACAGAGACTCCTGTTACTATGAATGGGGAAAACACAGCTGGATAGCCTGTTGTATGGACAGATAAACAGCCAACCTAAGCTGCAGCAAGGACAACAAGCTGCCCATTAGCCCCAAAGGTGAATACCTGCATGGGCCAATGAGTCTCCTGACTCAGATAAGTCAGTGGCCTGGGGTAGATAGGTGGAGCACACTGGAGGAAGGGGGGCCTGGCAGGGACCCAAGCTCTCTGGAGAGTGTGGCTGCCTGAGAAGCCCTTGCAGGAGCTGGGCTTTGGAGCAAGCACTTTGCAGGCAGAGCGGTGAGAACTTGGGGGTGAGGGCTGCTCTGATCACTGTTTATTTACCCAGAGTGGAGGAAGGTTTTCTTTTTAAGTGATAGCTAACCTTTTTCTTTCCTAATGTTTGTTTACCCAGAATGGGTTATAGTTAAACTGGTGGACTGAATGTGGCTAAAAAGTGGTGGTGAGGTGGCCATAATGCAGCATCTGAGGGTGCACTGAGGTTTAAACCACAGGGTGCCTGATAGGCAGTCAATTGAGCCCTGCCAGGGGGCAAGGGCACAGATCATTGGGGTGCCCAAGGGCCATGGGAGTATTTGAGCCCTGCCAGAGCTGGGTATCAGCCAGGCAAGTGCAAGATGGGGATTGTCCTGCTTTGAGCAGGGGGTTGGACTAGACTACCTCCTGAGGTCCCTTCCAAAGCTAATTTTCTATGATTCTATGATTTTTAAGCCAAGGGGTCAAAATCCTGACCCAGACAAGGCAATGTAGTGGTGGCCTGAAGCTGGGAGGTCTAGGGTCAGAGTCTAAGAAGGGCAAAGCCAGGACCAGGGGCCAAGAGCCTGCAAAGCTGAAAACCAGGGCTGAAGTCTGGAAGCTGAGGTCCTAGACAGTGTGCCTTGGGCAAAGGGTGCCCAGCTAGAGAGAGAAGGGGCCAAGGACAGGAAGGCTGAAGCTCCAACACATTTTTTGAGGCCTGAAGGCCAGACATTGCACTGGGACAAGCTGCTCCACTGAAATAATAATCAGTAACATCTACAAGGCATGGGTGTGGCTCTAGGGGTGGTTGGAGGCCAAGAACATAGCCCTTAAGGCACCTGGTATCCAAAAACATCTATAGGGCCAAGAGGGAGGCACAGCAGATTGGATAGAGGGTGGTTTGGCAGTAGAATGGACTCCCTCTGGGCCTTGAGCAACCTCCGAACCCTTTTTTCATGATAACATCAAGGTAGGTAATTAGGAGAGAACAAAAGGGAGCTACAGTGCCACTTGATGCCAGCCATAGCTCACCTAGCAACACAAAGGCTGAAAAGGGATGTGGTTGTTCTCTCTGATTGAATTTCAGGAAGAACACCAGGGAAGGGAAAGAACTTTTTTTGCTAAAAGTCCATGTTGGCTCAAGAACAAAGTGGTATAAACTCATCAACGGGAAACACCATTTGGAAATGAGAAGGTTCTAACCAATAAAAAAGTGCGGTTCTGGAGCAGCCATAAACTGAGCTGTAGATTGTCCTGAATTTAATGCAAATGATACAGAGCCACTGGAATGGAAAGGGCAGGACTTAAAGAAGTGAAGGAGCAGAGCTCAGCAGATGACTTATTAAGAGAAACGTGGGGAATAGAGCGGGTCAGAGGAGCAGGCACCGATATGACCAGTGGATTCATTGCTATAGAGATCAACAGGCCTAATGACATAGAAACTTCAGAGTGGACTATGCATGATGATGGAGCTAGGTGGAGCTATGTGGCATTTCCTCTTCTGATTTGGAGCGAAAGTTGTACTCGCAATGCCCCATGTGATTTCCATGCACCCAGTCTAGTGCTTCAGGCTCTGCTTGGGGCTAGAACTAAGCTTTTTAGAACTGCCTCTAATAGAAAGAAACACACACAATGGTATGAAGAACATAATACTTTGTTTTGTCAATTATCAATCCAGTGTGTAAAAATTCAGTAAATGATTCAATTCCATCAGGATCACCATTTGCAGTTTTTCATACAAAAGTCTGAGAAAAAATAATACTGCTTTTCCTTTTAAAATAACCATTAAAAGTTGAAGAAACTTATATTAAACAGGAGGGAAATCACTGTAGTTAACAAGTAAACCAACTGTTGCTCCTCAGGATGCTGACAACTCGCTTGGTCTTAGGATCAAACTGATACTGGGTTGTTCCATGGAAAAAATAGATATAGTCTAGAAAGAAAAATACATGGAAGGAGTAAATTCATGGGTGAAACATTTTTTCAGAGATTTTACTAGAAAACAAAATGAACTTTGACAGGAAGTAGATACTCATTTATTAGAATGCCTATTTCCCATAAATGTGCATAAATATTAATAATTATCACCTTTAAAATATTTTTTCAATTTAGAGAAGCACACCTCTTCTAGTATAATACACATAAATATTTGTTTTATTTACCTTCATGCTGGAAAGCTGCATCCACCTTGCCAATTCTTCCAAAGTCTTTGATTATTTTCCTTGGATAACCCTTATCCATAGATTGTGTGTTTTCATCATATCTTAATAAAATAAATAGAGTTAATATTTACAGATACGCAAAAAATATTTTAAAAAAGCAAAAACAAGACCTGACACATAAATGCCACTATTCTTATATTCAGAACTGACTGGACTATTTGAATTCCTGCCATTATGTATCAAGTCAGCATACTCATGAGAGATGTGAGAGACTGAAATCTTTGTCTGACAGAAGAGAATGACAAAATGCCAATGATGCCAGGATTTTACCTCGAGAATGTGTTGTGGTGTGTATGTTTGTATATGCATCCACTCAAAGGACAGGTAAAGGTAAATACGGAGTCTATGGTGAAAGTGGGCCAGAGATGATATTTGTCTGAACTGGGGTTATTTTACTTGAAAGGCTACCTCAAGTGAATAACACATTTACTTGAATACAAGATAAGGTTTTTTGCTCCAGTTGACATGGGGAAAATGCCTTGTATGCCTTGTCTTATAACAGCATATAAGGAAATCTCACTAACCACTTTGTCTATCATTAAACTATTGCCAAAAGTAGCATGTGCTCTGCAATGGAAACCAAGAATGAAGCTGATTTAATGCAACCAGCACTGATCATAACTGTAAAACACATGGCCCATATAAGTCAAACTTTTTTTTTATAATATAATTTATCCTTCAAATTAGCCAAATCAGTTCCAAATCATATTGACTGAGCAGAACTCAGTTGTTCCAAGAGCCGTATCGATTAAGCAGGCAGCACTCAATTGTTCTAAACACCATGAATGGTGCTACAACCAGCAAGCATCCTGTCCCAGACCTATCACCCTGGGGCTTCAGATACTCCCAAATCCATTGGCAGGCATCCTACGAGCAGGCCCAAGCCCAGAGGTCTTGAGATTTGGATGCCTCTTACAGGTAAGCAATAGGCTGTGCGAAATGTCGCCGGCAGTTTTGTTCCGATGTTGTTTCAACCCTTATCGAGCTCGAAACAGCAAAATCAAAACGAAACAGAGAGCTTTGAAACAGCCTCAAAATGAAATGAGGCAAGTCGAAACATTTCAAATTTTTTTTAATGTTTTGAGTTTCGAAGCTCAAGCTGGGCTTGCCTGCAGGGAAACAGGAACTAAAGTAAGGAGAGGGAGGAGGAAGAGGGGGAAGGACTGCTCTCATTATTGACTGTGTAGCTGGCCAGTGACTGCCATCCTTTCCTGAGGTCTGGCAATCCTAGTCCTCTGGGAGAGGGATGGAAAAACTGCATACAAGGCAGCGTTGTTTGAACTGCCTGCTTTCTGCCTCAGTGTCAGCTGAGTGAGGGTGCACCTTAACACACACACAGTGTCACCCACCCATGTCACGAGTTTTGCCCATCAGCAGCTAAAGGTGCAGGGCCCCAGAACCCAGACTCCCCCTGCACCTATCTCCTGGACAGCTGGCAGGCTTCGTGGCCACAGCAGGGCCTAGCAGGCCTCCAGTTTTCACCCGCCCTGTGCCCCAAGACAGACATAGTCCCGCAAGCACCCATGACACGAGTTTTGCCTGTCAGCAGCCAGAGGTGCAGGGCCCCAGAACCCAGTTGCCCCTGCACCTATCTCCTTAACAGCTGGCAGGCTTCACAGCCACAGCTGGGGCCAGCAGGCCTGCACCTTTCACCCAGCTGAGCCTTAACACACACGGTGTCACCCATGTCACAAGTTTTGCTTGTCCACAGCTTGAGGTGCAGTTTCCCCCAAAACCCCTGCACCTATTTCCTCGAAACTTGGCAGGCTTTGTGGCCTCCACAGGGGCTAGCATGCCTGCAGTTTTTACCTTACTGTGGCTAAACACATACATGTGACATGAGTTTTTTGCTTTCAAGATGTTGAGGTGTAGTTTCCCTGAAACCTCTGCACCTATCTCCCTGAAGCTTGGCAGGCCCTCAGAAGGGGCTACCATTCCTGCAAGTTGCATCCAAATCAGGCCAGAAATGACGAAGTTATAGGCTGTTTTGACCTTCCCCATTCGCGTATGGGCAAAACATCGAAACAGAGTTGAAACACAGCAAAACTGTTTCAACGAAATGAAACAGAACAGCAGTTTCAAATCAAAATGAAATTTGAAATGAAACACTGTTCCATCGAAACATCGAAATGGAGCGGTGTCCTTTCCCACAGCCCCAGTAAGCATCCCCCATCACACACTCTTTAGTCCTGGACTTCAGATGCTTCCTACACTACATCTTAGCTCACAAGAGGCCTCTACGAAAATGGATCAGTATAGCCCATCTGAATAAAACATATGGTAGTACCCATTAACCACAATCCTTCCTAAAACCAACACTTTTTAAATGCATGGTGACATTGTAAACAGTTCACCCAGAATACCTCTGGCACACTCTCTCTCAGCCTGGTGCATATGATAAGTGTGGCCAGAGCAGGTTGCCCTGCACCTTGTCTGCATATACATTTTTGGAGCATCTCAAGATTTGTGGCAAGAATAGTGGCTAATTAGCACATGGCTTCTTTCTGCGGGTATCTGGAGTGCACACACATACTGAGCAGTGCTGAGCTGTGGAGTCATTGTGGCTTGAAATCCTGTTGACTCCAGTGTGCTCAGGGAGAGTAGGATCGGGCAGTAAGGAGAGGGGGAAGGGGCTGCCAGGGGAAAAAGTTGTGAGGAAGCAGAGAACAAAGGGGCTATCTGACCCCCCAAATTTATTTTCCCTGCTATAGCAGTGGGAATGGGACAAATTCAAGGTAAACCTCAAATAATTAGATTCTATACCTGGAAAATTATAACAAATTTATACATTTTCCATATATAGAATGTATTTATTGGGGGAATTGTCTTATAATTAGGGTCATCTTCCTTTCAAGTAAGTAAAGTATATATTTCCTACCCTATATACAACTTAGGCCAGAACATTGTTGAAAGTATTCATTTTAGTACCACTGAGTGTTTCTTGTGAAAGGGTGCATCTGAAGTGCATATTAATGTGACACAATAAACAGTTCAGTGCAAATTACTGTAGAAAAAGTTTAGAGAGCTGTCATTAAATACAAACAAAATGTAACCACAGAATAATGTACAAGTAGACAACATAAATCACAGAAGCATAGAACAATAGGTCTGGGAACATCTTCAAGAGGTCACCTAATCTTTCCTGTTCAAACCATCTCATGCAAACATTTGACTTCAGATGAAATCAGTGTGTTGACTTCATGCTGAAGGGAAAAATCTACCTTGTTAGCCATTGTTTTACCTTGAATAGTGGATTCTAATGAATTCTCTTGAATTTCATAAGAGAAAAAACTGCACCCAGGTGGGCTAAAATTTAATAGAAATAGCTTTTCTAGGGGTTGTGGATCTTATGACATGTATCCCAGATCTAGAATATTATGATGGTTATAAAATTCCATATAAAAATTTTGCATTTTATCAGGGTATTTAGGTTTAGAAAAGAAAAATCCGTAAGCTGCTATTTAATATTTTTAGCCCAGATGAATTACATGCTTTTTTATATTGTATTTCATAATTATCCTTTGACCCTCCAGCAGGAAATATACTTTGAGACTGTTAAGGTAAATCTTACCTCCAATACTTGTCATTTACAAAGAAATATGTTTTCCTGGTATTCTCATCACTGAAAACTGCATTAATTCTTTTAACAGTCTTTGGGAAGCCCAGCTGATGGATTCTTTTAGGGTATCCATAGGCTATATCAAATCCATTGAGAACCCAATATTTATTCTCTGTAGGGAAAAATATAAATCATTGTTCCATTAATACAAACCATGAGCTCATTGAAATCTATGATAGCTGACTGAAATCTTTAAAATTTAAGGTTGTTTCCATCAAAAATGTCTTTGTTTCTAAAACAATATGTTTCACAAATTTTTTCAACATTATTAACACTTTTCAGATTTTGCAGAAAACGTTATAAGTCATTCCGAATTTTAAGGACCTGAATAAAAAAATCATGTTCCAGTTGCTCACAAAATACTGCCTCTCAAAAGTTCTAACAGAATACTGCAAAGTTAAAGTTTGAAGTTTCAAAATTTCCCTGTGGTGTTTGACTGACTTCTGGCAATTCCCCTTTAATACAGGTTCTGTCTTCGAGTAGAATATAAGCTCTTTGCAACAGATTTCTCTCTTTCTGTGTTCAGTAAAGTATCTTTTGCATCTCGGAGTGGTGTTGTGGTCAAAGATAATGACCATGTCAATGACTGATACTTTGTTAACCTCCGGTCCTTCTAGGTCCTTTCTTGAACTTCTAATAGTAATTTAGCCTACAGATGTTAATTTGTGTATGCAGTCAAGCATGCAACTCAGCTATGCAAAAAAAAATTTTAAATTTAGCCAAGATATTTCTACTTGAAATCTAAATGGGTCTTAATCCAAAGAGAACCAGGATGAATTGCCTTAATTGCACAGTTGAAGCAACCTATATTGCAACAGATTCATATATATGAAGACCAAGAGAATTTTAGGTTGAATTCTTTTACCTTTGAAAAAAACAACTTGATCTTTTTCAACATTTTCATAAGCAGCTTGAATTCCAGATGACAGGGTTGGCCAGAAATCAGAAATAATACTGAACCCATTGTCTACTCGCTGGGGATGCTTGCGCCAGAAAAACCTGAAATACAATTTGCACATTAATACAGTTCCACTCTACCGGGAAAAGTACAGCGAGTAAACTGTGTCCTCTTAGTTTCCAGTCTGCAGGAAAGATGCAAGCCTGCTATAGCTACTATATCTTAGCCTTAATTCTTGAACTCTTTTTTTTGCAAAAGATTAAAGAGTCTATTACTGCTGAAGAACCGCAGTATGGTAGGAGCATTACAAAATGCCCCCATTCCCTTCAAATGATAAGATTTTTCTTTCTTTGTAGATCTAGAATATAATGGGTAAAATAATAATTCCAAGTAGTGTGTGTGTATGAAGTAGAAATATGATTTGTAGATATTTCTCCCAAAACATATGCATTTAGCTTAGAATTCATATAGAATTTTCCTATTTCCTCTGCATAAAATGGGAGATGGTGAGGCTCCTGTACCAGGACGTATCATGCCCCCAAATTTCTCTTACTGCCTCTGCTGGTATGTCACTTGCACACCTTGCTGCCACATGGATTTGTCCACAGTGAAGGGATTCAGCCACACTCACTGCCAGATCTGGGTTTCAGTTCCCACTGGAAACAATAGTGATTGCTTTACAAACACAAAGGTCAGAAGATACTTCCCCAATCAACAAAACCCATTTGGAATCAGAAAAATCATTTTACCATAATTTAGTGAAAGTTTGGGTAAAGTCAATGTGCCTGCTGTCAAGGTATGCAAGCCACCAACTGGAGAAATAGATAGTGACTTTCCAGTGATTTTATGCTGTTAGCATGACATTTTCAAGTGGGCTGTTTCTTTTTATGACTGGAATTCATTTTTTTTTATAGCTTTTTTTCCTTTTCAGTACTGCAGTACAATGAAACACTACATAGACTCATTGATTTTACCTGCCCTTAAAGAACAACATTTCTCCACGCAGAGTAGCAACAGCATCAAAAGACAAATTAGGGTCACAAGCTTCTGGAGTTGAGGGTCCAGTGGGTTGAACAGGTTTCAGAGATGGTCCTACAGGTAGATTGAGAAAAAACTTTTTATTATGGTACATATAATAGGAAAATACAACTGAAAACCAGCATTAGGTCCATCTTCAGGAATCTTCCAAACACTGGGTTAATAGTGGGCAGGCTCTGGAAGCAGGCTTCTTCCAGGATTGTCAGGGCTTTTCACTTGCTAAACCAGCACAGATGAGGTTCAGCACTTATGGACTGTCATATGTTGCAGGGATGGGTTGCAGGAGAGCTGATCTTCAGTGAAAGCCAACCCTAGGAACACAACCCACCTTCTATTAACCGAGAGATGGGAGGGAAACCTACTCTTGGAATGGGTTATATTTGGAACCAGCATAATTGCCTTCATCAGAGGTTTATTAAAAGTAAATGAACAAACATCTATCACCTTTAGGAGTAAGTGATCATGCCTGTAAGCAGAGGAATGAACTACATGACCTTAGCAGGTCTCTTCCCTCTCTATTGTCTATACTTTCTGTGGTTTCTCTGTGTGATGACACCAGACAGTTTCTTAAAATAAACTTTTCTAATTTATTAATCAAAATTAACCAAGTGAATAATTAGATGTTGATTTTCATACCATAGATGTCTTGAATGCCATTAATATCATCCTGATGGAGGTGGAATTCTTTAGGGTTGATATAGGTATAGCTTGGGAACATCAAGGCACCAGGATCAGTAGAATGAGACAAACCCAAGGAATGGCCCAACTCGTGGGCAGCAACATTGAACAAGTTGTAGCCTGAGGAATAAAGATAATGCCACTCAAATGAGTGAAATCCTTTTGAATCTCTGGTGCAGGTGGCAGAGAAACAACATTATGCCAGGCCGGAACACACTACAGATGTAAAAGGAGCTTTCACTCATTTTGCAAACACTATGGTTCAAAGAGGTAGAGTAGAAAAAGAATAGATATATGAATACACAGACCCATCAGGCACTGGTTATGATCTCCCTGTTCCTCTTATTGCTTCCCCTACAGCTATCTCCTATAGCATCTCGGGGCCAGAATCTGTTACTCTTACTCCCAATATAACATAAGAAGCCAAAGGAACAACTCAAGGTGTAAATTGTTAAGTCACCTGAGCAAACAAGGTCAGCAAAGCAAATCTTACCAATGCTGTCTTTTCCCCAAGTTTCCTCCTCATCAAAGTGAACATCTCCACCAATCCCGGGGCCAGGCTGAAAAGCATGAGCTAGTATCCCATTAGGTCCATCAAAGGGAGAATTGTCCCCATGATCTAAAAAAACAAGTAATAATTTAATTAATATACTCAATTGCCTCTATAATTGAGGATGGCTAATGACTAGTTGATAATTGCCTAAATATGCATTGTAATCTGTTGGATTATTGTGCTATTATGTCTCACCCCTATATTGAAAAGAGATCATTATATCTGCTTCTCCCTCCTTGATTCTTCTGAATGTCAGTGGTGTTACATTACTCCAGACTTCAAATGCTTGTTTGATAGCCTTGTCCACATCAGCTGGTCTCATGTCAGGTGTGTAGTTTATAATCCTTTAGGATAAAGCAAACATTAGTTTATGTACATTGACACTTGCAGGTTATTATTAACAATACATTGCTGTAGTAAAAATATTTAATATTTGATGCAAAATTTCTTGTATCCATGTTTTGACAGTGGAATAAGTAGCTTGATATTCAAATCCTGAGTACTTACAACTCCTCCTAACTTTCAGTAAGGCAGTCTCCTTCCTTAGAGTACCAAGATGCTTCTCTTGGTGCTGAATTCCAGAAAGGAGAGCCTACCTTTGGGTCTTTAGGCCCAAATATTTGCAAGCTTGGGCCTTAATATTTTGGTCCACAAATTGCTTACGGAACTGTTACCTGTATGTCAAGTCATTTGTTGACCACTTTGGACGCCCTTGTAGTAGAACATAGTCACCAATGTCAGGCACACCGCATCTCGGCTGCTTCATCATCTTTGTAGTCTCATCATCAATCTTCCCAGTCACTTTCAGTCCCAAAAATGACTGCATTTCCTTGAGTGTTTTAGATACACCCTCCGTATTCTTTCTCCGAAAATGAGAGTGTGCTTCTGTCTCCAGGCCATAGAAACGATTTAGATAACTCTATCAAAGTAAATAACACTTAGAATGGATGTTTTATTGATAGCTATATGTTTCCTGCTTTACTGATGAGAATTTATGCAAAAGAGTTCTAACAAATCTAAAATTTACAATACAATTCCTCCTAAAATTCCAGCCCGTATTTTGTGAGCAATGTTATTAGCTGCAGTAGTTTTATGAATTAGTCTTCAGTGATTACGCATCTCTGATACCAAATGACAACAATGGATACTGCTGGATGATGAGTGTTTTGGGAAATCAGGCTATTGACTTTTTGCTGAATAAATATGTATATAGGAGCCAAACTCACAATAAAAAAATCTTGGCTCTAGTATATAGAAGGTTCTATAACCTCTTAATAAGGTTTCACAAGATTTATCGCTGTTCCCACTTTTTCCATTGTTCTTTTTGCGTTTTCTTTGGATGTTGCACTAATGATAAAAATCACCAAATGCTTGGACATATGCTTTCTTTTAAGCAAATGAGCAGGCTTATGGAAATAATTGGGACTACTTGGGCCACTTTTAAAAGTTCAGCACTAATTTGAGTGCTTTGCTGAATACATGGAAGCAGAGAAATTTGATTGAGTGAGAGCAATAATGTGTGTCCCTACGATATTGTCACTTTGTTTTGTCACGTGACAGCAGGAATTGGAATTCAAATAAACCTGAAGAAAACTTTTAATGTCTTTTGGCCAATATTCAAGATGTTAGAATAAAGGAATAAAGGAAGAGGGTTTCTTTTAAATCCCTATAACTTGATACCTCTTGACCATCATGACTTATTCTAGAAAAAGGGAAAGAAATGCAACCTGCCATTTATAGAATCTCTTCTATGAAACAATCAATAATATTCATTCTAAGGTATTGCTGGAAGCCTTATCAAGTACTTACCTCAACAAGCCTTGCATTGTCATCTTCTGGATCCACAGGGACAGCAGCGGAGAATGCTGTACATGCTAGCAGAAGAAGTGGAAGGCTCTTCATTCTTAGTGTTGTTTCTGTGTCTCTGCTTACTGCTTAATCAGAAATACTGCACAATTCTCCCAGATAGCCCGGTTTATATAGCGAATGTGTACATTACTTGGTGACTAATTCACAATGTATAATATCCTCTCAGTAGCCAAACAACAGTGATACAAATAGATTCATCATCACATAGTGATGCAATACCAGTTAGCTAAGAGAATTCCCCACTTCTAATCTTAATATATTTACTAAAGAAGTAAGACACTTCCAAATAAAATGAGTCCTGTGACTCTTTGCCTTCTTTATGTACACGGTTTTGTACCCAACTGGTCACATTGCTTCAGAAGACTGAAAAAGAAAACATTTGATATAACACAAATGAATAAGCACAACTTTAAAGCTATGAGCAGACTTGGTGATTTCAACACATGGTGTACCCATGGCTTTTCTGTTTTCGCTCAAGACTTTGGCTTTTTGAGGGAGGGATCCTTGCTTGTCCAGTGCTTGTATACTTCTTTGCACAATGGAGGCACTGGTCATGAATGATACTACCCTAATATAGTTAATACATATATTAAAGGCAGAATCCTGTCATTTTACTTTCACACCAGTTTTCCAGACACACAGCTGAAATGTTGGGCACTTATGCACAGTTTGTGCCTCTGTTACCATGCAGGGTGGATGTTCTCCAAAGCATGCACAGTATTCAGCTCTGTATATAAACCTAAGTCCTGACATTCTGTCTTGGTGAAAGATGAAGAAGAGGAGGGCAATCCTATAAGTTAGCCCCAACAGGTGAGAGATTAAAGCACTCGTCCATAAAGCAGATAGTTCAGATTCTTGCCTTCTTTCCTCACCCTTACTAACAGGGAATGTAAACTTGCATCTCATGGACTTCCCAGCACAGACATCAGATCACCAAGTGACAAGTCCCACCAAGTGACTCCCCAGTCTCCTGTCCAGTACTCCTTCTGAAGTTGAACCAATGCACCTTGCATTTAATCCTCACCAGCTTAAAAGCAGTGGGGAAGTTTCTGCCCTATCATGAGAAAAGGTTCAGGCTAGAACCCAAGATATGCTCTGTCCTAGATCAGCATCCATCTTACTGAGCCAGACACCCTCTACCTTGCTTGCTTCCTCCTGGCCCTATGTATCTTGCTCCATTGGCTGCTGATGGGGAGAGCTTCAAATGGAAGGGCCTGGGCTGCTGATGGGGAGAGCTTCAAATACAGCACCGTGTTAGGAAGTGTAAAAAAATGTAGGTTGAAACCCACTCAAGGGCAGGTTATCCTTTTCATCATTGGCCAGTGTTTGACACCCACTCTTCGTGGTACTTTGCCAGTTAGAAGTTTATGACTTAGGCATGTACAAAGCTATATACTAGCCTGGACTGAATTCTGTTCCCCTGTTAAATACAGGATGGGCACATCTACATGTGCTGATTTAAGGTGCATTATCCATTTTTAAAGCACATTAATGTGCAAAACCAGGTATCAAGTTTAGGTGTGAATAGCTAACACAACTTATTGCACATGTAGACTCCCTAAGGCGCATTAATGCTGTGTATGTTGACTGACTTGGGACTAACTCTAGTTGCAGGTCAGTCTGTGCACCTTGTTAATGTGCTTTAGCATGTACATGTGTAGACGCATGCCTAAATCACCTTAATGCACATTAGACAAATACGGATTAAATTTAGGCACATGTAAAAGCATGTGTAGACATGTCTAGTATGACATAGTGCTAAAAGATGCTTCTTACACATATCTAAGGCTGGAGAGAAGTTAAAGAAGAGTGTATTATGTAGCAGAAGATAGTGCTGTGAATACATGAAAACCTATCTCTTATCCAAGCCCCATCCCAACTGAGCAGAGAATCAGACTGAACAAGAAAAAAAGTCATGAAGAATGGCAAGCTTTTAAAATTTGTTTTTCTTCTAGGGAAGGCCAAAACCAAAATGTGTCAATACTTATTTGTTGCTGTGATAGTCCAGGAAATATGCAAGAGGCAAGAATACTTGTGGGTGATATTTTTTACTGGACAACTGCATGGCTGGGATAGACATAGGCAGTTCCGCTGGTACTTAGCTCTGCTGTGTCTACTTCTCTCCCAGACTGTTAGGAAGGTTACTGTGATACCGGAAACCCTGCCTATGTCTATCCCAGCCATGCAGTTGGTCCACTAAAAGATACCAGCCATAAGAATTCTTGCCCCAGTGTTTTTGGACAGATAACACTGCAGAATTGCTAGCATGGTGATGGGTCAGATATTCAATTAGTCTGGTCAAATCTCAAGTTTAAAGCTTGCTCAACTTTAACTGAATGACCTAATCAGGAGAATGTTGCATATTCTGAGGTGAATATTTTTTTTCTGATTAAAATTAACAGGATTCTGTCAAAGATGTCACAGAACTGTCTCACTCTCACTGAATCAACATTTTCTGATGAAAAAAGAGATAATTGAAAAATCCCCGAAAAGCCTTCCCAAGTTTTGCCAGTCTCCGGACTGCTCAGGACCCACTCTTTAACTTGTCCTCACTCTAACTGCATTAGCTTCCCGTTCCTAAATTGGCACCCACAGGGCTAAATCTTATTTCACTATATGGGACTAAATGATTAATATGCAGAATGCACAACAGCAGGTTTTGGCAGTTACAAAGGCATTGTTTAACATTTATTTTACCCTGTGGTGAATTAGAATGGCCCTAAACACATATCTTCTGGAAGCAAAATGAAGGAAGAACCTACAAGCTGGCCCTCTGCAGTTAATTTTGCACTTAAGTTTCAATAGCTAAAATGGATAAAAAGCACAGGAGAAGTTTCTGCCTACCCCCAGCAAGAGCCCTTTTCTAGGCTCCGTGTTGCTGAGCAATACACACAACAGCTTGAGTACTTTCCTTTGGTCCTACATCTCTCCCTCTCTTATCTGTCCAGTAGGTCAGCTCCTAGAACCTGAGCAAATTTTCTGACAACTAAGCTATTTGTAGCAAATATTGGTTGCCCTTCCTCGAGCACCTAAATACTGCTAGCAGTGATTTTGCCTAGTTGTAGTTTGGGGTCTTATGCTTCACATGCTCTTGGGTGATCCTAATCACTACACAGTCAACTGGTCATAGCACAGCCCTCTGGAGCTTGCTTACTTGGTGCCTGAATGCTTGTGTGCCCAGACCTCAATTGCAAACTATGCAGAAGTGCCTGATCTGCATTTACCTGGC
>NW_017729032.1:29352519-29355310 GCF_001723915.1 Gavialis gangeticus
GTGCCTGATCTGCATTTACCTGGCTCTGCATGTACAATTTAGGCTCATAAAGCACAACAGAATTTGCCAAAGTTGTGTTTAAGCTTGCCCCTGCTTCCTAATGTCCATCTTTTGTAAATGACAATATCTTAAATATGTTTAGTGCCCCCCAAATGTCGGGAATTGGCTTCTTCTCTGAAGCAATTGTTGATCCACTCACAGACAAAAACGCTGAGGAGAAACTCTTCTTGGGATGTCAGATTAGGTTCCTCCTGTGACAGGATATCCTGTTGGTGGGGGCAACTTACTGAGTATTCATCTTTCTTTTATACTGCTTACAGGACTGAAATGCGAGAGCAATTTTTCATGGGAACTGGTTTTAGCTGTTACATCATTAGTTTTGAAAAGAATTTCACTCTCCCACCAGTAGGTGGACTAGTACATTCTGTAGGTCTAAGAATGCACATTTACTTACAAACATTTTGCCCTGTCTTTTGGACCCTAATCTGTTCACATTTCATCTGCTCTTAAGCTCTTCTGAAATTATCGTATTAATGCAAGAAAACTTATGCTATGACTTTTTCCAGTTGACACTGGAGGACCGAAAATGTGTATTGTGGTATTATATGATAGCATTCAATCAGTTACTGACAGCCATTTTAAGTGTCTAGAAAACTCTGGAGTCCTGCAGTTTTGGATGGATGATCACTTGAGAAAAATGGGAGCTCCTCTAAAACCTTTCTTGTTTAAGCTCTCATACAAATTAGCAATGTGCAGCTTGTGTCACTCTTATCGTAAACCAGGACACAGTGAATGCTGAATATTTTCTTTAGAAAAACCAGACTGAAGCTGGTTTAGGATAATCTTCAATCATGAGAGAAATGGCACCCCACTTTGGTAATTTTAAAAGCATAATGTTTGTATTGATATCAGATTTAAGTCTAAAGGATATTGCCATGGGGAACAAAATCAAAGTACAGCTTCTCGCACAGTGAATCAGTATAATTAATCTGTTGTATTGAAACAATAAAATTCTAATGGGTCAGAGGCTGAGCTAGTTCCTGAGTCACAGCTCAGTGACTGACACCATCCCAGACATAACATCATCAGTCAAAATCAGTGGGTTTCTATTTTCAGGTTAAATAAAGGAGTGCCGCTGTTACAAGCCAACAGCCAGTTTCTTGATTACAAAAGTAATACAAGTCAAATTCTTTGTTTTCTGGGTCATCTGGAAATATACTATCACCCAGCACACAGCACCCAGGAGTCTGATTAGACTTGTGAGAGCTGGCACCTGTGGCCTGCTTTCAGTGGGAGCATCTACACAAGACGCCTAATGTGCAGGAGAATAATTCCACTGAGCATTAATTAGCACAGCTGGCAAAAGCTGTGCTAATGCACTAATGCAACTTGATTTAGTCTAATGCACATTAACATCACTAAAAGTCGTTCATGTGCATTAATGCGCAGTAGCACCAATTATGGCACATTAAGTTAGTACCTGTCACTACAGGTAGTAAACATAATGCTTTGTAATTAAGGGGCATTAATGAACATGTAGATGTGCCCAGTGCTGGTGATACACCTTAGTTTATCTCCCTGCCACTAAATAATCCCAAAAGGATTATGACTGGGGCCATTTGACTGTTCCTATTTCTCTTTCAAGTAACCAACATTGTCTCATAAACTACAAACAGATGTTGCTTTTGTTGTGGGATCAACCATGCTGATCTGTTTATTGGCCAGTATAGACATTGCTTGGAAGTGTTTGGGCCCCTGCCACTCCCAAGACTTCAGGGGCCCAATCCTGTGAGACAGCAAGCTGGATGCCTGGCCCCAACAGAGGGAACTCCATGGGGTTTCCTTGCTCTGCAGATGAAATGCATACCCTGGGATCCATCACCCCCAAGGCAATATCCATGAAGCCAAACAGCAAGAATTTGCTGTCTTGCAGCAATTTCTTCTTTTTATGTTTGGCTCAGATACTGGGTTACACTTGCAAGGTTTTCCTCACAGTTACCAGGGATAGAAATGTTAGTGCTACATAGACACTAAAGGGACTGCCAAGCCTTGCTGGTGCCACATACTGGCCAATACTGACTCTGTCTGGCTCCTCCTTCTTATAGGAAAAAAGATACGGGGTGGAGTTCATGGCCCCACTGAAGTCAATAAAGAAACATCCATTGTCTCCATCCCTCTAGGATTTTCCTCATTTATTCAAACAGATACTTAAATTGTTTTCTATTTCTTATTTTCTTGTTTCTACCCTGAATATTGCCTTCATTTATCAAAACCACTTACAGCTGCTTTTGATCATCCACACAACTGTCACAGACAAATGAAAGTATTGTTGTACATTGGGTTTTTGGTTGTTTGCAGTAAATTATCATTGCAAGTTAGTGTTTTATTGTGTAAATAAAAAAAAAAAAGAACTGCCTCATGGCATTCAAGATAATTAATAACTGGTACTGCTCATCAAGAGGAGTGATAAATGTATCATCCCTTGGGTGCTTTCATTCTCAGCTGGATTGTTTTCTTAAAGCTATCTTCTCTTTCAGCCACAGTGATTTATTGACCTTGTTATTGCTTCCTTATATAGTAGGGCTCCCAATTTCCATCACTGCATAAACATTGGGTAAAATGTTACAGATCATTTTATCAGACTAGGCAACCCAGGTGATCCTTTTTGTGTTAAAAAATCTATGAATCTATGCACAATGTGGAACAAAATCTAAACTGAATATCCTGCATTGGTCTATAGGTTCTATAAGTTATGTTGACCAGAAAGGAAACACTGAGGAAGGTGAGGGTC
>NW_017729032.1:29355321-29366552 GCF_001723915.1 Gavialis gangeticus
ATGTTGACCAGAAAGGAAACACTGAGGAAGGTGAGGGTCTACTGTTAAGTAGTTGGGAGGAATTCTAAACAGATGATGCAAAGAAGGTAGAGCTAATAAACAGCTACTTTGCCTCAGTCTTCAGAAAAAAATAATCTGAGACTAGACACCTGATAAAGCTTGTTTGGATAAAGGAGACAAGCTGAAGGATGAGGTAACAAGAGAGATGGTCAGAGAACTTTGATAGATCTGAATATCAAGTCAGCAGGGCCTGATGAACTTCACCCCAGGGTACTGATGGAGCTAGCAGAAGAGTTCTAGGAGCCCTTGCCTATAATATTCATGAAGTCATGAGAAACAGGTGAGATACCATAGGATTGGAAAAGGGTCAACATTGTGTCCCTCTAAACAAGGCGAAATGGAGGACCCAGAAAACTACATATCAGTTAGCCTTACTTTAGTACCTGGAAAGTTACTGGAGTATATCCTAAGAAAGTCCATTTGCAAGCATCTGGAGATGGAAATGTTGATCATAAGCAGCCAGCAAGGATTTACTATGAACAAATCATGTCCAACAAACTTGATCCCTTGTTTCAATCAAGTAGCTACCTGAATAGCTAAAGGGAATGCTGTGGATTTGGTGTATCTGGACTTCACGAGGCTTTTGACAAGGTCCCATATGATGTTGTAAAAAAGCTGGAGGAATGTGGGCTACTATAAGGTGGACAGACAACTGGCTCAATAGTCACAAGGAAAAGGTAATTATAAAATAGATCCATGTTAGAATGGCAGGAGGTTTGAGTGGAGTCCCACAGGCCCAGGATCTTGTGCCAGGGGCAGCTGCTAGAGGGCATGGGTCCTTCTGCAGTGCAAGGGGCCCCTTGTTGCTTTTGGAGGAATGGTAGTGTGCCAGTCTTTGCTCCCACAAAGAGGCTGTATGTATGTGTGGGGAGTGACTGCAGCTGTAGACAGTATGCATGGACCCGAAAACTTCTGGGCTGGTTTAGATGGTCTGCTAAACAAAACTGCAAAAAAAAGACTTCAAAAGGAGCCAGGTTGATTAATGGCTACAGCCAGCCCAACCACACAGCTTGACTAGAGCAAAGGGCCATCAAAAGAAACAGTGGAAAAGGCCAGACCTGGGCTACAGGTAGTTTGGGTCACAGCTCCACTGGGAGCAGAAAGTTGCAAACCTCAACCACAGCCCAAATCTGGCAGGATTAGAAACTCCCAGGTTTCAGCCCTGTTTAAATTGCCAGGCCTATTTCCTGGCCAGCAGACCCAAGAAACCAATACTCTTTCTCCCAGTGTTAATCCCTTAAAAACTCAAATGAACAAAGGGGAAGAAAAGGAGGAGAGAGGAGTCCCAGACACTGGGACAATTATCCCTCTCCCTTCTACCTGAGCTTCCCTCTTTGCTATCTGCAACTCCTCCTCTCTTGGAGGAGACTTCAGTCTTCAGCAACCCCTAGCAGCTTCTCTCCCCTCAAACCAGCCTAGCTCACCTTATATCCCTTTGCATGACATCCCTCTAGCCTTGTCCAGTTAGGGAGTGCCACACTCCAGTTCCTCTCCCATTGGCCTGAAGAATCCTCTGCTTCCCTTGGTCAGTGAGGCCAGAGAGTTTTATGTATTGTCCCCAGATACAGGCCCCAGCTTGCCATGTACTGAGCACATGGTCAAAACACAGGGGCCAACTTGCCCACATAAGTAACATACACAAAAAAACGCAATACACAACCCAAGTGTGTGTGTATGGATGCTACACAAATACAAAATGCGTTACACCTGGCTGGAGGCAGCACTCTGGAGAACCATCTGGGAGTCTCAGTAGATCATAGACTCAACATGTGTCTGCAGTATGAGGCGGCTGCACAAAATGCAAATGTGGTTTTGGGAGGCATCAATAGAAATATTAGGTGCAAGACACGAGAGATGATAGTGCTTCTCTATTTGGCACTGGGTAGGCCTCATTTAGACTTTTGTGTGCAATTTGAGGCTCCACATCTTTAAAAGGATGTGGAGAAGTTAGAAAGGGTTTAGAGGTGAACAACAAAAATAATAAAGGTCTTGGAAGATAAGTTATATGAGGAGAGGTTGAAGGAACTAGGCATGTTCAACTTGCAGAACAGGAGCTTAAGAGCAGACGTTATAGTAGTCTTCACATACTTGAAGGAAGAGGGAAAATACATTTACTTTCTTGCTACAGAGACTAGGACATGGACCAATGGCTTGAAGCTGCACCAGCTGATTTAGATTGTAAATATACTCACTTCAGTGAGGCAGTGCAATAGACTGCCAAGGGAAGTTGTGGACTATCCATCACTGAAGGTGTTCAAGAAGAGTTTGGACAGCCACTGGTCAGGGATGATCTAGGTGTAGCTATGCCTATGTTCTCTCACAGGTATTTCCATTGCTTCTGGGCTTTACTGGTTGCTACATGGGGCTGGGAGGGAAATTTTTCCCCTGGTGCTCTACATATCTCAGGGGGTTTTAAATTCTTCCTCAGAGGCATTGGGTGTTGGCTACAGGCTAGACTGGGGATTTTGACTGAGGGGTGCCAATATTCCTGCTGGGACTTAAACTTGATGATTCCTGGCTAGAGGATCTTACCCCTCCACTCAGGTCAGACTGATTGACATATCTGGAGCCAGGAAGAAATGTAACCACATTGTCTTCCTCTGTAGCAGGAGTTGTGGCCCTTTTCCTGGGATCTCTTGAGCATATTTTAAATACCCATGCAGCAGCTGGACATTGGCTGCCATGGCTCCCCTTCTTCACCTGTGTCAGATTGAGCGTTATGTCTTGTGCTTGTGTCAGGGTTGCCTCTGTAGTTTTACTAAGAGGTTAGACAATGGATTTGTATAGAATGATCCCCCAAGGTAGGGATGATCCTGCCTCAGCCAGGGAGTTGGACTAGATGTCTCTTCCAGCTCTATTTCACTATGACTGTATGATTCAAACAACCAGTGGCAAATATAAATGTCCAGTGCTAAAACAGAGACAATTCATTGTGCACAAATTAAAGAACCCTACCCCATCCCCGTATACTAGGGATAGGACTACAATATTATGTACAGTAGGAGCATTCTAATCCTAAAGATAAATTGAGGACTTAAAGGTAATACAAAAGGAAGAAACAACAATGCTTGAACAATAGGGTTTTGAATGATTAAAATAACAAAAATGTCTTGATTGGGTAAGTGTGTTAAAATTAAACAGATGCAAACACATCCAATGGAAAGGAAAGGTTTCTATTCTATTCTCTATTTGATTAGAAAAAAGCAAGTTTTTCCTAACTGTAACAACAATGGAGGTATGTAATTACCTTGATAAATTTTAAGGATTTAATTTAATTTTGCATCTCTGACTTTTGCAGGATCAGACACTAAATGAACTATTTATTCTTGAAAATATTAAACAAAGGCAATTATGTATCAAAAATATTTAATTTTGGCAAATAAATATACAATTGAGCAAGTAAATACAAAATGCCACTGCCCTATTTATTTATATACCTATACTCATCCACATGCTAAGTACTACATTTTCATTATTTACAGAACTACATATCATACAGAAGGTATGGCTTGACTTAAGCATAGGCTAAAATCAGAAAAATATGTTTGTACATTGTAGATATTAATAAATGAAGAGTCATGTCCATGATTCATTTACACTGTTGTTTCCTTTCTTCTATACATCACTGTAAATTTCCTATTCTTAACAGGAAAACCAGAAGTTGGTCTTCAAGACACGAGTAACTTTCTTGGCATTTGGGTCAAACTCAAATTGCTTTTTCCCGTGGAAGAAATAGTAGTAGTCTAGGAATAAAAGCAAATTGAACAGGTAAATATTCTCTTTTTTCCAACAAGTCTAAAAATTGAGTCACTTACTCAAGCAGCTTGCAGAAGTACCTTATTTAAATAACACTGTAACAGGGGGCCTATCGGGGCTGATCTCTGCATGGTCCGCCCACCTGTTCTTGGGCAAACCACCCGCCTTCTCGCCTGCCATGCCTTGGTCTTAATTGATTAATTAATAGATGTAATTAGGTGGGAGGCTGCCCATTTACTGTCCCGCTGCTAGGGGGTGCTATCTATGGCTCCATTCCTCCCCTATACTGCAGCCCAAGCCTCGCTGATGACATTCTGATGTTTTCATACAAGCCAGTCCCCCACGATGGGGCCCAGAATCCTGCTGTAGGACCCCCAACTGAGTTCCTCCCTTCAGATGGACTCTGCCGCCATCATACTGGGCCACAAATCTCCCTGCCACCAGTTCCCCTTCGGGTATGGTCCCCTCACCGGGACCTTTGGCTCACACTACCCCTCCAGGCCAGTCGGGACCCCAGGCCCCTGGCTCTTGGGCTTCCCTCTTGGTGGGCCTCCTTGCCTTTCTGACCTTCCAGGTCTTGGCCCCTGCCTGGGCCAGTCAGGGGAAGCTCTGGCAGGCCTTGATGTATGACCCATACTCTTATCCCAGGGTCCCCCTCTCTGGGTCCTCCTCCACAGACGTGGGGAGCTGGGGTTACCTCACACCACAACTGGTGCCTCAGGGTCTCACAGGGGACTCTCACTCCCACCCTGGGCAGCAGGTACTGGTGTTATATTCGACTCACACTCTGCTCCCTACATTGGAGGACTTACTGGGGTCAGGACTCAGCTCTCTCTCTCTGGCTGAGCCCCCTCGCCCTTCACTGGGCTCCACACTGCCCTCTCCCTGGGGCTTCTGATCATTGCCCTCTCTCGCTATAGCTTCACTGCCCCCTCTCCACTGGAGCTCCTCAGCACTGCTCCCTCTCAACCGGGGCTCAGATGTTATATTTGACCCAAACTCTGCCTTCCCACATTGGAGGACTTACTGGGGTCAGGACTCAGCTCTCTCACCCTCTGTCTGAGCCCCACTCTCCCTTCACAGGGCTCCACATTGCCCTCTCTCTGGGGCTTCTGATCACTGCCCCCTCTTGCTGTGGTTCCACAGTGCTGGCCCCCCTCACACTGGGGGCTCCACACTGCTCCTAACACCCCCTTTACTTGGGGTCTCGGGGCTTCCCTCCACTGGTGGGCTTAGGTGGCCATAGCCATACCTGGCCGCAACTCTCCTCCTCAGGGTCTCAAACCCCCACAACTACCTCCGGTGTACCACAACCCACCCTAAGGTGAGGGTTAAGGCGCCCCAACCCGCCTTTCACCGGGGTGATCACTGGCCTGGCATTTCCTGGGGGCTCCCACACCACTGGGAGTCCCACCAGGCCATCCACTCCAGGCAGGGTGTAGTTTTTGGTTGTACCCAGGACCAGGAGGCTCCTATCATCCTCTACAGCCCCTCCCTTACCTCTGGATGAAACTCAGCAGCCTTCAGGCCACACAATGTTGTTGCCTTCCTCCGGCAGCCAAACTGCCTCATTTATATCGGCAGCCCTAAGCCTAAAATGGCTGCCCTCATTAGGCACCTGGAGGCTGCCAGCTCCAGGGCCTTAAAGTGGCAGGCACACTTAGTGCCCTGCCACAAACACCATTTCTGACATGGATATATTTTCTTACTTTCTCAACACAATAACATTGAATAGATTGGGACCAAGCTGTGATATCCTTCCTCACATTAGATAGTACCTTAGTTCATAAGAGGCCCCTTTAACTCAGTACAGTAAAAGGCAAAATTCCACAGAAGTAGGGACATCAACGTTTCTATCTTTAGAAACATATGCAGCATTTTCCAATTGATTTAATCATGCCTTGAGAAGTAATTTTGTGCCTATTTTACAAGTGCTTAAGCTGAAACATGGAACATTTAAATGGCTTTATCAAAGTCTACTTAAATATCAAATTATCATTAAGCAGTTTTTGACTTTCAGTCCTGTGCAGCCCACCTAACCACATCTGAACATTTCTGAATTAATGCATCCTTGCTTGAGAGTTTCTACTTACTTTTATTCTGGAAAGCAGCATCCACTTTTCCATTGATTCCTGGAAATTCATTTTTTATCAGTTTTGGTTTCTTATCCATGGATTGACTTCTCTCATCATAACTGAGAAAAAAATAGAAACAACATAAAAAAAATTTAAAACAAACTAAAGGGCAGCTAAACTAACACCAAAGCACAAAGAAGCTGCTACCTTTCAGCTAAGGTCATTTATCACTTAGATATCCTTATGCTAGTTTCTCAGATGATATACATTGGCACAACTCAATTGATTTCAGCAGAGCTATACCAATTTACACCACCTCAGAATATAACCAAATAATATTGAATACATATATTTGATTCATGCTTCTTTTCAAATTAAGGTTATTTTTCTGCCTATTACTTAGGACATGGAGAAGTGAATAATCAGATGCTGAATAGGAATAATAAGGATTTAGCAGTGTTCACTACAATAACATTTATCAACAAAAACATTAAATCCTAGCTACTTATGTTCAAGCAATAGCTTCAGTCAGATATTTTACAAACTATGAAACTAAGCAAAGAGTCAGAGCTCATCTATTATTGGCACAGAATACAGGTCCTCGCTTATGCTAAAGAAGAATCTCCAGATGCTGAAAGTATATCTTCTCTGACACAAAGCTGAGCAGTTTTGCTTGCATTCAATAGAGAAAATGATAACCATTTACTCTATTTTATTGTAATACATGGAACAGTTTCTCAATGTACTGTAATAATGCAATAATTCTAATGATAATAATATAACTGGACAGAGAATTTGGGGGTAATAATTTGATTTTTTTTCACCACAAGAAAGGGGACTGCATAATTGTGAATTATTTGTCCTAAAAGGCGGAGTAAATTATTATGTAGCCTTTCCTAAGTAAGTAAAATAATTGTAAGGAGTCTTTCTTTAAAAAAAACCCCAATTACTTAATGGTTAAAATAACAGTGAAAAGAACTGCTCCATCTGTCTTTAAAGAATACTATTTCTCCACTGACAACGGTGACAGTCGATTAACTAGCCTCTTACTAAAGCATCCACAATCAATTGATGGTACAAGTTACTAGTAATGTAGTTTTGTTTTCTCTTACTCAAGAATCATCTCACCTCCAAATTTTGTTGTCTACAAAGTAGTATATTTTCCTTTTATTTGCAAAATAAAGGGCTGCATCAATTTTTTTAATACCCTTTGAGAGGCCCAGAGCATGGATTTTCTTGGGGTATCCAGGCAGCACAGCATCTCCTTTGACACTCCAGAATTCATTTCCTATCAAGAGAAGTTGGTGAAAACATTTTGTCATGTGCTTCTGTTGAGAATTATACACTATTTGTGCAGGGTATGTTAATGCATAAATACAGAGATCCATGAATGTACCCTGTAAAACACAATAACTCCTGTGGCTACTGTAAATTGAAAAATACCTTTAACTGGAATTTAAACACACTGTACAAAATTCACCTCCTCCCTGCAAAATAATTCTTCTCAATGCTAAGAATAAATGTGGGCTGTCATTTTGAATTTAGATCCAATAGCTTTCAGGAAGAAAGCACAATATCATATTTCTAGATGTCTCGGGAATTTTTTCAGATTGATATTTAGCAAATAAGTCATTCTGAGCCTAGTTTTTGTCTCTGAGCATAATATTTGTTAAAAACATAATTGCAAAAGCTACCATTAAACTGGGTTGGATCAGTGCTCATGAACTCTCATTAAAAAAGGATGATCTTCAGTTTTCTTAATTATTTATAAATCAGATAAAATGGGCTGAGGACACATGTAAGGAGAAATTAGAAAAATTCCGATTCTAACCTTTAAAAAGGAATGTCTCATCTTTATCAGTGATTTCATATGCAGCATCAATACCAGAGCGCAGCTGTGACCAGAATGAAGATATTACATTAAATTCAACTTGTTTGATTGCAGGATGTTTGCGCCAGAAGTACCTGATACAGACAAGAGTATTTACAAATTAAGTCATGTCTTCATGCATAACACGGTACTCAGAGAGTATTGTATACCCTCACACACAAGAATTCCATGCCAAGAAATATGTCTTCTATTCATTTTCCTTTGCTTACTGATGTTTGAGTACCAAGGAGTAAAGTCTTCCTTCGCCACAGAGACCAGAAATGGTTACCTGGCAATGGTATTTTCATCTCATTACTTGAGATGAGGTATCCCAAACTGAACTGAATGTTCAGTAAGTGATTGCACTGTTGATTTATATAACAACACACTGATAGTTTCTATTTTGTTTTCGAATCTTTCCCTAAGGACCTGGCAGGGGAAACACCATGTATCTGTGTCCAAGACAGCAGTTTGCCTTAAGTCTCCTGGGGATAATTGTTCTTCTGGCTTGGTTTAGTACCCATCGAGGTGTTGGGGCATAATGCCCATTTTATGGAAATGGGAGGCTTCTCCTTAGCTTGTTCCTGTGGGCATATGGCTGAGGGTAGGCAAAACTTGGGGGAATCCAGGCTTGGGCCTGCATGTAGGATGCCTGCCAAAAGACTTTGGAAATATCTGAAGCCCCTGGTGGGGGTGGAGAATGTTTGCCGGTTGTAGGGCCACTTATGGTTCTGGACTGACTCATGGATTTGGACTTGATTTGGCTTGTAACATGAAAAATGTATTTTAAAAAATTCTAGCTGTTTTTTACATTTTTGACCTTCATTGCATACTACAACAATGTTCTCAAAGAACTCTCTATATTGACTCCAAGATCTTTTCTTGGGTATTAATGCCTAATTCAGGGACCATCACTATACCTAGGATACAAGTTATAGCCATTTTTCACCCATTACTGTACATAAAGGCTGTCCCTGTTCCAAAGATCTTAGGCCCAGGTCCACAAACATATTTAAGGGCATTTATACACATGCTCTGGGAATGGGGGCAGGTTGTGTGTGTGTGGCGGGGGGGGAGGGCTTTAATAAGAGTGGCTCTGAGAGCTGCTCTAATTAAAGTGCCCAAAGCATCACATGTATCAGCATCCTCACACTGAAAAATGGCAGTGGTGGCACTTTATAGGGGTGTGCAAAATGGGCCGTATTCTATTCGGATTCATTGATTCAGATCACTGTCCCAGTTTGATTTGGCCATAGACATCGCTTTAAATGTTTTTTCTACATACCTCGAAGTACCAGGCACGGCTCATGAATGCTGTGATGGTGGGGCACATGGAGCATCCCACAGGAGTGTGGGGGGCTCCCCTGCATGCTCAGTGGCAAACCTGGAAGTGGATCAGCTGTGGGGAGACCCCAGGTGCCCCCCCAGGCCCAGGAGGTACCAGTCACTGACCCAGGGGAGGCATGCACCCCCCCACCCCTGCGCACTCTGCAGTGGACCTGGAAGTGGACCAGAAGTGCTTCTGCTCCACTTCCATGTCTGCTGCTAAGCACTCTGGGCACCCACCTGCCCCACCACACACTTCTGTGGGATTCTCCATCCACCCCACCATCTCAGCATTCATGAGCTGCCTGGTACCTTGAGGTATGTAGGAAAAACATTTAAAGTTGTGTCTATGTCCAAAATCGTTGAATCTCTCTGAATCAATTCGGAGGGTTCTGATTCGATCCAGAGAGGTTAAAGGGTCTCCTGATTTGATTTGGATTTGGAGATTTGGCCACCAAATCGGGCCAAATCTCTGTCAAATTGAATCAGCAACCAAAACTTCACATAGCCCTAGCACTTTAACTGAAGCTTATTGAACAAGCTATGTAGTTTGGAAGCAAGGTTGTGAACACACACCTGGAACTTCTTTTAACATAATACAAGGTACTAGTTTGACTATTTTGGGCAAAATTCATGATGTGTCTTTTTCCATACTGCTATTGATAGAATAATTTAGTAAAGAAAAGTGGAGTTGATTTGAGAGAACTTGCTTACCTGTCTTTAAAGAAAATTATTTCTCCACGGAAAGTGGTGACAGCATCCAAAGTCAACTCAGGGTTACATGCGTTTGGCACTGCAGGTTCTTTGGGACCAGTGGGTTCTCCAGGCCAATTAAATTCTGTGTCATTTTCAATGGGATTAGATGACTTTCCTACAGGAAACAATTTAGAGAACCATATAAAACTAGTAACTGATATGAAGGATTTCAAATGACTTCAGTGGATGTACCATTCTTATTCAAGCAATATCTAGTACATCTATTAAACACATATTCCAATGAAAGCTTTTCAGATAATTGGAAGTCATAAACATTAAATAGTTAATATTTTTTATTACCATAGAGATACTGAATGCCATTAATATCATCCTGATGGAGAGGGAATACTGCCAGGTCAGGCTTTCTGTAAACTGGGTACATCAGTGCATCAGGATGTGTAGAATGAAACAGTCCCAGTGAATGGCCAAACTCGTGAACAGCAACATGAAACAAGTTGATGCCTAACAAAATGCATAAAACAAGTTACATCTTTCGCTATTCCTACTTACAATAATAAAAGTATTGTACATACAATGCAAGTAATAGAGGCTTTTAGTGACTGCAGAAAACGTCCACAATCAAAGAAGCAGACAACAAAACCAGATGCAGGGTGGGAGTCAGTTTACGATACAATGACAGTTACAAAATGCAAACCCCCCCCCACAACAACCCCCCCCACCACAAATATCCCAGCAGTTGTCAGGTTCAATGCAGCACCCACCAATTGCAAGGAAAACTGCAAAAAGTCCTAAGTAGGTTGGTTTCTGAAGGCCCCAGTGTTAATGGTAGCCATTGGTTGCTTGGAACAGTGGACAATCTTTCCACATTCTTAGGTATTTTGTCTAGTCTGGGCACATCTACACATGATGCTACATCAGCGTAGTGATATGCTATGGAAATGAAGCAACCATGCGCGTCTACATGTGACCAGCAGCCACTCTGCCAAAGTGGCATGCTCCCTGCTTATAGCACACCAGTACGGAGAAATAGCAGCTAAGAATAAAGTGCACCCAGAGTACAGTGCAGTATGGGCTGCTACTGCGCCATGCTTTTGTACAGTAAAAGCTGTGTTAACTGGCATGAGTGGGGTAACCAGGGTGCTGGGTATCTAAACATTCTGGTTATCTAAGGCAGAGGTTTTCAACCTTTTAGAAACCTAAAAGGGGGGGCCGTGAGGAGCCCCAGGGCAAGGGGGGGCCGCAAGGAGTGAGAAGCCCCAGGGCAAGGGGGCAGTGAGAAGCCCCAGAGCAAGGGGAGGGGTAGCGAGAAGCCCCGAGGAGGTGAAGGAGAGGGCCAAGCCACAACAGGGCCCAGGTCAAAAACTACGTCAGTACCATCTGCAAGGCTTGGGCTGCAGTGTAGGGGTGGAAAAGAAGCCACAGATAGC
>NW_017729032.1:29371552-29383526 GCF_001723915.1 Gavialis gangeticus
CCCCACGTCTGGATGGCTGGTTGGAAATTTTGGTTGGTAGAGTATTCTGGATAGTAGAATGCCAGCTAAGACAGCTTTTACTGTACTTCCTTTTGGAAGTACTAAAGCACGGTGCACTAGTAATGTCGCTGTATGGGCATGTGTAGATGTGCCCACTTAGAAGTCAAACTTCAGGCAGTTAGTTGTGAAAACCTTGGCCCAAATGGGCTTACTCTCCTACCGTCTGATTTTAAGGTCCAGTCTTCGTCATCGTCAAAATGCGCATCTCCACCAATAGTTGAGCCAGGGGCAAAAGCATGAGCAAGAGTCCCACCAGGGCCATCAAAGGGAATAAAATCCTTGTGCTCTAAGGAAAGAGAAAGATACAATAACTATCAAGGTAGGCACAGGCAGCAAAACATATAATATTCAATAGTTTGTATGCCATGATTTTGCAGCCCCCCTCTTCCACACAATTTTGACAAAATCTCTGTTTTTCAGATGGAAAATGGGAAATGTGTACCAACTCATCCTTGGTATAGCTGTGAAATGACCAGACTTTTATATATTGCTACCATGGGGTGGTACTTATGCAATGTCTTTTTTTGTGGAAAAAGATAATATACAGAGGCTCCAAGCCTACGGCTGGCTTAGTGAAGGCAGATTACTGTGCCTGTATAACACTGTAAATCCATGGCAGGAGCAAAGCTCCTAACTGTGAATCATTCAAAATAGGGCCCTTGGGTAAAATTTTCAAAAGCAATCCAGCAACTTCAGAGCATAAATTATCAATGGAGAAGGCTCCGGCATCCAGCTGCCTTGGCCACTTTTGAACATGTTACCCTGGTCTTTTCATGAATTATTTGTCCAGCATACATTGGGGACTATTAGAATAATAACTAATAAAATATTAAGGACTTCTTATAAAGTCACTTGTCAGCATGTAACACAAGTAGGAGGAGTGCTAAAATTGGAGGTGGACAGAAATTCAACTCCTATGTCTTGGTGCGAGGAGAAAGAAAAATTAAACGTAATAGAGAGTGACCTTACAACTTGTATTGATACTGTGGATCCAAAAATAAGAAATCTAAATAATCACATGATGCTTCATTGTTCCTTTAATCTCCCACATCTGTATTCTCTGCTATTTTCTATTGCTGTTACCTACTGCATTATATCTAATTAGGATCCTACAGACCTTTATGGACTTGATCAATTTTACTTGTATGAATATTTTTCAGTGGACCAGATTATCCTCTTCACTGTAAAATGCATGGGGCAGAGCTTTAAAGGGAGAATTCTTGAAGACTGGTCCATATATGGTACCATTACAAGATGGAATTTGCACCTAGCAGCAAAGCACTTCAACCCTTTCGTTAACTTTAAGCACATTACTGGTCCCACACTCAGGTAAAATTTTGCAAACTTGTAAATCCTATAGTGCCTGATTTGCCAAGATATATGACATAATAAACATGTCATATTAGACTCAGACTCCTCATGCTACACACAACCTGTAAAATAAAGATGTAAATATTTGCAGAATCCAGGCCTTAGATTTTAGGACAGAACTACATTTCCTTTGTGCTTGTGCAATGGACCCCATTGCAAATTATAGTAAATAATCATGAATATTTTATCCATTTGCCACTAGAGATATTGAAGAGGATCATTTGGAGTTTTACCTCTGATTGCGAAGGAGATCATTATATCTGCAGCACCTTCATATGTCCTGATGAATTTCAATGGAGTTACGCTGCTCCACACTTTAAATGCCTTTTTGATTGCTGCATCTACATTTTGTGGGGTCAGGTCTGGTGTGTAATTCAATACCCTTTAAAATATAATACCGAGAAAAAGATGGGTTCTTTCCAATGGCTATCACCTATTTAGAGAAACTTATTGTCTCTAGTTCAAGAAAATTCTTCTGGTTACCTGTATGTGAGAATGTTTTTCCCCCATTTTGGTTCTCCTGCAAAAGTGGAGAACTCAGCTATATCTGGAAACCCACATCGAGGTTTCTGTATTAAGTTCATGGTATGAGAATCCAGTTTTCCAGTCACCTCCAGACCCATGAATTCCTGCACTTTTTTGATTTTGTCGACCACAAGCCTATTGCTTTTCCATTCGGAAGCAGGCTCCCCATCCTTATCACTGCTGTAGTAATTTTTCACGTACTCCTAATGAAAAAAGATATATTTGAGGAGGCTAGGCCATTTTAGATCTTGCAAAATTATATTAGATGTGTTTAGTGTTAAAAAACCAAATACATTATTACATATTATAAAACAATGTAATATAAAATATGTACCATATTACAATATTATTTCTAATTTGCTGCTTGTCGTCTCTGTGCTGTTAAAATTTATATTGTTTAGAGCTTTATATAATGGAATGTGGTAATATTTTGCAGGCATATTTTCTACTGATGGGGTATGTCTACACAAGATACTTACTTTATATTAGCCTAATAACACTGTGCAATAGTGTGGTGGTTAAAACCCGTGCTAATAGCCTACCGCACAGTGTTATTAGGCTAATGCACAATTAGTGTCACAAAAATGTGTGTTGGCACTACTTCATTAAGCAAGTACGAAACTAAATGTGCAGTAAGTAAGGCACATTAATGAATGTGAAGGCGCACTCATGATAACTTAACATGATTATACTTATAATGTTATACCTGCAATGATTATCTCAGTTTCACAACTAACTTAGAATGCATTCAAATTAAGGATACATTCAAAATAATATAACATGATGGTAAGCTGTTCTTGCTTTCCATGTGGTAGTTAAAGACTGGCAATAAATGAAGTTGTTTGAAGAACCTAGCTTATGACAAATTTCAGTAGTATTATGACATTTTACCATACACTGTGTGTGCCAACCATCTACTGTGTAATATATAATAATTCAAAGAAAATATAATCATGATTTGACAGTGATGCAAGATACAGGAAACCCTCGGTATTCGTGGATTCAGAATTTGCAGTTTCAAATATTCCTCGAATGTCAAACCCACATTTTAAATACACTTTAAACACTTCCTCAGGAGCTCCGCACTTGCTGCTGCCATACTAACTTTTCTGACAAATAATCTCATGCAAACCAACAGCATTACTCATGGATAAACTTATTCTCATGTTTAAACATCTGCAGTATTAGGTTCAAAATTAGAATAGCAGAATTTCTAATTGCTTTTGAAAAATATTGAAACCAAAATAAAAGTAAGAACCTTCCTTACAGATTTATAAGTTTATGCAACTAATTATCTTTCAGAACTATCTGGAGCTATCCATAGTAAAATTGCATTTTTTTCAAACATTTGAAACCTGAGGAACCATTCAGGAAAATGATACCAATAATATGCTCCCTTCCAGCGCTTGATGTTGCAAGGTCATATAAGGAAAACCTTTTATAGGAAGGGGTGATTCCTAGTTTCACACCCATCCAGGTTTTACACACCTGTAGTTTGGAAAGTGTTGCACTAAACTATTCTCCCTGCCAGGAGCTAGAGGCTCACATCCTCAGCTGTTGTAAACCAGTGTAAACCCATTAACTTCCTGAGCCTTAAATGATTTATACCAACTGAAACTCTGGTCTTTAGTGTCTACAGTCATTACCTTAAAATGCTTCATATTTTCTTCTTCTTTCTTCTTTTCTATATCTGCAGGAAAAGCATAAGAAAATGCAGCATATGCTAACAGCAGAACTGGAAGGCTCTTCATTCTAACTTTCCCTTTTCTGGCTTGCGTTGAAGTAGCTTGTAGTTTTTACCTACCGTATACCTCTGTGGCTCACCTCTCTTAGCTTATATAGTTCTTGGGTGCTTCATAGTGTTACCTGTAACATGACTCAGAGGTTAAAACAGCCTCCAGGTAGCAACAGTATATATGCCAAACAATGGTTTTGTTGAAAAAAAGTTTGGCAGTACCATTCTTCTTCTTACAGCAGTTTCGCAAGCTTCAAACGTGATTAATGCCCAGGAAATATGTTGATATTTCTTTCTCATAAACTCACTTCCCTTTTTGTTAAGAAAAGTAGTATTTTAACTATTTAAAAAACCACAGTCTTATCTTTGAAATATTTATTCATCAGAATAGTTCCAATGAATTGAATTGAACTACTCAGGCATTATTTGCAGAATTGTGGCCTATAAGAAAAACAAATGAAACTTTGTCAGGGTCCAACATTTCTATGGGCAACTGAGTGAGGCAAGCACTTTATACTATACAATGGAGTTGGGGAGGAATCTTATTTTTAATATGCTGTAATAACCTGTTGACTTTATTATGGACTGGTACTGCAAGACACTGAGAAAGCTAAGTACTTCAGGTCTACTTTGAAGTAGTGTGACCATTTGCATTAATTCCATAGCTATAATAAGACCCTCATATCTGTTACAAGTTCACATGCCTATTTGTGCCCTCTTCTCCTGCCTGTTCCAGAAGGAAATTAAAATGCAATTCTTAGTTCTGGTCAAGCTAAACTCTGCATAAATTGGGAGTGTTCTGAAAGTGTATGTGCTGCTTTTGAGCCAACTGAATATGGGATATCTGGGGAACAAAACAGTCCCTAAAAGAAGAAGAACAGCCCCTTAAGCCTATTCTACCTCTCACTGGGTGTGTCTATATGAGATGTTTACTGCACAGTATGTAGCAAAACCCGCAGTTTTTCTTCTTTTTTTCTTTTAAAATGCATTCCCTCCCCTGCCCCAACCATTTCTGACTTTTTCTTTCCCTCTCTATTCCCTATAGATAAGTATAAGTGAGCTAAGACATAGGATAAGCTTCAGCATTTTATTTTGGTAGCAAGTTGTATTTGTTTTGTTTTTTCTTCTTCTTTATATTGTATAATTATTATGTTTATATTGATTTTTACTGTTCTATATTACTGTTTTACTGGTACTATATGATTTAGGCCTACATATATAAGTTAGCATAAGTCATGTCAAGTTTCCATTTTGTTTGTCAAGTCTCCATCCTGTCCCCAGGCCCGGTTGTGTAACCCATGACGCACACCTACCCCTGCTATGTAACTTGGTTCCTGAATGAATGGGGATGAATGAGGGTGCTTGAGAGACAATGGCAGTAGGTCTAAAAATAACTCCCTCTGAATGACCAAACCATCAACACCAATACCTGGACCAAGGACCCAGCCCTTGGAACCACCCTCAGCATTCAAGAAACAAAAGATGAGGCAACCGACCATTGTGCCAAGGCTGCACCTACTGGACAAGGACCCCTTTCCAGCCTGGATAGGTAGCTATCACCCTCCACCCCCTCTTCAACCAAGGACTTGGACTCTGTTTCTCTTCCCTACCTGGACTCCAGCCCTTCCACTGAGTCTCTTTCTCCTGCTGCCATTGTGAGTGTGTGTGTGTGAACCAATAACTTCATGGGGCCATGTAGTGTGTTGCCTGTTTAATAAACCTGTTATTTTGAAACCCTGAGTTGGGTTTTTGTCTGTTTCCTGACTGTTTCCTCCTTGCCACCACTAATTTGCCCCCTGCCCCCAGTCTCTAAGCTGTCAGCCTGTTTCCAGCCCCAAGCTCCCCGGTTTCTGTCTCTCTCTCTCTTTCTTGGCTGCCTCCTTCTTGTCACCACTTATCTGCACCCCACACCTCCAATATCTCAGCTGTCTGCCTCAGTTTCCAGCCCCAGTCTACCTTAAGTAACCCCAAGCCTCAGTTCCTCAGCCAGCTTCTTTTTAGTCCACTGGTTCTAATCTCAGTTCTGGCAACTTTCACTCCCTACACTTTAACTCTCTCTCTCTCACCTTAACCTTCCCCCAGGTACCCCAAGCACACACATACATACCGCGCCATCCAAGTTAGGAACTTACCTATGTGTAGGTGGGTTGTATGTGCGCGCGCGCGCGCGTGTGTATATATATATATATATATATGTCATTGTGTGTATGATATATGAATTGATCTGTGTATGTGTACTGAGGTGTGGGTATGGACAATCGATTTTTGTCTAACTTTTGGGGTGTATAGTGTATGTGCTTGAATTGGTGATAGGTATGCATGTGCCTAGGCTAGTATGGATGTGTATGTGCCTGAGCTGGTAGTATGTGTGTATGTGTGTGTATGCACCTAATTGATTTGTGTATTTGTATATGTGCAATTGTGTCACACCCTCCTGTCTAACAGCTCAATATTGAGATTCGGAGAGTTGGCCTGAACCCACAGGGCAACAAGTAGACTAATTAACATTGAGGTAATTGCCTTGGCATCTACACATGCACCCATATTAGGCTGGAGCAAACTAATTTACTCCACAGTAGGATATTATTTGTAAATACAAGTACTACCCTGCTACAGAGTTTTTTAATTTATGGTAGCACACGTGTAGACACTGCCCCAGCTGGCTGGGGCATGAGGGTACTTCAGTGCATGGGCTGCCTGCTTGCTAGCCCCACACTGGAGCCCCCTTGTGCCGCAGCCAGCCCCCTGCAGCATGTTAAGCTGTGGGGGGCACCCCCAGGCTGGCAGGCTGACCCCTGCAGTGCCCTGCTAGCCAGGGCTCTTCTGAACCAGCTCGATGTGCTGTGACCCTGGGCGCATGTGAAGACATGGCACCCAGAATCAATAAACTCTGGAACAACAAGCTCTGGAGTTTATTCATTCACATTAATATGCATGTGAAGACACACCCACCATCTTGCCACATGGGAGAGAGTGACCCCTATAAGCTGTGGCCCCACCCTTTCACTTGCTTATACTAGAGATTTCTGCTGCTGGTCCAAGTCCCTCCTCACCAGAAGCACAGCAGATGATTCCTACATTGTCAGTTCTACCTGCTTTTGGCACAATTTGTCCTGGCAGAACCAGAATAAAAGAGCCATAATGGAACCCAGAATCAGGGCCTACCACTTTTGTTTTGGGTAATATTTCCCTTTCTCTTATTAGGATGCTTCATTTTGAGTATGGACCAATCAGGATCATTATCCTGGACACTGACTACAAGGTCTTAATGAAATGATGATCTCCAGCTCTTTACTGGTGTTTCCATTCACAGAGTCTCTCAAGCTTATCTCTATGACCTGCTTACCTGTTCTTGGAATACAGTGAAGAAGCAAAGGATTTTTTAGTGATATTTTTATTGGACAAACTCTGTAGTTTGGAGGGATGTTGGAGAAGCTTTCAGGCACAAAACCCATTGTCATTTTAAGGTGGAGATTCCTCTTTCACTTCATTCTCCATTGCAAGTGGCACAGGCTGTCATGGGGACAAGCCAGAAGGGGCTTCATCAAAAAGATATTGAGAAATGGCAAATACGTTTCTGAAAGGAGAGGTATAGATTCATTAGATTACACTTTCTGATTTGTTTCCCTCTAGAGCATATCTATGGAAGCTGACAGAAAGGAGTCTCGGCAGTTAGACAGTAGGGCAAAGTTCGGGGCATCAGCTTTTGCTTTGTGGATGGTTGTATGGCTAGCAGGTGCACCAATAGGAAAATTATTCAGAAGACAAGCATTTACACAGAACAGAAGGGTGCCGTTAGATCTGAGAAATGAAGGGAACTCTTGGGATTGGTGCACTTTGAATGGCCAAATGTCAAGGTGGTAGCACTCTAAAGTGGTGAAGTTGAGGTGAGTGATGAAGACTCTGAAATGGAAAATATAGTCACTTAGTGGAGTGTTTTCATGTGTAGTTGTCTCTTTTGGCACATCCAAGTATGCTACTCTATGCTGACTAATCTTTATCTGCATCACAGAGCCCTGATGATGCTAGAGGAAGTATTAAGACTCACTCTCTGGACTGTAAGACATGACCTAAGCTCTTGACATGCATCATTAGCTCCCTCGAAGTGACCATTCACAGAGAAAGTTTTACTGCAATGTTTATTTCCTTGCTTGGCAGGACTTGGAAACATGGCTTCAACCTGTATTATTTTTTTTCTTTTTTGAAGTTCTTGGCCAGGGGCAGGCAATTATTTTGTGCAGAGGGCCGCTTACTGAGTTTTGGCAAGCCATCGAGGGCCACATGGCAGGCAGCCCAGGGCAGATAAATATTAATTTTCTAAAATATTTAGGGGCTGCGGGCCGGATAGACTGGCCTGGCAAGCCGCGTCCAGCCCCCAGACCGCATTTTGCCCACCTCTGTTCTTGGCACTATCCTTTTGCTGCTCTAGAACCATTAGTTTACTATCTTTGCGCTTTATCCACTACAGGAGCTTTCATAAGCCAGAGAGAGGTTTCATAAAGCTTTACTTCTGAGGTGACTCTGCTTTGCTGTGATGCCCATATGGAGAACTTTTGTTTCTGGAGAAGTTGACATGCTGACTGATATACTGGCCAAATCTTTCAGGAATATCTAAATGTCTTAAACTTGTCAGGTACCTCATCCTTGCCCCTTGCTAGAACCATTTTGAAGTCTGCACCTAGTAATCCCAGAAACATTTCCCTGCCAGAGTGGAAGATAGCATTGTATATTGGGCATAATGTTCAGGAAAAATCTGAAATTCTGGCCTTTTCAGATCTATTCATGCACATTCCCAGTTAGCATATTTAAATACCTTTTGAAATTGTACACTTTTAAACTTTGGTATAGAAAGGAGGAAGGTAAGGGTGGGGGTGTTGCGCAGGGTTACCTTAAGATGCTTTGCTCTGAAACTGCCAAGAATGTAGCATGAGCCTCGTGACAACGCAGCCCCAAGGTGTTTCCTCGTGCACCCAGCTCTGTTCTGGCCACGATGTACTCTGGCAGCTATTTCATAGCTACAGGCTGATGTACTTTAGTGCAGACCCACACGCAGAGAACTGCTGAGTGTCAAACTGCAATGCTGATCTGTGCCTAACAAAGATGTTTTGGCATCTCCTTCCTGGCTGTATTGCAAACCCTGAGGCCAATCTGCGTAAACACAGAACCATATGCATCATGCTGTTGAGGACGACAGCAGTGAAGGGAGCGACAGTGCCCCTGTTCTGAGTTCAGCTTGATAGAGATCTAGGATAGACAGGATAGTCCCTTTAGTGGCAGGGTCCTATTTGTGCCCTGTGGGGGGGTTCCCATTTGCCTTTCCTTTTAGCCCAGAATGGGTGTTCCTCCTCACAGCTTGTATGACAGGAACATCCACTATTTCAGTAAAGACCCTGTGTCCACTAACACTCTTCTGAAACAGGTTTGTTTTATTTCAGGTTTCCTGGGGTATTTGTGTCCATCTGGAAAGACATGTATTACCGAATACTCTTCCCCATTGTAGGAGTCCTCTGAAAATGCTTCTCACAATCAGACCAGAGGAAGTCATTCTTTCCTCTAGCACAGCAGTTTCTGATACCAACACTGACGTTTCTTCTCTAGGAACCTTATGAAATTTGTTTCTCCTTCATCTGAAGAACGACGTATTAGCTATTTCTGGATATTGGACAAAACTGACCAGCCATCTGAATCTGTAATTTATGCACATTTTTAGTATTATTATGTAAGGTTGCACATTTTCACAGCCTGGATACAGCCAGGACTCTCTCCACTTCAGTGAAGTCATTAGGAGGTGTGTACACGAGTTTCAATTTAGTGATCAGGATTGGACTCAGCCTACATAGGCAGGATTTTCAGATGTGCCTTTTGATTTTGGGTGCCTCATCCCTGAGTGTCCTGCTCAGACACCATAAAAGGGCCTGATGCTCACAGAGTGTGTCCTCACCAGTCTATCAGGAAAGGTTTCCTCCTGTGGGTGACACAGAACTGTCCTATTCCAAGAACCAGCAGTGAGTTGTCAAACACTCATCCTGACATAAGTCTCCCATTTCTTCTGGGCACAGGAAGGCAATTCCAGACCTCCAGAGTTTGAGGAGTGTTTGCTCGTGGTTCTGGCCCATCTCAATGCCAGCAGTCTCTGTTACATCTGTGGCTACTCTTTACCAGGAATTTCCTTATTTTTCCCAAAGTGTAGGCAACAGTTTTTAACAGCTAAACTTTAAGTTATTAATAAAACCAGAACTAAGTAGAGCGGGAAAATTCATGTTATTATATCTTATCAATCATTATATCTTAGCAATCATGCAGAATTTGTTGCTGCAGCTTCTTCCAATCAACAGTTCCATTTCACTGGTACTGTGAGTTGTGACATAAGCAATGAGGCAGCACTTTGCCGTTGGACACTTTTCTCACAGTTTTCCAGCTCTGTTTCACTAAGCTAACTAAACATATTCCTCTGCTTCACTTAAAATTATCAACCACATCCTGGAATCCAAAATATCAGCATCTTAGAAGTACTTAGGAGCCTGAAGATGTAGAGAAGAGGCAGGTGTGAGTCTTAAAAACTACACAGGCACTTAATTTCCATTGAAATCTCAAAGAACTTGGCATCTCGGGTCTCTGAAAAATCTTACTCAAAGTTAAATTCACAAGAGACTGAGCTGCCTGAATTCTTCTTTATGTATCTAAATCCAACATGTAGGTGCCACTAGCACTCACAAGACTCTTGCCTAATTCTGTAGGTGCCTACACTCCTTATCACTCAATTTTCCCCTGGAAAAGTCCCATAATTGCATAAGTTTCTGCTTCAGGACATGTTCACAACTGCCTTATTGGCTGTGCTGAGCCAGTCAACACCTTTTATCATGTCTGAGTCCTGTTGGAATTCACCTATCTCATTTTCCAGGCCTGATCCAATAGCTATGTTCAGAGCTCAGCTAACAGCACGCAGGACACAGAGAGGACAAGGTACTGGTGGGCCACACTTTGTATCAAATATCTGAGCAATTAGAGCACAAATCTAGGATTTGAAACAGTTAACTTCAAATCTCCCCTCAGCCTGATTGGATTTGAATCGTGCATTCCAGAAGAGTGCTCTAGTCACTACTTTATAGTTACTGCCTCTCTCTGCTCTGATGAACATTTAAACATCCCAAACAAGGAAAAATTTCTGCTGGAGGGTCTTAGAAAATCCAACCCATATCTGTTACTTAGGGCACTCTACTTGGAAATAAGAGATGAAAATCAAATCCCATTACAGAGGTTAGCTTTGAATCCTGGTCCTCTGCACTCCAGGTGAGTGCCCTGGCCTAGCCAATGAACTAGCCTAATAACCAGGGACCCATGTTTTCTGTTTCCTGTGGAAAAGCATGAATTTTCCCCTTTAATGTAGAACAACATGGATTTTTCCTTTTGAAGTGGGAAACAGTGAGTTTCCCCTTTTGCAAACAGCTCTCCTCAGGCTGGCAGAGCTCTAGCCAGCAATGAGCTGTTTGCAAAAAGGATCAGAAACCCTAAGCCCTGTCCAGAGGAGCAGGGAGAGGAGGTGAGGGTGGAAGTGGGGGCAAGGCCTGAGAATCCGAGGCCATCCAAGGTTGGTTCAGACTCACTTTTTCTCCTGCAGCCTTTGGGATAAATAGGGCCTGGAGGACTGAGGGGCCAGGGGAGCTGGGGCCTGATGTTGACCTGCGGAAGGGTCTCCTAATTAATTAAGAATGGAGGGTTGTTAGGCCTCCTCTAGTGTTTCTAAGGTCAGGGGGTATATTTTAAAGGGCAATAAGTATTAGGGCTGTGTGAATCTTCAATAACCAATTCAATTTTGAGGAGATTTGGCCCGATTTTGCAGCTGAATCTCCAAATCCGAATCAAATTGGGAGTCCCATTAAAAAGGTCCGAATTGAATCGGAAGCTTCCAAATCAATCTGGAGAGCTTCAGAGAGATTTGGATATTCGGAAGGCTTGCAGCAAACAGAAACTGAGACGAGGAAGGGGGATGGGGTAATCTTTCATACAAGCAGTCCTCGACTTATGATGGTTCGAGTTACGACAGACGGCACTTACAACCTTTGTAAATTGTGACCCCGTTTCCAGGTTCTGATAGGGGAGTTCAACTTTATGACACTGGACACAGCTGCTCCCAGCTGCTAAGTTTGTTGTGGTGGGAGGAGGGAAGGTGCCTCTGGATACTGGGTCAAAGGCCCACCCAAGCTGAACAGCTCGGCATGACGAGGGTCTGCCAGTTATTGTAGCCAACAGCACACAAGAATATGATGCAGCTGGCATCATATC
>NW_017729032.1:29383536-29409551 GCF_001723915.1 Gavialis gangeticus
ATGCCCCCACAGTGAGGGAGAGATTGGGGCTGGGGCTAGGACAACCTGCCCAGCCAGGGCAGGAGGGCACGGGACTCAAGGAGTGGGGCTCCTGCCACTGTGCACCACCGTACCCCACTGGTCCAGGAGCTGCTCTTCTGGTGGCTCCTCTGGCAGCTCTTGCCACCAGTCTGGGAGGGCATGGGAGCGGGTGTGTGCCCCCAGATCTGCACAGGGTGGGCTAGGCCAGTCTGCTCTCTGCGAGGATAGCCTACTGCTGGGCTGCGCTCCATGGGGGGGCAGAGCCAGGGCTGTGCTCCAGGAGGCTAGCTCCAGTTGCCTGCTGCCAGGCTGCACTCCATGGGGCAGGCTGCACTCTGGGCGGCAAGTCCCCACTACCAGGCTGCGCTCTGTAGGCAGCAGGCAGTTGGGGCTAGCCACCTGGAGAACAGCCCAGCCCACCCCACACAGATCCAGGGGCACACACCCACTCCCATGCCTTCCCAGACCTGTGGCAAGAGCCACTGGAGGAGCCACCAGAAAAGCAGCTCCTGGACCAGTGGCATACAGCGGTGCACAGTGGCAGGAGCCCCCCTCCTCGAGTCCTGTGCCCCCCTGCCTCAGCTGGGCAGCTTGTCCCAGCCTCAGCCCCAATCCCTCCCTCACTGTGGGGGCATTGATCTTCCCTGCCCTTTCCTTCCCCCTCTGCCCACCACAATAGACTTACCAGGTGGAAGCAGCTGTGTCCAGCATCATCGAGGACTGCCTGTATAGTTTATGGCTGAATCTCCAAATCAGCACTGAATCTCTGAATCCAAATTGGCTGAATTGAATTGGGACAGTGATTCAAATCACTGAATCTAATCACTGTCCTTCTGAATCAGCCAAACCCTATCCGAAGCAAATACTTGCTGCTTTGCACAGGCCTAAGTGGTATGCTCTCTCCCTCTATATCTGCCCACACTCACGCTTCACACTACTATTCACCACTTACTCATACACCATAGCTCCAATAGACATGACCACATTTACGCATGCCACTTACCACTCAAATACACATTCATGCACCAAACACATACCAAGGCACTCACTAATGCTGGTTTTACACATACCACCTCACACCACCTGTCAGTCATCAGGTTGACCAAGCTCTTTACAGAAGTGTATGTCCATCAATTGTCAATCATTCCGCTGGCCATTCAGGTGTCCAGTCACATCAGGCGAGCTCTTCTACAGTGATAATGTTTTGTGCCAAAACCTGGTTACATAATTAGCAGTAACTGTGCATCTGGTAAGTAGGACATAGCATCATCAAGGTCAGAAGTTTAAGGGTTCCAGAGACTTCTAAACTCTAGCCATCCTACGCATGCATGGACAAAGCCAGGGCTCACTGCTAACACCAGGTGCAGGAGGCAGCTGGGGACCCTTCCAACAGAGTGGGGGGGGTAGGGGCTTGGGGTCAGGATTGAAGCCAGTGGTGGCTGTGTGGTAGTGTTCCTGCCTACCACATGGGAGAGCTGGGTTCAAGTCATAGCTGAGGTGACTTGGGCTGAGTGAAATAAAAAGAAGCAACTCTTGCCACTGGTGGTGGCTGTGTGGCAATGTTCCTGCCTACTATATGGGAGATCTAGGTTAAATCCCAGCTCAGGTGACTTGGGGTGAGTGAGATAACAAAAAGCAAGTCTATGACACCAAGCTGTGGGGTAAAGTAAATACACAGGCAGGCAGGGACTGCATCCACACAGACCTGGATAGGTTAGAGAAGTGGGTGGATGTGAAGAGGATACTGTTCAATAAGGACAAGTGCAAGTTGCTGCACCTGGGGAGAGGGATCTAGCTTTACGGTTATAGGTTAGGGGCTGACCCTCTCAACAGCAGAGAGGGATCTTGGAGTCAGGCTTGCCAATGCAGAGCCAACTGCACACTGTCATGCATCACTAGCAGGTCCACAGAGGTCTTGCTCCCCCTTTATGTCCAGTTCTGGGTGCTGAACTTCAAGAGGGATGTGGAAAACCTAGAGAGGGTCCAGGGAAGGGCCACTAGTATGGTTGAGGGCCTCCATGGCCAGCCCTATGAGGAGAGGCTGAGGGACCTGAATCTCTTCAGTCTCTGCAAGAGGAGACTGAGGGGGCATCTTGTGGCTGCCTACAACCTTATCAGGGGCCAGCAGCAGGGACTTGGGGGAAGTCTGTTCACCAGGGCCCCCCTTGGAGTCACCAGGAACAATGGCCACAAGCTGAGGAAGGATAGGTTTAGGTTAGATATTAGGAAGAACTACTTCACTGTAAGGGTGGCCAGAGCCTGGAATAGGCTTCCCAGAGAGGCGGTGCTCTCACCTTCCCTGGAGATCTTCAAGAGGAGTCTGGATAGGCACCTGACTGGGGTCTTATGACCCCTGCCACCCCCAGTGCTCCTTCCTGCCCATGGCAGGGGGTCCGACTAGATGATCTGTCTAGGTCCCTTCCGACTCATTGATTCTATGAAGGGGCCAGCAAGTTCCTCATCCCTGTGTGGCCCCTGGGTGTGATTTTGTGGGTTTGAGGACCTGCTGTTGATTGGCCCTGAAGGGAAGGATGCGGGGAAGGGAAGCTTGGTGACAGGCAGACAGGCCAGATGGAGGAGGGGAGTGAGAGGAAGAAGAGGAGAGGAAATGGGGAGAGGATGCAGCAGGGGCTACCCACAGGACCAGGCAGTGTATTCCCTAGCCACCTCTTAGCCCCCACCAAGCAGGGACCACTGCCATCTACCCACTGCTCCTATGTAAGTCCCCATCCTGCTGCAGTCCCCATCCCACTACCTGTGTCCCACTGCTCCTGGGTCCTCACCAGCCAGATGGTTCTAGATGGTGGCGGTGGGTGCATCAAAGTGCTCAGGGCTGGTAGTGCCCAGGCTGAGCTGGGATAGTGTGGCATGTCCCGGCAGAGTTGCTCTGGGATCTACAGTAGGGACAGGCGGCGGTGGCCCTGGACAGAGTGCAAGGGCTGGCTAGAGCCAAAATAAGCCTGCAGCCCTCAGGGGCAGTCCCACTCTGCTGGGACACATTATGCTGCACCTGCTGCCACCATCAGGAACCATTTGGTTAGTGAGCACCCAGGAGCAGGAACTGAAGTGGCCTGGGGACTTGTGTGGGAACACCAAGTGGGTGGCAGTGGTCCCCACTCTATGGGGGCTAAAAGGCAGCTGGGGCATACCCCGCCTGCTCCCATGGATAGCTCCTGCTGTATCCCCACCCCACTCCTCTTCCCTCTTCCCCTCCTTCTTCTTCTCTCCTTCCTCCCCCTCCCCTTCCTTCTCTGGCCTTCCTTGCCTGCTGCCAGGCTCCCTTGGCCAGGGGACAGCAGAATGCATGACACACAAGGACACTGGCAGGGTTGGGGGAAATGTGGCTTGGGAGTGAAGAACAATGGCATGGTTTTCCACTAATCAGGCTATCCTTTTTTCTTTTCTATTATCTGGTAGCTACTTCTGGCAATCTTGCTCTTCTCCCATTTCACAGCCAAGCTCCATTTCACCAAGCAAAGTATTTTTATTTGCCCACAGAGTTTTACCCAGATGATAGCTCCATTAGCTACCATATTTACCCAGTGCCAAGATGACTTCAAATTTAAGATGCCCCCTGCCTCCAATAATTAGATTCTAGACATGGAAACAGGGGAAGCTCCAGGCCTGGCCAGGTCAGGGCTGGATCAGAAAGAGAAGGTAAGGGGGAAAGGAGCAAGATAGGTGAAGGGGGGCAGATATCAGTGGGAGCAGGCTACAGCTTTGTCTCTTCCACCATGGGCTCCCCAATTTTCCCCCAGGCCATGTGTCACTTCCCTTACCAAACAAGCCATTACAACTCAGGGCAGGTGGCAACTCAGCTCCAGTTTCAGGCCCAAGCCTGAGGCCAAAATCAGAATTAAACCAGCACCTTTCTTTGTCAGATACTTGAATCCAAAACAAGACCTTTTTTCTAATGCTATTTGTGGGGAAGGGTGGGGGGGGGGAGCCTCATCTTGGATTTAAGTATATGTGGTACTTAGTTCAAGCTGTGCCTACTTTTTTCTCTGATCTGAAGGGTGCCTTGTAACTGTGAGTTTGTATAAAGCTGTCCCAACCATGCAGTTGGTCCCATTAAAGATATTACCCACAAAAATCCTTGCCTCTCACATATTTCCTGTACCAGTACAGCTACATCACTCCAACAGTGATAAAATATTTTTTTAAAAATGTATTGTGCAATGACAAATAGTTAAATACAGTCAAAATTTATCAATATTGTAAATTAAAACTATACATTATTATTTTTCTGTTATCTTAAATAGTTTTTATCAAGGATTAGATCTTTGTGTCTCACACACAGTAAATGTTGAATAATACCAATTATAATTAACTAATGAAAAGGCATCTGATGTAAAATAGAATTCTCTTCACTGTGTATCATGAAAGTGCTTTTTATATACAATTAAACCAGGTGTTGCTCTTCATTGTATGAATAACTTTCTTGGTCTTGGTGTCAACCTCAGACTGATTTGATCCATGAAAAAATTAGAAATATCCTAGAAGTATAAAGGAAATGAGCAATGAATGTTCACCAGCTTTCACAAAGATCAGTATGAAGTAGTAATTGACTTCCTTATGTAGAGAAACGTACTTGTTATCTTCATGGTGTTATTAAAACTAAAAACCAAAAATGTTCCCAGATTTTCTTTAAGGCTTAAGAGATGCTTTTTTCTATTTACCATTTTCCTGAAAGGCAGCATCCACCTTCTGGCCAACTCCTATAAAGTCAGCTGATATTTTTCTTGGATATGTCTTTTCCATAGATTGAGTTACTTCATCATACCTGAATAAAGAAAGGAATGCAAATTACAAATGACCTTGAGGAGTTGAGTATTGAATCCAGTAGTATTTACAATTAGTAATTTTGCTCCCAGCCAAAAACTCACTAGCTGTCTGAAGCCTACTGAATTGTGGAAATCTTCCAGCTTTATTAATCTATCCACAGCTCCTTTTTGTATTTGTATTTGATAGCTGTGACCAGAATGGCACATGGGTCCAGATCCTGCAGACATTGGTTACATGCTTTACTTTAGGAACCTAAGTAGTCAATATAACTACTAAAAAAAGTAAATTTTATAGCCTTTGCAGGGTGGAGTCTTGGTGAGCATTTACTTACCTGTGTAGTTTCACCCAAGAAGAAACTGGATTTGTAATGAACACCTAAATATTTTCACTGTTAATTTAAAAAAATGATTAAGAAGAGCTTCTCTCATGCACTTCACTAAAATAGATACAAAGTTATCAGTTAGAAAAAATAATTTTTTGTTTTATTTCCCCAGGGAACCTGTGAACGCTGACACTCACGGATTGAAGAGCTGATGTTATTGAGAAAGCTGAAGCCTGAAAAGCATCTTAGACATAAACTGTACTCTCATTCACTTTTCTGTGAGAAGACATTGGGGTTTGGTCTGTGTTAATAAAGATACTGGGCTAGGTCTGTGCACTGAAGTAGATATTATTTATAGGAACTGAAGTGGCTGGAATGTGCTTCTGTCCTTCTACTGGCTAGACCTGGTTTTGTTCAGCTGCGTGTCACAGACACGTAGTGCTGGAAATGAAGGGAAGAATGCTGATCCCAGCAGTGGGGAAGTGTGTGTTTTATAGACAAGGAAAATGTCATTGAAGTCATTGACATACATTGATGTTCTCCTTGTGAAGTCCTCCCCGTGAAATCCCACATTAAAGTAGTGTGCACAAATAATAGCCATGAAACCTGACTTGGGGTAGGAAAATAATTCTCAAAACAAATTCAAATTTTAAAAGGTTAATGAGGTTTCAAAGGAGCAACCTGGAATTTCTGCCATTGATGAGAGAAATTTAATATTACCTCCAGTATTTGTTATCTACAAAGAAGTATTTGGTATTGCGATCATAAGCCGATGCATCAATTTTCTTCACACGTCCTGAAAAGCTCAAGGTATGGATGTTCTTAGGAAAACCTGGCTGCATATCAGCTCCTCTAAAAGCCCAGTATTGGTTGCCTGTCAGGAAAAAAATGTTGCCATTTTAATAGTGATTTTTGCTGAAATTAAGCAGCATTCAATAACAGTCCTGGAACTTTGCAAATCCACTTTTGTCTTTAATGTGAAACCCATTACTTAGTTTGAATAAATTCTAGGTTCTTCAGAGGACCTGAAATATTCAAGGTTCAGGACTGCCAGATCTGTCACCTTTGAAAATGTAAAACTAATAGTGTTTAACTAAAAAGCTATAAACAGAGGGCATATTATGTTTCCCTCCTTGATGTGAGCTGTGTGTTTGGCACCTCTGAAAACAGTTCTTTTTATTTAAATGTTTAAATATGAATTCAACCGATTAAATCTATGCACTCAGCTTTTTCCCAAATATTCAATCAAATCTGCTCTATTATTTTAAACTCATCACTTAACTATGTTGATCTAGTAAGCATAATATCATATTTCACAATACAGTTTAGAGGTATAATTAATTAATGAGAGTAAAAGGGTGTAGAAGGAAAGAAAAATTATGCAATAGCTAATAAACATTCTTTTGTTACCAGTATTGCCTTCAATTTCACAAGTAAGACGAATTTCTAAAAGGTGAAGTTTTTTACCTTTAGATAGAAATACTTCATGCCTCTTGTCAACTTCATAAGCAGCATCAAAGCCAGATGACAGATTTGGCCAGAATGAAGAGACTAAATCATGCTCAACGCCTGGCAAGTGAGGACTTTTACGCCAGATATACCTGATTGGAAAGGCAGTTTCACTAAAGGAGCATTGACCCAGAAATATAATTTAAAATTCTCACTACATGAGCTGTATATGAGTTCACAGGCTATGCCCCCAACCAACCACATTTAAAATGTCCTTGGGTAGGCAATGCTAACTTCCTAGTGCCCTGCTTAAAGAGAGGTCCTGACCTTTGGTGCTGGTCTTAACATGGATTCTCTATGCCCTTGTACCCCCACACTCCTTGTCAGTAATATGGCCTAGTCAAGCACTGAATTCCCTGTAACTTATTCAACTGAAATTTCAGAGGGGAATGTATTTAGGCAGAGGGAACCACACTTATTTCTGTGGCATCTTTGCTTTCCCTTTACATTTCAGCTATGCACAGCACTGGTTTGAAAAAGATATTCATTAATTTGTGGCTTGTAACATTTTTCCCACCTCTCAGGAGACCCTGTTACTCACCCTGCTCAAGTGGGCCAGTAAAAATTGATAAGTATGTTTTTAAAAAGGCAGTTGGAAGAAATTATCCTCCTTTGTATTGCTTGGGAAATTACGTTCTCTGAACATTTTTTGCTACCCTATTATAACAAGAGTAACTTTAGCAGAAAAATAGCATCAGAAAAATAACATGATTTTCTTTAAAGAAGAGTGTTTCCCCGTGGAGAGTGGTGACAGCATCAAAAGTCAAGTGAGGGTCACACATGCCTGTTGTTGATGTTTCTGTTGTCTATTCGGTGGGAGCTGTAGACGCTGAAGGCTCAGCAGAGGAATGCATTGGGGGTCCTTAAGGAAGAGGAAAAAAGCAGATTTCGAAGCGGGGCTAGTATTTAATGTTTCAGAGCTAAGAAAAATACATTCTTGGGCAAATTCTCAGCTGGAAGAGGAGAACAGCCCCATTCTGTCTCAGGTATGTCTAGGATGCTCCCCCCACTAGCTATGCTCCTTGTGATCTGTAACATTCTGATAACACCCTTTCAAGGCAGGGAGATCCACAGATGTGTAATGGAGCCACAAAGAGGTAACACATAAAACTGCCTAAAATAATACATGAATTCTGTTGTGGAGCCAGGAATTGAGTGCAGGTCCCCTGAGTACTCACCTAGGCCCTAAATTCTGGACTTTCACCACTTGCTGCCAGGGCTGGTATGTATAGGTCCTAAGGCATGTGGGCGATAGTCCAGAGGTTGTAAGGTCAGAGCCATACCAGAAATGCTTCCAGTGTGGCCCTCTCAGTTTCCAACAAATCTGAATTCTGCTAATTAACTTGTCACAAGGGCATGAGAAAGGAAAGAACACACTCACTGCTTCTTAACTGGAGCTATATTATCAGATCATAGAAAATTAGGCCCAGAAGAAACCTCATGAGGTCATCTCTCAGAGCCTGCTACGCAGGGCAGGAATATACCTGATTAAATCATCCCAGTCCAGTGTCTGTCTACCTTGCTCTTGAGAGTTTCTGGACAAGGAAGTCTGTTACAATACTTAATCACCTTCATGGTGAAAATCCTAATCTTCCTTCCTACAATTTGAAGTCATTGCTCCTAGTCCTGTTGCCTACAGCCACCAGGAATAGTCTACCCAGCCTTTTCATAATTTCCCTTCAAGTATTTGAATCCCGCTTCAGTGTTCTCTTCTCCAGACTAAATCCTAGTTCTTTTAGGCTCTCCTAAATCATGTCTCCTAGGCCCCTAATCATCTTTGTCACTCCCCACAGGACTCTAATCTGTCCACATCTTTCTGGAAGTGTGGAGACCAAAACTGGACATCATACTCCAAGGGAGGCCTCATCAGTTCTGAATAGAGTGGCAGAATTACTTCCCTTGATTTGTAATTTACACTCGTATTAATGTATCCCAGTATACTCAGTTTTTTTACAATAAGAACATACTGTTGGCTCATGTTTAGCTTCTGGTCCACTGTAATTCCTGGGTCCTACTCTGCAGTACTGCAGCCTAGCCAGTCATTCCCCAGTCTATATTTGCGCAAGCAATTGCTCTACCCTAAGTGCAGAACTTGGCACTTGTCCTTGTTGAATTTTATCTGATTAATTTCAGGCCATTTCTCCAGTTTATCCAGGTCATGTCCATTGAGGTTCTGACATAACATTGTTATTCTGTGTCCTACAGAAATGTATCTAATACTTGTGGTATTTGTGTTTCCCACTGCACAATGGGCCCTGCAAGTGCTGCCTGTTAGACTTGAAGATCGGGTTGTATTATATCTTCCTCTACACAGCTGACTAGTAGAGTTTACTAGTGCAGGTACATGCATAGTGAATCCTGGTGTTACCACTTTCTCACCCCTTTTGGCACCCAATGGACACAAGAGAGGAGAACTGCTGGTATTCATGAGAACAAGGATTGTCTTTGCTGCCAGCTTCTGTACATCAATGGGAGGGGAGGAGGCTCCGTATACTCTACATACCTCAAACCAATAGGCCTTCTGGGTCTTATTTAAAATTGGTTTAAAATGCTAATCACAATTTTGCAGGCTGCTTGCAAGAAGGGTTAGTAAAAAGGACATGATTCTGCTTACCATACAGGTGCTGAATGCCACTAATATCATCTTGGGAGAGCATGTAGTCTCTGGTATCCCTATCCACAAAAGTGTGATGCATCAAGGCACTAGGATCTTCGAAATGATCAAGACCCAACACGTGGCCAAACTCATGAGCAGCAACAACAAAGAGGCTGCATTCTGAAGAAGAACCTACAACATTGTGAGTAAATTAATCATTTGTCCTGTATAATGATGGGAAATAAATACTAGTCTACTCTACAAAATTAACTAATTATCATATTTACAATACAGCACTGAATTTAAGTACTTCTAAAACATAATCATTGAATGATAGAAAAGTAAGGCTGGAAAGGACCTCTGGAGATCATGTAGACCAGCTCCCTGCTCAATGTAAAATCGTCCCTATCCAAACTATCCTATATACAAGTCCTTGTCCAATCTATTCCTAAAACTACATATTCAACCTTGTTGCACAACTACAAGGCATTATTGTCCAAAGGCACAAAAAGCACCCTAACCTGCCACAGGTAAACACGGGAACAATGAGTCTAGTCTGGAGGCTCTGAAAGGTCTACTTGAGTGTACGGTGCAAAAACGGCTAGCATGGCAAGCCACAATAACTGATTCCCCATGGAGAAACAAATTTTGAGACAGCTAACATCAATGAATCTTTTGATCTTGCAGAAATATGCCTACATATTGATAAGCAAGGATCTTTGAATTTATAAATTCAAAGACCAGAAGGAAGAAATGTTGATTATCTAGTCTGACTCTAAAATCCCATTTACCAGGGTTGTCAAACATAAAGCTGTCTTCTCAAAGTTGGGGCAGGCTTAGTAGGTTTGGCCTGGTGTAGAATCTGGGACTTCTATGCACCAATGGACATGGCTGTCAGCACCTTGGTAGCATCAGGCAAATGAAGACTGCACAGGTAATTGTGTTTTAGTGGCCTGGCCCTGTGACCAAGTTATCTCTTTTATATTGTCAAATGTGCAGATTATAATCTTAATTACAACTTGACTCCAAGTAAATTGTTTACATTTCACTGAAACAACAGCTGCATTTTTTGGTGGAGACTTCAGTGGAATTCTGATGGCTTGTTACAGAGCAGACTTAGTCCCTTACCAGGTAGTTATTACTAAACTGGATCATTTTGGGGGCGCTTACGTCTTTAGAGTGGAATCAAGCAGACATCCCACCTCTAGCAAGTAGATAAATGTGATATATTAGCATTTTAAATCAAATGCTTTGTCTCCAAAACTGCTCATGAAATGCTGAGGGTCACTCAGAACTTGAATTTTTTGTCCAGGTTTCATCCTCATCAAAGTGGACTTGTCCACCAAAATAGATGGCATAAGGTCGGTAGGCATGAGCTAGAATATTACCAAGCCCATCAAAAAATGAAAAGTCTTCTTGATCTGGAAAAGGACAAGTAAAAAATATTAACCTTTTCAATTAGATCTATTAAAAAGATCAATTCTAATAATTAATACACAGCAGTTCTCTTAGCTCCAAATGCAAAGAAGATCCTTATAGCTGCATCAGTGCCATTAATCCTAGTGAATGTCAATGGGCTCACGTTGCTCCAAACTCTGAAAGCTTTCTCAATGGTTGTCTCTACATCAGCCAGTGCCAGGTCTGGTGTGTAGTTTTCAATCCTTGAAAATATGGAATAAGAAAATTTGTTTGGATAGCCTGTCTTTTTAAAATAATCTGGTTTTTGGGAAACAATCTGCCCTTGCCTCTTTGCCTGTTTAGCACCTAGTAGCATAGACCTGACTGGGGCTCCTAAGTAAGATATAATAATAACAATTGCTATTACTATACAACAAGTGCTATTGTTGCCATTATATCTGTGGATCAAAGTGTCAATCAAGGAATGAAACATACTAAAATATTACCTATTTTTCAGATTTTGTATTTTCCATTTTGGAGACATGGGAAAGGTGCTGTACTGTCGAGCATCAGGTATTCAACACCTGGGCTGCTTCATCACTGCCACAAACTTGGAATTCAATTCCTCAGTTTCTTCCAGTCCAACGGATGCCTGCATTTCTCACATTTTGTCAGTCACAGGATTAAGACTCTGCCTTTTAAAAGCAGGTCTTCCCTATTTTTCAAGGTTGAGGAATTTTTGTAGATATTTCTAGTGAGGAAAAGTCCATATTTAAGGCATTAATATTTATTTTAGAATGTACACAATGTTATCAATTGCTATATAGTTTTTCCTGTGATCTTAATGCACTAACATACTAATTTTCCCCATCAAATTAGTTCACATGTATTATCTAGAATCATTACCTCAGCAAGCAGCAGATCTTCACTTTCCTTTTCTGTTTCTGGTGCAATTGAAAAGGCATAAGCAAATGCTACATATAGTAATATGAGGAATGGAAGGCTCTTCATTTTCAGCTTCAGTTCTTTATTCTATGTGTAGTTTAACTAAACCTCTTGATCTATCCCTCTTCTGTTCATGTCTCTCCCCTGTTCTAGGTATATATATTTACTTGTGTACCCTGTCAAGTCCTCACAAGAATGGCTTATAGATTATAACATCCTCTGATTTTCCATAGAATTTAGAAAATATTATTTTTAGAAAGAATGACACATGACACGAAACTTGGTCTGAAACCCTGATTATGTCATTTTCTGTAGAGTGGGCATGGCATTTTTGTATTTCTCTTCTTCTAAACTAGACCCTAATATTCATATTAGGTTCATAGACTGGGTGAGGCTATTAGGGGTTGGAGGAGGCCTCATAGGAGCTCCACCATAGCGTGGGGACCCTGGCATCAGAAAGGGCGTAGTGGTTGCGGGGGGTGCATTGACCCCAGCCCCAGAGCGAGAGGGGGCAGTGTGAAGCCCCAGAGCGAGAGAGGGGGGCAGTGAGGAACCCCCAGAGTGAGAAGGGGGAGGCGAGAAGCCCCAGAGTGAGAAGGAGGGAGTGAGGAACCTCCAGAGTGAGAAGGAGGTGGCGAGAAGCCCCAGAGCGAGAAGGGGGCAGTGAAGAACCCCAGAGAGCGAAGGGGGCGGTGAGAAGCCCCAGGGTGAGAAGGGGGTGGCGAGAAGCCCCAGAGTGAGAAGGGGGCAGTGAGGAGCCCCAGAGCAAGAGGGGGAGCAGTGAGAAACCCCAGAGCGAGGGGGCAGTAGTGAGGGGCCCTGGAAGGAAAGGAGAGGGCCGAAGCATAACAGGGCCTAGGTCAAACCACGTCAGTTCCATCTGAGAGGCTTGGGCTGCAGTGTAGGGGAGGAAAGGAGCCGCAGGTAGCGCCTCCTGGCACCGGGGCGCATAAAATGGGCAGCCTCCCACTGATTTCACCAATCAATTAATTAATTAAGACCAAGGCATGGCAGGCGAGTAAGCAGGTGGTTGGCCCATTACAGGAGGGCGAAGTCACTCTTGAAAAGGCTCCGATAGCGATACTCCGGTCACAGCATATCAATGCCCCCCAATCAGATACCTCTTCCCCCTCTCCTCCCCTTCTTCCCTTCACAGGTGTCCTTTTTTTTTTTAAACTGGAAAAATGGTAGCACAAAGTAAACTTCTCATGTAGATGCTCCTAAGGACAACTTTAAAACAGACAGTGGAAGAATCTCCTAGCTCTGTGCTTTGTCCTGCTTGTGAAATAGGCAGCTGAATACAGAGAGTGTGTAGCAGGGCACTAGGGTGCCTGCTACTGGCCATAGTAATATGAGCCGGGCTGCCAATCACCAGGGCAGCAGGTGAGAGTTGCCATGGTAGCTGAGTAGGTCAGCTGACCGCCAGGGGCAGGACCTGGCCTTATATAAACAGCCAGGCCAAAGCCTAGCTGGCAGTTACCATCTTGCAGCCTGAGAAGCAGGAGCTCTGCATAGGGACAGAGCAGGGCAGTTACCATCGAGCAGCCTGAGAAGCAACAGCTCTGCTATAGAGCTGAGCAGAGTAGACCAGCATCATTGCTTGACTGCGTGAGGGCCTGCAGAATGGCCCGGGAAGGAGAGGCCCCTGACAGGGAGGCCTGAAGGAGAGCCAGGGCAGCATGGAGTTTTATAGCCAGTAGGTGCATTTTGGGTTACAGCCGGGTTGGCTGGAGGTTTGTGTTACGACCGAGAGGCTTTACATGTTGTTGTTGTTTTGGGAGGTTATTGTAGCCCCGCAGGGGGAGGCTTCGGTTTTGCTGTTATACCACCGGAGGACCGGGTGAGGCTGTAGGGGTGCGAGGAGGCCTCACGGGAGCTCCCCAGTAGCTTGTGGGGGTTCCTGGGTGCCCTATTTGGGCACAGTGAGCAGTGCCTAGGAGGCACGGCTGTTTGGCGCCGGTGGCGCTGTGTGTGTGGGGAGTTGAGACCCCAGCCTGAGGGCGGTATTCTGCCCAGTCAGGCAGAAGACCCTGAGAAGGGTCAGGGGGCCAGGCACGGCTACGGGCCACCTGAGCCCCAAGCACGGTTTAGCGTGGGACGAGCCCCAGAGAAGGGCGAGGGTGCAAGAAGTGCGGGACAAGCCCCAGAGAAGGGCGAGGGTGCGAGAAGTGCGGGACAAGCCCCGGGAAGGGCAAGGGCATGAGAAGCGTGGGACAAGCCCCAGAGAAGGGCGAGGGCGCGAGAAGCACGGACATAGGCCCCAGCAAGGGCGAGCGCGAGAAGCGCAATTAAAAACCCGGAGTAGGGCGAGCGCGTGGGTGGAGGCCTGAGGCCGGGCCAGCGCATGCAATTGGAGCCTGAAGAAGGGCGAACACACGAGTAGGCCCCAGAGAGGGGTGAGGGCTAGCAAACACAGGGTCGCTAGAGCAAGGGGTGTCGGTTGCATGACAAGCCCAGGGGCTCCCGAGGAAGGGCGTGGGTTGCGTGACAAGCCCAAGGTGCCAGGCAAGGCCCAAGTGACCAGACAATGTCCAGAACAGCTGTGAGGCTTGGGGAGTGCTAAAGGGGAGGTAGGAGGCACATATAGCCCATAAGGCTGGGGTGCACCAGGTCACCCGTAGAGAGTAGGAGCCCGGACAAGTATAACACCCAGTTCTAGGAGATCAAAGGCAGCCTCCCATATTAAATGATATATGATCAAGACGTGATGGGCGAGAATCAGAGGGTGCTGGATCTCCTAATTTGGCACGGCAGGGGGCGCTAGCAGGATCACGGCCGCTCCTATGGCCCACTCCGTGACAGAGTGCAATAAAATGTTCTATGCCGGGGCATACAAAATTCAGCCTGCAAGCCAGATCCAACGTGCCAGAAACTTTCATCCAGCCTATGGGCACCCTCCAATTAACTGTACACTCTCCAGCCCTTTCACCCATAAGGGTGGGAGTGAGGGGCCCACATACATACACCCCCCAATATACCCTATTGCACCTCACTCCCACCATTGTGGGTGGAAGGGCCTGGCCCCACCAACATGCAGCTCCTGGGCGGGGCTGCAGCTACTGGGGACCTTCTTGGCCTTCCTGGCCTCCCGCTCACTCCAGGCAGCAGGTAGGGAAGCAGCAGGGGAGGGAGATCTGCAGCTGGGCAGGGGCAGGGAGTGTGGGGATGGTGGCAGCATGGAGCCCATGCCCAGTGGGGTGGCAGGAGTGCAGAGCTCAGGTGGGCAGGGTGTGGGTATGAGGGATCATGGTAGGATGTGAGGACCCCCTATACCCTTTCTTCCATGGTGTACAGCCCTCATCGGTGGAAGCAGGAGCATCTGCTGTTGGTGAGCGCATGTGCCTGGAGCAGGTACTGCTGCCCAGCAGCATGTGGTTCCAGTCAGGGTTGCATGCAGGGGTGAGGAGTGGAGCCTGACTGGCTGTCTCTATCACAGAGGCTCAATAAGGCACACATGTAACTTCTGGCACTTGCATGGTACTGGGGGAAGCCCTGTACTATAGCTGGTTGCCTTCCCTGCCCCCTGATGTGCAGATTCTGGGACTCCACTAGAAGTGGAGGGGACCCCTAACCCCTGCTTTCCCATGGAGTCCTGGGATCTGCGTGGCATGGGGTGGGGAAGGCTGCTGGCCTCAGCCCATGGGGCTTCCCCCCAGTGCCACATGAATGCCAGCAGGTGCATATGTGCCACATGGAGCTCTCACAATAGAGGTGGGTTGCACTCCTTCATATGAAGGAAGGTGGCCTATGTAGGTGGAATCCAATCCTGATCACTAAATTGAAACTCATGAGCAAACCTCCTAATGACTTCACTGAGATGGACAATGTCCCTGCTGTACCCAGGCTGTGAAAATGTGTAACCTTACATATTAATACTAAAAATATGCATACATTACAGATTCAGATGACTGGGCAGTTCTGTCCAAAATCCAGAAATAGCTAATATGTCCGCGTTCACATGAAGAAGGCCAGGTAGGTTGCACTCCTTGTCCCCATGTGCAGCACTGGCTGGAGCTACTCGCTGTTGGGCAGCATCTCCTGAGCTGGGCACAAATGCCCTTCACCTGTGGTGGTCCTCCTGCCACTGGTGGGGTCTATGCGCCATGGGAGGAGGATGTGGGGGATCCCCACACCCTGCCACGATCCCTCACACCCCACAAATCTGCGCACCCACACCCTACTCCCCTAAAACTCCCATATAAAGCCCCCCAATATGCCCTATTCCCCCCAACACACAAATACCTCCAAACCCTACCATACACATACCCTCACCCCCAACCACACCCCACATTCTCCACACAATATGCAGGAGTAAGACTTTATTTTTGAGCTGTTATGCAATCATCTCTGTATACACTATGCAAACACAAATCATGACAAAAAATTTTTTGTAATAAAATTAAAATATGTTATAATAAGTGTTTTACTTTTAGCGTATGGTTTAGGGTTTTTTTTGGTTCCGAGATGGCAACACCCCCCACCTCCCCTGAAAAGGAGTATTCCAAAGGGGAAAAGGGAGGGACTTCCAATGGCAAAGACCAGGGATTAGGGCCAGGACTTCTGGTCCCAAGATGGTGGCCAGGGTGTGGTGCAACAGGGCAGGGCTACCCATGCAACTCTCAAAAACTCACCAAAACTCATTAAATGGCCCTCCAGGTGAAATAATTACCCACCCTTGGGTTAGACAGACACTCAACTAGGATGACTTAATTAGGGTTGATCCTGCCTTGAGCAGGGAACTGGGCTTACTAGATGACCTCATGAGGCTCCTTCCAGCCCTACTTTCCTACAGTCCTCTGATTTATGGTAGGACCTATCAACACCGCTAAACCTCAGAATAAAGGCCTCATGTCTGAGTGTCTACCTTCTTCTTCAAATATACATCCTTCCCCTGCCAGCTTATTTCCTCTTCCTCTTTCCTAGAGCTGTCCACCTACTCCTGCCTCCTGCTTATGGTGGCAATCACATGTTCTGGCCAGGACACCTAGAGAATGCTCCGCTCACCCTAGCTGTGCCCACTTGTACCAAACTTGAAAATACACTAGTGAGACACTTCTGTGTCTACTCTCCAGTCCTCAGTCTCTGCTGTGCTTGAGAATGATACCCAAGGGTAATACCAGAAAGGCTTCAGCAGTTTATTTATAGGTTTTGTGTATGTCAGTAAGAGTGGGTGGGATTTTCTTGGGAAGAGATCAGGTTGAGCAGGCTGACACTACAGTATAGATGTCCCCTTAGTGTTTTTATAGTACCTGAAAGGCTGAACTGGGAGTTGCAATACAGCTCCAATTATAGACTTCAATGCAATTAAATTCAATATTCTGGCTCCTTCTATACCAGTGCTGACCAAGACCAGTATACATAACCCAAAGAAACAAACACTGTTATATACAAATATTTTTTTAATGTACAGTAACAATTCGATAGTCAATAAATAGTCACAATATAATAACATAAATTAAAACTGTACATTATTACTTTTTAATTACTTTAAATAGCATTTATCAGGGACCACATCTTTTTGTGACTCAGACACGCAGGAGATGCTGCATAATACTTATTAAAATTTACTAATGAAAAGGCATCTCTGATGCATATGAACTAGAATTTTCTTCATTTTGTATCATGAAACCATTCTATTAACAATTAAACCAAGCATTGCTCTTCATTATACGAATAACTTTCCTGGTCTTGGTGTCAATCTCATACTGATTTGATCCATGGAAAAAATAGAAATATCCTAGAAATATAAAGGAGATGAATAAGTTATATAGCACCAAGGAATGTTCAGCTTCTTTCCACAAATATTATTACAAGCAAAATTTAACATCTTCTCATAGAGAAACATACTTGGTCATTTTCATGATATTTTTAAAATTATAGGAATGAATTTTTTGCTGTATATCTACTGGTCTTAAATAGATATTTTTTGTATTTACCATTTTCCTGAAAGGCAGCATCCACTTTGTGACCAATTCTTGGAAAGTCAACTGATATCTTTCGTGGATATCCCTTTTCCATAGACTGCGTGATCTCATTATAGCTGAATAAAGAAAATAAATAACCATGAGGAGTCAAATATTGAATCTATTGAAATATATAATTAGTAAGCCTGTTCCCAGCTTACAAAACTCACTGTCCACAAACCTACTGAACTGTGTTTGTCCTTGCTGGACAAATGCTTACCTCTCTACCAATCCATGCACAACTGTCTTTGGCTCTCCTGACTAATTAACTTGTATTCTTTTTATCTGATACCTATGTAAGGAGTGGCATGCCAGTCCTGGTCCCAAAGATATTTATACTAATGTTTTCCTTTCTGGACTGGAGTATTCCTTAGAACTACTCACACATTTAAAGCTAAGCGCCTGTGTTTGTAGGAAGGACTATTGGTGAGTATTTACTTACTGAGGTGTTTCACTGAAGTAGCCATTGGTTTCACAATAAACACCTATATTTAATAATATTTTAATGATTCAACTAAAAAATAATTAAGAGGAGCCTCCCTCATGCATCTTCATTAAAATATTAAAATAGATACAAAGTTAGTAGTTGGAAAGCAGTGTTTATTTATTTCCCCCAAAAACCTGGAAGTGTTTAGCACCTCTGAAACTCATGCCACAGGAAAGCTACAGCACTTTAAAGTTTGTTCTGCACCCCCCTCCCTGACCCCACAGTGTCTAGGTGTTGAGAGAGAAGGAAGAGCTGGCCTTCCACAGCCACTATTGGCTAGGGAGCTGATTCTCTCTGGGCATGTCTACATATGCTCTTAGTGCACAGCAATAAACTCTAGCACCTATCATACTGGAGTTTATTGCTCCCAGGCACTGACCTTGAACATGCACCCAGGACTGCAGTTTGCTGAGCCAGGTCAGAGCAGCCTGCACTGAAGCACCCTTGGGCCCCAGCCAGCCCTGTCAATGTCTATACATGAAAAATCTCTGCAGCAGGATAATACTTGTATTTACAAGGACTATCCTGCTGTGGAATGTATTAGTTTCCTGTGCCTTAATAGGGCTGAATGTGTAGATGCTGAGGCATTTACTGTGGAGCTAATTGAGCAAATCCACAGTAAATGTCTTGTATAGGTGTGCCTTCTGTTACCACCAGTCCTGGCACTGGAGGAGAACACTACAACTTAGGGAGTGGCACTGTCCCAATGAAAGGGAATGCTTTAGTCTAGGAGACTGGAAGAGAAATCAAAGCTATTTGATGCTGAAGGCGCTAGAGTTCTCTTAATCACCATAGGCAAACCCTGTACTCTAATTTACATTTCTGTGTGATAATATTGGGGTTAGATCTGTGTTGATAAAGGTATCAGGCTAGGTCTATGCATGGATGCATACATTACTAAATGGCCAGATTGCTGAGTATGCCTCTGCTCTCCTGAAGGATTGGATTTGTTCGGCTCTCTGATAGACATGTACTTCTGGCAGTAATGGGAAGTATTTATATACCTGAAATGGGGATCCTGTGTTTTAAGGGAAAGAAGAATAGGATACAAGACATGATGTTCCCCTTTAGGTAGCAAAAAAATTGTCAAAGTAAGTTGTAAAGGCCTAATGAGGTCTTAAAGGAGCTACCTGGAATCTTGGCTTAAGGAGAAAATTTAATCTTACCTCCAGTATTTATCATCTACAAAGAAGTAAGTTCTTTTGGTATTATGATCATACACTGCTGCATCAATTTTCTTCACACGTCTGGAAAAGCCCAAGGTATGGATGTTCTTAGGGAAACCTGGCTGTATATCATATCCACTAATAGCCCAGTATTGGTTGCCTGTCAGGAAAAGGATGTTGAAATTTTGATAGTGATATTTGATGAGATTAAAAAGCATTCAGTTAACAGTCCTGGAACTTTGCAATTATACTTTCCCCTATGAGGTGAGTCTCATTATTTAGTGAAGGATTATCCAGATTTCAAGAGGTTTTATTTTTCCTGCCACGTGAGCTGTGAGTGTTCAGCACTTTTAAAAATAGTTCTACTTATTTAAGTGTTTAAATATGGATTTAACTGACTGTCCACATACTTTTAGCACAATATGTAACTGACCTCTATCATCTTAAAACTATCATACACCTCATTGATCTAATACACTTATCTTATTGCTCAGACAAGTTGTTTACTTGGTTTAATTTTGATTAATTAGTTAATGACAGTAAAATAGCCCACTGAAAATGCCAAATTATATAACAATAACAATAATAATGACTTCAATAGAAATAGCTATTTCAATTTTATGAGTAAGAAGAATTTCTAGAAATTTAAGGTGTGTACCTTTAAACAGAAATACTCGATCCTTCTTGTCAACTTCATAAGCAGCATCAAAGCCAGATGACAGAGTTGGCCAGAATGAAGAGACTAAATCATGCTCAATGCCTGGGAAGTGAGGACTCTTGCGCCAGATATAGCTGATTGGAAAGAACATTTGTATATTTATGTAACCCTGTTTCACCAAGGGACCATTGGCAGAAAAAATTAATTTATAATTCCTATTACATGAGTTGTACATTTGTGCACTGGCTGAAAAATGTCCCAGCCACAGTTCAAAATTACCCTTAAATACCTTAACTGACATTTGGTGCTTTTTCAACGTAGGTCCTTGAGGCCTTTTTGTCCCTATACTCCTGGATATCAGTCTGGCACAGAGAAGGACTGGAATCTCTGTAATATACTATGTGAGGAAATATTGCCTTTTCTCCCATGGAACATGCAGTTCCATCGTTTCCCATTGTTTCATCGTTTCCCATTGATGAAAAGCACCAGTTGTTTGATAAGGAACAACAATCCTGAGCTGCATAGATAGATTTCATAGATTTCTAGGGTCAGAAGGGACCTTGTAGATCATCGAGTCCGACTCCCTGCTCTAGGCCAGAAAGAGCACTAGGGTTAAATAACCCCAGCTAGGTGCCTGTCTAATCTTGTCTTGAACTCTTCCAAGGAAGGAGAAAGCACCACCTCCCTTGGAAGCCCATTCCATATTTTGGCAACCCTTACTGGAAGAATTTCTTCCTGATATCTAGTCTAAATCTACTGTCCTTTAGTTTGTGGCCGTTATTTCTAGTAACCCCAAGGCGTGTCCTGATAAACAGAGTATCCCCTACTCCCTGCTGACCTCCCCAGTGAGTATGTAGACAGCCACAAGATCACCTCTCAGCCTTCTCTTGTGGAGGCTGAAGAGATTCAGGTCCCTCAGTCTGTTGTCATAGGATCTTACCCACAGGTTCTCAACCATACGAGTAGCCCTCCTCTGAACCCTCTCAAGGTTATCCACATCCCTCTTGAAGTGCAGTGCCCAAAACTGAACACAGTACTCCAACTGTGGCCTCACCAATGCCACATAGAGGGAAATAATTTCCCTAGACCTGCTCATGATGCACCTACTAATGCAAGAAAGAGTGCAGTTAGCTTTACTTATTATTACCTCATCACATTGGTGACTCATGCTCATTTTTGCATCGACCAAAAACATTTTTTGCATGTTTGAGAAAAGTTTAAATATCACTTTTCACCTGAAAAGACAGGGGAATTTATATAGGCAGAGTGCTGTTACCAAAGATGGCACTGAACCAAAACACTTTTGTCTTGCCAGAAGTGAAACTGCCTCTTTAATGATTGTAATCTGCGAGGTACCTGAGTACATTCAAAAAGAGGGCACCTCTGACAATGGAGCGTCTCCTAGGGCTACTTCAGTGCCTATCCCTAACTAAGAATGTCACTGAGTGAACCACCCTTGTTTTCTGTGGCACCTTTGCTTTCCATTTTTGTTTCTCATCCAGGTACCACCCTGGCCTGAAAAGAACATTGTGTGGTGCAGCTCCTGACCAGAGGCTGACATTGATTATTCACACTTGCACAACTGTAACAAATCAGTATGATGATTGACAGTGGCTTGCTTATAAAGTTCTGGTCATCTGTTAGGAAACCCTGTTATGCACCAATTGCTTGGGAAATTAAATTCTCTGAACTCTTTTTTGCTACCCTGTGATTACAAGATCAACTTAAGCATAAAAATATCATTAGAGAAAATACTTACCTGTCTTTAAAGAAGAATGTTTCCCCACGGAAAGTGGTGACAGCATCAAAAGTCAAGTGAGGGTCACACATGCCTGTTGTTGACATTTCTGTTGTCTGGTCTATGGGGTTTGTGGACACTGAAGGCTCAGTAGAGGTGTGTGTTGGGGGTCCTTAGGGAAGAGGTAACAACATGCAGAATTTGAAGCTGGATTAATATTTGATATTGCAAAGTCAGAGGAATACTGTCTGCTGTAGGAGAACTTCATCAGTCTACTTTAAGTATTTCTATGATCCTCCCCCACTATCTGACTACCCCACAGTCTGTCATTCTGATAACCCTCTTCCAGGGTAAGAAGAAATTATTGCATCCTTTTTAGAGATATAAAACTGAGCCACAAAGAGGTAACCTGTGAACTTGTGCAAGATAATGAATTGTATGACAAAGCAGGAATGTGAACATGGCCCTTCCGAGTGCTCAGCTAGACCGTAAATTCTGAACTATCAGCCCTCACTGCCTTCTACCCGAAGCCATTAAAATTATGCCCATTGAGGTATGGCATAATATTTTCAAGCCATGTCTTAAAGATATATGTTTTAATACTTGTTGTATTAGTGATGCCTAGAGTGCAACTGGTTCTGCAAGTGTTGTTTTTTTGGCAGGAAGATGGATCTTTATCATATACAAGTCTACACAACTGACTAGTACAGCTAACTAGTTCAGGTATATGTATGGTGACTTACAGTGTTACCAGTTTCTCACTCCTTAGCTATCCAATGGACACAACAAAGGAGCACTGCCAATATGTGTAAAGGAGAATGAGAACTGCCATTGTGGCTAACTTCAGTTTACCAGCGGAAAGGAGGGAGGGACCATACTCACTACCAGTAGCAAATCCTGGAACATGGCAAGGGGGATGCAGACCCTTGCTTTGGCTGTGCCATGCATACACAATGAGCAATTAGTTCACTGACTGGTCAGCGTGAGCTCCAAGTAGTGAGCTAGCTGACCGTGGTGGGGTCTGGCCAGAACATATACTTTCGCAGGGCTCCAGAGACTAGGGAGTGAATTTTGCTGCTGTTTGCCCTTCTCTGTCATCTGCCTCCCTAATGAATTTAGCAGCAGGGGAAAGAAAGAGCCAAACGGTGGCAGCAGCACCTACACTCTGGGCTCCAAGTCTGCATGAAAGCAGGAGCTCCGGGCTGGTTTTGTGCAGAGAGAGCTCAGCAAAAGATAAATACAGCTATGCTGTCTCAGTCCCTCTGGAACTGCCCTTCTCATACACTATTTGCATACACTTTGCCACCACCTAGGTCTTATTTTAAAATTGGTTTTAATGCTAATGAAATCTTTGTAGGCTTCTTGAAAGAAGATTTAGTAAAAGGTCACGATTCAGCTTACCATATAAGTTCTGAATGCCATTGATATCATCTTGAGAAAGTCTGTAGTCTCTGGGATCCCTGTATACATAAACTGGATACATTAAGGAACCAGGTATTTTGGAATGATCAAGCCCCAATGAGTGGCCAAACTCATGTGCAGCAACAAGAAACAGGTTGAATGCTGAAAAACAGTATAATGACAGCAGATTAAGTAAATAATTCAGTATAACAATGGGAAATACATGCTGGCCCATTCCACAGAATTCATGTATTATATTTACTGTAAAGCACTACAGTTTAAGTGCTTCCAAAAGGTAAAAGACTGTGCATGGCATACATAAGTGTACTATGCGAAAACATTGCTAGCATGACCTGTTAGAGTCAAATTGTTACTTATTTTCCCTAAATAAATATTTTTGTGATACCAGATATTAAAGCAACTTTTCATAATGCAGAAAGATGAATACTTATGAATAATCAAGATTTATTTAATTTGTAAGTCTCAGGTTCTCTGCTTCCAAGGAAACTTTATACATTCCACTGGCACAACAGCCGCAGTCTTTGAATTGAGTTCTGTGGAATCATAATGGCTTGTCACTGGTGTAAATAAAGTATCTAGCTGCAGACTGCAGGTTTAGACCTGTTACAGGTAGTTATTACTAAACTACACTATTTTTGGAGCACTTATGTTTTTACAGTGGAATCAAGCAAACATCCCATCTCTAACAAGTAGATAAAAATTATGTACTGGTTCTTTAAATCAAATGTTATGTATGCATAACTATTCATGAAATGCTAAGTATCACTTACATCTAGAATCTTTTGTCCAGGTTTCATCCTCGTCAAAGTGCGCATCTCCACCAATGCCATAGCCAGGTGGGTAGGCATGAGCCAGAGTCCCACCAGGACCATCAAAGGAATAAAAGTCTCCATGATCTGGAAAAACACAAGTAAAATAGCATGCTTTTCAATTAGGTCAATAAAAAAGATCAATTCTTATCATGAATATGCAACAGTTCTCTTACGTCTAGATGCAAAGGAGATCCTTATATCTGCATCAGTGTTGTTAACCCTGGTGAATGTCAATGGGGTCACGTTGCTCCAGACTTTGAAAGCTTTCTCAATGGCTGCCTCTATATCAGCTGGTGCCAGGTCTGGTGTATAGTTTTCAATCCTTGAAAACACAGAATAAGTAAGTAAGTAACTGCAATGAGCTGAAATGCAACAAGCAAGATATGTACCTGTGTCAGCCTCCAACGTTTTGCTAGTTTGCTGCCAATGTATTAGTGTTTGTATAGCCTATCTTTTAAAATTTATCTGTTTGGAAAATGGTCTGCACCTGCCGCTGTTTGTTTAGTACAATAGAACTGTGATTTTGACTGGGGATATTATGAAAGAGATCATAAGGGCAAAGTATGATAAGAGTAAATAATAAACATTTCAGTAATCATTTTTATGTAGATCACAGTGATCCCCACTGTTAATCAACAAGCATACTAAAATATTACCTATATTTCAAATTCTGTGTTTTCCATTTTGGAGACGTGGGAAAAGTGCTGTACTGTCGAACATCAGGTATTCCACACCTGGGCTGCTTCATCACTTCCACAGTCTTGAAATTCAAATCCCCAGTTACTTCCAGTCCATAGAATGCTTGCATTTCTCGGATTTTATCAGTCACAGGATTGAGACTCTTCCTTCTAAAGGCAGGTCTTTCCTCTTTTCCAAGGCTGAAGAATTTTTGCAGATATTTCTAATGGGGAAAAGTCCATATTTAAGGCATTAATATTTCTTTTAGAATGTACATGATGTTATCAATAGCTATATAGTTTTTCCTGTGATCTTAATACACTAACATACTCATTTTGCCCATGAAATTAATTCACATGTACTATCACATGTAATTCACTAGAATCATTACCTTAGCAAGCAGCAGATCTTCACTTTCCTTTTCTGTTTCTGGTGCAATTGGAAAGGTATAAGCAAATGCTACATATAGTAACATCAGGAACGGAAGGCTCTTCATTTTCAACTTCAGTTCTTTATCCTACCAGGAGTTTAACTAAACCGCCTGATCTCTCCCTCCTCTATTCATGTCTCTCCCCTGTCCTGTGTATATATATTCACTTGTGAACTCTGTAGAGTCCTCAGTAGTATGACTCACAGATTCTGACATCCTCTGATTTGCCACAGAATTAGAAAACATTATTTTTTAGCAAGGGTGACACACGACAGATAACTTGGTCTGAAAAACCCTGATTGTGCAATATTTCTAAACAGTGGTCTGACTACTTTCATACCCTTATGAATTTGATGCAAATGTTCATATTTAAATTTACACATGTAAATCCATATCTAGGCACCAGTAAGAAACAGTTCTGACTTTTGGACATGGTATAAGCCTGCAAATCCCACTAAGGTACATCCATTTCCTCTTACCCATGATATGAGTTTTGTAGGAGCCTTTTTTTAACACCCTTCTCCCTTTCTCTGTCTATGGCATATAAGGGGCACATCACCCACCCATTACATTTTCTAACAGTCCTTTCCCTTGCTCTTTCTTCTTCTGACTGATTTCAGAAACATAGGGTGCAGACAGAAGTGCAGCTCCCAGCTGTAACTCAGAACAATTTTTTCAAAGTGTTCTGAGTTACAACATTACCCCAGAACAACCAGAAGTTCACTGTTGGTTCAGGGTGGGAGGGGGGGCACATGAGGAATCTAGCTGGGGCTGAGAGCCCGCAGCCAGGTTCCCATTGCAACAGCCAGGCCTCTCTGCCAGGGCTCGCTGTTTTCAGAATGGGGTGAAAGGCAGTGGAGGGACCTCATTCTTGGGGCTCCCCAGCTAGTGCTGAAGGAGGGGGTGGTGAATTGGAGCACCCGGTGGAGGGGAGGAAAGGCTGAAAACCCCCCAGACTGAAATCCCTCCACTTCCTTTTCCCCCTCCCATTCTGAAAACTGAGACAGGCTGGGAGCTCCACAGACACAAGTTACAAAAGATGCTACATTTTGTAACATTTTTCTCTGATACCTCATACAATGAGG
>NW_017729032.1:29414551-29414811 GCF_001723915.1 Gavialis gangeticus
CTCCCTTTCTCTGTCTATGGCATATAAGGGGCACATCACCCACCCATTACATTTTCTAACAGTCCTTTCCCTTGCTCTTTCTTCTTCTGACTGATTTCAGAAACATAGGGTGCAGACAGAAGTGCAGCTCCCAGCTGTAACTCAGAACAATTTTTTCAAAGTGTTCTGAGTTACAACATTACCCCAGAACAACCAGAAGTTCACTGTTGGTTCAGGGTGGGAGGGGGGGCACATGAGGAATCTAGCTGGGGCTGAGAGCC
>NW_017729032.1:29414822-29422153 GCF_001723915.1 Gavialis gangeticus
CAGTGGAGGGACCTCATTCTTGGGGCTCCCCAGCTAGTGCTGAAGGAGGGGGTGGTGAATTGGAGCACCCGGTGGAGGGGAGGAAAGGCTGAAAACCCCCCAGACTGAAATCCCTCCACTTCCTTTTCCCCCTCCCATTCTGAAAACTGAGACAGGCTGGGAGCTCCACAGACACAAGTTACAAAAGATGCTACATTTTGTAACATTTTTCTCTGATACCTCATACAATGAGGGATCATATTTTCACCTACTCTGTCATTTTTAAAGCTGTTTGCAGCTATGCACTTGTGTTTGGTGACAGCTATAAAGTGCTTTCTGTGGCCAGATCAGGCAAAAATTGTCTCTTCTGTCTGTACCCATAATGAACGCTGAGCCAATGTAGCTCTGTGTGTATGAACAGCACTTACAGACAGTTTGGGACAAAGTTGTGTGGGGTTTGAGAAGAGTCTTCCTCCAAGGCCCAAGAATGACTACAAGAACAAACTCTGGTGGCCCCTCTAAGCCAAAGTCTAGATTAGGCTGACCTGGCTCATATTGCGGCCTTTGTAATAATAGATTTACGATGCTATTCCCATGCTCACCCCTATTCAGTGGGTGTCTCTACACATTCATTAATACATTTTTGCTACTGCACATTAATTTACTACCTCTAACCTGAGATACTAAATAAATGCACATTAGGCTGTCTTAATGTGCAGTAGCAAAAGCATACACTTTTTAAATGCCACCTAATGCACAGTAGCCTATTTTTACTGTGCATTAACATATTAACATGGTTTTTGATGTGATGTTTTAACATGCAGTAAAATAGTCTACTGCACATTAAAGTGCACGTGTAGACATACCCACTCTGTACCCCTCATTGTTGCTTATTGGACACTCTGTGAAAGGGCATTCAGCAAAGCACCATCTAAATATATGCTGATCCACATGGGTTCAAAGGGAGTCTTCCTACCTGTAGAATAAAGGGCAGGATTCACACACAATAAGTTTAGTGAAGAAATCCCCTCAGCATGCCCAGGATGTTATTTTCAAACATGTCTAGTAAGGTCAAATCAAGGCCAGTATCCTTTGGATCAAGGCCATGCCCTCATCCTCAGGCCAGGTTTCAGACTGCAGATCTCAGCTACTGTGGTGATTTGGTTGTTTTTAAAAGGTTGCTGGAATTTGCAAACCCTGAAAAAGTGGGTTTTTTTTCCTTTTTCATGTGTTAAATTATGTGCAGCTCAAGTGTCCTCTCCCACTCTCTATTTCTAAAATCATGGCTGGGCATAAACCAACCATGAGAATTTTCTGCTTCAAAAAGTGAAAGTTTGAGGTAAGCAACTAAAGAGTAGATAGAATAAGCATATTTTGCAGTCTTGGCTGCAAGCTCAATAAACCATATTCAAAAAAGACGTTAGGTGTCTAATGTGGGACTTAAGTGGAATGTAGGCACCTAAGTCCAAAATTGCTATTCTGAAGGCCCAGCTTTGCTTCTGCACATTTGAGGCACTTCAGCTCCATAGCCATCTCTGGTTTTTACTTTAAAGATCTTCAGGGGCTTAAAGTTCTGCTTCAGTCCCTGTCCAAGAACGCCTTGGGCTTGACAGGGCACAGCAGTTCATTGCCTTGCCTTAGCCTTTTGGACCCAGAAAAGCAATATTTCTCTCCCATAACTGTGGTGTAAAAAGACTCACTGCTGACTTTCTGGGTCAAGATCGACACAAAATGCAGTGGCAGCCTTTACTTTCTTGTAAAATCAAACAGGGGAAGGGAGATTAGGCTCCTCTCAAAATGCACTGACTGCTTTTCCTTTCTTTAGAAACAAGGTTTAGGGAGCTATTAAGGGACATTAATACAATAGTTAAGTGGTTGATGCATATACTGAGGAAATAGGAGAGACAGGTTCAAATTCTCTCTCAACGTGAGGGTATTCAAACCTTTCAACATGCCCTCACCACATGACTGTTGTACAGGGTGCAGGACATAGTCTAAACTTTCTTCTGAAGATGTTCAGGTTTGGCAGAAAAAAATGGAGATTGCTTATGTCAGAGAAAATGCACAAGAGCATGCATGATATTAAGAATATTTCAGTATTATTGCACATATTATACAAATAATATTTCGAGGATCCAATTCTTAGGTGCATAACTAACGTTAGGTCTTATATAGGATGTAATGAGTTGAGGCTCAGCTGAGGCAAATCCAGTCCCAGGCCCTATTGGGGCATAATTAGGAAATCTGGCTGAGTCAGGGACCCACACTCACTGTCTTACATAAGATCAGACCAGACAGGAGCAAGCTGTCAGGGCAACAGACCATCTTATGCCTCTGCCCTGCTTGGAATTCTTTAACTTCTGGCTTGTGACTCTATGTCCTGAGCCACTGACTTAAGTCCTCCTGTCTGCCTCTGCTTGCTCTTGTTTGTGATTGCTCCTTTTCCTGTCTTGGACTTCTCAACCCAAGTCAGCTCCTTGCCCTGACCACAATTTCTTCTCATTTTTTGACTTGCTATCCTGGACCGACACACATCTTGACCTTGGTTTACACTCCAATAAACCCCTGACCTAGCACTATGCCCTTGGGCAGACCTCCTAAGCCCCAGTCAACCCTTAAATAGTGTATCTAGGCAACTTACTCTGGGCTTTGGATTCTGTTAGGTGGTTAGGTGCCACCGTGCTTAACACTGCCAGACATTTTATGGTAATAGCCAGGGCTGAGGTTATAAGAACACATAGAATATCTATAGTAGTCTGGGATTTAAACATGGGCTTCCATAAGATTCAGGCATGCGCCCTCACCTTTCAGATGTCTTTCCATTCAATATCCTTGCTTGCTGCTGGTATGCCATATTTCTCCGATTTAATACTCATTTTTGTGATGTAAAAATATCATGTTTAGTTAAATGTGAAAGACAGCATTTTTTCTGGAGATCACTGAAATCCCATCCTAGCTGAACATTGTGCACTTCGTCATTTAAAATATTTGAAATTTAATCCAGAAGTATCACAGAAAATGCGTTTGGACTTTTTGACTTGTGGCATGAAGGAAGGGAAGGATACACTTATACAGTCACAGGCAGTCAAATAAACATTTATAATGAACTACGTGTAGAGAAGCACATTAGGTTAAGAGTGTCTAAAAATAGTTAATAGCATGTTTACTCTGGTTCCACCTCCAAGCATGATTCAGGGATCTGTACAACATTATCTCTTCCCCTTCACATCCTTAAAGCACCGTCCTAGAGTCTGTCTTGAGCAAAGAACTAAAAGGCCAGTTCAAGGATGACAGACATGGCTCATTCTCTTCATGGTGTAGAAATAGTGCTGTATGTGAGAGTAGTGATATAGGTGAGAGTTGGTCTCAGTACATGTGCTCTGGGGTGTGTGTGTGTGGGGAGGTGTATTTTAATTACAGCAGCTCTTGGGAGCTACTCTAATTAAAATACTGGCAGCATCCTATGTATTCAGCATTCCCGCTTAATGGCAAAATGATGCCATTCCACAAAATGGCAGTGAGGGCGCTTTAACTACAGCTCATTGCTTTAACCAAAGTGACACCAAGGCTGCAGGAGCTCCCATTAGACTGCTCCATCAGATTCAATTAATCGATTAATTGAGTCTGCTCCAATGCATTCTAATATCATGCTTGTTCTAGTTAGAACGCATCGGAGCAGGAGTCCTATTCCCACTTACTGGTCTCTGTAGGCATGGCCAGAATGACCAGAAACTGGTCGCAGGAGGAGACACAGACCCACCCTCTCTTTGAGCCAGAATCATTAGTAATGTCTGTAGTCAGGTTGGTATGAGGCACACTGCATATTTATCTGGACCTCAGAGTTCTCTCTCTATATAGTTCATCACTGAAGTTATGCTTTTTTGTAGGGGGAGATAGTCTACTGCTCTCCTCTCTAGTTTTCTTGAAGTAGAAATTATAGCAAGTAGGAATTTTTTGCTAAAGTGATTTTTCATAGGCAGATGCCAATTTGTTGCGACTGATGTATTTCCTGGGCACATTTGCACATTCTGATTTCAGGAAATCTTTTATGGGAAATATTTCCTAAGTTAAGAAAGAAATGACTAGTCAAAACCAGTGAGAATAAGAACTGTGAAGACCTAGCAGTCTGGGAGTAATGGAAAATAGAAGTATAAGAGATACCGACTAGATCACATCAGAGGTCTATCTAGCCTAGTATCCTGTCCCCAACAGTGACAGAAGTGGATGCTATACAAGGACAGCACTGAGCTGGATATCATCAATGCCCTTCCTAGCATCCACCAGTTATCAGTTTAGAGATGCCAGAGAAAACACCTCCAACCATTCTGTTCAATAGATGTATTATCCATGAATTTGCGCCTCCACCACTTTCTGTGGTAATGAATTCCACAAGTTAACTGCGTGTTATGTAAAAAAGTACTCTCTTGCTAGTTTTGAATCTGTCACCTACTGATTTCAGCAGGTACTTCTCCTCTAAGTTCCTGCTCTGCCTGATTTGGGGTTGGTGCTTTGCCCTGAGTCTCCCACTTCCCAGAAGATGAGATGATGGGTTGCTTGCTCTCTGGTTTTTCACTGAAATGTTCAAAATAACTGTGTTTCATCTTGAGAATGTTTTTGAAATCTTGAAAATGTTTGCAGGATGGACTCTTCCAACTTAGGTCTCTGTTGACTCTTAGGAACAACCTCTGTTCCTTGCCCCAAATACCTGTGGGTGAGGATAATGTGTCCTCTCTAGCAATACTGTAGCACAGAGGAAAGCATGAACCTTTTTGCCAGGTGCCTCAGAGAGATAAGTTACTGCAGCTTCTCAAATGTAAATGAATTGAAATGGTTGCAGCTAACAAGCTATCATGACTCTTCAAAGAATTTCATGTTTCAGAAAAATTGTTTCTCATTTGGTGAAGGATCCATACATTTAAGTATAGACGTACTGCTCTGTTACTACTATTCTTTTTACTCAACTACAGTCACTGCCTTGATTCTTAGAAGATGACATCTGAGCATTTCATTAATTAAATCATCTAATAAATATAACCCTTTTTCCTGTTTGATCATTTTGTATGAATCAATGCTTACTTCTGCAAATGCATAAATACTAACTGAATAATTTGGATGAACATATTTCAGTTCTCAGCTTCTTTGCAAATTCTTCATTTGAACTACACATAAATTATGTCATGAGACTGGTTGACTGAATCTAATGGTTTTATTTCTCTTCCTGCATTTAGTCGAGGTGTCATTGTGCTTTAAGAGACAAGTTATATATGGAAAAATGATATGTGACTATCAGTAGCTGTTTCCAGTTAACAAGCATGATTCCAATAGTGTCTGTTAAAGCCAGTTTCCTTTCCTTGAGTGTCATCAAAATGACAAAGCTTAGATCAGTTCCATACTTGTATTTCACAGATGTGTATAAACAAATCTCTTAAACCATGTTTCATTTCCTAGCAGACATTTGACTATGAGTTCTTTTTGAATGCCGTGATTTTAAACAGTGTCATCATTTGTTGCGGTTATTTCATGACTTGAAGATAAACTTAAGTCAAATACCCAGGTATTTTATTTTGCAGCTTGAAGAATTCAAATAGAATCCAAATTAGAACATTTTTACCCTTCCCAGGAGAGTTTGCCATTATCTTCATAAGCTCAGTTTATTGAAGCTAAATGTCACTGAGCTAGTTGTCCCAGTGGTGCGGGTGATATTCTGGACCTAAGAGACTTGGTTCACTTCCCTGCCCCACTAGTGACATCTCGCCTAAGTGTGAGGAAGTCACTGAGGACCAGATCCTATTTTCCCCATTTATGTGCCTAAGTACACACCTATTCTACATTAAAATGTAGTTAACGCAAATATAGATGGTCCCTCCTTCTGGTTTTTATTTAGTTTTAAGGTTATGATACTAGTGTATTACAAAAATAGGTGCATTAATGGTTTGGGGGGACTAGAGTAGGGTGGAATAGGATCATGCTTAGATACTTGATAGGTAGAATAGGATTTGGCCTTTAGTCGCCCTCTGTGGGATCTGCTGGGAATGCACACTTCTTGTGGCTTCCACCACATTACTTGTAATCTGCAGTTCCTGGGATACCATTAACACAGACATTATATTAGTATGATGGACACAGATTGACTGGATGAAGGGAGCTAGAACGAGGATATGATCACTTAACTCCAGAAGCAGTAGGAAGAGGTTTGAGGAAATATTTTGAATACAGTGCTAAAGAAATTATGATTTGGATATAATCTGAGCAGTGGTGCCTCTTGGGTACCCCATGATTTGATAATGAGAGGGCTCAAATGAAATGGCATAAAATTAGAGGTGTTCACATGAAAGCCTGGACTCTTTGATCTTTGTGTTTGGCATGGAAAGAAGGACAATTATTCAAACATAGGCCTTCAGTTAGAAAATTATCTGCCAAGCTGGTCTTACAGGGCATTGTCACATACACATCTAAAAATGCCCACAAATAGCACTTCAGAAACTCAGGGAATCAGTTACCAGGAATCCTGCTTTGTGATACCTAATAGATCTAGCATTTTTTGTTTAGTCTTTCATATAAACCCCTATTCACTGGCTCCTCAGCATTCTTTTCCTGCCTGCTTTTGTTTATAAATGACTAATGATGGAAACAATGTATTTATTTATTTAGGAATAGCAGCCAGAGCACTCAATGCAGACATCACATTAGGATCCTGATCAACTGTGGTCCATCACATAAATCCTATGAAAAGCAGTGAAGGAGGAAAGGAAAAGATCTCAGGGATTCTGGTTTTCTCTGACAAAAAAATCTCCAATTATCAGTTTAAAACTCCCCCAAATCCACATTTTTCCATCATTAAAATGTGTATATATACACATACACACACTAGAGGTGTTGAAAAATGTGGATTTTGGGTTCCTTTTTTAAACCACAAATTGGGGATTTATTTCTATCAGGAAAAAAACAGGATCGCTGGTGACTATGAGGATCATCTTTCTATCCTGTGTTTATATAGTACGTAACATGTTTGGGTCCTGGTCTATAACTGGAGCTTCCAGGTGCTATCACACTACAAATAATAAATTATATGAATAAGTGACTGTAGGTTATATTCCTGTTTCCTGGAACTTGAAGAGGAAAATGTGGAAGGAAGTACTGGGTCCAGTCATACATATAGGAGGTGCTGATTTCAGTAAAAATGCTTAAAATCAGTTTCTTCCTCCAGGAAGGAACAGGTTACAGCTTCCCGGAAAGGTGCCTTGCTATGAAAAGCCAGTATTTGATACTATCTGTCGTCCCACTTACTTCCCTGTCTCTACCGTTCTCTTTGTTTTCTAACATTTCTTTTCTTAGGGGGGAAGAGTTCTGCA
>NW_017729032.1:29427878-29428921 GCF_001723915.1 Gavialis gangeticus
AAAGAAGTTGTTAAATAGGTTAGCTTTGTCATCTGGTGTGAAGACAAAATTTAAAGTTCATATGTCCTGCTTTCTACTCGTCTGCCACGTCTTGATGGAAATTATTATGCTGATGTTCTTGTGAGTGGGAGACTGCCTATTGTATTTTGTATGTTGGGGCCTTTTGCCTCCATGGGCCTTGACCCTGGTCTTTCTCTAGCTTGGCCTCCCTGTCTAAACCCAGCACACAGGGTTTGACTCCGAGGCTCTAGCCTTTTTCGGTGTCTTGAGGCTTGTGGCCCTCTTTCCTGCTCCAATCTGGAGCCCAGCCTCCCTGGCCCAGAGGCCCGTCCACTGGCACACAGCCAGGGGGCTGCAAATTCAAATCTTGGGAACAGTCCTGAACTCATGCCACCCCAGTCGACAAAAGAAAAATAAATAAATAAAATTGCCCCTAGGTGTGCCAGACCACCCCGGCCTTTTTAGATTGTCCCTTCTGGTGTTAGAGTCAGTGTACCCCAAAATCCTGTGCCCCCACTGGCGCTGGGTCTTATGTACCCCTAAAAGCTGCACCCTCGCTGGCACTTGGATCGGTGCCCCCAAAAAGCTGCACCTTTGCTGATGCCAGGGTCTCTGCCCCCCAAAAGCCACACCCTTGCTGGCACCAGGGTCCCCACTCCGTAGTGGGCCCCCAGATGAGGCCTCCTTCTTTCCCTAATAGCCTCACCCAAACTACCGATGTTATTCAATAAACAAAAGAAAAAAAATGAATAGTCCCATCTGTGGGCAATAACTGCCACCCAAAAAATATGATTAAGCAAAGCAGCATGCCAGCTTACATTTACACCGGGTTCATGCTTCGGCTCCCCACCTTCGGCTACCGTCCTTACCCTGGGGCTGCTGCCATCTCTCCGGGGCTTCTGTAGCTCCCCTCCTCCAGCCGTTGGACCACTCACCAAGCCTCTTCAGGGAGCTCTGGGATGCACTCCTTCCCCTTTGGCTGCTGGCCTCTTACTGCCGCCAGCCCCTTCCGGGCAGCTAACTAGCTGGCCAGGCTCAGCACT
>NW_017729032.1:29433921-29444801 GCF_001723915.1 Gavialis gangeticus
TTACCCTGGGGCTGCTGCCATCTCTCCGGGGCTTCTGTAGCTCCCCTCCTCCAGCCGTTGGACCACTCACCAAGCCTCTTCAGGGAGCTCTGGGATGCACTCCTTCCCCTTTGGCTGCTGGCCTCTTACTGCCGCCAGCCCCTTCCGGGCAGCTAACTAGCTGGCCAGGCTCAGCACTTAACCCCCTCCTTACCAGCACTCTGTGCCCAGAAAGTTCTGGCCTTAAAGAGGCAGACCTGTCTTATGGTGACAGTGCTAGGGTTCCCTGTTACAGTAGGGCAATGGCATTGGCATTAAGAATCAACATTTTGGTTCTGTCATAACAATTTCACATTCTTCCCTCACTAAAAATGGGGACAAAGATTCCTGTTAGCTACAAATTCAAAATATGCTAGTGTGGGCCCTGAACACTAAAATACTATCTTACCCATGCATCTCCTAAAGCAACTTACATATCAGTGGAACTGATAATGCAATATAGCAAGAGGTTCACTATTAGTAGAGGTACACCAATACATCAGTCCCATATCAGATTGGCACTGATATAGGGAAAATTTTAAGTATTAGAAATTGGCTTTTTTTTCGCCTGATGAGGCCAATAGTGTGGCTGATAAATACCCCATGCATACACACAGCCACAGCATGCATGGGGCCAGGAGTGCAGCCTGGCAGCTTGGAGACCGGCATCTGACTGGTAAGTCTGGTGTGGGGGAGCAGATTGAGGCCCCTGAGGTAAGGGAGGGAGTGGGGTTGGGGCATGGGATGGAGCCGCAAGCAGATCATCCATGGGGTGAAGGGGGTGCAGCTCTTACTGCTGCATGCACCCCAGGAGATGGGGGGGCATGTACCTCTGGATCTGTACATGGGGTGGGGTGGGGTGGGCTGCTGCTGTGGGCTGGGATAGGAGCTGCATTGGGCTCTTCTCAGTGGGGGCTGGACCAAGCTGTAGTGTGCTTGGGCTGTGCAGAGATGGTGCTGGGAGGGGATTATGGGGGGGTTACAGCAAATTTTGGAGTGGCTGCAGCTCCCCCCCGTAGCCCCGCTCCCAGTGCCACTGCCGCCCATCCTGAGTGCAGCACAGCAGAGCCTGGCCCAGCCCCCATGGGCAAGAGCCCAGTGTAGCTGTGGCACCAGCCTGCAATGGGAGCCCACCCTGCCCCTTGCAGATCTGGTGTTACACACCCACCATCCCCTCCTGGGGTGTGTGGGGGGCAGGAGCCACCCCCCCCACACACACTCCCCAGATGAGCCGCTCACAGCTCTGTCCCGCACCCCACCCCACCCTAGCTGAGCAGCGCTTGTCCCAGCCCCACTCCCTCCCTCACTGCGAGGGCCTCAATCTGCCCCTACATACCCCTTTCCTCCCCCCACACTTTCCCCCACACCAGACTTACCAGCCTGACGCTGGTTTCCAATCTGCCTGGCTGCATATCAGAATTGAATCAGCATCAGCCAATATGACTCCTTAAAATATTGGCCATTGGTATCGGCTGAAAAAGTCCATATCTGTAACTATTAGTTATAATGGTGAAACTGAAAGGGTGAGACAAATGGGGAACAACATCAAGGGTATAGTACACTGAAGTATGCAGAAGATACAATATGTCTTCACAATGTGTTCAGTATTTATTAGATATATCAAAGTTGTCAGTGTGGCAGTAATACAAACATATTTGGTAAAAATCACAAGAAATTATTAAAAGAAAATCCCAAGCATAATAACAACTTTTGCAAGATATGAATAGCTGACTTCATCATCCTACGTCAGTGTCTGATTTCTTGCCAAAGGGACTTCCAGAAAAACTGCTAAAGATATGAATTGTTGCCAGGACATGAGTTTGGTTCAGTGAACCATAGCTAGTTTACTTCTATCTGGGACCAATTATTTCTTAGAATCATCTACGCATGACTCATACGCTTATGGTGTATTTAGCGAATGAGTTGACGATTACTACCTGCCCGAAGTTCTATTATTGTGCAAAAATTATTCACAGAAGTTCCCCTTTCCCTGAAGCAATCATGTACCCATCTTTCACACCTGGCAGAGCTATGCAGATGGAAACTGAGAAAATGCATACGAGAAATGGGAGAAAGGGAGAAAGGAGGACCCAGGAAACTATAGGCCCATAAGCCTCACATTGGTCTTAGGGAAAATCCTTGAAAAAATTATCAAGGATCACATCTGTGAGGGGCCAGCAGGGGAGATCATGCCCAGGGGAAATCAACATGGGTTCATCAAAGGCAGGTCCTGCCAGACCAACCTGATGGCCTTTTATGACCAGGTAACTAAATCCCTGGATGATGGTGTTGCAGTGGATGTAGTCTTTCTGGACTTTAAGGTCTTTGACACTGTCTCTCACCCCATTCTCATTAATAAATTAAGCGACTGTGGCATTGATGCCTACACAGTTGAATGGGTCAAAAATTGGCTGATGGGGCGCACCCAGAGAGTGGTGGTGGATGGGTTGTACTCGACCTGGCGGGATGTGAACAGTGGGGTTCCCCAGGGCTTGGTCCTGCGACCTACACTGTTCAACATCTTCATCAGCGATTTGGACGAGGAGGCGGAAAACACGTTGTCCAAGTTTGCTGATGACACCAAGATGTGGGGAGAGATAGGCATGCTCGAAGGGAGAGAGAGGCTGCAATTAGATTTAGACAGACTACAGAAGTGGGTGAATGGTAACAGGATGGGGTTCAGTGTAGATAAATACAGGGAGTTGCACCTGGGGAGAAGGAATCCACAACATACATACAAGCTGAGGAGCTCCCCCCTTGTGAGCACAGAGACAGAAAGGGATCTTGGAGTCATTATTGACTCCAAGATGAACACGAGCCGCCAATGCCAGACCACAGCCAGCAAAGCCAACCGCAACTTGTCGTGCATGCAAAGATGCATCTCAAGCCAGTCCACAGAGGTGATATTCCCCCTCTACGTGACATTGGTCTGGCCTCAATTGGAGTACTGCGTCCAGTTCTGGGCACCATGCTTTAAGAATGATGTGGCCTGCCTTCAGAGGGTTCAGAGGAGGGCCACCTGCTTGGTTGGAGGGCAACAGGGCAGGCCCTATGAGGAGAGGCTAAGGGACCTGATCCTGTTCAGCCTCAGCAAGCAGAGGCTGGGGCGGGATTTGGTGGCTGCCTACAAACTCGCTAGGGGAGATCAGCAGCAAATAGGAAGGGTCCTATTCCCCCAGCAGCACCTGGGGTGAGGAGGAACAATGGCCAGAAGCTGCTGGAGAACAGGTTCAGGTTAGAGATTAGGAGGCACTAGTTCACTGTTAGGGTGACTAGGATCTGGAACCAACTTCCTAGGGAAGTGGTCCTTACTCCTACCTTGGGTAAATTCAAAAAGAGTTTGGATGAACACCTGTCTGGAGTCATGTGACCCCAGCAGGTGCTTCAGCCAGTGGGGGGGGGCATTAGACTAGATGATCTATTCAGGTCCCTTCTGACCCCAAACTACTATGAAACTATGAAATGGATCTTTGGGAAACAGAAAATGCACCTATACTCAAGGAATATTGGGATAATCACAGGGTCTTCTGTCACAGCTAGTTTGGCATTGCTCTCCACTGAATAGAGCTCAGAAGACTTGCTACTGATCTCTGTTGAACAGAGCTCAGAGTTAATAGCGATGTCATGGCTTCAACTATAGGTCTTTTAAGCCTGATGGTAAAGGACCTAATGCTGTACTCACAGCATTGACTGCAGCAAATGTATAAATGCCCCAAAGAAGCTTTAAAGTAACTAACTTTGGTAAAGTAGCAGTTCAGCTGGAGTGTTATGGAACTTAGCACAGGCTAATTTACCCCATTTGCAGTGCAGGCATATCCAGAGCTGCTTAGGTTAATTGGAAAGGTAGTGGATTGCTTAGCAGCCACATGTGGCACTAGTGAGGCCTCACCTGGCTTAGTACTGTGTCCAGTTTTGGTCCCCACGCTTCAAGAAAGATGGACAGATTGGAAAGAGTTCAGCAGAGAGAACAAAAATGATTATAGGCCTAGAAGATAAGACTTATGAAAAAAGCCTAAAAGAACCAGGGTTATTTAGTCTGGAAAAGAGAAAAATGAGGGCAACAAAATGGTGAGGGGGCTTATGAGGAAAGACAGGGGGAATTGGGCTTATTTAGTTTAAAGAAGAGGAGACTGAAGGGGACTTAATAACAGTCTTCAACTACCTAAAAGGGGTTTCAAAAGAAGATGGAGCTGAACTGTTCTCAGTGGTGGCAGATAACAGAACAAGGAGCAATGGTGTCAAGTTTCAGCAAGGGAAGTTTAGGTTAGATATTAGGAAGAATTTTCTTACTAGGAGCGTAATAAAACACTGGAACAGGTTACCCAGAGAGGTGGTGGAAGCTCCATCCTTAGAGGTTTTCAAAACCCAGCTAGACAAAGCTTTGGCTGGGATGATCCTGTTGGGGCTAGTCCTGTGTTGAACGGGGGCTGGACCTCCTGAGGTCCCTTCCAACCCTAACTTTTTTATGATTCTGTGATTCTATGATTTGAAAACAGCTCTCAAGTACCTGAAGGGGGGTTATAAAGAGGATGGGAATAGTTGTTTTTTCTGCAGCTGAGGAAATTTAGATTGGAGATCAGGAAGTACTTTCTGCTTATGAGGGTGGTTAAGCATTGAAACAGGCTACTTAAAGGAGTTGTAGAATCTCCACCCCCAGAAATTTTCAAGACCAGGTTAAACAGACACTTGAGAGGTATAGTTTAATCAGGGACGATCCTGCCTAGAGCAAGGGGCAGGACTAGATGACCTTATGACCAGGGATCCTGGTTTTCTCTGATAAAAAAAAATTCCCCAATTTTTGGATTTAAAGAAGTAACTCAAAAATCCATGATTAAAATGAAACACCACTGTATATAGATAGCTATCTATACATAGCTAATTCCCCAATTTGGGAATTTAAAAAAGTAACCCAAAATCCACATTTTCTGTGATTAAAATGGAACACCACTATATATAGATAACTATTAAAATGAAAATGGTGTTTCATTTTAATCACGGAAAAATGTGGATTTTGGATTACTTTTTTAAATCTCAAAATTGGGGATATTTTTTTATCAGAGAAAACCAGGATTCCTGCTTATAAGGTCCCTGCCAGCCCTACTTTTCTATGTTTCTATGAAATAAATGGAAGCCAATTCTACCCATCTCTACAACCTTCCCTATTCTCAGCACAGGAAAAAAAAGTTGTTATATGCTTTTTTCCCCACAGTTTTGCATTATTTGTGCAGGAGTATTCTTAGCCACAGAGACTTCCTGTATATCACCACCTCATCATTTTTATGTCTTCACATTTAAATTGAAAACATATGCAATTTAGAAATTAATCAATTCAAAACAACATACCACCTGTAAATACAATGGGCTTTTTTCTTTGTCTTTTATTATTTGTTCACATATTCACTAATCCTTGCTCAATGTGTTTTATCACTTGCAACACTTCTGAACCTCAAGTTAGTTTGCAGTTTACCTTGATTTATTATATCATTTCTCAGAAGCAAAAACTGGATATTTAAGGGATAACAAGAACATAAAGGGAAAAAATAATGACTGGAACAAGAAATGAAGGGTATGTGTTTTTTCAGAATGTTAGACATGAATAGAAAGGTAGTGAGATAGCATTGTACATTAATGATGCTATAGGCTGGATAAAGCAGAACTGATCTTGGACAAGGATAGTAAAAGAGGACACATTGTGCCAGTGCTAGAAATCTGCTATGCTAGAAGACTAGTGTTGCCATTGGATAAATGCTACTGGAAATTGTTATTATGGGAAATTTCAGCTTCCCAGGCATAGTTTGAAGAACAAATTCTACTAATCCTGGTAGAGCACAGTTATTCCTGAATGTGATAGCTATTATCTTCATTGGATAGTTACTGAACCAGCAAGAGCTGATGGTAATTTAGAATTTGTTTTGTAAGTTTTGAGGTCTTACAAATTTGTATTTTGAATTGAGTGTCACAATTTGAATCGGTTTAATTCAAAATGAGAGTAAAAATTAAATTTGGTCTGTAACTAAGATTTGTGATTTAAGAAAGATAACAGTTGATAAACTAAGGGCGCTTCTACACATTAGTGCATGGCAACATTGCTACAGCACTGTGCTTTAGTAGTTCCTTTTAGACGTACTAAAGCATGGCGCAGTATATAATTAAAAAGAGAAAACAGATAGCAGAAAGGAAGCTGCTGTGCAGTTAGGAGGGACACAAATTAAGGATTACAGTCCAAAGCCTAAACTAAAGTCATGACTTCACTTTCACTATGCTGAGGAGGGAGGTGAAAGCAGAATGGCTTAATCGCAGATGGGCACAGAAAAGTAAATTACCACATTCAAGTTAGAAGTAAAACTCAAAGGGCCAGATCCTATTTTGCCTAACCGCACTTACATAACCTGTAACTGCTTTTTCTGGCAACTGTGCACAGTTTAGATTCCACATAGATGTGCTCACCCATGCTTTCCTACTGAGCATGCTCAGTAGGCTGCACAACTTCCCCCGGGGGAAGTAGAATTGCCCAGGCATGCTCATAATGCCAAGCCTTTAGTCACCAAAACACTGTAAAGGATGAGGAGGAAAAGGCAGCTACCCCTTCAACTCTCTAGCCAAGCAGTTAAGGCATTTGAAGGAGTGGGAAACCTGGGTTCTAGACCTACCTCACCAGAGGATGGCTTGAGCCTGTATTTCCTGCCAAAGATACTGTAATCAGCAGGCCAGGGTCACTATTGCCCATAGTACCCTCTACCCTCCTGAGTGAAGCTGAGCCACTAGGAAGTCAAATGGGGCAAGATGTGCAAGTCAGAGAAGAAGTAGGTCAGTGAGGAAAAGTTGCTTTCCTTCTGGTCCCATATATCTTTCTCTCCTGGGTGGAGAAGATGGGAATTAGTAAGAATTGTTAAATAAGTAGCATAATGTGGGGATGATCGTGAGTTACACTGAAAGTGAAGTATTTTAGTGGAGTTGATTCAGCATTGCTTTTTGGATTGTACTTATCTAATACTTTCCCACCTTGGCAATAAAAGTCATATGTTGATTAAGTTTGTCATATTCAGTTATGAGACACTGTCAATAAAGATGATGATCAGCATACCATTCAGGAAGACTTGGATGACTTTAAGGAATGAAGTAAGAAAAACTGGATGAAATGTAATAGTGTGATGTGCAGGGTCATGCGCTGAGAAACTAGTCACAAAATTCCTGTCACAGGCTGGAAACTCATCAGTGAAAATGACCAAGAAAGAAAAGGCCCAGTGTAAATATGGATGATAATGAAAAAGACAAAAGAAATATTAGCAAAGGTATTTCCAGCAGAGACAGAAAAGCTGGATATTTCCTTACAGACCACACCCCTCCAAGTAAGACACACCTTGTTTATGGAAAGGCATAATGAAGAAAAAATAATTTTCATGAGTTATGGCTCTTTGAGAACAGAGCCTAATCTTACGCTCACTTACCCTCCCTTTCCTGCACAGGCAATAGCTACAGTTTTAACCCTTTCACAGCTGAATTATTAGCAGCTCTTGGCTGCTCTGCCAAAAGCTGAAACTGAAGCTGCAGCTGAAGACTGGACTACATTGGTGGATCCAGGATTTTGAAAACAACTAGAAAGAATCTGCAGGCCTGTGAAACATGAGAAGAGAGGCTCAACAGACAGCAGCATTGCCAAAGGAAGGAGAGCCTGATTAGGGGAATACTGAGACCATTAAAACAGAGAGACCATTAACACCTGTAGAGTGAGGACCAATTAGAGGAAATCAGGTAGAGATAATAAGCCAGGAAATCAGTTAGCTCTAGCACTGCATCTGACTAGAAATCCCACTACTTCCAAGCAGTTGAATATAAATGTTGGGTGGAGTAGGAATCAAAGCAGGGTGCAAATGAACCTCTACATCCCCCTGGAACATCCTTTGCTAGATCTTGCCCCTCTCTCCATGCAGCTTCTAGAGGGAAGAGAAGCAGAAGCCACCTTACAGCATCTCCATGCTTCTATTCTGGGCAGAAAATTAGCATCCCCACTTAATACATACACCCTTATTTTGGAAGGCTAATTCTTGGGGAAAAAGTATGTGTGGTAAGGTCAGTAAATGTGGTATTAAATGAATAGATTTCATAGACATTAGGGGCTGGAAGGGACCTCATGAGATCATCAAGTCCAGCCCCCCCGCCAGAGGCATGAAGGCTGCAGGGATCAAATTATCCCAGCAAGATAAACATCCAAATGCTTTTTTAATGAGTCCAGAGTAGGTGCTTTTACCACCTCTGGGGGGAGTCTATACCAGATCTTGGACACTCGGACTGTAAAGAAGTTTTTTCTTATATTGAGTCTGAATTAGCTTTCTAGAAGTTTGTGGCCATTAGATCTAGTTATCCCTTGGGGAGCCCTAGTAAACAGCTGTTCTCCCAGATCCTTATGCACCCCTCTTATATACTTATATGCAGCCACCAAGTCCCCCCTGAGCCTTCTCTTCGCCAGGCTAAAGAGTCCCATGTCCCTCAGCCTCTCCTCGTAAGGCATGCTCTCTTGGATTTTGATCATCTGGGTGGCTCTCCTCTGGACTCTCTAGAGCTTATCCACATCTCTCCTAAAGTGGGGTGGGGGGAGGGGGAGGTGGTACAAAACTAGATGCAGTACTCCAGCTGTGGCCTCACTAAGGCTAAGTAAAGAAGAAGAATGATGTCCCTGGTTTTGCTTGAGATGCATCAGTGGATGCATGCCAGTTTTGTTTGCTTTGCCAGCCATGGCATCACATTGGTGGCTCATGTTCATCTTGCAGTCAGTCAAGACCCCCAAGTCTCATTTAGTTAAGATGCTAGCAAGCATAGTATGGCCAAGTCTATAAGTATGATGCTGTTTTTCCCCCCAAGGTGTAGCACCCTGCACTTCTCTACATTGAATGCCATCAGGTTTTGGTCCACCCACTTTGCAAGTGTGTCCATGTCAGCCTGTATCCCCAGCCTGTCCTCCAGCATGATCGCCTTCACCCATAGCTTAGTGTCATCCACGAACTTTGCCAGTCTGCATCTGATGCCCAAATGCAAATCATTAATGAAGATGTTGAAGAGTACCAGCCCGAGCACTGAGCACTGGGGGACTCTACTGGTAACCTTGAGTCATGTTGATTTGTTCCCATCAGCTAGTACCCTTTGGGTCTAGTGTCCTCTTATAGTGTCCTCTCCCTTATGGAAGACCAAGTCAAAGGCCTTCTTGAAATCCAGATAAATAACATCAATCTTGCCTCCCTTGTCCAGGCAATATGTCACCTGGTCATAGAAGGAGATGAGGTTGGTCAGGCAAGACCTTCCAGTAATAAAACCATGTTGGCCAGCATTCAGCAGGTTGCCTTTCATTAGCCTGTTGCAGATGGAACCCTTGATAATTTTCTCCAAAATCTTTCCAGGGATGGAAGTCAGACTGATAGGTCTATAATTCCCTGGATCTTCCTTCCTCTCTTTCTTGAAGATTGAGACCACGTTGGCTCTTTTCCAGTCTTCTGGTACACCACCCAAGGGCTACAAGCTTTCAAATATCTTGGTCATAGGGAATGCTATGATGTCTGCCAGATCTTTTAAGACTGTCGAGTGCAGTCTGTCTGGGCCTGCAGACTTATGGATGCCAAGCTTCTCAAGTTGTTCTTTCACTTGATCTACATCAAATGTGGGCTTATCTCCTGAGCCCTGGATGCTTCAAAGTATGCATGCTCAAACAGATGTTGAGAGGACTTCTAGGATGATTGAGGAAAATGGAGAGCCTATTTTATAAGAGGACACTAAAAAAGCTGCCTTGCTGCGCCAAGAGGAGATACGGTTACTTTCTTCAAGTATGCTGTAGGGACTGGGAGCAGGGAAACACCAGGGAGGGAAAAGGACTTTATAAGCGAAAGGACAAGAAGAAATACTGGCCATGAAGAAATTGAAGATGGAAATTAAAGCAAGTTTCTAACCATCAGAGAGCAATGAGGTGCCAGAACAGTGCTCTAACATGAATAGTAGGACAGGCAAAAAATAAAATAAAAATCCACTTACTTTACAGACACAGTTTAATCAGTTTCTGATATAACTTAAAGTTGTGTGACTGCTCAAGCTAGCAGGGGGGAATTAAATCTGATGATTCAGTTTTTGTATGTATGTATTTATTATACATATATTAGTATTGCTGTTTCTTGTCTGCTGTTTACTTGAAAATGCTTTATAAACTGTTCTACTTTCTTTTGTATAGGAGTTCTTGAGATTTCTACCTACTTGTGCAAGATAGCTAAAATCAAGTATTGTGGTTATAATGGTACCAAAAAAAATATTTTGGGCCCCTTTAAAAAAGCAGCTTTTTGGCCCCTTTAAGAACACCTTAGTAATTAGCCATGTCATCAAGTAAAAAGTATGAAAATCAGGAATTGATTTCAATAATGATACTGCTTTTACATTGCCTCTTGCAATACATCCCAAAAATAAATAATTTTCTACTAAAAGTTTGTGAAGTTGCAACCTATGAAAAAGCAAGCTCTTAGAGCAAGAGAGCAAGGTCTATTCCAGACAGTCTGGATATGACTATATATAATCCAGATTAGCCTTCCTTGCTGACAAATCCTGACACAACTAAATACATGTCCATGACTGCGTGTGACCTACACACATTTTAAGTGCTTTGTGGAAACAGATATACACTGCAAGGCTGAGTCACTTTTAAACTGATGGCTTTATATCTGTTAACAGAGTGTCAGATATTCACCTGGTCCAAATGAGTCTGAACTCAAGCTCTGGATTGACACTATCTTAGAACATAGATCATAGTTCTTCAATATGTATTCAATATGTATTACTGAATAACTGATGTAGGGTGAAATGCCGTTTTTCTTCTTGGTGACTAAAAGGCA
>NW_017729032.1:29449801-29462236 GCF_001723915.1 Gavialis gangeticus
TCTGAACTCAAGCTCTGGATTGACACTATCTTAGAACATAGATCATAGTTCTTCAATATGTATTCAATATGTATTACTGAATAACTGATGTAGGGTGAAATGCCGTTTTTCTTCTTGGTGACTAAAACGCAACTTTCTAACCACGTAAGTGGCATTTTTGACACTTACATGCTGGGAGTGATTCTGTTTCCCCTGTAGCACAGACATGTAAATGTGCTTGCCTAGACTGAGCTTGTGCAGTAAGCTATACACTAGCTGGAAGATGTTCACTTTTGTACACATGCCCATTCTGGTTGGGTTCCTATATCTAAGTCACAAATAGGCAGCCAGACACAAATGCATGACTAGGAGGAATCCAAGGTAAAAAAGCCACTTTTTTTTTACCTTTTATTACTCCTCTGGAGTGTCTCTGTTTGGCCTTTTTATCCTCTGCTCTTTTCTCCCTCCCTTCCCTGCTTTACCTTTTGTCTTTCTAATTTCTACCTATTTATGTTCTCACTGACATCCTGCCACACTTCTAGCTTCTCTCATTTCTTTCAGTCTCAGAACAGCAGAGACTCCCTATGCCTGAAGGAGGGTGATTGCACCCGAAAGCTTACTAAGAACTCTTTTCCAACTAATCAGTTGATCTAATAAAAGATATCACATCTACCCAGAAAACCTTGCCTGACTAGTAGGAAGGCCTTCTTATCTCTTAGGCCAAATAGCAGAGTGGCCACGTAACCAGGAAGATAAAGAGCTGAATTCTGGGCCCCTCTAACCCAGTGGGAGTTAAGCCTGCAGATCCCTGATTTCCCAGCACAGTGCTCTAACCATCATATCACAAGTTAGACATTATATGGTCAGCTCCTTTTAAAGCTGACCTCTGGACAAATCTGTGTTGTGGTGGTTGGAGCTCATTGAGATGGCTGCTGTTCTGAAAAGGATCAGGCTTTTGGTTCTGTAGTGACCATCGGGTTCAGCAAAGACAGTCACGAATGAAAAGAACTAAGCAACAGTCTCTGTTATGGAGCCATAGGCAAGCTTTGCAGACCTCTTGCCTATAACTAACAGCATGGGCAGATCCAGGATTATGATAATGGGATGCAGCCACGCATCTTTTGGTTGTGCAATTCACGTACAGTGAAGGGAGCTCGCTGTGCATGTGAAACAATGCCAAAAGGCGTGTGGCCCCATCCCCTCGTTGTGGTGCTGGAAGCCAATGAGTTCATCTGCATGTCAGCAGAGTGTCTGTTAGGGGCTCCACACGTGCCATGACTTCCATGAGCTTACTGGGGGGTTGGTGCAGGCTTTGCCTGGAGTTCCTGCTTTCAAGCAGCTCTGAAGGGCAGGGGAAAGGAAGGTACAAGTGGTTGTGGTGCTCAGTCCCTGGCGCTCCTCCCCTCCTTTCCACAGCTGCTGAATTCGGAGAGGATGGCAGGGGAAGGGAGAAAGGGAGGGAAGAGCAAGGAGCAGCAGCACTTACTTCCTGTGCTTCAAACTGCTTGGAAGCAGGCGCCTGGGGAAGAGCCCACACTGACCAGCAGATGAATTCAATCGAGCTCAAAGCACAGGCAGAGCTCCCAGTGAGAGCTCTGCTGACGTGCTGCTGAGCTCTGACAGCCTCTGGATCCACCTCAACTACCAGCTGCTCCCTGATTAAACCATCTCCCAATTCCCAAGTTTTCTAAAGTAGGGAGCGCCTCTAATTAATAACTTTTTTCACTACAGGTTCTATTGTGGAACCTAGCTCCCAATGGGCTAGAAACTTCCCATCTGCACTCTTCTGCACTTATTTTATCTAATCACTAATACATGCAATGGTCAAAAGCTACTCTGGAAGTTGGCTGAAATAATGCTTTGCCTGTGGCCAGATAATTCGATCACTGTGTGCTAGCAAATCAGACAGAGATACAGGTTCAAAACCACTTTGGGTGAGGGAGATGGACTAAAACCTGGGTTTCCAGTATTATAGCCCTAACCACTCAGCTATTGGGGTAATACATGTGCCTCAACTTATGCTCAGGTATGTGCATGCTTATAGAGCCACAATATAAAGCCAGGACCAAAATCAGGCAGGGAGACAGCAAGAAAATTGCTATTTAGATACACAAAAGAAAACAGAATTCAGCCACCTTTTATTAAACAGCTATTTCCTATATCTGTCATTTTTCTGTGTTACTTCATTTCTTTATTTGAGGGGGTTAAATAAAGCAGGTAGAAAAAATAAACAGAAAAAATAATACTACTTTTCTTATGTCATAGTACAATATTTGATTGAAAACCAGGAATTCAACCATGACATCCACACTGCAACAGATAAAGTACAAGTTAAATTGATAAAATTATATAACATAGACATGCTTATTTTATCAACGTAACCTGTACTTTATCTGTTTCATAATATATATTAATATATATATTACTGCTCAAGGCAGTGCTTACTTAGACAAAACTCTTATTGAAGTCAGTGGGAATACAGCCAGATCAAGGATTACAGGTTTAGACTTTGTGATTATTGCTGATATGAGGCTACAGGAAATTACCTACTGAGGGATGTATTTACAAGCCCATGGTGTTTGCACTGTGGTGATTATTTACTCATGTGTCACATCTATGCTCATGGTGAAATCTAACCTTTTTTTTAAAGTCTACACCCTTATGGAAAAAAGAGCTTGGGAGAGTTTGTATTGCTATCAACTTCACATAGGATAACTGTACAGGCTTGTCTAAACTTCATGGGTGAAATCCTGGCTCTGCTAATGTTATAACTCTCTCTTATAGACTTTGATGCAGCTAGGAACATAACCTAAATACTAGCAGAAGTCTATATCTTATAGACTATCTGAATCAGAAATGCACACGCTTTCATGAGCAAGAATGCTAAAACTAGTATACGGATTGGTTTTCAAAATTATTGGCTGTGAGCATTGTGTTATACTAATATGTTAGATAGCAGAAATGGGCAAATTTATCAAGCTCACTTTGTCATGGTGGTTACATGCATGCCAGTAACGAGAAGGTTTGAATCCCATTACAAAGAGACCAGGAAAAATGAGCAAATGATTTATCAAAAGAAAAATCTGTTTATAAAATGGAGCAAAGTATAAGCAGAAGGGACAGGGGCAGAGAGATTGTGATAAGAGTAGAGTGAAGAGGAGAGATTTGAATGAAAAATACATGTATAGTTCCTCAGCTGATAATAGAGCAACAGCTGGAGATAGCAAAAGCAACTGGATTTACTTCTACTGGTGATCCACCCCTTTGCCCCATTGTATGGAATGGAGAGAAGTTAGCTTGAAACAGGGAGATGACAGTGAGACATGAAGTTGATTGACTCTGTCAGCACTGCTTGAAGAGCAATACAGATGTCCCTTCCAGCAGCTGGTTTTAAAGTTTGGGTGGAGCAGGAATTAAAGGGAGGTGCAACTACGCCATTGCACCCCCTCCTCTAAATCTGCCCCTGCTTAAAACATGCAAACTTTTCTAACTCTGTGGAAATCAGTGAAGTTGCACTTTTGTAAAATGGGGTGAACTGAGGGATTACTCAAGCCCTTTAGGTGAAGATATTTCTACCTTTTTTCTAATAAGACCTCAAACTTTATGAGTCTTGTCCTCTGACTTCAATTTTGACAAATCTTTTCAAATTGAAAGTATTTCTAATACAGTTAGTTTCCTTCAAATTAGATTAAAGAAATTACATAATGGGCGCATCTACACATGATGCTACATTGCCGTAGTGACACACTATGGCAATGGAGCAACCACATGCGTGTACACGTGACCAGCAGCTACTTTGCTGTAGCTGTGCGCTCCTTCATTATAGTGCTCCGCTATGGCAAAGTGGCAGCTAAAAATAACTGTGCCCAGTGTACGGCACAGTACAGACTGCTACTGTGCCAAGCTTTAGTACTTCCTTTTGGCGGGGAAGTACTAAAGCACAGCGCAGTAGCAATGTCACCGTACAGGCACATGTAGACATGCCTACAGAGTAAGGTATTAATCCAGAATGCTGAAAGCTAGAACTGGAGCCTGCCTGGTTTATTAGAACAAAGCATAAAGCCAATATATCAAGAATTTACCATAGAAATTTCTTCAGATAAGCTAGAAATATTGAAACATTGATAATACCTGATTTGTGAACAATCCCTTTAAAATATCACTTGGAAATGTACACACAAAATTTCACACGCAATTTGGTTTCCATAAAACCAAGAAGGATTTCATACATGACTTTTAAGGGTCACATTTAAAACTTAGACTCAATTTTTTGAATGAATAATTCATTTGCTGGAAAATGCTGTTTTGAAGTGCTCAACACTATTAGAAAATTTGGTTGAATTTGGCAGTGTCTCACAGCTGAAAAAAATAGAAAATATTCTGACTTTTTAAAATGAAACATTTCAATTTTTATTAGAAAACAACATTAGGGGGCCAAATTTATCTAAGGTAATTATATTATTTTAAATAATTTTAAAATTGTTTTTAAAACATTAAAATGGAAAAACATGTTTAGTTTCAGGTCAAATAAGACATTTTGTCTGAGTCCAAATGAACATGGTGAAATGTTGATTTGCTGTGAAATCAAGTGAATTGTTTTCTTCTTTTGCATTTTCAGTTTTGCCACTGAATTAAATTATTGAATTGAATTTGTTCTTTTAAAATATCCTCATAGGAAAAACCATAAATAGTCAAAATGATGCATCTTGGAAAGCTAAAAGAATGAAACCAGGCTTTGGGATATTAGTCCTTTCTTCCAGATCACACTTTGAAATTGATCCCTAGCCAATAATTTCCCCATAAAAATTATTATTTTTCCAATAACTCAGTCAATTTGCATTCAAATTAGGTCTGCCATTCCAAAATTATTTTTCACAAATCCATCATTTATTCAATCTCCTAAATACATCAGTTCTTCTTTGAACTCATAATAAAATTAGTACTATTTTACATAAATCCCAGAATCACCTTCAGTTCGGCAAAAAGGAAGAAGAGAAATGGTATCCATTTAGAATCATGGATGGAAAAGGCCTGCCATCGTCTAATAATGTTTTGCTACTCCAATTGGGTTTTAAAAAAGAATCTCACTCAGTCATTTCAGATTACTCAGTTCCCATCTGAAGTGAGGAGCGTTACATTCTGTTCTATATCTCTGTGATACACACCTGCCATATACTCACTTCTTTATATAATTTTACATTTATGTAGATACTGTTGTATGAGTTTGTACCTTCTTTTTGAGGGCTTTTGCATAACTTGGCTCATTCAGTAAAACCTTTTAATTGTTACTGCCTTACATTTTAAGAAGCAAGAATTTATTTATTCTGCCTTAGACTACCACCATTTCTTTGCTGTTAGACCAGCAGGGATCATGACTTTAATAGATAGCTTTAAGACACGGTCCTTCCTTCATGAATTAGTATTTTCTGTCTCTTAAGGGTGAGTTCCACTGTATTACCCATACCAGTAGTTCCACCACACTACACTTTAACAGTATGATATGAGGAATTAATGGGTTGGAGAAGAAGATAGATATGTAACAAGGAGAGCATAGTTTGCAAAACAGTTCTGGTCAACAATATTAATGACCAGAGATTCTGCTTTTCTCTCATTTAAACCGAAAATTGGGGATTTTTAAAAATAACCCCAAATCCACGTTTTTCCATGATTAAAATGAAACACCAGTAATGTATGTTGTGGTGTTTCGTTTTAATCACGGAAAAATGTGGATTTGGGGTTATTTATTTTAAACCGAAAATTGGGGATTTTTTTTAAATCAGAGAAACCAGGGTAACTGTTTCATAGTTTCATAGTTGGCAGGGACCTGAGCAGATCATCAACATACACCCCTGCTACTAGTCCTCCTGCCCCTTGCCCTATATCTGTGCCTGCCCTCCAACACCCTGCCTCCCACACACCCTGACCCTACTTGCAACCACGCCCCAAAGAGAAGCAGTGACCACTTCCAGCCAGAGCCTGAGAAGGTAAAAAGGGGAAGGGGGAGCTGGGCTGGCAGCAGGGAAAGCAGGGGATGGATGAGGCAGGAGGTGGGGAAGGTCAGGCACAGGCATCAGTGGTGGACAAGCACGGTAGGGGGTCAGGCTGCAGGTTTCCCCCTCTCAGTTTCCCCCTGGCCGCGTGGTCCCTCCCCTGACAAATGAGCCATTCCAGCTTGGGACAGGCAGCAGCTCAGCTCAGCTCCAGCTTCAGCCCCCAGCTGACCAAAACCAGAGCTGAGCTGCCACCTGACCTGGATTAGTACTCAAATCCAAGATGATATTTCCACACCCCCACCCCCTGCCAGAATGCTGACTAGAGGGGAAACCTGTGCCTTAGATTCAAGTAAATACAGTAGTGTACTTTGAAGTTAGTAAATCCTGCACGGGCTGTAATTAGGAGTGTTAGCACTTTCATTCTAGTTTTATCTTCTAAAGGCAATATTTCCCCCTGCCCGGGGCAGGAGAGAATACTGGGCTCATATGACCCCAGCTAGGTAATTGTCTAGCCTCCCTTTAAAGACCCCCAGGGTAGGAGCAAGCACCACTTCCCTTGGAAGTTGGTTCCAGATCCTAGCCGCTCTGAGTGTGAAGTAGTGCTTCTTGATGTCTAGCCTGAACTTACTCTCAGTCAACTTGTGGCCGTTATTCCTAGTTACTCCTGGTAGTGCTTGGGGGAACAGGGACTCTCCTGTTCCCCACTGGTCCCCCCTGGCAAGTTTATAGACAGTCCAGATCCCTCCTCAGCCTTCTCTTGTGGAGAAGGTCCTGCAGCCTCTCCTCGTAGGGCCTGCCCTGCTGTCCCCAGATTATGCGAGTGTCCCCCCTCTGGACCCTCTCGATGCTGGCTACATCCCTCTTGAAGTGCGGCGCCCAGAACTGGGTGCAATACTCCAGCTGCGGCCTGACCAGTGTTGCACAGAGGGGGAGGTTCACCTCCTTGGACCTGCTCGTGATACATCTGTAGATGCATGACAAGGTATGGTTAGCCTTCCTGACCACGTCCTCACAGTGGCGGCTCATGTTCATCTTGGAATCAATAGTGACTCCAAGATCCCTTTCTGCCTCTGTGCTGATGAAAGAGAGTTCCCCAGCCTGTAGGTATGCTGCTGGTTCTTTCTTCCTAGGTGCAGTACCTTGCACTTGTCAGTATTGAATCCCATCCTATTCTCATCCACCCACCCCTGTAACCTGTCCAGATCTAGTTGTAGCCTGTCCCTCCCTTCTAGTGTGCCCACCTCTCCCCACATCTTAGAGTCATCTGTGAATTTGAGCAAGGTGCTTTTCACCCCCTTGTCCAAGTTGCTGATGAAGATGTTAAACAGTGCGGGCTCGAGGACCAAGCCCTGGGGTACCCCACTGCAAATGTCCCTCCAGGTCAAAAATGACCTGTCCACCACCACTCTCTGGGTGTGGCCCTCCAGCCAATTTGTGACCCATCTGACTGTGTAGGCATCAATGCCACAGTCACCTAATTTTTTGATGAGAATGGGGTGAGAGGCAGTGTCGAAGGCCTTCCTAAAGTCCAGAAAGGCTACGTCCACTGTGACACCTCATCTAAAGATTTTGTGACCTGGTCATAGAAGGCAACCAGGTTGGTCTGACAGGACCTGCCCCATATGAACCCATGTTGGTTGCCCCTAAGCATAATCTCCCCTGCTGGCCCCTCATAGATGTGCTCCTGAATAATTTTCTCAAAGAGCTTTCCCAGGACTGAGGTAAGACTAATGGGCCTATAGTTTCCTGGATCCTCTGTCTTCCCCTTTTTGAAAATGGGGACCACAATGGCCCTTTTCCAGTCCCCTGGCACCTGGCCAGAGCACCATGAGTGCTCATAAAGCTATGCCAGGTGTCTCGCAATGACCCCTGCCAATTCCCTCAGCACCCTGGGGTGGAGAGGATATGGACCTGATGATTTGAACATGTCCAGCCCCACCGGAAGTTCCCTAACTGGGTCCTCTCTGACCCTAGGCCTGGCTGTTCCTCTCCTGAGTCTGTCCAGAATCCCAGTGGAAGGAATGTCCCAGTGCCTGCTCAGAAAAATGGAGGCAAAGAATTTGTTAAAGAGGTCAGCTTTATCATCCGGTGCAACCACTAGATTGCCAAGCATGTCCTGCAGGGGCCCCACGTTACCCGGTGCTTTCATTTTACTCCCTATGTAATAATCCTTGGATTATTAATTGATAATAATTAATTTATTATTGCTATATAAAGCTATAAGGAAAGATATAAATTAAGGAAAACATTTAATTAAGTACTTATAGCTAGATAGAGATATAAGGAAAATAATCCTGTTAATAATCCTTCATTTATGTTAGGGGAATCAATCTGGATCTAATCCTACCTGGGTAGGCACTGTCTAGAACTTGACCTGATCCCAAAAATTTAGTAATTTTCTAATTAAGAGAAATTTTCACTCATGGGAACACTGTTATTCTTTTCTCTCAAAAGTGAGCTGGTCTCACAACCATACTATCCTAGTCTCTATGCAAGTTCTAGCAAGTGTTATTTCCTGCTATCTTAATAACCTGGTACATTTGTTCTTTTACTGGGTGTGTTAGGGCCCTCAAGGTCCTACTTATTTATACTTAACCCTTCCTTCTTAAAAAGGGAACAACTACTTCTGAAGAATATTGAACTCTTTGCTTGCCACCCAACCCAAAACATCTTAATGAGATATTTAATAGTGATCATTAAAAAGGAAGGTATTTTGCAGCTCATTTAAAACAGGAAGAGCTGAAATGGGAAGTAACATAGGATTCCTGGATTAGCACGTAGAGCTGAGAGGTAAAAAAGACTGGAACTAGAGCTAACTCTAAGCAGCAGGAAGAGAATAAGTAATGATTCAAAATAAGGATGTGAGCTAGTCAGTTAGATCATTCTAAACAAAACACCCACAGGGAAAGCTGGGTTTTCCCCTTACTACAAGTTGAAATCAAGAGTTTCTTATGCTGGTCTCCAATGTTAGAAAAAAATGCAGAAGATAAAGAAGCATCTCTCTAGAATCTATCTGGGATTGGATTCAACAGTCCCTCCTGTTGAAGCTGCCTCACATGGAATAAAATACTTAAATACTCATGTAAGCAGGGGCTGGAACCTATGGCTCCAACCTCCATCCTTCCCCACACCTCCTTCTAGGTGACTGCCCTCGGTTGGATCACAGAGCTATCCCCATTCTTTCTCTGACTCAGTAAATAATGAATTATGTATATAAGGTGCTTCTACGGTGCAAAAACCTTCCTCCAGAAGACTCAATACCCACTGGCCAGGGCACTCTCTGTGTTCTCATGTCATAGGTAGGGTCTCTCCCATCCTGGCTAGATAGAGCTATTGGACAAATTAAGCAGTATTGTTGACCTCCCACCCTAATTTTGTCCATGTTTTGTGGGGACAGGCTTGCTAAGATCATGACTATATATGAGGCCTCACTAGACTGGGCAATACCGAGTTCGTGCATCTCCACTGGTCTTTGGCATGCATTTAGCTACTCGTATTGATTAAGCTTTGACAAGGTGTGCCAATCCAACCACAAGAACTTAAGTGACCTTGGGTGCATCTACACATACAGTTAAGGCAACTCAATAAACTTCAGAGCTATTTCAGCTGGAGTCTGCTTCTCCTTGGCACTGTGTCTACACTTGTGCCTGGGACCACAGCAGTTTGAGCTAGTGTGGAACAGCCCTGGATTGGCAGCAAGCTTCAGGGATCAGCCCTGGGCTCTGGGTGGCAGCATCAGGTGGGGGAAAGTGCCGAAATGCAGAACTGTGTGTCATGCACTCCCGCACTTTAGTACTCTCTGCCGCAGCCAGCCCATGCATTTTGGCAAAGTAACTGCGCCATAAGATAGTGCTTTCTGGGACAGTACTATCTTACGGTGGAGTTCATTAATTTGCTGCACCTTAATATTGGGCGCATGTGTAGATGGTGATGCTTTACTGTGGAGCTAATAAGTCTACTCCATGGTAAAACACACATGTAGCCATACCCCTTAGAACTTAGATATCCAATGCTTATAGGAATGCAGGCATCTACACAGCAGGTGAATGCCAGTGCTGACTAAATGTCGAATTTAGAGCCTTAAAGAGCTGCTTGATAAATCTAGGCACTGGTGTTTGAAGACATGAATAAGACTTTGTGGTGTTTCTATCTTCATTCTGCATTGTGATGAGAAGTGCACGATTCCACAGACGTTGACTAAGGCTTGCCTTACATAACACAGCTGTGTGTCAGCTGATTCATTTTCTGCCTAATAAGGATGTAAGTAATGTTTGTACACAGAAATGTTTCTATGCAGCCTAGAGAAAAGCAAGATTACCAGTCTAGTGTTAAAAATTCTTCCATTATTGTTTGAAGAAAGTTTATAACCAGGAACTTGATGACAAGATCACAGTAACCCCATCGTTAAGCCAGAGAATGCAGGTTTTGGGAAGGGAAATAAGTTCTGCAGCCAATTGTCAAAGTAACCAGGCCACCAGATCACACTGATGTGTAGACCAAGACAAGCCTGACTCAGTGGACAGTGATGAGAGGAGAAGCAGTCCCACTGGCTAGAAAATCTCCTTTCTTTTATGTTTTACCTTTGATATAAGCCTACCATTTTCTTCATTAAGGAAATAAAATGTGAATTATGAAGGGAATTAATTCACCAAATCATTCTTGGACTAAAGATTAGGAGCTATATTGATGGATCAACTAATTTAACATGAATGATAAATAAGTCAGGATGTTTAAGTGTCTAGTTAGTCTGTCCCCCTGCCATTCATATCTCTTCATTCCTTCTCTTCCTCTCCACCCCAGCCTCTCTCACCTTCTCTCTTCTTTGTCTTTCTGTTTAACTCACTCCCTCCACCAGCAAAACCTCACCCCAAAAACTGGAAAAATATATAGTGGAGCTACACTAACATTTTCAAGCAGTCACCCACTTCATCCACATGTGTCATTACCCAAACTCTCTCTTGTCTGTTTAAAATATAAGTCCATTAGAGCAAGGGCCATTTCTTACTCTGTGTTTGAACACTGCTTCTCTGTCTCTGTGAATGTGGATTACATTTCAACCTTGTTCTTTGACTGTCCCAACCCTCTTAAGGCTGTCTTCAGCTGATCTCCTTAACTGAAGTGAAGGGAGCTGGTGACAATAAAACCAATTCCTCATTTGAAGAGTTCATTGTGAGATCCAGATCTCATTTTATATTATCACAAATATAATCCATAATGAATGATAGGTATTGTTCTTAAACCATGATATTAGCCAGGGAGAGCTGACCTAAGCCATGCCACACAGGTCTGTCTGGTATTGAACTGATGATGTTATATAGGAAAAAAAGTGTTGGGTCTTGATCCCCCAAGACCATTAAAGCCAATGGAAGTTTTGCCATTAATTTTTAATAAGACCAAAAATAGACCATTTTTGTCAGTTGCACTATATGGTGTTATTGAATAAGGCATATTAATTATCACACCAAATATTGCCATTAACTTATATCCTTATTAGGCAGATAGTGAGTCTATTGGCAGTCATAAGCAACAGAGGAAGCTGAGTTAATTTTGTGGTTAGTGTGTTTAAAAGATGAATATTTTACCAAGACAAGCGTCTCTAGAAAGTGATTTAACTAATTAGTTCCTAATGACACATGGCTTTCTTGGAATATCAGGAACTGTTTTAATTATATTCTCTCAACACAGTATAAACAGTGTATTGAGCTTATATATGACTGTTATTTGTGTAACTGGTTAATTTGATGTTAGTGGTACTGTAACTCAATTTAATCCATAGATTTGCACTGAAGCCTAGTTTGGTTCTGATAATTGCCTGATTTGTGAAGTAATGGTGAAAGACCTCATCTCACTGATGACATGCTTAAACCCTTAGTTTACAAACACAGGGTATATTTTTTACATGTACACATATGTATCTTAATGGCTTTCTCTCACATATTACACTTTCTTTTATCATACTATCCATCCACACTTTTCCATTCTGGCTGGTTACATTTTATATTGTAAAATGGTGGGATGATTTTCCATTGGTCCATGCTTAGTAGTACATACTGAAGCACAGAGACACTAATTGATTCCTGCTGTCTCAGGGTGGTTCAAATTGGCACCCTTTACATAGGACATGCATTCTACAAACAGGGGAAATGTTTTTTGGGAGCCAAGGGGGTCAGGGATCAACAATGTTTGTAGATTGTGCTACCTTCCAAGGAGAGCTAGTTCAGGTACTCTGGTTTCATAGTTTCATAGTTTCTAGGGTCGGAAGGGACCTGAGTAGATCATCTAGTCCGACCCCCTGCCATGGCAGGAAAGAGTACTGGGGTCAAATGACCCCAGCAAGGTGTACATCTAACCTCCTCTTAAAGACCCCCAGGGTAGGAGCCAGCACCACCTCTCTTGGAAGTTGGTTCCAGAACCTAGCCGCCCTGACCATGAAGTAGCGCCTCCTGATGTCCAACATAAACCT
>NW_017729032.1:29462261-29474029 GCF_001723915.1 Gavialis gangeticus
TGACCAGTGCCGCATAGAGGGAGAGGATCACCTCCTTGGACCTGCTTGAGATGCATCTGTGGATGCATGACAAGGTGCGGTTGGCCTTCCTGATTGCATCCCCACACTGCCGGCCCATGTTCATCTTGGAGTCAATGATGACTCCAAGATCCTTTTCCATCTCTGTACTGACAAGAATGGAGTTCCCCAACCTGTAGGTATGGTGCTGGTTGTTCCTCCCCAGGTGCATAACTTTGCACTTGTTGGTGTTGAATCCCATCATATTCTTATCTGCCCACCCCTGTAACCTGTCTAGGTCAGATTGCATGCCCACATCCCCCCACATCTTAGTGTCATCAGCAAATTTGAACAGGGTGCTTTTTACCCCCTCATCGAAGTCACTGATGAAGATGTTGAACAGTGCGGGCCCGAGGACCGAGCCCTGTGGAACTCCATTGCCCACATCCCTCCAGGCCAATGGGAGATGCCATGTGATCGACACCATGTTCAATTGTATTCACATAGTCTCAGATAACAGATCACAAGAATTGAAAAAGGTCCAAGGGCTAGAAAAATATTAGTCGAGTGCAAGGGCTAGAAAAATATTAGTGAAGGCACAATAATATATATGTGATGAGACAGAAATCTTGGGAAAAGTTTAGTTTAAGAAGGGCTCTAAACTGACAGTTCAAAAGAGTTGCATATTGAGAATGCTGGTAGGCAAAGAACAAAAAAAAGACTATAAAGCTTTATGTTTCAGTGAAGTGATAACTGAGGGGGGTTAGGAAGAAAACTTCTGAGCAGATTTTTTCACAATTTTACAGAGATTTATTGCACATAACTTGAAAGCATTTAGTACTAACTACAGTCAGAGGCAAGATACTAGACTAGATATGCTACTGGTCTAAACCAGTGAGGAAATTCTTATGTTTCTATGCTTTAACCCTTAGACTTAGTTCTGAAGCCCTATATGTGTAACAGTATACTATATAAAGTCACTGTAGAACCATGAAAAGTTGAGTGCAAAAACTACCAAGAACAGAGTTAGAGGAGTCTGGAACTATTATACATATTTTTTTTAAGAAAGCTTTTCCAATGTTTACTTACGGTAGCATGCACAATGCTGTGTTTGAGTCAGACTGTAGCAAGAATCTGTTTCCCTGTTAGTACACACACTCTCACATATGCATAGTAAACCCACATCCGATCTATTTTTTTGGTAAGTGACTCACTTTTGGAGTGTGTAACAAATCATTCTGAGTCTCAAGAACAGCATGAAGAAAATCCCCAAAAGCTAAATAGTGAGCTTCAAGTTTCCTTACTTCCTTAGCAGCTTTCTACCTTTCCAACACAGCACTGCCAAACTGCTTCTGATTTTATCCATTTGAGATGTTTAAATATGCATTAGGGCTTGCCAATGAAACATATGCAATCTGATAAGATTTCTCAACATCTTGATATTGAAGGCTGGACATTGAACGATTTCTCCTTCACACTAGGCACATCTACACATGCATTAATGTGCTTTATTTAATGCACATTAAATCTAGGACCTACATTGTGAGATACTAGGAAAATGAACATAAGCCTGTCTTAATGTGCATTAACTAAAGTGCATGGGGCATTATTACATGTGCCCTAGGAGGGGGGGAAAAGGGTGTTTTAATTAGTTAGAGTGGCTCTGAGAGCCACTCTATTTAAAACACCTGCAGAGTCTCGTGTATCAGTGTCCCCGTGCTTCAAAATGGTGGGATTCTTTTATCTAAAGCTTGTCCAACAGCTTTAAAGCACCCCCCATATATACAATATGTGTGGTATATTGTAAAATATACCCCCCACATATACAATTATGTGTGGTAATTACCATGCTCCAGCCAGCCTTCATGTTTCATGTATCAGCACCCTCACACTTCAAAATGGCAGTGGGGGGTGGGCAAAATGGTAGATCCAGCTAGTAGCCAGGCTTCATTTCTCAGCAGCATAGGTGATTGGTAGGGGGGTCACATGCCTCCCTCGACAGGGCCGTCTCTGCTGCCACTGCTGCTGGCAGCTTCTGCGGGTGCTCATCAGTCTCATCCCCATTGTTGTTGGCTTCTGTGGGTGCTCGCCAGCCCCATCCCCACCACTACCATTGGCTTTTGCAGGTGCACTCAGACTGAGTCGCCCGTTCCCAGCAGACCCTGTCCACATCACTGTGGTTGGTTTTCTTGGAGACCCCAGCAGCAGCAGTGCCATGACTGTGTGGGGCCAGTGTTTCCATGGAGACTGGACTCTGAGGTGCTGACACGGTGCGTAGCTGAGTGGGGAGCTGCTCTGGGGCTGGGGCTGGGATCTTGCAGTGGTGACAGTGTGGTCCAAGGCTGAGGCAGAGCCATGATCTGCTGCCCGTATGCCAGTTTCAGACAACGCTGTCATCGCCGGAACCCCGGAGCAGTTCCTCACCCAGCTGCATGTCTTGCCAGTGTTGCTGGGGCTGGTCTCCATGGAAACCCTGGTCCCATGCCATCACGGTGCTGCCACTTCTGGGGTCTCCATGGAAACCAGCTGCACCAATGTGGGCAGGGGCTGTTGGCCATGGGCCTGATCCAGCCCACAGGTCAGACTTTGCCTGCCCTGCACTACAGGGTACCTGGCTCCAGAAGCTTACTACTGCCTACACCCCCCAGGTTCTCCCCTATTCAGTAATCTCACCTGCCATACCTTTATGTTAAAATTAGTAGGAGAGGCTACTTGGAAGGGAAAGCATGGTTCTGGAGAGACAAACTCAGTCTGGTCTGAGGTTCTCCCCAACCTCTTCCCAATTTTACTTTCATTGAGCCTTTTAGCTCTGGGCCCACTGTTCAGGGCTGCAAGCTCCTGTCTCAGCTCCAGTCATGCCCCATGAACTCAGGTTCCAGCACCTGTAATATCTACTACATAGGACTCAAGGCCACTAGCTGCCTATTTGCCCCTACCATCTCTTGCCTTACAGTCCAGGCAAGATCAGCCTCCTGTGGCCACAGAACACACTCTAGCCCAGGGGGTGGGCAATTATTTTGGCTAGAGGGCCACTTAATGAGTTTTGGTGAGCTGTTGAGCGCCATGAGAGTAGCTCTACCCCTTGACAGGTGCCCCTCCCCCTGGATGCCATCTTGAGACTGGAAGCTCTTCCCCTAAGCCCTAGTCTTTGCCACCAGAAGTCCCCACCCACAAACCCACAGAAGTACTCTTATTGGGAGGGAAGGGTTGCCATCTTGGACACAACCCCACTCCACCAAATGATATGCTAAAAGTCAAACACCTACTATAGCATATTTTAATTTTATTACAAAAAATATTTTTCTCATGCTTTGTGTAGTGTATATAGAGGTGATTGCATAATAACTAAAGAAAGTCTTACTCATATTCTGTGTAGGGGTGTGTGTATGGTGGAGTGTGGGGGGGTTTGAGGGGTGTGACAACATGTGTTGGGGGTAATAGGATATGTTGGGGTGTATATGTGAGGGTGCTGTGGAGGCAGAATGTGAGTGTGTGAGGAGGGATGGTGTGGGGACCCCCCGCCAAGGTGCACAGCCCTTGCCACTGGCAGCAGCAGTAGGCGGTAGGCACTTGAGCCCAAGCAGGCACTGCCACCCAGTGGCACATGGGTCCTCCCAGAGCTGCTTATGGGGGCAAGGAATGGAGCCAGGCCAGCTTGCTTCTATCATTCAGGGCTCCCCATGGTGCATGTACAGCTCCTGCCACTCATGCGCCACTGGGAGAAGCCCTGTATGATGAAGCTGGCTACCTTTGCCACTTCCTGCCGTGCTAGTCCCAGGACTCTGCTGAAAGGGAAAAGCAGTCCCACCCCCTGCTTCCTGGTGGAGTCCCAGGACCTGCACAGTAAGGAGTGGTGAAGGCATCGAGCTCCATCATGCCAGGCCTCCCCCAGTGGCACACAAGTGGTGGAAGCTACATGTGCACTCCAGGGAGACCTGTATGATTGAGGTGGGCTGGCCTGGCTCCACTCCTTTCTCCCCCATGTGCAGCACTGGCCGGAGCTACGTACCGCTTGGCAGCAGCACCTGTGGGGGCCACAAGCACCCCAAGCACCCGCTGCTGCCACCAGTGGTGGGGGATATACATCACTGGGGGGACTTTGTGGGGGTCCCCACATCCCCCACCATCCCTCATACCCACACTCTGTCCACCTGAGCTCCATGCTTCTGCTGCCAGAGTCCTGGTTCAAAGTAATGTCACTCATGGGTTTCACCACATCCCTTGGAGGTGGACTTCAAGTAGAAAAGAAAGCAAAACAGAAAGTGCCAAGGGTATTTAGTTTGCCTCCTATGCAGGATCCCAGCTTCTCTTCACTCAGGGTTGGCTCCTGAGTCCTCTCACTATCATCTGGATTCCCGTCCCCCCACCGCTCAGAGGAGGTTGCATCCCCAATGGCTCCCATGGCCAGACTGCCTCCCCTGGCCTGAGGCTCGGGCTTATACAGGATTCCCTGGGTCACATGATCCCTCTACTGCCCCTCCCTGGATCATCAAGCTCTACCTGCACCTTGACCCAGTGGCCACATTGCTTCAGGTTTCCTTTCCTGTGAGTTTGCGTCTGGCGTCCCCACAGGGCACAGGCAGAAGAGATACAGAGATGAGATGGCAGGAAGTGGGAGGGCAAGGGGAGAAATCAGAACCATGTAACCAGGGGGAAAAGACCTCTACCAGGGAAAGACTGCACTGGTAAACCACAACAGGTAAGGGAGGAAAAGGTGTAGGGATTTGGGCATCCTTCCCAACCTGGACCCCTTTCCATTTTATTAACAAGGTTTGGAGCCCATTACAGTCCTCCATACTCTCTTAACAGCTAGGGTATTACTGCCACTCAGATCAGATTACTGGCTGTTTTCCTAGAGCCAAAACTCAGGTTAATTTACCTCAGAAGTGACAGGTAGGTACAAACAACCTCCTACTGCTACTTGTTGAAGTTAAGTTAGGAACAGGCCAGTGACAGGTCTACAGCCTGATATTTCACTGTTTACACTGCAAAGCACAAGAATGAACCATTATCCCAATGCCTAGTTAACTGCCTGTAACAGCGCGATACAATTTCTCACACTTACCAGCTATGGAATCTCAGGGAAAAGGAGGGTGGCGCACAGCCTGAATGTACTGAGTTTTCCAATTTTCCTTCCAGTCTATACCCTATATTTATACTTGGTTATTCTAATGAACATTTTCTGATTGGTTCATATAATTTTTTTGTTTCACTGAGGTTTTGGGAAGTAGACTAGACCATTTTTCTTGATGTACTTGTGGATCTGGAAGGGAGAATTTCTTATCTTCTTCCTTCATTTTGGAACGCTGCTTGCCACCATCCATGCCACCTTGGCTTGTGGTCTTCACTGACAAAGCTATTTTGTTTTTATATATATGTCTAAATGCAATGCAACTATATTTATTATAGCAAAGCTGAATCTAACACATCTGGTTACCTCAGTCACCACTGCTGATAATTTTAAGCTAAAGTTATGATACGCGGTATTTGGATTAAAGAATTGAGAAGTCTTTTATTAATGTTTCCCTTCTGTCTTTTGACCTTTGCTGACCAGGTTAGTTGCAACAAGGACACACAATTATTTCAATAAGATACTAGGTGACAGTACATGATTCAGTCCTTCCTATTAGAAGATAAAACATCCAGTTACTACCTCAGATATTCCTAGCTGTTACTTTTAACTACTATTGTATGAGCATTTTCCAAAAAGAGTTATGTGTAATTGGCCTAGCCCAATACTGGCAACCTTGACTAAGAGATTTTTATTCTATTTTCCAAGTCTACTGTTTATTGATTTTATGTTGAGCACTTTAATCAATATAAGCTTAGGCACCTATCATTTATAGCTTAGGCTCATGCAAGGTCCCCACACCTATCACTATGTTTTTTTAGTTATTGAACAGGTCTGCTACTTACAACATTAAAGTTATGCTAAGCAGGAAAAGGAAAGACTAAGAACCAAACTCAATTATGTAATACTTCCTATGTCATATTTAGTAGAATTGGTTGGGCCTCTTCCATTTAATTTTTGGAGGGTTTTTATTAAGAAAATGTTCATTCTTCAAAGCCAGCAGCTTTCATGGCAGTTCACATCCTACTTGCTATAAACAATAAGTATATATAATCCTCCTGCCCAACACAGAGTAGCAGTAAAAAAGCTGAGTTCAATCTCCATGGTTTCTACTAATCACTTAAATAATATCAGCTTGAACCTCTACTCACAACCTGGGGAAAACTGAATTACAGTGTATGGGTACTCATCATGAGCAATACTTCCCCATATGCAAGCCATGCTTTATTAAACAGTACTTCCTAACACACCCAACAATTTATTAAGGGAAGAGGGTAAAAACATAAGATAACTCTGGAAAACCTGAATGACAGACCAACAGCAGGTAAAGGAGCTCCAAAATTCCTCTGAATAAAGTTCTTCTGGCCCGGTACTTCTCTCCCAGTGACTAGTGGCTGATAAAATAGCTAGACACTGCTCTTCTCTATGAATTGTATCACACTCACAATTCATTGTCCTAACTCACAGAAGTTTGAAATCAAAGTAGGTTGGACTCTCTTATACATGTGGACTTGTACAGTTCAAGGGGCTCTTCAAACTTCCCCAGCTGAAACAACTGTTGCTGGGTAAGGAGGCTTTAAAGATGAGTCAGTGGGTGCATCTATACGTGTATTACTGCATTTTAGTTAACGCACATTAAATGTAGTACTTCCATTATGAGGTACTAGGAAAAGGCACATTAGCCTGTCTTAATGTGCATTAACTAAAGAGCACAGGACACTTTTACACGTGCTCCAGGGATGCAGGGGGGAGCATCTGAATTAGAGCAGCTCTGAAAGCGTGTCTCCTATATCAGCATCACAGTGCCTAAAAGTGGTAGTAGGGGCACTTGAACTAAAGTGATGCTTAATGAGCACTAGCCTATTTTAATGCACATTAACTAAATAGCTTGATATTTTTCAGTGATATTTAATATGCATTAAAATAGGCTAATGTACCTTAAAGGGCACATGCAGATGCACCCAGTATTACACAGAACCCCAGCTGATTCCTTGTCACTCCACAGAGACATATCTTGTTGGAGATTGGCAAGGGGAGGCAGGGGGAAGACCTGTTGCAAGGCAGGTGGAGGGAGGGAGCCCCTGAGCCAGAGGTTAGAGGAGGAGGCAGCAGCACAGGGAGTCTTTACATGGCCAGCCTGGAAGACTAAGCGGGGAGTGAGGGGGGATCATGTAAACACTCCCTGAAATCCATCATTCTTAACAGGCAATTGGCTAGTGATATATAAAGGTCTACCTGGGTGTGTCTCCACTTTCATTAGTGCACCTTTGCTACTATGCATTAAGTTTAGTACCTCTAATATGAGGTACTACATGAAGGTGCATTAAGCTGTGCTAATGCACAGTGACAATGGCAAACTGTTTTATGATGCTTAATGTGCAGTAGACTAATTCTACTGTGCATTAATACATTAGCATCATTTTTTCCATGAGCCAGTAATGTGGAGTAGAACAATCCACCGCGCATTTAGGCATCTTGTGTAGATGTGTCCACTGAGTCTTTAGCCACAGCAAGAAAATATTCCTAGATTCAGACTTCCTTCTCTGTCCACTCACTTTGCTTCTGACTCCCTCACCTCACAATTGCAGACTGCACCTGTGGCTAGAGTCAGTAGTGTAGCTGAGGGGGACGATTGGGACAGTAGCCCCAGCCACTGCCTTTGTAGTGAGATGGAAAAGCAGGTGCTGCAGCAGCAAAATTGGAATAGAGCTCATTGGAATAGAGACTGGAGTCTCTATCTGTCTAATGCCAGGTGAACATCATGACCATTGGATGACAAGGCTAGTCCATATTTGATCAGTTTCAGGGACAGCAGAGACATTAACCTGGGTCACCTACCCAGATTAGCACCCAGACTACCAGGCTAGAAGCTGTTTTACAGTTTCATTTTCTTAATTTCACCAGATGATTTCATCTGGAACCCAAGAAATTGTTCCAATTATGTTTACATAAAACATTTCAGTTTTGACAGATCAGTATTTTTTGACAAAAAGAAAAGGTTTGTAAAAAAATCCCCAATCGGCTTCAGTTATGATATTTATGTATGTTGTTTACAAGGTAAAAAAAAAGGGGGAGGGGGTACACTTAATATAATATAAAGAGCATTTTTGCCATGGCATAGTGGTAAGGGACTCTCCTATGCTTCAGGAAAACCAGGTTCACTTCCCTTCTGACCTTGGTCAAGCCACTTAGGGCTAGATTCATAAAGCAACTGAGGTGCCTAATTCTAGCATTTAGATGCAATTGAGCGTTTCAGCTTTTGAGCTTTTAGGTCCTATGCACCTAAATATCTATAATGGGTATGTCCCAAATTGCCTAAGTCCTGACAGTGCCAAAGAGCTAGGCAGTTAGTTGATGTCTGAGACTCATCAAATGCTCAAGCTAGACATTGACTCGTAAATGAGACTTGATCAAGTAGGCCTTGATCAAGTGGGCAATTCCCCATTAGCAATATTTCCTTACTTCACAGGAGCATTATGAGAAAATGAATGCAATCTGCACAGATTGTTTGGTGCCCAGTTACTATGATTACATAATAAGAAAATGGTGCAAGTTTTTCTCAGCTGCATAACTAAGCTTGAACAATTTTCCTTAGAGTAAAATCCTTATCCATCCCTCTTCTACACAGAAGAAAAATGAGTGGGGAAGGCATGGATAGTGTTATTTGCAAGCTGAGAGTCATTTAATAAATTCTAGTCTGGCAATATAGAGCTGCAAAAAATAATGATGAAATACACTGGCAGAAATTTAGTGGAAAAGGAATAGACCTTCAGGGCATTCTCAGGCAGAAGATTGAAAAGCCAGAGTGTAACTTGCAGCTGACCGGACATGACTAAAAGGGATGTACCAGTCCAGCCACATTAAAGTTATGCTAAGAAGTAATGAGAAAGATTAGGGGACAGAACTCATGCAATGTGCTGAGCACCTCCATGTCATATCAAGTAGCACTGGCTGAGTCTATTTCAATCAATTTGATTTTGTTGGAAAACACAGATTAATCAAAATAAGAAAAAAATCTTGGGACCAGCCTTACCACTTTAAATAAGCCATTAAGTCTTCATTGGACCAGAGTTTTATTTAGCTCTTCCACACCCCAGATGGATATCTGTAGCAGGGTTAAGGGTCCCCCATTACTATATCCTACCTAAGATATAGCAGCCCCAGACCAGCTGAATAGCTTAGTGATAAGACCATTTGGCTAACTTGGAGGAGGCTGAAATTCCTGTCACTAGTTTGAATTAGGCACAGGCAGGGACTTGAACTTGTAGCTTCTCACTTTAGATGTGTGTCCTGACAAATTACGAAGCTATAGGTCAGGGGTTGGCAACCCCCGGCACGTGCTCCATTAGTGGTATGTGGAGACATTTTCCCTGGCATGCTGGGAGGCATGCAAGGAAATTGTTTAATTTTTTTTTTTTTTAAGTTGCTGCTCTTGCTGCAGGCTCCTGGCCAGCTTGACCCTGAGCACTGGACGCGGCAGCTGTTCCCAGAGCCTGGGGGAACAGCCTGCAGCTCCGGCTGCCACTTGCACTGTACCCAGCATGCACGAGGCCAAGCAGGGAGCCCCCTGAGCCCAGAGTCCTGCCCTAGCCAGGCAGCATCCCTTTGCGGGCAGGGTGACTCCACCCCATCCCCACAGAGCTGCGTGGGCTGGTTGGGCTTCACCTCCGGTTCTGCTGGGCCCCCCGCTGTGGCCCAAGCCTGCAGAGCCCTGGGGCAGCCCCCGCTCCCAGCCTGACCCTCACCCTCCTCCAGCTGCAGCCTTCCCAAGGGCCTGGCCAGGCCAGCCTGCCCGCGGTGACTCCCCTGGTGCCTACTGGTCCCTGCTCCTCTCCCTCTTTTCCTCCTGTCATCACAACATGCTTAACAAGAAAAAAGAATTCACAAGTACCAAGGCAGTACATGAAGTTTTATTTTTTGTCACCAGGTTCAGAATTTTTAGAAAACCTGGTATTTACTGTAAAAAAAAAAAAAAAGAAAGCAACATTTATGCTTATTAACTGTATTAAATATGCAATGCATCCTGCCATGTACCCCTCCCCACCCCAGTTATGTTTTTGCAGCAGGCTGGCACTCCAGCACCTTACAAGGTAGACGTTGTGATTTTTTTGGCACTCTGGCCAAAAAGCGTTGCCTACCCCTGCTATAGGTTCTTTTGGAAAAAAGGGCGAAGGGAAAAAAAGGTGGGAAAAGACAAGAGGGACTGTGTGCGGGTTGTATACTTCATTAAAAGCTTCCAAAGCTGAAGAACTAGAACAGAAAGCAGTTTTCCACTCACCTCTGATGTTAGTCTCCTGGTTGCAACTTGAGAGCTTTGGGTGTCACGAGTGCTCAGAACCTTTCAGGACCTGCTCCCTAGTCCCCATTTTTTGCTAAGTCACAAGACCAGAAACATCAAAACCAAATAACTGTTAAATCCTGTTTCCCATTAATGCCTTATAACATCTGTTTCAAATTATTGTAAATATTTGGCTTATCTTGAAAACATTTGTATTGCTTTGCTTGCCCTTCTCACAACAGAAAAACCTTTTCCCTGTTCTTCTATTTTCCAGAATCCAAGCCCTGCAGCACGATTGTTTTCTGTTTTTTAAAGACAAGGCTTGCAGCTTGGACAAAGACTCTGCTCTAGCCATGGACTGGACCATCGATCTTTGTGTATTTAGTGGAGATAAATGACTAGGCCAGAGGTCAGCAACCTACAGCCCATGGAACTATTTTATCCAGCCAGGACAGCTGGAGGGTTTCTGTGGCATTTGAGAAGTGTTTCTGCAGCAGAAGAGTTTCACACGGGTGGCAGGGAGAAGCAGTGGCAGCACTGCAGGTGGGTTGAGGAGCAGTGACTCTGGGTCCAGTGGCTGGACAGGATGAGAAGTGGCCTGTGCTAAGCTAAGTTCTGTTAAAGCAGTCCTCCACTACAAAGAGTTACCCAAAAACTAGGGTATGGGAGTAATTGGGAGGTACATTGTTAAAACCTCATGGCATTGATGTTGAAGAAAGAAAAGGCCAGTGAACTGAAAAACATGAACCAGTTAGCAGCTCTGACAGCTGCTATGAACCCATCTATGTATCTTGCCTCATTCCCCCAGGGCTCCATGTTTCCAGCAGAGTTCAGCCATATATTACATGTACTTGTGGGTCTTTAGTATTTTCACTAAACACAGAGACTTATTTCCTAATCCTTAAAACAAACTGTTTTTATAGTTTTTACAACAGGCCAGCTTGCCATTACTGTGCATCGCTTTCTGAGAAGAGAAGCACTACTGCCATCTAGTGCCTGGGTCATTTTTTCTTTTGCTGCCTTAAATGTAAAGTATTTCTGTGTTAAAAATATTTTCTTCCTGCAGTTAATCAGTAACAAAGAATCACAATCTGGAGCACAAATACTCAGTTCCTGCACTGGTTGCCTTTCCATCATGCAACTGATTTTAAATTAATCCAGCCTGAGTTTTTAATATTTTTATTTTATAGTGAAACTGTGCTGCTCATTTATGTTTCTCACCTAATTATAGGCAGGCAAGGTTCTTTGAGTAGATGGGATATCTTTTATTAGACCAACTGAGTAGTTGGAAAAAAGTTCTTAGCAAGATTTCAGGCGCAATCACCCTTCTGCAAACATAGGAAGTCTCTGCTGTTTGGAGACTCCAAGGAACGAGAGAAGCTGGGAGTGTGGCAGGATGTCAGCGAGAATGTAATTAGGTGG
>NW_017729032.1:29474397-29474772 GCF_001723915.1 Gavialis gangeticus
ATCAGATGCCAGGCAGGTTGTAATGTGTCATAAATCCAAAGTTTATATTAAGCCCTTAATTTTTTGTATCCAGTAGATTTATGAAGTAAAGTTCGTAGGCTTGTCTACAAAAGGTGTTTAATCTACTGGATACAAACAATCACGGACTCAATATAGATACTGGATTTATGACACATTACAACCTGCCTGACATCTGATTCACCACCACCTGCCAGACCTGACCTCTTACACTTTTCTCTACCTCTCCCCATTTTCTGCCCTTTGTCTTCCTAATTTCTAGTCATTTCCTTTTTCACAGACGGCCTCTTTTCTGCCTTGAATTACCACCACTGTAGAGTCTCCCTTACTCACCTTTGGTCCCCCCCCCCCGCGGCC
>NW_017729032.1:29474895-29494887 GCF_001723915.1 Gavialis gangeticus
GTCTCCCCTTCCCCCCTTTGGGCCCCCCCCCCCGCGGCCATCCTCCCCCCTCCCTGCTTTACCTTTTGTTTTCCTAATTTCCACTTAATTACATTCTCGCTGACATCCTACCACACCTTTAGCTTCTCTCATTCCTTGGAGTCTCTGAACAGCAGAGACTTCCTATGCCTGAAGAAGGGTGACTGCACCCGAAAGTTTGATAAGAACTTTTTTCCAACTACTCAGTTAGTCTAATAAAAGATAGCCCATCTACTCAAAGAACATTGCCTGCTTATGTCCTTAGACCAACACGGCTACAGCCAAAAACCTCACCTGATTATATTGTGCAGAACTCACTGAGGACCAGGAAACATGACAGATTGTTCGAATGGCTCAGCATTAAGGAAGAAGAGACTCTTTATAAAATAACTTTTACAAAAACCTTCTAAAGACACAGTCACTAACATCTTCCTTTCCTGGACAACATAACAACTGCAATTAAAATGACCAGAGAACTAAGTACATATAACAACCAACTTACTACCGGTGTTCAACCAGGGCTCTTCCTCTCCTGCTTTGAGCCCCGCCACAGAGCGCACCCACTTGATGAGACCAAAGACATGACCTTGTTTTTTACCCTGTAAATGGATATTTTTGGTATCATCCCAAACTCTATCTTTTCTAGTTCATTATGTACCCAAATAACCAGCCATTTATCTGAATAGCAACCATTTTCCTTTTACAGCCTGTGCCTTTTATCTCAGTGCTAATATATCTGGATGGATATAGTATCCAACTTACCTGGTTTAGATTAAACTGGTCTATTGAACTTCAGATCCCCTCCCAAGTCAAGTTGCCTTACAGTCCTCCCTGCAAACCCTCCTTTGCAGGGCAGCCCACTGCAACACCTCACCTGTGCTGCTCCAGCCCAGCACCTAGCTGGCCCCACACCTGGGCCGGCACAGAGCTGTCTGCATGGCTCCCAGCTCCGGGCAGCGTGCAGCCTGGTGCAGGGGAGGAGGGGGGTGGTAAGGAGCCAACACAGATGCTTTCCTCAGGGTCTCTGTTGGCCGTCCCTGCCAGCTCCAGGCTGCCCGCTGACCCAGCTGGGAATGCATGGACCCTGAAGGAAACATCAGTCTTGGCTTCCCCCAGGCCCCCTGCCAACTCCAGGCTGCCCACTGGCTGAGCCAAGGCTATGTGGACCATGAAGAAAGCATCCATCTTGGCTCCCCTTGCACCCCCCTGCCAGCTCCAGCGAGGAGCTGAAGCTGGACAAAGGGGGCTGTGGTCTGACAGAGCTGAAGCCTCAGTTCCCTCCCTGCCTCCACCCCCCAACTCTGGTTTCTCCTATGCCGCTGCCGGCCCGGCTCCCTGGTGTGCCGGGCCCCATTCTGGAAGCCTCGGGCTCAATGGAGATGGCATCCGGGTGACAGTAAGGGTTTGTGGGGGTGTGCCCCACAGCCAGTCAAGGATGGCCCCAGCTCAGCTAGGCTTGGCCAGCAATGTCTGGCACACTGGGAGGTGTGCAGGATCACCCCCCAGCTGCTGGCCCTGGCCAATGCAGACATCTGCTTCCCCCCGCTCCCTACCAAAGGAGAAGCATGCGTTCTGTTCTCTCCCAATCCAACCTACACAGCTTAGTGAAACCTGAATACATTGAATCAATTCCCCCTCGGCCTTTTTGAATATCTGTACTTAGCCTTAATGTTCTACTTTGTATTTTCTCCCAGCATTGTTTCTCATATTTAACTTAAACAACGCTGCTAAAAGTGTGTTTGGAAAAAGCAGCTAATCTTCAAAGATCCACAGATATTAAGGCCAGAAGAGATCTTTAGATCATCAAGCATCAAGTCTGATATTTTATATAAGATGGGCTGCAGCTTTTCACTTAGTTACCTCTATATTAATTTGAATAACTTAGTTTGACTGAAGTATTTCTTCCAGAGAGTCATGTAATATTGACTTGAAAACCCCGAGAAATGAAGAATTCCCACGTTTCACTTGGTAGAGTTGGGAAAAATTGTTACAGTACTAGCTTTATTCAAGGGAGTGCTTTCGAGAAGGGAGATTCTTAATTTTGGTTCCTTGAAATTAATTGCCTTAGAGGCATAGCTGGGCAGTTCTGTACCCTGGATGGCAGTGGTGCACAGCACAGCAGCAGTAGCTGGGTCACTGCCACTGGCACCAGCGCTAACCCAGTAGTTTCTATTTTTGTGCCCCCTGCCCAAGTAGATGCCCAGAGTTGGTACCCCAATCACCTCATCCCCTACTTATGCTACTGAATTGTCAATTATTTATGATTCAAGCAAAAAAAAAAAAGAAAGTACATAATGTCTGGGTAATTTAATAATCCTTTCTGATATTCTGCTCCATGGGTAATAGATTTACCCATGATGCCCGTTCTTCTGTTTTGGGGTCTGAGTGCTTTTTGTTCAACAAAGCAAAATATTTTAATAAAATGTGAATGAATGAAAAAATGAATGAAAACATGATTTTTCCTTTAAAAATGTGATAAAAATAACATAATTATTAAAAATCAATCTCATGCTTCCTAATTTGTTGTTGTTAATACCCTGTAGTTCTCTTGTGTCTTTTTAGGCATGAAGTCCTAGGTATTTTTATTGAAGAAGATTCACAATTTACTTTTATTCATTCGATTTATTTAATACATTTGAAGTTGAGAAATAATCACAGTCTTGTATCATTTATGTTGATTGCAAAAAAAGAGTTAACATATATGGCACTGAAATAACTAAAATAAATACAAAATGGGTGGAAACATTGACTCAGTAGTCAAAAAGTCATGTAACTTTAACATATTTTGGAATGGAGGGTTGAATTCTTAGTTGTTTTAAATAGCTGCAATTTCAGTGAGAATCCATAGATCTACCTGAAGAGACACCTGTGAAAGATAAATCCCAGGGTGTTCTTCATGATGCTATATTAATACAAGAGTGCAGTGACCTTTCCTAAGTGTCTCATAGTGCTTAGGTTTGTCCTCTGTTCTTGGTGTCTACAGTATCATTCAGACTGCTGGTTTTTCGAAAAACCTTTTATTTCTCGCACCTCCTTTGCCATTTCTCCCTCTTCTGCTTTCTGTGAAGATGACATGGCCATCCACTCCCAAGGGGACATTCAAGTAGGAATATATATTTACAGTCTATAACTCCAGTAGCTCTCCATTAGGATTCAGTCCTGCAGCCCTGACCAATTCTTTACACATAAGAAATGTATACTGGAAGGTACACAAGGTGTGGACTGCAGAATAAGTTCCTAGTTATTTAAATAGGGACTCCTGAGGCTGGTAGGTTGCTCTTTGAGAGAGGCGCTGAGAGCCTCTGTTAAGATACTAAGGACCCTTATATTATTCAGAGCTGTGGTGCTTGTGATCACAGAGGATTCATTTAGCATCTTACCAAGGGACCCCAAATCTATTTCTACACTGACATTAAATGTTCTAATGCCCCTTGAAATGATGGCTATTTTCGTTTCTCTCTTCCTATTAAATTAACTCAGTTCCAGACTGATATAAAGTTATAAATTTCCATATATACATTATATATTTGATGGCACATAACCAGAGCTTGTTCACAGAACCATGCTTTCCTCTTATAAAACCCTATGCCCACAGTATTATTTCCATGTTCTACAAGCTGTTCCACAGCCTACAACACGGTCACTAAATAAAGTGTGATTAGCACCAGAAAATGGAGTTAGTGTGCAGGATCCGGACAATTCTTTTGCTCCAGATGCTGTATTCAAACTGCAGCGGTCCACTGAAAAAGTACAGATAGCCTGTCGGAGAAAAAGATATTGTTGAAATGAATTGCAGTCAGGGGCTTATAGGATTTCATTCATATTATTATTCAGTTATTATACTCAAGACTTGAAAATATTGTGTGAGAGTCATAAGGTCCTGATTCCTGTTTTTGAGTCTGCCAATTGCCTACTCCATGGCCCTAGAGAAAGCAGTTCATGTTCCTTTCTTCTCTGTAAACCGGATAAGATAAATCCTGACAAGCTTCCTCATTGTTTTGAATGTTTAAAGTACTGTACAATATGAAGTGCTCTTTTAGAAAAGGAAAAAAGCCCACTTGTGCTTATTTCACACACCAGGAAATAATATGTGGTAATTAGAGCTGGGTGAATATATATCAAAGGAACACTCTTTCATCAGGAAATGTGGATTCCCCAAAACTGGAATGCTTTTCTTTTCTACCTGGGAGAAATTTTACAATCTTTGAATTCTCCTTCGCCTAAAGAAGGGTATTTGGGCCCAAAAACTTGCAAAGAAAAAAAATTGCAACTATTTAGTTGGTCTAATAAAAAATGAGGCCTCTACCCCAAGAGTCTTGTCTGCTTAAAGGAAGACATGAATTTAGTCTACAATTTCAATAAATTACTAAAACATTTTGTTACTATAAGATTGAAGTGCATTGTTTCAACTGTATTGAGTTAATACTATGTGATGTTATTATTCAAAATGAATTATTTTAATCTTGTCAAAATAATAAAATACTTTGGTAAGGCCCAAATAAAATATTTTGAAATCTATTGTCTCCATAAGGTTATTTTTGGAAATGTAATTTAACGTGAATTTTTTATTTTTGATCCAGTTTTGGTCAAAGGACAAATTCAAATTGTTGCAAATTTTCACTGAACAAAAATCCTGAATTTCACCTCACTCTTACAGTAATAATGAAAACTAAGAAAATGATAATAGCTACCATTTCTCTGGTAAACTGCATCCACTCTGGTGCCAATTCCTGCAAATTCTTCCTCTATCAGCCTGGGGTATCCTTCATCCATAACCTGGTTCTCTTCATCATAGCTATATTAAAGATGAAAGAAAATGTAAATTCAGGAAACTTGGTGTTTTGCAAGCCGGCACAGTCCTATCACCTTTTGAGTAGCTAGAAGTCATTCAGATATCTGTATTAAAAGCAACAGTGAATCTCATTTCCAAGATGTGCCAGAAACACAACCTCAACTGCTAACAAGGTCAAGGGAGGTAATTATTTCAAACCAGGTAATAAACTACAGACTATATGGGATAGCTTGTAGCTCATAGTCTGGGTACATAGTTTAACAGCAGGAATTGTATGTCTGTCCTGGGCAAGCAGCAGGTAGACCATTGTCTCTAAGTCAAATTTACTAGGCAGCACAGGTTGGGTTGAATTTGCTGCTGGCACAGAGCAACAACAGCTTTACTACTTTGTGCCACATACACTAGGGAGGGAGGGAGCAGGGAAGGAGTTACATCTAGAGCAGTGGCTCTCAACTTTTCTAGACTTGAGGCTTCCCTAGATAGACAGAAGGCACTCCATGGAAAATGCCAGCTCTTACTTGTCAGTCTTCTGTGCCTACAGAAAAAATAATGGAGCCGTTTTTTCTATTGCAAAGAACTTAGAAAGACCACAACTATGGATTTCTATTTGAAATATCTAGGTTTATCCTGTGAATCATGTTTGCACACCTAACAGGGCTGCCATTGTGTGGCACCCCATAGCACCTTTGAAAGGATCTTAAGGTCCTACGGTCACTGTAACATGTGACTGTTACAACAGCTCCTGGTGTCATGCACTTAACTTAGAGCTCTTTCCTCAGGGGTGTGGTTATAGTCACCACTTAGTATGTTTATGAAACTTTATAAACATCTTTATAAGATCCATGAAGTATATTCTAAGCAGCCGATTCCTATGACACTTTGAAGAATGGATGACGAAAAGTCACTTAGACATAGTACATCAAAAATCTGTGGGCTCTTTTACATAAGATTATGACAGATTGAATTGAAAATTAGAATCAGTATATCACAAACTTACCTCCAGTACTTGTCTCCAGTAAAAAAGAGAGTCTTGCCAGTGTCTTTAATGTGGACAGCTGCATCTATTGTTTTCATCTCTTTTGGGAATCCCAATTCATAAATTTTTTTAGGGTAATCTGCAACTATGTCATAGCCATTCATTGCCCAGACTTTCCTGCCTGTAAACAGTTACACCAAACACATATTAGTATTTTACAACAGCATACCTTCAACAGCAAGATATTAAAGGAGTAGAGCCTATGAGACATGATGACATTATTTTTGTTTTCTGTATGACTACTTAGGTTCTCAGGGACAGGTTTTCAGCTGATGTTAGATAGCACATTGCCACAGAATCTATTATGCCAGGTGCAGATATCATTGTCCGGGCTAAAGTCTATACTCTCTATACATGTAAAATCCTGTAGGTTTTCATGAGCTGAAACCAAGGGGAATTCTGTCTGAGTAAGGATGGTTGAGATATAATCTGACCCTGGCTGACTTCCTGCCCTTTGGGCAGGGGGCTAGACCGGTTGATCTCGCAAAGTCCCTTCCAGCCCTTGTGTCTATGAAATCTATGAACTATAAACAGTGGGAGTAATTAAGATACTTTCACTTCTCTGCCAGTTACAAAACGCTTACCCTTAAACATGAACACACGATCTTTGATGGGGTTTTCATAAGCAGCATCAAACTTGTTGGGAAGTTCCGGCCAAAATGATTTGGTTAACACCAGTTCTGGTTCAACCATCTGGGGATGTAGACGCCAGAAGAACCTAAATCAGAAACAGAAAATATACTTTTGATGATTTTCTTCATGGAATGGGCTGGCATTATCTTCCAAGGGCTCTATCAATATTAACTTTTCTTTCTTAGTGTCTGCCACAAGGGACATAGGCTGGACCACATCCTTCACTTCTAGCCACCATAGTATAGATCATTTTTCTCAGTCATAATGTGATGATTTTCCTAGAAGAGGAAAAACTTGTACTTTGGTTCCTTTTAGCCCAACTTTCTGTCTCAAAAAAAAGGAAAGTATAAAACATGTGGTAATGCATCAGGTAAAGAGCTGTGGGATAGGCAGTTTTTGTTCAGAAAGTTAATTAATTTCTTAATTTTGGAGTAAATCTAGTGCAGTGATGTCAAATGGCAAGTATATCTGATCTAAGTTGTCATTCATAACAGTTTTACACATATATAATTCTATGGGTTTCTCAGGCAGTAACTCTTGATTGTCACAGAGTGACAGGACAGTATGTTATAGAGGCTGTTTAAATATGATATTCAGTGAGCCCCTTGCAGACTTTTTTGTTGACTTTGCAATCTGACTTACTTGTATTTAAGAAAGCCTTACACAGCTTAACATTTAATGTAGAAATTTAGCCAATGGAAAATGTAATCAATTATCATTTCATGGCCAAAGATAAAGTATTTCAAATTATAAAAGAAATATGTTGTGCTTTTTCTTTTACTTATATTTTATATAAGGGTTATCTAGCCAGGTGTTCTATTAATCTATACTAATCAAAGGGCTTGCCCCTATACATTGAAAGAGCACACAGCATATGTTTCTATGCAAAGCCCTGTAATCTATCACTTGCTTTCTCACCTGTCCTTGAAGATTAGCAGCTCTCCGCGAAGTTCTGTTATTGCATCAAGTGTTAAGTTTGCATCGCATTTCTCTGGAGTTTTGGGATGTTTGGGGTTGGGATCTTTGTCTCCTGGACCTGGAACCACAAATTATGACATAGGCTTAACAGCCTTTTTTCCCAGTGTGTGGAAGATAACCACATACTGTATGGGACACTAAAAAGTTTCTCAGTACCACGATGAAAACAGCCATTATGGAGAGATTGTCTGGACTAGTGATATTAATTTTCTTTTCTTTTTCCCTTTAACTAGTCACATCCATGGCCTTTGAGGGTTAGCTACATTGCAAAAATAGTTGTGAATAAAGCTAAATAGGTATCATATATGGATACCAAGTGTTAGTGGACAGAAGGTTGCTTCCTTCCAAAATCCTGTAAAGACAGTCCTGTTTCCCCTTCTTAGTCTCTACCCATCCTTCCCACAGAAGGCAGAATTTCCATTACAAAAGGCAGCCAGCAGGCAGTAACTACTTGTGCTCTAGAATAATTTTTGTTGTATTTTTCACCTCATGGCTAAATCTGGGTCTCTTGTGACACTGATGACCCAAAGACATAGGAATTATCTTACTCAACCAGAGCCGTCCTATCAGCAGTAGGAACAGAGCCATGCAGTGTAATGTATATATACTAGGATATAGGGACTAAATGGCAAAGGGAAGATATACCATAGAGAGCCTGGATCCCTTGCACATCATCATCAGGAAGCACAAAGCCAGTTTTTCCAGTGTATGTGTAAACAGGGAACATCAGAGCTCCAGGATCTCTGGAGTGTTCAAGCCCCAAAGAGTGACCAAATTCATGGGCAGCAACAAGGAACAAGTTGTACCCTGTGAGAAAGAAAAGCAAAATTACATGTACTGGTTAAACTAATATACACATGTATCTTATTGTTTTATAGTTTGATTTTCTTCCATTATCTCTCTTTTGCAATAATGCTCTACAATAATTATATAGACCTCTGCCTTCTCAAAGTGAAGGCACAGTCATTAATGAGCTCTTACAAGGCATTGTGAAATGGAATGGATCATTATCTCCATCTTAGAGATAGGGAAACTGAAATGCAAAGTCCAAGCCAACTTCTTTATTCAAGATAATGGGAGACTGAATATGAGTCCGATGGTTTCAGCTCCACAAGTTTTTATTTAACACTAAATTTTATTTGAAAATGTTCCCAGTTGCATCCTATTTTAAGGATGTTGAAAGCTATAGTGTGACATCTGGCCCCACTGAAATCAAGGTAAATTTTGTCAGGATTCCAGTGTTAGTACACATAGCTCACTCATCCTGACCCTGTTTTCTGTATTACATCAATTCAATCTGTTATCAGCTGGTGTAGATAATACTATCAGCAGCTTGAACAATGGTACTAGTTGCATCTTTTATAAATGGTTCCTCATGTAGACAATGCCAGATATTTTCAATCTAAATATAAGTGGTCTGAACTTCAGAAGAGCTGAGTATATACAACTCTCACTAATGTCACTGAGAGGCTTACACTGGGTGCATCTACATGTGTACTTCACTGCAGAGTAGACTAATTTGCTGTGCAGTAAAGCATCACAGTCTACTTGTACAGTGGTATTAGGCCTCAGTAAACTAATTAACTCTGACATAAAAGAGTACAGTCCTCACCCTGCGTATGCAGAGCCTGGGAGAAGTAAACTCCGGTGCATATTGGAGTTTATTGCTCTGCGCTAATAGCATATTATGGTGCACCCACTGGGGACACATAAGGACAAGTCCTTTGCCCAGTGGGGCTTCCCTGCAAAGCCAGGGGCTGGCTCAGAGCTGTTCCACTTCTGGGGCAACACCCAGCCAGCTCCAGGTTGGGTGGGAGTTTTCCTGAGCAGCCCAGAACTGTCCAGGAGTTGGCCCAACCCTGGGGCACCTCCCAGCTAGATCCAGGCTGCTCAGGGAAATCCACACCCAGCTTGGAGCTGGCTGGGAGTCCCAGAAGCAGGACAGCTCCTGGCCAGCCCCTGGCTGCATGGGGAAGCAGTGTGCTCCCCAGTCCCAGTGCTGCTTGGCTCCCAGCTCCTGCAGAGAGCCAGGACCTGAGGCCAGGGGGGCCTGGGATTTGAGCAGTACCAGGACCAGGGGAGTTACCCAACCTCTGTGGTCCCCTAGTGGTGGGTCTGACTGGGAGCAAATTTGCTCCTGGTTAGTGTCTACATATGCACTACTATGCAGTATGCACTGTGCAGTTAATAGCTAACTGCACAGTAGACTTATTTACTGTGCAGTAAATTAGTCTACTGCCCAGGAAAAGATATCATGTAGACACACCCACTGTGACTCAGATCAGAAAACAGCATCCTCAAACTTCAATAAAAAATAGTGAGATACCTGAACACTAAGAAACAAAACAGCCTTGTTTCTCTGGGTTTTGTGGTTTATGTTATCCATTATTCCTGACCATGCAGACCAGTGAGGGTGTTTATACAGTGCTTTAGGAATGGAGATTAATCAAGTCTGATTCAACACGCTGTAATTACAGCATGTTGGAGAAGCCTCACTGCTTGTGTATAGGCACCCTGACAGTCCTGAAAAAGTTTGAGAATCCAAAAATTTCACAATATGAACCCAAACCTAAAAGCCCATAGTGCTAGTATGATAAAGATACACCAGCTTCTTAGCTAAGAGCCTACAAGGACGTGATGTGGTCAGCCTGAATAACCAGGTACTCTTTTTTTACAACTAGATAATCTGAAGGTAGTCTTTGCCATAAATTCAGAGTAGGGCTTGAATTCATACATCCAGAGCTACAGTAAGATGTCTTAGCTACCCTGCTAAAACAACACCCCTCCAAAAAGTTAATCACTGTCATTTTTTGTTTAAAATCTCATGCCGTATAGTTGCATTTTACTTGGTTCTAACAGGTGGCAAAATAACTAATCACACAACTCTTAGAATGATTATTTAACAGAGAATACCCAAAGTAAATTGGTTACAAACCAGATGAGGATAATTATCCATCCAAGGATTTTGTAAATATTGTAAATAGCAAACATATCAGGATGAGGTTATGGATGACTTGTATCAAAAGGGGACGAAATTAATAATGAATATTATTCTTGACAAGTATTTATGATGACCTTTAGAACATGTTACCTCTGGAGTCAGTTGACCAGGTTTCATCATCATCAAAATGGGCATCTCCTCCATAGTTTGGTCCAGGAGGAAAAGCATGAGCCAGTAGTCCAGAAGGTCCATCAAAGGGATAAAAGTCACCATGTTCTACAAAGTGACATTTAGAATAGCAACAGCATTTAAATTTCTTGTTATTAGAAAGATGAAGTGATAATTATAATGTTAAAAAGTAATTTTTCGCATATACCTTTAGTTCCAAAGGAGATCATGATATCAGCAGTGCCACTACGAATTCTAGTAAAGTTAAGTGGTGTCACATCAGACCACACTTTGAATGCCTTTTTGAAAGCTCTGTCCACTTCAGCATGGGTTAGATCTTGTGTGTAATTCATAATTCTATAACAAGCAAATAAAATATCTTCCGTTAAATTCTTGGCGGATCCAGGCAACTGCAATTACTTTCAACTGGAAAGAAAAATTACTTTTGACTAGCAAGGAGTCACTTCTCAGAAGCTATTCTTAATACACTCTTCTCCACCACGGTAGAGAGGTAACACAAGATAGAGAAGTCTTTTAAGAGATACAGTGGTTATCATTACTAAATCTTGATTTGTCAATAGCTACTTCACTAAGGCATCAGAGATACTACATTACATTCATATTCAAGTATAGGGAGAAATACTCTTCTCTCTCTCATCTTTGGCATCTGGCATGACTTTTTAATGGCAGCCATTTTCTTATAGTGTGATAACTGCATATATTTATACAGGAGCTGATCAAAAGCCTTAGTCACTGGGGCTGTCTATATAGGAAAGTTAGTGTAGGGAAAATCAGGCGAGATGTACAGCGTCCTAGCTACTCTATATTAAATTCTTTGTGCGCATTCTTTGTCCTAAAAGTACACAAGTGTACCATAGCTTAATACGCTTTCAGTGTATTGCACTACACCACACAAAGGCAACCTGAATGTAGAGTAAGAGTGTCTGGTGACACTACATCAGAGAATTAGTGCATTGTAAGTTCATACCTTAGCTGACAGCATGCTAACTCCCCCCCATGTAGAGAAGCCCAATGGAAAGATCTGCATTTGCTTCCATGAGCTTTAGATCAAGACCATAATTTTAAAGCTGCACAGTAAGATTTTTACAAAGCCTGGACTTTTTCTTGTTGTTGAGCTTATCAGTCTATTATATAATGACTGTTAAACAGGTAGGTGGTAGACTAAATTGAATACAGGAAACAGATGTGAAATGTTATGATTTTACCTGTATGTCAAATTATTTTTTGACCATTTGAGTTTTCTAGGGAAAAAATTATATTCCCCCACATCTGGGACCCCACATCTTGGCTGTTGCATCAGTTCATAGGTTTCTTCATTTAGTTTACCAGTCACCTTCAGCCCAAAAAATGACTGCAGTTCTCGAAGTTTGGCTGCCACTGAATTGGCACTCTTCCTCATTAAGCCAGCAGGGTTACGGTGGAGGGCATAGTGGGTCCGTAAATAACGCTAGAGGAAAAAAATAAAATCATATATCCAGTTCCCAAAGCACAGCAACAATCATGCAGCATGCTCTAACATGCAAAAATTATATACCATACCTCTGCAAACTTGAGGTCTTGCTCTGTGAATTCATTGCTATCATCATAGGGTACAGGCAATGCCAAGCAATATGACAGGCCCAAGAAGAACAGGAGAGCAGTTGGAAGGCTTGGTCTCATCATGCTGGATTTTTGAGTTCTGAAACTCTGATTCTCAGTGTGTAAATATCTTTGCTTTTATAGCCCTGAACCAGTGAGTCATGTCTTAGGGACAAGTCAGAACTTCCTTGCCTTTGCAAAATAAACATGCTTACACGACTATTTTTTTTCTTTCCCTCAAGAAGTCGTGGTTAGGGCATCTGTGGTCCTAAGAAGGGCTTAGAAACTATATCTTTATATAAACATGCTCTCAGCATATTTGCAAATAGTACGGGAAGTATTGTGTGGAATTACCACAACACTTTTTTCATTACTTGACAATAATTTAACCTACATTTTTTTTCCTTTGATACCATAACTACTTTCCTTTTATTGTTTTTCAAAAAGCAACAATACATGACAAACTGCAGGAACACATTTATTTTTAAGTAATAAAATAGTATCACTTTAATAATGACAAATCAATTGGACAAGTTGTTTAGGAAACTTATCACCCTGGTGTATAAAACCAATAACAAAATAGAAAAGATTATATTGTTAATATTTCATAACTAAAGCTCTTAAATTTTAGCTTCAGTTTTGGTGCAGGGATCATTAAAGAGGTATGTTTTAGTACATATCAGAATTATTTACATATTTTTAAAAGTGACCGTAGAGTATGGATACATCATTTTGGCATGTCCAGACAGGCGCACACGGTCAGGGACATGCATTTCCTGTGGTACAAAAAGCAACAGCACATATTCGTGCCACTGCTTTTTGTCTCAGAGTGTGCCCATGCACACACACTCCAGTCCATTGCAAATTGTCCTGGGAGGGGTAGAGGAGACTGGGGGCAGCACCTATGCTGGCCCCAGCAGCCTTACCTAGGGTCCTGGGGGCCTCCCAGGGCAGCAGTGGTGGTGATCCAGCCACTTGGAGTCTGGCCAGCAGCCAGAGCATGGCTCTGACTGGCCAAGCTCTGTTTCTGGTGGAGCACCCTACTGCTGCAGGTGCTACACCACTCTTTTTATCTCCCAGTATCAAATTTCCCAGTGTCAAATTTTGACATCATGCTGCAAATTAGCAAATGGGTGCACGTGCACCACGTACAGTTTGCTACACCTCAGACAGCTCTGAGGAGTCACCAACCACACGTGCGTGCTCACCTGGATGCACCCTTTTTGGCCACCAACTTGAGATGCTTCTGGAAACAAAGCCACTGAAAATTACTAGCCAGTTGTAGCCCTGAACTGATCTTACAGATTTAGCTGAGCAGTGATGATCCCGAGCCTGTAAGCAACCAGTTTACAGCATCTGACTTCTTTAAATACACTACAATAATTAATTTTAGGTGGAGTATTGCTAAAAATCAATAACATAGTCCAGTATTAGAGTGATGGGGATGGTGTAAATATGTAAGTAAGCATATTGTATATGCAGACAAAGAAAAAGGAAGTAGTGCTAATGATTTACAAAATGGAAAATACAGTGAAACGTAGTAAGACAGCAGCAAATGATACCATAATTGTTCTTTTCTCCATGGAGTTAGCCTAGCTTCAGCTGATATGGTGCTTTGGAAATTCATGTTGGCTGTTATCATTGGTTCTGTCCACCCCATGTCACATACTAACTATCTTACATGCCAGATCAAGACTATGCTGGACTTCACCTGCTGCTTTCAACGAGTCTGATCTCTTATCAGAAACCTCGCCCAACTCCACTACACAGCCCAGCTTGGCGTCAGACTGTTGACATAGCAGAAACCAGACAAAAAAAATGAACCTGAAGGTGTAAAATTGCAGCTAGTTACTCAGGTGACATAAACCCCTTAACAAGTCATGACAAATAGCAAAAGAAAAAAAAAAAGATCAAACTGAAAGGAATTTTGCATTGGATTATATGGAATATGTCTAAGTGTAGAAAGATGGAAATAAGAAATGGAAAACACCTATTAAGTCATCATCTCCCTCCTTCAATGAGTGTAGGATTTTCCCCTACACAGTAGTTTCCAATACATTGTCCAGTTTATTGCCCAGATCCTTCCACAAACATATAGACAGTGTGACATTAGGATGGTAAATTTTCTCCTCTTCTTAAAATACCTTCTGCTCTCAAAGCTGACTTTAGACAGCCTTGTATGTTACTGCTTCCTTCTCACATTCACTCAGTGTATAACTAAAAAGATAACTTTCAAACTGCACCCCCTCTTGTGTGGATCATGAGTTAAATTGGGGAGCGGTTTCCATCCCATGCATCAAGTCCAGCAATTCCAATTGCTTTGCTCATCCCCTCTCTCTTTGCCACCACTGCTCTCCTTCCCCCCACTGGGACCGCCAGCTCCGTTCTGTTGTGCGACTCAGGTCCTTCTCCTTACCCTTTTTGATGTACTCCAGTTCTTTGTCACTTCCCCACTCAGACCCTAGTCATATAGCTGGCAACTAGGGCTGTGCAAAGCTTCGGTCCATGATTCGATATGGCGGAGATTCAGCCTGATGCAGTGGCCAAATCTCCGAATTAAATCAGAGGACCCTTTAATCTCTCTAAATTGATCTGGAACCCTCCAAATCAATTCGGAGAGATTCAGACAGATTCAGTGATTTAGACACAGAGACAGCTTTAAATGCTTTTTCTACATACCTCTAGGTAGCAGGGGCTCGTGATCGCTGTGGTGCAGGGGCAGATGGAGCGTCCCACAGAAGCATGGGGGGCCTCCCCAGTGTACTCGGCAGCAGACCTGGAAGTGGACCAGAAGCACTTCCAGGTCCACCGGGGAGCGTGCTGGGGGTCCCCCCCAGCTCGGCAATTGGTGCCTCCTGGGTCTGTGGGGAGGGCACCCAGGTTCTCTCCACAGCTGATCGCTGGGCCGGGAGGGCGCGGGGGAGCATGTCTGCTCCCCAGCAGACCTGGAAGTGGACCCAAGGTACTTGTGGTCCACTTCCGGGTTCATTGCTGAGCATGCTGAAGAGCCCCCGGGCTGCTGTGAGACCCTCCATCAGCCCCAGCACCGCAGCAATCACAAGCTACACTGCTACCTCAAGGTACATAGAAAAAACTTTTAAAGCTGTGCCCATGTCCAAATTGTTGATTTGCCAAATAAGCATCAAATTGTCAGATTCAGATTTGGCCGAATCGATCGGGGACAGTGATCCGAATCAACAGATCAAATCACTGTCCCTGATTTAAGCCAAATCTGAATCCAAATCAAATAGGGCCTGTTTCACACACCCCTACTGGCAACTCAATGCATAGGCAAATCACAGGTACGCAATCCTTATAATTGCTCCAATAATTATAGACCTCCTATTCCCTTCCCTGCAAAAAATTCCGGCTTTGCATTACTGAGATGTGTAGTATGACTTTCAACAGCTTTGAACAGTTGTATCATCCTGAGGGGAAGATCATCTTCCACTGTTAACTATATTTCCACTGATATCCAAAGGGCTCTGACAGTTTACATCAGGAGAGGATCTGCTTTGCAGTGTTCAAAACAACATTACAAAGGGATGTTTCTAAGGTCTTCCCCAGCTATTGCTGTGAAAATCCAAATATTACTGCTCTGCATAAAAGTAGAAACTGTGACTTCTAATTATTCTTCAATCTACATGTTAACATCAGTGAATAATTTATATTCCTGCAAGTTTACAATGTAAACTCCTATGGATCCCAGATGTTCTGAAATTAGCTTCCTCCAATTAAAGGAGTAAGTAATGTAACAGCCAGTGTGTTTTTGTACCATTGCTAGAAAATGAAATTAGAAGTAACCCACCATGTGTCAGGCCCTACACTACTGAAACCAAGCCTTTTTAGCTTAAATGGGTAGAAGCCTATGCTTTTTTGAACTAGGAGAATTCTTTGACCATTGCTCCCCTGAAATTGAGTGGCCATAGCATGCAAAGTAGTATGATACCTACCTAGTGATCTAAGACCTACAAGGTCACACAGTTTTTGTAATAAATATAGCTAAGTTAAGTGATGGCAAAGGTGAGGCTGATAATGCTATAAATATTTAATGGGAGAGAATAGTCTGGGACAGTTAGGAAATGGAAACAGTGTTAAGTTATAAAATCATCCTCCAAGGAAAGATTTGGGACAGCTAAAGGTAGACTAGTCAGAGCAGTAGGACATGGACTCTAGAGGTGCCTATACATTAGCAGCAAGGTTGCTTCAATGTACTGTAATTAGTGTCAGAGCAGACTCAATTAATTACTGCACTCCAGCCAGCCTCCGCATCTTGGGTATCAGCATCCCTACACTTCAAAATGGCAGCAGGGGCACTTTAACTAAAGCTAGTTTGATCAGCTTTAGATAAAGTGCCCCCACCACCATTCTGAATCACAGGAATGCTGATACATAAGATGCTCCAGATGCTTTAATTAGAGAGGCTTTCAGAGCCACTCTATTTAAAGCACTCCCCCAACCTGACACTCCTGGAGAACATTTATAAACGGCTCATAGCATTAATAGGAGGAAGTGTCTCTTCCATTATTAATTCCTGTGATTGTTTTAAAGTTATTGTAAGCAGGCTCCCCAGACTTTCAAAATCCAGAATGAAAACTATCTTCTAAAAACTATTTTTTTTTGTATTTTAAGTACCTTTTCTATTCCTGTCTCATACTCACCCTTTTTTTTTTTTTTTTGGTAAAATGATGTCTTAAATGGGGAAACAGTTTTATTACGAGAAAAATGTTTTTGTCTTCAGTTGACCTTCCTAAAACAAACTGCTTGTCTTATTTGGGGGCATGTAGTAAGCAAATAAATGTGGTATTTATTCTCAGATGCTGGAAAGGTGTTCTTAAGTAGAACAGCTTAACTGATTCAGACTTTGTTAAAATGTATCTACAGTATAAGGAAAATATAAAAGAACATATCCTTTTCTATTTAAGAGCAATGTCCACAAATAAAAAAGAAATCCTTGTATTTTGAATAGTACCTGCTTGTGGGTAAACAGATATACATATACGGAAAGGGACAGGCTGCAAGACTCTTTCAGTATTTAGGTATGCATGTCATTATTTTGTCACAAACCTTAAAAAAAAACCTTAAAACATTAAAATAGAAGTCAGTTTCTGAAAGATCATTTATAATAGTCAACCTTTGTGTGCATGCAAGACTGGATCCTGCATTACTTGACACCCAGTTGTTTTCATTTGGGTATTTGGGGTAGGCATGGAATGCAGGCAAGGATCTTAGAGTATTTCATAAAGATTGTAAGATTATTGTTATTTATACTACAGAAGTTATGTCCAATTACTAAGCATTTGGGAGCCACATGCCCCATACCAGCATGAGTTATGAGCACTCCCACTGCCCCCCACCCTGCACTGCACATCTCTCTCCCACCCCCCAGCTGCAATACATACATCGGCATCCTTGCCCCATCCTCAGCTCATCCTGCTGTGGGCTCCCCTGGCATCATGCACTGTGCTATGCTATGCTGCCCCCTGGGTTGGGGGCAGGAAGAGGAAGCCAGAGGAGGGATAGGGATCCCAGAGCCCCCTGATGCTGGGATGATGGGGAAAGTGACAAATGAGTGGGAGCCTGGGGGTGGCAAAGTAACTGCTCACAGGCTGATTGCATCCTGCAGACCACCAAATAGACAGGCCTCTATTACAGTAGTAGCTAGATGCTAACGCTGAGTCCCAGGCCTTTTGTGCTAAACATGGAGACATGGGAAAGGCACTACCTAAATAGACAAGGTTGATAGTCAATATTGGGAATAACCAAATGTATGCTTGGAGCATATTCCAAAAAGGAGGAACAGCTGCTTCGGAGCACGTAGCAGCTGTTAGGCTGTAACTGCTATGTGTGCATTGGCCACAGTAACCTAAATTGCCGCAACTTCAACCTTGGATTAATCAGGGTTAAAGTTGGAGAGGTTTTGTCATAACTGTGTCACTACATGTTCATGCACACACAGTGTAACAGCACTTTGGAGCTGCTATTCTGCTTTCTCTCTCCAGCTGAGATTGCTCCAAGTATACGTGTGTCCATACCATTATTCCCCCGGACCTGATTCCATTCAGAACTCTTGATCAGATCTATATGGACTTAATATTAAGCATCAGTAAAGAATGTTATTGTTACTTATTTCCCATAAGAGAAGTCTTCAGCTTGTATCTGAGTAGAGCAAAGCACAAAACACTATCCACGCACTCCCAGGTTATGACACACGATACCCCCATCAGTACTAAAAACATTGAATGAAATTGTCTCCTGGGCAAAAAGAAGAAAAATGTGGCTACAGTACATGCAGAGTGGCTTATAGGCCTTATGCTGGCACTTTGCACAGGCATACATTTCTCTAGCCCCAGCGTGAAACATTTGGCAGGTGTGCAAGACTCAAGATCACTGTTCAGTATGCTAACAAACAAGGACCATATGATTTCTTTAATTCTATTACACTGGGGGCATGGGGTGAGCCTGATAGATCGATGGGCATTGTCAAAGAGAGAGGAAAGGTTTGAACTGGTGTCACATTTTTTCCCAGAAGAAAAACAGCAACAAAGAGATGGGCAGGACTGAGCCACAAACCAGGACTTGTCAGCACTAATTATTTGAAAACAGAGACCTTGCCAGAAAAGTGGTTTCACAATAAGTATTACCATTACAACAAATTGCAACTGTCATTTATTGACTTATACTGGTGACAAAAATAGCATTGTCCAGTGTATTTTTCCCCATTTTTACAGTTACTGATCCATGACCCTAAATAGGCAGACAGTGACATTTAGAAAGAAAAAAGAAAACATAACCAAAGTGAATAGGCCACTTTGATTGTGGCAAGCTGTCTCTAAGTATTAATGAAGATTATGGTTTAAACAGAACTTGTAGTACATGAGATTGACAAAGTCATAGTGTTTCACAGGGCTCCTATGAAGAAAAAAAAGTATTAGAAGAGCCATTCTGTAGTGAGCATTAGAATGGTTAAATAATTTATCCAAAGTCACGCATATATATATACACACACAAGACCTGCAACTAAAACAATACAGGTGGATTCCTGTACCCATATGACTTCATCAGGGCTTTACCCATATGGATCAAGTTACAGATGAGGCCAAGGAAATTTGGCAATAGTACCCACAAGTCTTGGTGTTCCATACTTATGGTCTAACCACTACTCCATAATTCAATCTCCACATAGCTGCCACACAACAGTAAGTGAGCAACTATTGCTCTTCTGCTTTCGCAACAAACATACCATATTATGCTAACAATGCAATCAGTTGTCTTTGTGTTCAACAATTACTGCACATACATATAGAGTATGTACAAAGCAGTTCTAGAACCCTTAGGTTTGATATATTTAAAGGGTTTATTTGTTGTGCATGCTGGATGACAGTTGCACAATATACAGCTTGCACTAAAGACCCAAAGAACATATTTATTTAATTATTTATTTTGAATTTATTAGATTTCTTTGCTGCCTTTCTCAAAAAAGGCTCAGTGCAGCTTAAAATAAAAGATTAAATAATTTATAAAAACAGAATAAAATATTAAAATGATGAAGTATAACAAAACAAATTCTCAACTATCCCAAATTAAAAAATAATCCATTTACCTTCCTGCTTTCTTAAATTTCAAGGACCATCTACATGTCATTAACGTGCTTTTGCTGCTGTGCATTAAATTTAGTACCTCTAATGTGTGTGGGTGCCTGTAGACATGCTGGGAGTCTGCTCTGACATGCTGTAATTAGAGTGTTGGGGCAGACTTGATTAATCGAGTCTGCTGGAGCGCGTTAATTAGCATGCTCCAGCTGCTCTCCATATCTTGTATATCAGC
>NW_017729032.1:29499887-29503172 GCF_001723915.1 Gavialis gangeticus
GTGCTTTTGCTGCTGTGCATTAAATTTAGTACCTCTAATGTGTGTGGGTGCCTGTAGACATGCTGGGAGTCTGCTCTGACATGCTGTAATTAGAGTGTTGGGGCAGACTTGATTAATCGAGTCTGCTGGAGCGCGTTAATTAGCATGCTCCAGCTGCTCTCCACATCTTGTATATCAGCATCCCTGCCCTTCAGAAATGGTGGTAGGGCACTTTAATTAAAGCTCATTGAATGAGCTTTAGTTAAAGTGCCCCCACCACCATTTCTGAAGTGCAGAGATGCTGATACACGAGAATCTGTGGGAGAGCCACTCTAATTAAAGTGTCCCCCTTCACCCTCAGAGCATGTGTAGAAATGCCTGGAAGTGCTAACTAAATATGCATGAGGCTGCCCTAATGCACAGTAGTGAAAGCACATACGTTTTTAGTGATGCTTAATGTGCAGTAGCCTAATTTTACAGTGCATCAGTGTAATTAGCACAGTTTTTGCCATGACGCTATAATGACCAGTAAAATAGGCTACTGCACATTAAAGCACAGATGTGCCCAAAACATACTCTCTCTCACAGAGGACTACTAGCTGTCCCAGTACACCCAATCCCACTCCCCCTTCCTCATATGCAGGGGAATGCCCTCACTGCTGCATTAATGTTCCTCCCAAGCCTAGACCTCCAGATTCATATGCATTGATCCATGAAAGAAACAGACCAAACCAACAAGAAAAAGATGAGTTTAATTTACTTCAGCCACCATATTTTAAGACGATAGAAATATTTTTCTTTTTTCATTCTAATTGGTTTATCATCTTTACTCTTTTGAAAAATACATGTAAAAATTATTGGAAACCAACCACTTTGTGGTCCATCCAACTGCAGCCAACATTCCTTCAAAATGGAAAATAAATGATTTGGGATTTTTTAATCAGAGAATTTTGGATTTTTTAACAGAGAAAACCAGGATCCCTACTGATAACACTCAACAACACCTTGTCTCAGGGCAAAGTCCACAGGGATGTCCCATCTAGATGCTAGATCCTGAAATTCTTTCAGACTCCAATCCTCCCATTGACTTCTATGAAAGTTTTGAAGGCCATAGATAATTAAAAATGATTTCAAAAACTTCTATTAAATTGCACTCAAATTGACAAGAAAGGAAATTGTCATTGAACTTTATCCACAGGTGACTGCCCTTCAACCAGATAAGCTGGGAAAAAGTATCCATTGAGGGGGAAGGTTACTGTAAATATTTGTTTTTAGGAATACTGAGAAGCAAGAATAACATTTTTAAAGCACTGAAGCAAAATGTTTTAAGCTCTGTTTTTGGCTTGCCAACCACACTGGTTTTGTTTATACAGCTGTTATTGCCTCTCCATTCAATTACAAAATCTCTTGAGGAGATTTTAAAGGAAGCCTGATGCATACAGTTTTTATTGGAAAAAGCTATAAAATTATAAAGTAATAAACTTGCCATTTAAGATTTGAATTACTAGTAAATTATTGTCCAAATCAGAATAAAAGAAAAATCCCTTACCATGTCTGGCATAAATGTTTTCAGACTGCAAAGAGTATCTTTATCAAAAGTGTCAAAAATAAATATTCAATATGTTTGTATCACAGAGAAATCATACTGATGTTTTCTCTGTCCCCACCCTTCACACTGTGAATATTAGTTATTGAGAATATGCGTATCAACAACTCTTCCAAGTTTGGAAGCACTGTACATTTCAGAGCAGAAAGCTGAAGGAGCACAACAGAAATCTTGAACTTTGGATAAATCATTCATGTAATTTAGTTATTGGTTTTATGTTCACATCTAAGAGAATCAGGGTCCCTCTGCTCATGCAGGCACAATGGGATAGGCACAATGGGATGCGCTATCCACTCAATCACACTTCCTTTTGTGCCACGTGCTTAGCAATAGGTGTGATTATGAGATTGTGCATTAGATCCCTTCACATCTTATTGCCAGTGCAGGGGGAGCCTGATCCCAGGCTCCCCCTGCACTGGCAAGAAGCAAGCTCCCATAACTGGGAGCCCCCTCAGCTGGACACGCTACATACCCCCATGGCTGGGAGAGGAACCTGCTGCGATCTCCTAGCCCTGGGGTTGTGTGAAGCTCCCAGGGCTGAGAGACCAAAGCAGCTGCAGTCTTCCAGCCCCAGGGTTTTGACACACTCCCAGAGCTGGAAGACTGGCAGCTGTGATCTCTTAGCTTCTGTGGCTTCACACACCTGGGGACTAGGAGACTGCAGCTGTACCCAACAAATGTCAAGACCCAGCTGGGTCCCAGCACTAGGAGGTGCGCTGCCACGACCCAGCATCCGCAGCTCCAGGACTCTGGGTCCCAGCAGCTGTGGGGCACTGCCAGAGCTGAGAGTCCCTTCAGCGCGGGACTCCCAGCTGACAGGGCTCTGCTGGCTGGGCAGGGCTCCCAGCCACAGGGGAGACCCTATTACACCTGTAAATTAAAGCCAGATGCCAACCAGCTACAAAACTAGTACACATTTTCAAAGTCTAACTTTTTAGCTGGTTGAAGCTTTTTATGGTGTGATAGGTACTTTGCATGTGTAGCTAGTTTCAGTTAATTGTGCAATTCACCAGCTAATTACGCAGTACCTGTAACATGTAGAGGGGGCCAGTTACGGGTCTGCTTTTCCCTTTGCTAGATGTGTACCAACCCATAACAGAGAGACTGCCTGATCTCCAGGTCAGTACTTATACATTGACAGGTTACACTGTTGCTCTGTGGGGTCAGGCCAACACTCAGGATCTCAATATTGCGCTGTTAGACAGGAGGGTGTGGTGTACAATTGCACGTGCACACACACAAAAATCAATTAGGCACACACACACACACACACACACACACACACACTCTAGGTGCATACACCCCCACCAGGCACACACACACACACTGCCAACTCAGGCACATACACATCCAAAATTACCAGCCTGGGCACATGCATACCTATCACCAATTCAAACATATACAGGCTTTAATGATAATGACATGAAATCACACACAATACACATATACATACACATACACACACAGGAAAAACACTGACTCAGGTGACAGTGTGTATGTGTGTTGGTGCCTGTGGTATCTATGCTTGAAGTGCGTGGTAACTAAAGAGCAAGTGGCAAAGATCAAGGGAAAGGGCAGTGGAGATAAGGCAATAGCAAAGAAACAGGGCTTTGCAGGCAGAGAGGAGTTCAGGATGGCTGGAGCCGCAGGAGCATGGGAGAGGTGTTGGAGGTGGTGGTGAGCCAGAAGTAGGAGAGCAA
>NW_017729032.1:29508172-29511208 GCF_001723915.1 Gavialis gangeticus
TGGGAGAGGTGTTGGAGGTGGTGGTGAGCCAGAAGTAGGAGAGCAAGAAATGAGACAGAAGTTAGAGGGGCGAGGAGCAGAGATTGGAGCAGGGCTGGAACCGCAGTAAAGCAAAACCCAACTCAGGGTTCAAATAACAGTTTTATTAAATGAACACTGTACTGTACAGCTTGGTTCCCACACACGCTCACAATGGCAGCAGGAGAAAGAGACTCAGTGGAAGGGTTGGACCCCAGGTAGGGAAGAGAAACAGAGTCCAAGTCCTTGGTTGAAGAGCGGATGTTGGTGATAGCTACCTATCCAGGCTGGGAGGAGGTCCTTGATGGCCAGCTGGGGACTTTTTCCAGCAGGTGTTGTCCAGAGGGGAGGTTGCTGGCAGGGCCTCTGGGTTGATAGGCAGCATGACGTGGAGCAGGTCTGGTCCAGGTGAAGATGGTGTCCCAAGGAGTCAGTCTTCACAACCCTTTTTATGGGGCAGACTACCTATAATCTCCTATGGGGAGGGCATGACCAGGCAAGTCAGCCCTGTTGCAGAGGGTTCCAGATGTTCCTAATGAGCATGTGCAGCTTCGGCACAATAATAGGTTGCGCCATCTTTTGTTTCTTGAATGCTGAGGGTGGTTCTGGCTGGGTTGTTGGTCCAGGTATTGGTTTTGATGTTGGGGTGATTTAGTAGGGGGTCCTGCTATCATTGTGTTTCACTCATCCATTCACTCTTTTGTTTCAGGCATTCAAGGAAAACCGATTTACATGGGAGAGGTTACAGAATTGCAACATACTTACACAACAGGGCATGGGGACAAGATGGGAACAAGATGGGAATGGATACTTGACATCACTTTACAGACACAGGCCTAAACCATACAATATTAATATGAAACAATAAAAATCAATGCACAAATGATAGGAATACAATATAATACAATATAAAAAACTAAAAATCAATACAAACATAACAGAACACTATTTACAATACATAAAAAAGGGGCTCATTACAATAATAGTATACAAGAACTTAGCTTACCTAGTACTACTTGTAATCACTTATAAGGGATAAAGAGGGCAGAAAGAACGTCAGAAATGGTTAGGGAAGGGGAGGGAATGTATTTTTGAATTAAAAAAAAAGAAAAAATGGGGATTTTGCTACAACATAGGTATTATGCTGGTTAATATGAAAAACTGTGGTATTAAAAACTGAATAAAATAGAATTCTAGCCTGAAGGAAACATATCCCCATAGAATCTTGTCAGCATATTCAGAAGCAGCATCAGTCCAGTCTGGAAGATCTAGCCAGTGTTAACTGTCCTACTCATGTACTTTATAACCTTCTATAAAGCACCATGCACACATGCTGCACAGTGCTTAGGCAAGTCATGGTTTCTGCCACATGCAACTAATGCCAGCAAAGTATATATGGGGAGATAAATATGTGCTGCTTTCCTTTCCTTTTCTGCTTTTTTATTTCCATTTGTGTTTCCTCCCTACACAACCCTCCCCACTACACACTTCACTTTCAGAATATGATCAGGATGTACATTCATTTGTTCTCCACAGGCCATTGGTATGTGAAGAACAGCAAGTTCAGTGATGAATACATGGAAATAATTTCAGAAGAAAGTTTAAGAGGCTTTGCTCCCCTATATAGTTCCTCAATAGGATGCACTCATTTTCTCCTTTTATATGGTTTTAATAGGAATGAATAGGATACCTGAAATGTAAATAGCAGTGATGTACTGATATTACTTCAGCATTTATTTACATGTCCTTAAAGATGAACATTTCTCTGTATTTCTCAGTAACAGTATTTGCTAAGAAGTTGGATCAAATCTCCCTGAGGCCGTGGCATTTCAAAGTGTTTTTTCTTGAACCTGAAAGTATCAAGATGTGACATTTTACCTCTTCCTCAGCAGGCAGTTGTTTCAGTTCAATAGCAGGGAGCAAACCAGGAAAGCCAAGGCTGAAACTGAATTCCAACTAGCTTCAAGCATCAAGGACAATAAAAAGTCCTTTTTCAGATATGTGGGGAGCCGGAGGAAAAGCAAGGGCAACATTGGACCCCTGCTGAACCAGATGGGACAACTGACAACTGACACACAGGAAAAAGCCAACTTATTACATGTGTACTTTGAGTCCATCTTTCATCAGTCCCATGGGATGCCCATGCCCACTACGAGACAGGGAGGCCCAGGTGAGGGAGATCCCCTGCCCTCCATTACTGCTGACCTCATGAAGGAACATCTTGAGAAGCTGGATACCTTCAAGTCAGCCGGCCCTGACAATCTACACCCCAGGGTACTCAAGGAGCTGGCGAGCATCATAGCCCAGCCCCTGGCACGGATCTTTGAAAACTCCTGGCGCTCTGGTGTAGTGCCCAAAGACTGGAAGAAGGCCAATGTGGTGCCTATCTTCAAGAAAGGGAGGAAAGTGGATCCGGCTAACTATAGGCCCATCAGCCTGACTTCTATCTTAGAGAAGATCTTAGAAATGTTTATTAAAGAGGCCATCCTTAATGGACTGGCTGACACCAACATCCTAAGGGATAGCCAGCACGGGTTTGTTGTGGGTAGGTCTTGCTTGACCAATCTCATTTCCTTCTATGACCAGGTGACCTATCACCTGGACAAGGGAGAAGAGATTGATGTCATATATCTTGACTTCAAAAAAGCCTTCCATCTGGTACCTATGATCACCTCTTGGTGAAACTGGCCAATTGTAGCCTTGGGTGCACCATGATCTGATGGCTGGGAAATTGGCTCCGTGGTCGGACCCAGGGGATAGTAATTGATGGCAGTCACTCATCATGGTGTTCTGTGACCAGTGGGGTCCCCCAAGGCTCTGTCCTTGGACCCATATTGTTCAACATCTTCATTAATGCTGTGAACATTGGAGTCAGGAGCAGATTGGCCAAGTTTGCCGATGACACCAAACATTGGGGAAAAGCATCCACGCCAGAAAACAGGCGAGTGATCGAGGCTGACATGAACAGGCTCAGCAAATGGGCAGACAAGAACCTGATGGTGTTTAACACCAAAAAAT
>NW_017729032.1:29512125-29514810 GCF_001723915.1 Gavialis gangeticus
AGTACTGCATCCAGTTTTGGGCTCCACAATTCAAAAAGGATGTGGAGAAGCTTGAGAGAGTCCAGAGAAGAGCCACGCATATGATCAGAGGTCAGGAAAACAAACCTTACAACGACAGGCTGAGAGCCATGGGGCTCTTTAGCCTGGAAAAGCTCAGGCTCAGGGGTGATCTGATGGCCACCTATAAGTTTATTAGGGGTGACCACCAGTATCTGGGGGAACGTTTGTTCACCAGAGCGCTCCAAGGGATGACGAGGTCAAACAGTCATAAACTACTGCGAGACCATTTCAGGCTGGACATAAGGAAGAATTTCTTTACTATCCGAATCCCCAAGGTCTGGAACAGCCTGCCATCAGAGGTGGTTCAAGCACCTACATTGAACACCTTCAAAAGCAAATTGGATGCTTATCTTGCTGGGATCCTATGACCCCAGCTGACTTCCTGCCCTTTGGGCGGGGGGCTGGACTCAATGATCGTCCAAGGTCGCTTCCAGCCCTAATATCTATGAAATCTATGGAAATCTAGTCCCTCCCCCACAGACTGACCTGCTGTGTCAGGGTACGTGCGTGCATGCACATGTGCACTCAGGCCCCCATCCCAACCTCGGATCAACTCTAGAAGGCTCCAAGATCTACCATAAGAGGCTCTGAGATCTACCGGTGGATCAAGATTCACTGGTTGGTTACCACTAGACTAAGTAAACTGAGATTAAATGAAATGCTGCTTATACCATACCACCATGAATACATTTACCTCACAGGTAAATAAACCATTTAGAATCTAGGCCGGTAGGACTTCATACTTCTAATGTTGATAAAAAGAAAAATTATAACTGAAAAATTTTACTTTACTAAGCTCATTCTTAAGGATTCTAGGTTATTGTAAATAATTGGAAATACATGTAGGAAATGATATACCAATGATACTGTATTGATTTTTTAGTAATATCAAGAGTAGGCAAAGAGTGAGCAATCATTTTTTTTCCATAACAATCACATGTAAATGTGGGAAAAAAATCTCACACAATAAGATCAGACAACTGAAAGATGGAAAAAAAATGAAGAGACCCATTTTACCTGTATGCCAAGTTACATATTGGCCATTTGATTTTTGGGGGAATAAAAGCTGTATTTTGCCACACTGGGAACACCACATCTTTTTCATGACATTTGCAGTAAATTTAGTTTCTTGAAATACACTGAATTGAAAATATTCAAGAGAATGTGTATGGATGGGAAGTGGGATAGTTTGGGTCAACTTACCCACATAGAGTGAATGCCCTAAAGAAAAAGAACAAAAATGTTTTAAGTAATTTGTGAAATAAAGAAATAACAGAGCTCCAAGAGTGATGAATGCTCCATTAGGCTTTCCAGACACTAGAATTGCTTTACCTTGTTTGTTGTGCAAGTCCAACTTCAGCGTGTCACAATCTCTTACAACAAAGAAAAAATAACAGAAATAACAGGAAGAAATGATAAATTTCTCATTCAAAGCTGGCTTGACAAAAAAGGCATCTGTAACAAATAAATTGCAGGGTACATGATGTGGTACAGTATATACCATTTAAGCAATGTACATGTGTTTTTTATTAAGACCATATAACTACTGATTTTTTCTTGAGGAAAAAAACAAATTTTAACAAACTAAATGGAATTGAGATTAATTTTCATTGTACTTCTTGCCAAAAAAAAATTATATTGAACAAAATATTTATTTATATTTTTTATATTTTAAACAAAAGCAAAGGGCTACCACTCATAAACCTTTCGTGGTGAAGGGATATGAACAGTGAACCCACAGCCTGAGTGGTGAGAACCTTAACCTGGCCTATTGGGTGAAGGTCCACCAATTCCACCACTATGAGTTTGTGAATCTAGTCTAAATATTTTTTTTCAGCCATACATATTTGGTGAATTCAGATTAAATTTGTGTGCAGTATTTGTTAAACAGCTTCAACTGCAACTGCATTCTTTAGTAACTGAAATATTTGCCAAAAAATTCAAAAGCTGTTATTTTTAATTGTTTCTCTCTGAAAAGATGATAATAAAATAGTGCTAAAATACTGACACTTAGCATTTGTATAGGGCCTTCTACTGCAAGGAATTTTGCAAATATTAACTAAGTAATCTTTGTATGGATTGATTCTGCAGGTATCTAAAAGATAGATACTTAGATGGAATTCAAGATGGTTGGAGTACTTACCCAGATCTGGGCTCTCAGACTTTCTCCACTTGAAGGTATTCAAATGCATGTTTCTTACCTTTCAGGAGATACCAAACCACCAAACTATAAAACAGTCTGGGTGAGGCCACCCTTTCTCCTTTGTATTGAAGAAGCTCCCCCACTGAAGAAGGAAGAAATAGAGATCATGGGACTAGAGAACAGGAAAAAAAGCAACAGGGATAAAAAATAACTGAGGCAGCAGGGACTGGAATGAATGTTCTAACAGTTTCATTATTGTGGAAAACAGGCAAAGGGGGAGGGATGCATCAATATCACCCTTCAGGATTTTTAAAAAGAAAGAGCATGGGGTCTGTGCTATGTACTGAACTCAAAGTTGCAGGTCTAAGTCAGGTGTATTCCGAAGATGTCTAATGGATAGGGCCTCCTGAGGGCACCAATCTGAATTGCAAAAGAACCTAGGCAGGGATTGGGTGCTAGGTGAGTGGCTTGTCTGGGAGGTG
>NW_017729032.1:29515548-29523571 GCF_001723915.1 Gavialis gangeticus
ACTGGGGGGCGGGGCGGGGCAGGGCAGGGGTGCACACTAGGCTCTTGAGACCTAGTGTGCAGACAGCCCTCCCCAATACACACCTTGCTACAGTGCCCCTACATACACATCCCCCACACCCTCCACCCATATACCTACACTTCCACCACCCCATCACATGCACATCCACAGATGTGCACCACCACACACAATATACAAGAGTTAGACTTTATTTTTACCTATTATACACTATTTATACACCTCTATATACACTATTAGAAAAATCAGGACAAAAATATTTTTTAAACAAAATTAAAATGTGTTATAGTAGATGTTTGATTTTTAGTATAGAGTTTGTTTTTTTATCTATAATTTGGTAAAATGATACCTTCTAAAAGATTTAATGTATGCAGCCCTTGATAGCTCACCAAAACTTGTTAGGTGGCCCTTCAACTGAAATAATTGCCCACCCCTGTATTATGGTAATATATATAGCATAGAAACCTGAGGAATGAAACAAGTTTAGTAGGAAAAAATGGTCATCTAATGCTATCTTCAACATGTTGCCAACAAGAAGTGGAAAAATCTGAAGGCTGCTTGGATCTAATCCTCAAGGTGGTCCAACTCCCCTTCCATTAGGGGAGTCAGAGTTATAAGTGAGAACTAACTCAATAGAAGCAATAAACTGCCTCTAAGACAAGTATTTGTACTACGTGTGGTTTATGTGCATACTTGTATGAGATCAATATATATATTTCTGCTTACTATCACGGAAGTATATTAAAAATAAACTCTTGTGAACTGATAAGACATGTTGAATCACTTAAATGCTGTGAGTCAAGCTGTGGTCTGAAATCCAGACAATATTCGTGACTATTCAAGAATGGAAAGAAACCTTCCCTGTTCTGTTTCCCTGAGAGGGGGAAAGGTAGGTGCTACATACCTTTCACAAACATTTTGAAGCTGTTATTTTTCAGTGATTCACCACTGGGATTTCCACAAATAGTAATTAATAATAGTCCAAGGGCACAAATTCAAACAAATTCAAACTAGTGAGCCATGAAATTAATTTCTTAAAGAAGGGTGAAATGCTGAAGTTTTTCAGAAGTCAAATGCCTCCCTGCTTTAAGCAATCTGGGGTGAAACTATGCACAAGAATAAACAGCTAGCATTTTCTTATCTTCCATTCTTCAGATTCATGATACATTTCACTATATGCTACTTTGATATTAATATTTGTTCTATTTTTCTTTTCCAGTCACTGGTCACAGCTTCCCACAGCTGCAACAGTATCATTGTAAAGAGCCAACAATCTCACTTTAAAACATCCTGGTCAGGTCTACTGAAGTGAAAAATATGCTTAATTTACATCAATATTTCCATATAACCAACAATATTTCAAGTGCAAAGTTCAACCAGTTTTGTAGCCCTTAATCAGAGTTGTTACATATTACATGGTCTCTAATGAGACGAGTAGAGCTTTTGGGGATTTTCTGATGAAGTTTCATGGAAAATTTTGTTTAGCTGGGCGCATCTACATGCAATGTTTTACTGCGTAGTAGAGTCAATTGCTGCATAGTAAGCATCATCATCTACATGTACTGACCCTTGCAGATCAGTAATTTGCTTTAAATGTGAGTAAATTTGCTACCTGTAAATACGAGTAGCTTCCTTGTGAGTAATTACTGCACACTACAGCCCGTGTAGACAGCTGACTGGGAGCAATTTTGCTCCCGGTCAGCTGAGCAGCAGAGGGCAGGAGTTTGCTCCCCACCCCCTGGAGCTGCCTGCTGCCAGGTCAGGCTCTACCACTGGATCCAAGGTGGGGACTATGTCCCCGTGTCTTGGCAGCAGGGAGGTCCCAGCTCCCGCTCTGTAATTATGGACCAGGAGCTGGGAGATGATGGTTCCTAGTTCCTGCTCCGCAATTATGGACCAGGGACTGGGAACAAGCTCGCAGCCCCTACTCCACCCAGAGTTCCCCACCCAGCTTGGAGCTGTCTGGGACCTGCCCCTGACTGGGACACTTCCTGGCCAGTCCCAGGCTGCGCAGAGAAGTCTGCAGCCTAGGGGTGGCTGGGGACTGTCCCATTTCGGACAGTCCACAGTCAGCTCCGTACTACATGTGTAGACTTCCCTGTGCCTCAATCAGGTGATCAAGGTGTAGGGCTTGTAAAGAGCTCCAGAGGAGGGGCAAGTCTCAGCCCCCTGCCCCATCCACTAGTGCAGTGGCTAGGTGCTGGGGGCTCACTGCTAGCTGCCTCACTGGTGGATGGGGCAGGGAGCTGGGACCTGCCCCTCCCTTGCAGCTCTTTCCAACGCCCCTGATCACTGCATATTGTCTGGGAGCTGGGGGAGCTCCAACAGTCACCCAGAGCCCAGCAGCACTCAGCCACAGAGGCCCCAACTCCCAGACAGCGCACAGAGCCCTGCTGAACCCTGCTGTACCTGTGCCATGGGGCAGCTGCCATGTGGGTGCCAGGAAGGGGAGGGTCGATCCCTGCTGCCCCCCACTGCCCCACACTGTGTGGGGGCAGGCTCTGCCACGAACCCTCAGAGGCCCTGATCACTGCTGTTATAGCCGGTGAGTATGATGCTTTTTTTTTTTTTTGAAAGTGCCGGGAGATTTGGGCTGGGTGGGGGATGAGGCTGGGCAGGACAGCCATGGGGGCTTCTCCTGTGGATCTCCCAACCTGGGGAGAGGCAGGCGCAGCTGGAGAAGCCACGGGAGTACCTGTAGCCACCCAGCTGTGCCTGTCTGAATCTCTGAATCTCTGTGGATCTTTTCTGAATCAACTCAAAGTCTCCGGATTCAATTCAGACCTTTTAATGGGTCTCTTGATATGATTCAGATTTGGAGATTTGGCCACTAAATTGGGCCTAATCTTCTCCAGATCAAATTGCTGACCGAAGCTTTGTGCAGCCCTAGTAAATATGCCCATTGAGTACAAAACTTTTTTTTTTGGCTGGGGTTCAACAAACTTTCTCCAAATCTAGAGCAGGTTTTTGACATAAAATCTGTCCTGTTTCCTGGTGGGTCTGCTCTGCATTTTGGAACACTAGATACAGTTTTGGTTTCCAGCTTGGGGAAATAGGTCTGCTCAGGGAAGGAGGAAAGTGGAAGCTACAGAATTCTTGACACCAAAGTAATCCATCTGAGGGGCCTGAAAGCTTAAGGGCCAGATTCTATTCTGTCTGCTAAGGTCAGAAGTGAAGTTAAGTGCTTAAATGTGATTCTACTCCACCCTGGTTAAGTCCTGAAAATCCATGAATGCATCTATTTTTAAAACACACCACCATCTTTCCTTTAAGATTGAGTCACAAAAAATCTATGTGCCCGCTCACTTTTTGTGTTAATTAACAACCCACTCACCTTTTGCATTTTTCAGGGTAGGGTTCTCAGTTAAGGCAAAAAGTGAGTGGGTCCATTGCTTTTTTGGGACTCAGTCTTAAGGGCAAGATGTGCTGTACTATAAAAGTAGAAGTGATATCTTTTATTAGACCAACCAGATATTTGCAAAAAAAATACTTTATTTTCAAGCTTTCAGGCACTTGCGCCCTTCTTCAGGCAAATTAGAGTGTGCAGTTTGTTAAATTTCTCCTAGGTGGAAATGAAAAACTATATTTGCTAATAAAAGATATCACCTCTACCAAGGGTTCTGATTCCTTTTGCCTGTAGACCAACACAACTACAACCTGTATCCCAACCTGTATGTCTATAAAAATAGACATATTTATGGATTTTCATGATTTAACCAGGGTAGAATAGAACTGCAATTAGAGGCCTAACTCCATTTACACACCTAATAGAATCTGGCCCTAAATTCCCACCCTCCCCAGAAGTCTGCTGGTACATCTGCCCTGGATTTGAGGACCCTAGAAACCCACTGCAGCTGCTAGTGAAAATGATCCTAGTCAATCTCACTGCTGCTAATAAGAGTGAAATAGCTGAAGGGCTACCTCAACATCTTGGAAATGTCTACCTGCTTCCAGAATCTCTAAAAACCTGCTATTCTGAAGACAACTTCCATTTTGCAACACAACCTTCCCCTATAAGGATCCCAAGCTCAAGGTGACAGATTGAAAACTCATACAGACTAAGTCCCTGAGACTGTGGTATAACATTAATAAGAAATAATAGTATTTTCATTCTGAAGTATATAATGCCATTTTGTGAAACCCTTTCTGAATGTTATCACTGAAAAAGGAGCTGATTCTGAGAAGCCTGCTTCCTATCTCAATCACATTAGGATTTTACTCCAAAGCCATTCCACTAGAGTCAGTGGCATGACGCTTGATTAGACTGTGGCCCATTTTCTTCCTGAGAACAACAGTAAATCACTTTATTTATGACAACAAATTAAAAGGCATTTAGTGGCTTTAAACCACAATGGCTAGACTTTTATACAATGCATTCCTGGTCTATTAGATTATCACCCACTCACAGATATAGTTCTTGCCTTCAAGGCAGTGTACCTCTGAGTATGTGCAACTGGGGAAATCTCTTTTATTGAATGCATGCTTCAAACTTTCTTAATTCCCTAAGATTGATCCACAGCACAGAACATAAAAAATAATAGAAAATAAAGGCAGAAAACATATGAAGTCACCCAGATGTGGCATGCCATTGCAAGGTAGCTTCCCACATTCTTATTTCACATTATTTGCCCTAATAACCTCTTAGTTTCAGGTAATGGATCTTTCACCATTTTATTTAACCACTATTGCAGTCAAAGAATTGCATTTAGAAAAATTATCCTAATATTACTCTGACTTGATCTTTCCTTATGGCATGTATACCCTGCCTCAAATGACAAGCTTGGGTGCCATACTAGGAAAGATATCATTACCCTTGTTTCTGCTTTGTAAATACCAAATCCCACTAATTAGGCAAGGTACTGCCTTAGAGCGACACTGATCACGTGCCAATTACCATGTCCAGAATGGAGAACCAGAATGGCTCTGGGTATGTGTCAGCACTATATCAAAGGACATTGATACATGTGCTCTGTGAGTGGGGGAAAAAGGGGTGTTCCTGGGCTCAGCAAGTAAATTGTACAGACAAGTTCATTTCTTTACTCACATACACCTAGAGAAGAGAGATGAACATTAGCTTGCCCATGCTTCCTTCTTGTATTAGTGTCTGAGCCTGGGAGATGATACTGAGTACTAACTGAAGGACAGGAGAGCTGTAAACTTCTGTAGGAAGTAAAACTGCTAGATCAGGCTGCTAGATAGAAAAGCAGCACATTTGGGGGGCCTTTGTTCACTCGTTTTTTTTATTGTAGATCTGACAACATGCATCTGCTTAACACTGCTGTGTCCTCAGTTTTCTCTGGACCCTTCCCTCCTATCTCCTCCTTTGTTTGTATGGTGTCCATTCAGATTCTGCAAGGCATGGACTTGCTCTCCACTTTTTTCTGTCAAGTGCTGAACACACTGTGGGATGCTTACAAATAAATTAACAAAATAATAATAAAAGCAGTGCCGCCTTTTCTAGTATAGTCTAATGTTCCGTTTTAGGTGGATAGTAAACACCCTGAGTGGCTCCATTTCTACTGGCCTCACATAAGCGTTAATAACCATGTTCCAAATCCCTTCATCATGCTAAATAAATAGCTGGCCCTTTCTCTGATGTCCTACCAGCCTCCCTCTTTCACTACTAATGTCTCATACCTCATTTGTCCAGATGAACCCAGTATTTCTGATTCTTTTGACTTTATGGCAAGTGCCACAGTGTTTTATATTTTTCTTAAAGTCCAACATCCATGTGATTGTGTGAGAGAGACAAGTTTAATTTTTCCAAAAAAAGTTAAGCTTCTAATGTCTATATGGCACAAACCTTTACAAATATGAACACTTGAGGTATAAGAAGTAGGAGGCAAATAACAGGCATACATTTTTATGATTTCATACCAATAATTTTGAATTGTATCTGTAAGAACACACGAGGAACCCACTGGGACTAGCAGCACCAGGGCTGGAAACTGTCCTTTCAGTCTAGTCTCCATTATTCTTGTAGCTGTAGATATGTTCTCTATGAACTCACCAGATGAGACAGATAAATGGAAGTCATTCCATCATACACATAGAAGTGGTATGGTCAGGATAGGACCGTCTACCGAGTCAGCTCAGAAATCTTAATACAGGCTATTATGTGTACAGACAGTCCATTCAAAGGCAAGAACAGCCCTTCCAGAATAAACACGCCAACAACAAAGAGGCCAATTGAACCAACTGGTCTTTCCTCCACAGTCTGGGACTGTATTCTGAGGGTGTTTATTCCTTATAGGCCCAGCAGTAGTGGGGCCACAACTGGTAGTGGTTATTTGATGCTCTTTAGCTCTAGTCTTTTTCTCCTCTCACAGTTTGAGTTTCTACCTCAGTAGAAAGAAAGTAAATCACATCACATGGATCTCCTGTGCTAGCAGCAATATACATTTAGTACCACATCCAAATCATTGCATCACTAAGGACGTAAGGGGCATGTCTACATGGTCATTAATGCACCATAATTATGGTGCATTAAATTTGGTACCAGGCATTTGTAAACATGTATGCACTGCAGCACCAGGTGCTTTTAAAAGCACCCAGTGCTGCATCCCATACATTTGTATAAATGGCAAAATGTGCATCAGAGCTGAGAAAATGGCAGCTATGTGCTTTTGAACTAAAAGAGCACCACTGCCATTTTCTGCATGTTGATGTGCATTTAACTGTTTATGCAAATGTATGTTACGCAGTGCCAAGAGCGTCATCTCACTTGCTCTGCAGACTCGAGTCTGCTCTGGTCCTCTGGATTTCCGGCAAGTCAGAGCAGACAAAGATACGTGTATAAATGCCCTATAACAGGTACTAACTTAATGCACCGTAATTGGTGCTACTGCACATTAGTGCAGACAAATGCTTTTTCTGTGATGCTTAATGCTTGTTGGACTAATCTACTGCACATTGGCATGGTTTTTGCCAGGCACACTAATGCGCAGTAGAATTAGTCCAATGGGCATTAAGTGTCTCATGTAGACATGCCCAAGCAGAATTTAGTGGCCAACTCACAGACTGTGATCCCAACTGACCCCATTCCAGCAGCTTCAAACCCATCTGGGTACACAGAAAGAGTTATGCACTTCATTTTGCAGGAAAACTTAAGCTTTGGGGACTTCAAAAAAGTATACAGTCCGAGTAATTAGGCTTCTAATTAGACTTCTAATTTATTAAGCATCACTGCAATCCAGATTGGAATTGGGAGGGGTAATGAGGCCAGAGCAGGGCTCTGGGCCCAGCTGGCTCCAATCAGAGGGTCAGGGCAACCAATAACATGGGCCCACAGGTAAGAGGCTCTACCCAAAAACAGCCCAGGTGGATCCCAGCTCCAGCTTGGGTAAAGGGGAGAGAGTGAGTGGGGCCATTCTCTTCCTCCCCCTCTCTCTCTGCTACAATAACACACCATCTTCCTCACCACCATTTGTATTAACTGTTTTTAAGGGATTCAGACAGATGGAATAGAATTGCACTTATGTGCCTAATAGGTGGAATAGAATTTGGCTTTACTAAACACTACTTAAGATTCCAGTACATTAGGTACTCTACATGAGATATTTACTGCAGGGCTACCTAATTAGCTTGAGGGTGACCACCTTTTCAAAAGGGAAAGGCAGGACACATGCCCACTTTCTCCTCCTTGCCCTCCCTGGCTGATGTCAGCGCAACCAAACCAGAGCCAGAGTGGAGTGGAGCAGGGAGTGTGTGTGGGGGGGGGAAGGGGGGCAGATGCAGGCTTCCCACTGCTAGCTGGGGCTCCCCACCCTGCTGCCTTTCCCCGGGGAGTCCTGTGCCAGCCACATGCCTCCTGCCCACCCAGCAGCAGGAAGAAGCACAACTCCACACTGCTGCTAGTCAGGCTGAGGGCACCTTGCCATGGCAGCAGAGTCAGAACAGGGGCTGGACAAGGCTGCAGGGTGGGGATTTCCGAGCCTGCAGCAGGCAGCTCACATCTGCCCCCACCCCACACACACAGATCTTGAGGGGCATGTGCCCCCCCTCC
>NW_017729032.1:29524304-29558452 GCF_001723915.1 Gavialis gangeticus
TGGACAAGCCACCCATGGCTCTGTCCTGCTCCCTGCCCCAGCCCCATGCACTGCCCTGGCTGGGCAGTACCCCCAGCCCCTGTTCCACTCCCTCCCTTGCCGTGGGGGCCTTGATCTGCTACTCCTCCAACCCTGCATAAGCCCCGCTGCAGAGAGCTGTTTTCCAAGCTGCTTGACTGTGTTCCCAGCCATGTTCATGTGTGTGGGCATGGATGTGCACAAGGCACCCCCTGAATCCTGCTCCCAGCAGCCCCTTGCAGGCTGGAATGCTGCCAGCCTGCAAGGGGAAACCTGCCATTTCCCTATCCCTGCAGATGCTACAAATCCAGGACAAATGCTGTCCCAGAGACATGCAGCCTGGGACTGAGACTTGTGCTTCCCATTCCGGGACTGTTTCACCCAATTAGGGATGGGTGGTCACCCTAATTAGCTCCACAGCAAAGTCTGGACATTTATACATGTGTCCCTACTAGGCCGCAGGAAACTAATGAAACCAATCATAGAATAGTACTTGTAGACACAAGTACTGTCCTATGGTAGCAATCTTTAGTGCACACTGATGCATGTGTAAATACTGACAGGGCTGGCTGAGATATGAGGGTGCTTCAGTAAAGGAGCTGCCTGCTGGCTAGTGCCACACTGCAGCACCCCTGGGCCCCAGCCCTTTGTAGCACCTTGAGCTGGGTTGGAGTAGCCCCAGGCTGGCAAGCTGACCCTCCTGGCCCCCTGCCATCTGGGGCTGCTCTGACCCAGCTCAACATGTTGTGGTCCTGGGCATACATGTAAACATGGTGTCCAGAAGCAATAATTTCGGGGGTAATCTGTGCCAGAGTTTATTGTTTCACATACATTTCATGTGTAGATGAGCCCACAGAGTGCAACTAATTGGCACAGACAAAACCCTGAGATCCAAGTGCAGTTCTCAGGGTGATTGGCACTCTTAAATGTAATGGTGATAGTAGCAACCTTTTGCATAATACCCTTGTAGTTAGAGAACGTGCCCAGGTAGTGGGAGACCTCCTCAGCTTTACAAGATTCAGACTCATATCTCCCATGTCCCAGGAGCACATTTCAATAGATAGGCCACATTGGAGGGGTAAACTCCATTCCTCCTGCCTGTAGTTGGTGCACTGTGCAGCCAACGGTACAAGTCATGTTTCCAGAAGAACAAGCCAGAGAGTGCCTGACTCGGTATTCCAGGGTTGCAGGTACTCCCTAGCCAGATAAGGAGTCTTGGGTTTTAGTCCCTGCTGCCAGGACTATTGAAGTATTTTATATTAGACAGTCATTTTCCAAAAAACCCAGAAACAATACCTAGTAGGAATCAGAATCAAAGATTCCCCACCTCATCTGGAATGGTGAAAATTAGCTTTACACAGACACACACATACAGAGCAGCGCAGCAGATTTTACTTTTCCTCAGCTTCATCAGTTGAATCTGTGTGTTATTTAATGTACAAGATCAATGGGTGAAGGTAGAATTTAGTGGTAGAACGTGTCAGTGGGTTGGGGGGGGTATGGGGGTTGGCTTGGTTTGCGTAACCTGTCCCTTACATTCAGTTTCTTGTCTGTTTACACTCAGCAAGTGATTTACAGACATTTATATCACTGCTGGATTTAGCCTAAAGTCCTCCATGGGAGTTACATCCCTTCACACAAGGCTTCCTCCAGGATGAATCTGAGCATATACCGGGATAGCCTTTACTTCAGTTACTCAGAAGGTTACTTTATGCTTCAAGTGGTATTCCAGTTGAAGGAGCATTAAGGGGGGTTTCTTTGAGAATTACATGAGTTAAGAATTTCTCTAAAAAAGACACAGGTCAAGTACTGTGTGCATTTAAGGGTGAAAGCAGAAGCAAGTTAAACTCTTGACAAAGCAATGCTAAATTTTTTTCATAGCAGTGGCACCTATTATGACACACAGTTTAACTGGGCTGTACAACTTCAGCTTGCACAACAGAGGGCTGGTAGGTGGTATAGGAATGTGAGGCAGCTAAAATCAATGAACAGGCAAAATGAGGGGGATGAGGAGACTGTGGCTCACAGCAGGTTTGGAAAGGTAAAAGCGTCTGTAATCTTGGCTGTCTCAGAGCTTACACCTGGTATTGTAATGTCAAAAAAAAAAGTCATATAAAGCCTAATAAACAAAACCTGTGATTCATGTTCTGGCATCAGATACAGACAGTACATAGAAATAATTAGGGTAAATAAAATTTGTCAGGGCAATACTACTTGCTGAGCTATCTGGAGGTTTTATATTACTACCTAAGAATGTAAAGTAACCATTTTCTGCCAGTTACCAAACAAGTTCATGCTGGATGTAAAACAATGTCTCACAGACTATGCCTTTCAATCTAGAAAAGGGGTGTCAAACTGACCTGGAGAGCTGTGCTATATCTGGACTGTGGGGTTGGATCCAACACAGAGTATGAGAGCTGCTGCAGTGGCCACCACTGTGGAGCAGTGGCATGGGGTCCCACAGTGGCAGCAGCTGCCGGAGGTCCAGCAGCAGCAGGGAAGCAGGATCTGGAGAGGGAGAAGGTGATGCAGGTCCAGCAGTGGTGGGGGTGGCAGAACCGTGGGGTCCTGTAGCAGTGAGCCAAGCTTGCCGCCAATGGTCATGACGAATGGGGCCAAAGGGCCCAACTTCCGGTGCCCTCTGGTAGCCCAGTCAGCTGGATAATGAGGCTCTGTGGGCAGAATCCTACCAGCAAGCTGTATGTTTGACACCCCTGATCTAAAAGAGCCCATATTTCAAAACAGAATATGAACAAAGAAGACATTTTCTTCCTTAATGTAACAGAGCCAAGTCTGAGAGAACACAGTGACCATTAAACACAGTATCTTACGTATAAACCTCCAGTACTTACAGATGCATCTGAAACTTGAGTTCTACTCACTTGGACTTCTTCCCTGAATAGTAGCAAACACTATAGATGGCCACAGTGTAACCCACACTGTGTAAGAGAGGTGTTCTGCCCCTTCTGTGATCTCAAAAGAGGTAGAGTAGCCTGCTACCTCACTTTTGTGTCATTAAGCTCAGTACATGTCTATGCTGCATACACCCGTGATGGGGAGCACTTCCATGAAAATGTGCCTGCCCATTCATTCCCACTCTGTGTGCACCAAGACATAGGGTAACTTATCAGATCAGCAGTAGATGTCCCAGCAATGCTCTAATGGCAGCTACATTACTTTTGTTTTCGTTGATGTCCACAGATGCCAGGTTCTGTCCTTGCTGCACAGCCCACTTGGTGCGTGGCATTATGTATTCAGGGATTTGGGCTGGATGGACTACCCATTCCCAAGAGGAGCTTCCCCAGACATGGTGAAGTACCATAAATAAATAACTAACACTGACTTACAGTGCCATTGTGTCTCCTGTTTGTGGCAGCTAGAAGCTGATGAGCAGGGATCCTGGTTTTCTCCGATTTAAAAAAATCCCCAATTTTCAGTTAAAAAAAAAGTAAACCCAAATCCACATTTTTCCATGATTAAAATGAAAGATCTATATATTAGTGGTGTTTCATTTAAATCACAGAAAAGTGTGGATTTGGGGTTACTTTTTTAACTGAAAATTGGGGATTTTTTTTTAAATCAGAGAAAACCAGGATCCCTGCGGTTAAGCCTGCAGTAGCCTCCACTACGAGAACTGTGCCTCTCATTTCATTCAGTAGAGTTATGCCTTAAGGTATACCTTACTCCAGTTTTTATTCCCATTACTAGTTACCTAGGGTGCAGTATTATGAACACTATAACTGAATATTCTGGGATGCTAAAGCCTGAAATCTGGCAAAGCTATGCACTGATGTGACTTACTATAGTAAGTTTTTGTATCATAGACACTTTCCTGTAACATAGAAAAGTAGGGCTGGAAGAGACCTCAGGTCATCTAGTCCAACCCTCTGCTCAAGGCAGGAACTATCTAAACCAAGGGTGGCCAACTTGTGGTCCTAGCCTCTGTATGTGACATGCAGCAGATCAGGGAGGGGAAAGGCAGCACAGCAGCAGATAAGACAGGAAGTGGAAAGCAGAGTAGAAGAGCAGATGGGGAGCACAGAGTAAGGAGCAGAAAGCAAAGCAGGAGATCAGGCAAAGGAAGAGAAGTGGATGGGCACTCGGGGAGGATGCGCAGCTAATTTGTGGACCACCTGCCAAAACGTTTGGCCACTCACTGAACTAAACCACCCTGTACAAGCATTTGTCTAACCTGTTCTTAAAACTGAGCAAACAACCCTCTCACGCAACCACCAGGCATAATACCCATAATACACTCATTTGTCACAGGTGAAGCAGGGAAGCACTGTCAACAGCCTGCCAATGGAAAGAAAGCAAGCAGTTTGTTAAAATACAACTGAGAGATTCTATGCACAGCATTTTAAAATAAACTCTACCATCATCCATGGGTTTCAAAGAAAGCCATTTTCCATTTGTTTATTAGATATGCTGAAAAGCTTATATTTAAAATGTACACTATTCTTATATTCTTATGTTTTCTATGCACTAATTAGCTGCAGCTATAAACTAGGATGAATATTTACACAAACCTGAGGTGAAGTTTCTTCACAGTATGGCATTATATTTGCACTTAGTATGTTTGTTATTTTTGCTATTTTAGGGCAGTCATGGATGAAAAATGCCAACAAAGAATTTAAAACACAAGGGTTCAATCCTGCAGTCTTCGTACAGGCAAAATTTAGAGCTAATTCCCAAATATAGGAAAAGGTCCTTGTTGGCTTTAATGATCAGGTAATCATTGAGATGAACTGTTACACGAAGCCTGCAAGACCAGGCCTTTGTTGAACATTAATGACTCTTTCATATGTTTATGAGCGCTTGTTAATATACACTCAAAATATCCCAGGAGAGGGGCACACCCCCTCTATAGAGGAAGGCAAAACTCCCTACATTTCAGACCAAGCTGACTATAGAGTAAAATTCCTTCCTCATCCCAAATATGGCGATCTGTCTAGCCCTGTCAAGACCCTCTAGCCAGGAACATCCAGCATTAAGTCCCTGCAGGAACAATGGGACAATCCATTCAAAATCCTGTAGCCAATACCCAATGCCTCTGAGGAATGCTTAAAAAACCCGACACATAGCACATAGCAGTTGAAGGGTGGGGGAAGGAATTGCCTCTCATACCCATGCAGCAACTGGCAAAGCCCAGAAGCATGGGGAAAACCCATAGTAGAACACAGGCATAACTACACCCAGATAATCCCCAACCAGTGGCTGTCCAACCTCTTCTTGATCACCTCCAGTGATGAAGAATCCATACCACCCCTAGGCCTATTCTACTGCCTCACTGTTCTAACAATGAAGAAGCTTTTCTTGATATCCAAGCTAAACCTGCTTTGCTGGAACTTCATTGGTCCATATCAAACTCTCTGCAGCAAGACAGAAAAGGTGTTTTCCTTCTTCTTTGTGGCAGCCCTTGGTTATGGCAAATATGGCAGTATTTGAAGACTTAAGCACCTTATTTGCAAATTCAAGATGCCTAGCTCCTTCAGCCTCTCCTTGTATGACTTGCTTTCCAAGCCCTTTATGATTATTGTCACCCAACTCTAACCACTTGTAACTTTTCTCCACCATTTTTAAAATATGGAGCCCAAACCTGGACACAGTACTCTATATCAGGCCTAACCAGTGATTAGAGATGCGCTATCGCTTCCTGTGTCTGGCACCTAGCACCTAATGCTTCTATTAATGCATCCCAAAACTGCATTTACCCCTTGTGCAGCTGCATCATACCGGTGACTCACATTGAGCCTGTAATCTTCCAAGACTCCCAGATCCTTCTCCATAGTGCTGCCATCCATCCAGCGTCACCCATTTTGTACTTGTATTTTTGATTATTCCTTCTGTGGTGTGGCACCTTGCATTTGTCAGCACTGAGCTTCATCCTGTTAGCTTCAACCCAGCTTTCCCATCTGTCAAAATTCTTCTGAATTGCACTCCCATCTTCCAACCTGTTAACAGTTGTTCCCAATTTTGTGTCATCTGCAAACTTGCTCAAGAAGCTTTCTATGCCAGCATCCAAATTATTAATAAGCATATGGAACATCACTAGGCCCAGGACAGACACCTGTGGGACTCCACTCAAAACCTCCTGCCATTCTGACACAGGTGCTTTTATAATTATCCCTTTGCTTGTGGCTATTGAGCCAGTTGACTTTCCACTTTATAATAGTTTTGTCCAGCCCACATTTCTCCAATTTATGAGAAGTTCATGTGGATCCTTGTCACAATCCTTTCTGAGGTCCAGATACACTAAATCCACAGCATTTTCTTCATTGACCCAAGTAGTTACTTTGTCAAAGAAGGAGATCAGTTTAGCTTGACACAATTTGTTTTTAGTAAATCCATGCTGGCTGTTTGTAATCAGCCTTTCCTCCTCCAGATGCTTGCAAATAGCCTTCCTTAGGAGATGTGCCAGTAACGTCTTGATTACTGAGGTGAGGCTAACTAGTCTGTAGTTCCCTGAGTCTTCATTTCTGGCTTTTTAAAGAGGGGCATTACACTGGAACTTAATAATACTGGATGAACCCAGATCTTCCATAATGATACGGTATTTATTAAAACATCTTGGTTATTAACTATTCCAATAAAATGTAAAAATCGGCTGATTGAATACCCACTATAGTAGGAAATGGCAAAGACAGGTAGTTAAAGAGTCTCCAGGCTTTTTGTTTTCAGTGACTAATTAAAGAGATGATAAGTAAGGAACCACATGTACTTCAATCCCCACTCACAGCAGCAGTGTAATCAATGGCAGTATACAAGTGTAATGATACTGTAAATAATGAGAAACTCAGACCTACAGACATGAGGGTTCTCTTCCAATCGTGTGGTGCTACGTGTTTTAAAAACCTAAAAGTTGGAAAAGGTGGTAAGCTGAGATCAAGGGGAATAACAGAATCAACAGATGCCGTACACTGGGCAATGACCCACTGGTCAATGAGGTGCAGGCAAACTAGGGCTTCAGCAACTCTGTGAGAGGAGGCCATCAAACTTTTCAAGCTGGTAAGAAGGTAGATATAACTTCTTTGTCAACCAAAAATGCCTGAGAATTCAAAGGGGCAGAGAGGTCCTAAACTGAGGAGATACTTAATAAGGATCCTGGTATTTCCAATGGACTCCTCAAGCTCACCAAGTTCTCATTATAGGCCAAGAGCAGGGGCAGGCAAATACAAAAAGCAGTGGTGATGTGTAGGAGGTTAACCCCCTATGAAAAGATGCGGATGACACTGTCGACAGTGCCTGCAGGTGGGCACTGCTCACCACCCACCCTCGCCGCCTACACCACCAGTGGCAGCTATGGGCGGCCTATGATTGCCATTTGCCACCACTGTCAGCAGCCTGTGTAGGTGGTTGCCGACTGATGGTTGATGCTTGCCACACCCCATCCTGCCCCTGCCAGCAGCACCGTGGCTGCCTGCGGGAGCGCCCTGCTTACCACCACCACGCTCCCACCGCTGACAGCGCCGTCACTGCCTGCGGGAGCTCGCAGTGCCCCCCCCCAGCTTCCAGGGTCACACACCGTTCATGACAAAAAGTAAACGTTGCCCTCAGACTAAAAAAAAACCAACAAAAATTCAGACCCATCCCAAAGCTGTGGTAAGTGTTCTTGAGAGATTTATTTCCAGAAGACGTGAGTTGCCCAGGTTTTGCAACAAAGTACATGTCAAGGGCTAAGATAGTAACCTTGACAGGGGCCCTCAGAAGGACAGCAGCTATACAGACCTGAAGAGAGACACAGCGTCACTACAAGCACTGTGCAGAGCTGAGCCAAGCCTCAGCTATTTGAAATACTTGTATGTAACACAGTGACCTATTTTTGACTAGACCACAGGACATAAATAGACCTTCTACCTGGTCTCCAGACATATTCGTGGGGAATGTTTCTCATCCACTAACAGCAGCTTTTAAATGGTCCATTGTCATTGTTTTCTCATTTCAGACTAGCCAACTATGAATAGACACCCCTTTTGACCCAGTTTACTTGTAGTTCCCATGAACTGCATCTCAAGCAGACCACAAGTCAGAACCTGGTTTCTCAGGCTTACTAGGGTGAGGAGTATACCTCATTCAGTTGCCATCATAGGCATACTATTTGGTATTTATATTCATAGACATCTCTTGGCTGTGCAATATTTTCTCTAAATAACAGCTCTCTTCAGCAGGGCCAGAGAACATTTCTTTGAGAGAGGCTCCACTGTTCTAGGAGTTGCACTTATACATAGGAAACAGTCCCTGCCTTAAAGAACTTACTATTCAGTTCTGTGCACTATCCATTGAGAAATACTACCCTTTTAAATTCATAGGGGAAATAGACCTTTTATTTTGACATATATTGAGGTGTCATAGAAGCAATTTAGCAAGGAGGAGAAAAATCCAGATCTTAAAAAAAGAGCGTGTGCTGCGCTCAAGTAGCTTGATTATAGCAACAACATTTTAAAGAACAGGATTCAAGAGAAGGAAGTGTTTGTTCCATATGGTATAACTAATGCTGAAATGTCAATTGAACAAATTATAGGTATATCTACAAATGAGGTGTACTCCATTTCTCAGTCTATGTGTCATGTCTCCCTTCCTGGCTAACCTATACAGCACTAGTCATCAGCTGCTAGACAATGGAGATAGTTCTTTATCTCAAGCAGTAGCAATTTGTTTATACCCATGGTGTTCAAGCTTTTTGTCTGGTGGGCCTGATGGAGAGTGCCAGGTTCATTTGCAGGCCAGATCTGGACAGTGGCCCCATTCTGGCTGTGTGGAGGGGAGAAAGGGGCATGGCCCAGCTCCAACCCAGCCACACAAAGGAAAAGGAGCATGGCCCAGCCCACACCCAGCTGTGGCTGGGAAAGGAGGTATGGCCTGGCCCCAAATGCCACATGGGGCTTGGAAATTTGGCAGCAGGGGAGGGAAGTGGTATTAATTACCACTGCTGTCCCACTGCCAAATATCCCAACCCATGGGGAACCTCACAGGCTGGTCATGGTTCTGTGAGCCATATTTGCCTGAAAGGCCAGAGGAAGCCAAAGGTTGAGCACCCCGGCTTATATCTCAATGTTTGATGTCCCCCTGTAGTAGAAGGCTGGTACATATATAGTATAATGTAGGAGTGTCAAATGCATCTGCAGCTCCAGGCCAGAGTCAGACTACAGGGGCACATCTAGACAAGCACGCACATGCGGTTTGTGGTGCTACAGACCCATGTGTGGTGCCACAAACCACATGCACTGCACATGCAGGCATTTGACACATTGCTAATTTGCAGCATGGTAGTTGTTTTAGCAATGGGACATCTCAGTGTCAAAAAAATGCAAGGCAGCAAAAACTGGGGTGGTGCACATGCCACCCAAAACCGGAGCCTGGCCAGCCAGAGCCATGTTCCAGCTGCTGGCCAGGCTCCACACACCTGGATTGCTGCTGCTGGAGCCCCAGGAGGAGCCCAGAACCCCAGGTAAGGCTGCTGGGGCCAGGCCGGGTGCAGGCCCCAGCCTCCCCTACCCCACCTGGGGCAACTTGCCATGTGTCAGAGCATGTGTGCATGGGCATTCCCTGGGGACAAGCAGAAGCAGCTTTATTAAACAGTTTAACACATCCTCCAATCTACCTTTATGCAGTGCGGCTCCTGATATGGTCAGTTCCTGCCAGCCAGAATCTGTTCCTTTCAGTAAGCAAAAATAACTACACAAATTTGGAGTTCAGCTGAAAGGTAGTGGAGTCTAATCTGCTGTAACCTATCAACTTGCAGAGTTCTGCACGAGTTTAGGATAAAGAGGAAAAGCTCAACTGAACCTAGATTTCTTAGATGGAGTGATTTCCTGACTAGACTTTGAAATTAATGGTATGAGGCAGGTGTGAAAATTCCCTTGGGCATCACTTCCTCCTGGCTCCTCAGCTTTTCAAAGTCACAGTTACTGGATCAGTACTACTATGTCAAATATACAGGTTAGTGCTTCAGGACTCTGAGTGCTTTCAGACAGGGCCTGAAAATAAGTAGTGGGCCTTGAAGTTAACAGGAGGTAAGCATTCTCCATGCCTCTTGGGAGCAAGCCCTTTTTAACAATATTTAATGTAGTCATTACTCACAGAATAGTAGTAATACAGGGCTGAAAGGCACCTCAAGAGCTCAGTAGTGTCCATATTTTTAAAACTAATGAGCCACTGTTAACCCTCCAAATTCCTTGTGGGCCACCATGCATCTTATCAAATTTTTCATTGAAAAGGCTGGAAGAGGTGTGTACAGAGCCCTGTGCAATTCATGGACCACTTACCAGGGCCTTATTGACCACATGTGGTCTACAGATCCTGTTTTAGGATCCACTGAACTTAGTTCATCCCCTCTGCACTTAGACAAGATGATACCTAATGTACAAAACATAATTGGATCCCTCATCATATTCTCTTTCCTGTATAATTTCAAGAAGACCTTTAAGAGCATTGCTCCAAATTCTGCTGCCAATACACAATGTTTAAAGGAACTGGAGCCCTATTAGGATGGCTGTTCTTTCACTTTGCACTGCTGAGACAGCATAACAGATTGCAGTGAAGTCCAGAAGCAGGCCTTATAACTCTTGTTTCCTATTTATGTGTCTAGAACCATGATTCTCAACCAGGGTGCCAGGACATTGGTGTTGACAGATCCTTTGAAGGGTCCAACAAGGTGTGAAGAGATAAGCAGAGAAGCAGTCTCAGGCTTGTACCTGTCTGAATGATTCCCAACCCCTACTTCCTAGCTCCTCTGCAAGAAGGTAAGCAGTGTACCCATATATATAGATATAGATATATAAAATTTTAGCTTATATATTATCTTTTGAAATTGGATGTAATGCAATTAAAAAAAGTTATGGAGGCATGACTTGGGTTCAATGAGGGGTGCTTCAAGTCCAATGAGGGGTACTCTGTGTCCAAAAAGATTGAGAACCAGTGGTCTAGCATATTGCACAACCAATCAGTTTAGTAATTTTTTTTTTTAATGACAACATTTGTGTCACTCTGGTTTCAGTGCCATATGTATAAGTGCTGTAGAATAAACAAGTCTAGTTCTGGTCCTGACAGCTCATTCCTGCTTTCCAAACAAGGGGGGGTCTGTTCCTAGAAGCACTGATTTTGCCAGGAATGGTAACCACAAAAATTGCCATCAGAACGATGAGTCCGGATGAGACAGACAAGCCTCTTCCTTGTTAGAGTGAAGAAAGGAAACAGGAGGCTCAGATTTAACCTTAGCTAGGAAGTGACATGATAGTGTGGGAAGGCCCCACCACAAGGAATAATACAGTAGCAGTGGTTTTGGCTGTTGCCAGTAAAGATTAACTATAATCAAACACGCTGTGTTTTGTTGCAATTTTTTTTGTTACTCTGCCTCAAAAAAAGCCATGGACAGCATGTGCCAGAAAGTAGGGCAAGGCTTTAGTATAACAAAATGAGTACCTATGCTCAGTAGGGTGTAAACAGCTAGAAGCTAGAAACTTAGGGCTCCTATACACATTCAGGGAGCCTGCTCCAATGTGCTGTAATTTCAGTGCATTGGAGCAGGCTCCATTAATTGAATCTGCTGGAGCATGAAAATTAACATGCTCCAGTGGTCTCCAACATCATGTGTATCAAGGTCCCCACATTGAAAATGGCAGCAAGGTGCTTTAAATTAAAGCTCATTCTATGAGCTTCAGTTCAAAGCGCCCCACTGCCATTGTTCAGCACGGGGACACTGATATTGTGCTACTACACAGTAGCATTGACGTCACACACAGTTCATGCCCAGAGATGCTACGCTGATGGCAATTATAATTATAGGTATATGTAACTTGTCATGCCTGTCTGGAGCTCCTTACTTAGGCTTTTCTAGTTGCCCTGGGCCAACCATGGTCCTGTGGGCTGACAGTTTGCCCTGGTACCAGTTACCTGACCTACTGAAACTTCTGTGACCCCTGGCACAAGTTACCTGACCCACCTGCTATGTCTTTGATGGAAACCTTTATCTCTGGGACTGCTGTTATGCCTGGTTCAGTGGCATCCAGCTATGGTCTCTTGGTAGCGCAAGGATCTTGGGGCTCCACCTGCCCTACACCCCACCTAGCACCAACCTGTTTGATGTTGCTTGCACACAGCATTGTTGTTGCCCACTGTCCCCGTTCTTCCTCCTCGGTCTATCGTTGTCCTTCTCGGCCCTCTCTCCAGTAGGGCTCCCATGGCTCCCCTTCTGATGTTTCAGAACTCCTTTGAGTCAGTGTGCGGAGGCAACTCCCCAAATGGGGGTCACCACCACCGGTCGTCCTCCACCTCTGCATTCACCCCACAGCCTTCCCTAGGCTGCTGGGGACTTCCTTCCAGTCCTGGCATTGGACTGGCACACAGGGCTTTTATTGGCTTCTCGCTGCCTCGGGCAGTGAATCAGCGCCAGCATGCACATACAAAGCACTTCCATGCTGGCACCATTTTTTTTCTTTGTCCCGTCTTCAGGCTCCAGGTGGCTGCAGTGAGGGATGCCATTGGGCCATAGGTGAGTTCTGTAGTGCAGTGAACCCACCACCACCATCCTGTTCCTGGGTCCCTGTGGGCTATGCTGTTGCCAGTGTGGCTTTTCTGCCCCCACTGCCTTTTTCCCACAGCTCCACATGCTGCGGGGTCACTGGCAGGTGTTAAGAACAAGTAAGACATAAAGAATTCCCACACCCTCCCTGATAAATAAGTGTCAGGGGCTGGGCTAGCTTAGCTTTGGAGCTTCTTTCCAGCCTGATGTTTCTGTGATGATGCTTCAGTTGTCCTTTCTATTGTCTAGTTTTTAACTGGATTGCTTCTTAACATGGATTTCAGCCTCTTGATTAGCTCTGTTTAGTTTACACATACTAGGCCCTAAAGTTCTCACTCAGGGTGCTTACACAAGTTATATTTTTTGCATGATTGGGCCCCTGAAATCACTACACAGTCCAGACAGAACTCACATTCACAGCTGCAGAGCACTTTTAAAATGGCTGATCACATGAAAAATTAACCCTTGATAAATCAGGTATTAGCTGAAGGTGCTATAGAGCAGAGTGCCTTAGGGAACTTGTGTTCCCTTGAGGATTTTTTTTATGACTTTGCAGGACTGTCAGTGTGGGAAGAAGGGAAAGGTGTGCATGTGTGGGGGGAATGGAGCAGCATTCAGCTGCTGCCTAGGCTTTGCCTGGCTGGAGCTGCAGCAGGGAGTGGGATGAAATGGAGCCAGGGTAGCTGGCCATAAGCTGGGGGAGGAGAGCCATAAGCTGGGGGGCTCCCTTCCCCCAGCTCCCTCCCAACACTCTTGACAGTGGCACTAGCTGTCAGCTCAGCTTTGAGGTGGCCAGAGCTGATGTTGGGGGAGCAAGGTGGAATGGAGCCTGTTCACATTGCGGGCCCGACCTGGCTCCCCCCGATAACCTAGCTGAGAGGGGGTCCACAAGGTTAGGTTGCTCCAGTCCATCTTGTCCCCCTCCAGCTCTGGCCAGACAAAGCCCAGCCAGCAGCTGCATGCTGCTTCCACCTCCTCCCTCTCCCTTCCTCCCAACTGCCCCAGGGAGGCCGGGGAGGGGGGTGAGGCTGGGGAAAGGGGCAGTTTGGCAGCCTCCTCAGAGGCTGCTGCAGTGCCCACACCTGCTGGTCAGGGCCAGTTCAGGCAGGCTCAAGGCCTCCCAACCCAATAGATGACATTTTGTGTAAAGCACCATGAGTTACAGTGTGGCCTCTAAAAGTCTGTGGGCACCTTCCGATTCTTCAGTTGTTACACAAGCAATGCTTCTACTGAAATTCCATTAGGCTTGATCTTGTTGTCTTCACACCCATTTTACAATAATGAGACTTGGCAGAATTTGCCTCTTAAAACTTTATGCTTTGATGTTGTCACATCCTTCAATCATTTTCACTGATGATGAAAATTCCTTATTTATGCAATTTGTGAAAATTTAGAAAGCCATTAGGATAAGCTCTTATGAAATGACATGCAAATAGACCTATGGTTATTGGATATGTTAAGTCTTTATTAAGACAGGCTGCAACTTAGCTTCTGTAAACTCATGAAACAGCATTTTGTTCAAGAACATACTGCTGCATATTTGCCAATGTAAACTATGACTGACTGAAAAAAATGCTGTAAAAATTCCCAGTTTTAATAAACTGAAGTCTTTCTTGAATCCAAGACTTCAGTGTTTTTAGAAGCACTCCTTGGTTTCCGTTTTCTAGTATGCTGAGTAGTACCTAGCAGTCAGCTCTATTAGACTATGTTCACAGAAGTTTCTCATAACAACACGGAAGAAATTCATGTGTAATAGTCTTGTTTTATTTCACATTGTGACTTACAACACACAGGCTAGAATTCACAAATATATATAATGTAAGGCTAAACATTCTTGCCCAGATTCAATAAAGATGCAATTGATTAAAAGAATAAAGACAGAGTGGTTAAATATTAATTTTAATATTAAATATTGATATTAAAATGTCTATTGTACATGTTTGGATCAGGTCAGGATTGAAAACCTGCTACCACTATGACCATAAGTGGTACATGTGCTGGTCAACACTGAGTGCTGGGCAGCGGTTAATTAACTTGGCAACCTCAGGAAGTGCCAACAGCTTTGGGCGGATGAGCACCTGAGGAGGAGTAATGGAATCCTTGATGGGGGAAATGCCATCAAAGGCGGATGAGCAAATCACAGTGATTTTGCCAATGGCATCCACATAGGGCAGATTGGGCTCTTCAGCTGTGGCTGGCAATCAATCTAGGAGTGGAAACACAAAAGGCAGGAAGACCTCCTCTACACTGGTAACTCCTGCAGTATAGCTGTTTCCAAATGTATCGACTTTCACCCTTCCTTTGAAACAAACCAGTGTGGCCAAAAGGCAGACACTGACACTTGGGCAAAGCAGCATCTCAATATCAGTCACCCAGGCTATTGCAGCAACACCATACGGAGACGACACTCCTTCCTTGCTGGCAGCATGGACACAACAAAGAAGGTGGCAGTTACGGGTTATAAGCCCTCACTTGACTAGCGTAGAGGAGAGTGCCACGGGTCACCTTTGATGGTGGGAGGTATCATCATGTTCAACTGGTCAGCTACCACCTACCTAAATGCTGGGCAACCCTCAGACAATTAGGTGTTGACCCGCCACAGTGTGTCTGCCTCATTGGGTGCTGAAAAACAGCTGGAAACTTCACACCTGGCAAAAATGAGAAACAAAGAATTTTCTGGCTTGGAAGCTGAAATGTCAGGACCATGTCTTCTGGCCTGACAGACAATGACAACCTACAGTATACAAGCAGCATATGGAAGTCAGTCTTGATTGACTGTGAACTGTACAAACTCAAGGTCAACATTGCAGTGCTCCAGGAAATGAGACTTGCAGTTGCTGGTTCTATTTAAGAAGCCAGTAACAATTTCTTCTGGCAAGGTAAAAGTGCCAAAGAGAATCATCTGCACAACATTGGTTGTGCTGTGAGCAACAAGGTGATAACACTTATAGAAATCCCACTGGGAAGTCAAAGCGTATCATCTCACTTAGACTTCAGGTGACCATTGGCTTTGTGAACATCAGCCTTGAGAAAAAAGATAAATTTTACAAGACTCTGCATGAAGTTGTCAAAGGAATACCATCAACTAAGTGACTATTCCTTCTCAGAGACTTCAATGCAAGAGTTGGTGCAGACAACAACCAATGACCAAATTGCCTAGGACATTTTGGCATTGGTAAAATGAATTAAAACAGCCAACAATTTCTTGAATTCTGTGCTCAAAATTGATTGTACATTACCAATTCATATTTTGCTGGAAAAGATTGCCACAAAGTGTCACGGTGGCATCTATGATCAGACCACTGGTACCAACTGGACCTTGTTATTGTCAGGAGGAAAGATCTACCTTAAACTGCAGAAGACCTGCATGTTTCACAGTGCTGATTGTGACACCGACCACTCCCTGTTTATTAGCAAAGTGAAGATTACAGCCAGGAAACTAGATAGAGAAACATCTAGGAGCAAACCCAAGATCAATACCACTAATACCAAGAACGAAAGGAAGTGCCAAGAGTCTGTGAAGTCTTTCAAACTGAGCATGTTTGGGAAGTCACTACCAGAGAAGGCAGAGGAAGTTTGGGAAGGTTTAAGAACTGCAATCTACAAAACAGCTAAAGTTACACTTGGGCGGAAAAAAATCCACTAAGGACTAGTTTAAGGAAAATGCAGAAGAATGATTATCTCTAATCAAAATCAAGAACACAGCCTATCTGGAACACAACAGGAAGCCAAACAAGGGCACCAATGCGAGACTTCAACAGGCAAAAAATGAAGTACAGAGAGCAGCCAGACGCTGTGCAAATCAGTACTGGATTAAGCTTTGTGATGAGATACAACCAGCCTCAGACACAGGAAACCTAAAAGTCATGTACAATGGTCTGAAGAAAGTTCTAGGCTCTACTGTTAATAAGATTGCCCCTCTCAAGTTGTGCAGCGTGAAGCCAATACAGATAGAAGCAAGCAGATGTCCTACTAGATTAAACACTACTCAGAGCTATACTCACAAGAAAGAAACATCACCAGCAAATCAGTGAACCAAATAGCAGTTCTACAGGTCATGCCAGAGGTAGATGTGGAGCCCACTATAGAAGAACTAAGTAAGGCCATCGATTAATTAGCTAGTGGTAAGGCTCCTAGAAAAGATGGTATCTCAGCGGAAATTCTCAAGTACAGGAAAGAAAGCCTACTACCATTTCTACATCAGCTGTTACTCAAATGCTGGAAAAAGGGTGAGGTACCACAGGATATGCTTGACACAAACATTGTCACTCTGTGTAAACATAAAGGAGATAAGGGCAACTGCAACAACCATGGAGGCATCTTGCTACTAAGCATAGCAGGAAAAGCTTTTGCAAGGGTCATTTTGGAGCACCTACAATAGCTGGTGAGTCATGTCTACCCTGAATCTCAGTGTGGATTCAGGACTGGAAGATCAACCATAGACATGATATTCTTCTTGCGTCAACTTCAAGAAAAGTACAGAGAGCAAAACCAATCATTGTACATTGCCTTCTTGGATATAACCAAGGCAGACAAGGTTCTTTGGGTGAATCTGATATCTTTTATTAGACCAACTTAAATAGTTGGAAAACAATTATTAAGCAAGCTGTTGGGTTCAAAAACCCTTCATCAGGCTAAGGGTTCAAAAACCCTTGTCTGCCTATGTCCATAGACCAGCACGGCTACAACCTACACCCCTGGATATAACCAAAGCATTTGACACCATCACAGGAGCAGGCTTATTCACAGTCCTAGGAAAGACTGGATGGCCACCAATCCTGTTGTCTTATACATTCCTTCTACAACAACAGGAAAGCAACTGTTCAGTTTGATGGGTCCACTTCAGACAGCTTCAAGGTGAAAAGCAGAGTAAAGCGAGGATATGTTCTTGCCCCAACACTCTTTGGAATCTTCTTACTTCTCTTGAATTGCGCATTTAAAGACATGGAAGGTGGAGTGTACCTCCACACAAGATTGGATGGAAAACTCTTCAACCTGTCATGACTTAAGGCAAAAACTAAAATTAGAAAGGTGCTTATCAGGGAGCTTGTATTTGCTGATGATGCTGCCCTTATAGCCCATGACGAAGACCGACTACAAGAACTTATGGTTCGCCGCTCAAGAGCTTGCCAGGCATTTGTTCTCACCATCAGCATCAAGAAAACAGTTGTATTAGGACAGAGAGTTCCACAAAATCCATCAATCATTCTTAATGAGAACCAGCTAGCAGGAGTCCAAAAGTTCAGCTACCTAGGTTGTACAGTGACTACTAACCTCTGGATGAAGAATTTAATGTTTGTATCAGAAAGGCTGCCACCACTTCAGCAGACTGACTAAAAGAGCATGGAATAACTCAAAGATTACCATCAAGACCAAAATACTAGTGTACAAGGCTTGCATACTCAGCACTCTCATGTATGGTTGGGAAACATGGACAGCTTATGCACATCAAAAGAAAAGGTTAAACAGCTTCCACCTGCACTGTTTATGCTGTATACTCAACATGAAATGGCAAGATAAAGTTACCAATGCAGAGGGTCTTCAAAGGGCAAATTTACCAAGTGTGACAGCCCTACTCAAACACAGACAACTGTGCTGGCTAGTTCATCTGAGCAGATCGGACAATGGATGCATACTAAGGATATACTATATGGGGAGCTATTGGAGGGAATAAGAACAACAGGACATCTCAAGCTTTGCTACAGAGACACATACAAGCGAGATATGAAGGCATTTGGAATCGATCCTGACCAATAGGAAACCTTGGCAAGTGATCATAATAAGTGGAATCATTGTCTCCACCAGGACATAAAAGTCCACAATAGAAATTGGCTCCAACAGCTTGAAGACAAAAGAGCCCGTAGGAAGTAAGCAGCTCCTGAACCACCAAACCATGACATATACATTTGTAACCACTGCCACAAATCATGCAAATCTTGGATTGGACTATTCAGTCACATGAGACATTGCAAACCATCTGTGTTATAGGCTGCAATATCTATCATCTCCCATAGACGAAATGATGCCAAAGAAGATTGTACAGCTTGGACTCAGTTTTCAATCTTCTGAGAACTTCAGTCCTTTGACACTTATCACTCAATGGCTCTTCCTTTATGCTCATTTAAAATTAAACAGTTTCATCAAACAACCAAATAGACTCCATTAGGCACACAAGAGATATCCAGAAGTCTCATATAAATCTTTTTCTTTATATGATTGTGTTGAATATTATTACTAGTCTGACAAAAGGATATTCATGCAGAATATACTACACGCTACCTATAGACTTTTCAATGATAAATTCACATGTTTAAAAATACTTTCATTGAAATAATGGAAACAAAGGGTAAAACATCAGTGGAGTATTATTTCTTTTCCATAATATTCTTCTATGGTATTATGCAAATAAGCAAGAATTACACTGAGCTCTGCATTTTGATTGTGCAAGTAGATTTTATTTTGCTTCTATAATGCAAGAAATGTTGGTCTGTCTGCCCTCTGGAAAGCCTCATTATATGTTTTCTCTGCAAATTCAAGGCTGCTTTAAAGTGCAACTGGTCACCAAGTTTGATCTAAGAATAATTTTTTTAAAATATGAAGATGTATTTTTAAGACTGACAGTCAGCTTCACTATTAATTAAAACTGAACTGGCATGTGAGACAGGGATTGCACAAGGGCCCACAAGCATGATTTTATTTACAGGTTCCTTCTTTAAACTTGCAATATTTTTGGATAGGTATGAAGGCAAACATTCTGAACTGAGTTACACCAGAGTAAAGCTAAGTGTAACTCAGTGGAGGTACTATTGATTTTACACTGGTATAATGGAGAAGATGTGTGGTGTTTTGCCATAGTGGGGGACAAACTTTTTAGCAGGTGTGCCACAATTTATCCCCACACTTTCCCCAGGTGCCAGTCCAAATTTCTTCCCCTGCCTAATCTGTTGCTCTGTTTTCTGCTTCCTCCCCTATGCTCCCTTCCCAATTTACTGTTTTGCTTCCTACTTCCTGCCCTGTGTGCTGCTGTGCTGCCTGTCCCCTCCCTGCTCTGCCATGCGCTACACACAGAGACTGCCCATGCCACTTGTGGCACCCATGCTGCAGGTTGGCCACCCACGTTTCATCCTATTTACTTTTCCTTGTTAGACATAGTGCTGACATCCAAGAAAATGATTAATGTTATTTATTTCCAGAAGCAACCATAGTGGCCTAAGAGCTGTATAAACACAAAGGAGGCCATGCTGTCAGAGCCAAAGCTTTTATATGGCTCCATCCTGCCATATGTGGATAAATAGAATAGCTCATGCCCTATTACTTGTAGGGTCCATACCTGAAGAAGACAAAGTGGTAAAAGATAGGAAGACAGAACACAATGTATAATTACAGCAGTCAAGGTAATGAATATTTATGTCTCATTAAAATAGTCTTTTACATTTGATAGTAAAAAATATTTGGTGTACATAGCCAATAAATCCTCACATGCAATACAAGTAAAATGGAGTAGTAAACTAGGCATCCTCACAGATTGTCCCTGAATAAAGAGGGGATAATCTGGGGGTCCCACCCTGTACTACGTTTTTGAATTTAGAAGCAGAAAGTTTCTGCAGTTAGCTGGCTGGCCTTGCGCAGCTATCAGGTGCAGTTACAGATTTTCTGAAATGAACTGCCATGCCTCAGTTGACATAGGAATTGGCAGAACATCCAGTGGCTTCATGCTGGATTGTAAAATACAAAGCAAAGATTGTTTTAATCTGGCATGCTGCTTACTGCCTAGGACTCAAAATAGACGTGACAGGCAGGGCCTGTGAAAGAAATTTGGGGGCCCCATATATCCTGGTTGGGGGTCCTTACCTCCCACTTAGAAACAGGAAATAGGGAATGATCTGAGTCTGTGGAGCATGATACGACTGATTTAGTGATAGGAAAATTTATATGACCTAACCCTAGCCCTTCTGAAATTTAGGATTACTTCTACCTGCTCATTGCTTTGGTCTGTACTCAAGATCTAACATCATAAAAGAAAAATTAGCATACTTTTGTAACATAAGGAAGCTCAGATGACTAAATGCTAACAATAAGCACTGAAGCAGGAGGGAATCTGCACACTTGCAAATCAGATCCCAATCCTATCACCTACCAACACAGAACGAGTGACTTTAATTCACTCTGCTTTTGCCAATTGCTTCCATTCAGAAGCATACGCAGATACAAAACAGAATCCTGCATTGTTTTATTCTCTGTCAGCAGAGAAATAGTCCTCTGTGCACTCATAATAAAATCCCAAAAATTTAGGATGGAAAGAACTACTGCCATGAGTCATTGCATCCTCCTTCCCTGCCAGTGCTGTATTATCGCTTACTGTGAGAACTAACTGGAGTTTCCTACCGTGTTGTTTAAAATGTCCTAAGCAGTGGGTTTTTACTTGGAAAAATATCCACCAATTAATACAGGGCTGTCCAACTTTGGTGTAGCTAGGGGCTGCACACAGTATATGCTTTAGGAGAACCTCCTGGAGTCTCTCCCTGCCACCAGGCTTCATGATTGGCGCATGGCCCCCCTGCCAAGTGAGCAACATTAGAGATGCAAGCATGACCCCTGGTCACAGCACTAACAGCATGTGTCTCCCCACCCTCTACACACAAGCAGTACTAATGCAGCGCATCCCTCCCTGGGCCCTCTGCCACTGGCACAGCAGTAGGAAAGATAGCTGCAGGGACTTGCAGGCCACCAGTTGGACGGCCCCCAACTAAGATATTTCGCTATAAGCAGAGCTTTCCCAAAATTAAGCTTAAATTTCCATTTCTTAATTTCACGTCCTTAGTCCTAGTTGTTACCTCTTAATTTACAAAAACTGTTAGTTATAAAAATTATTAGTTAGCCCCAGCTTTGATTTCTGCCTGGTTTTCTCCACAGTTGTGGTTCTGGAAGAATTGAGAGGGCAGAAGAACTGAGTACGTGCAGGTGCCAGAATGCCAGACCTGATGTCTGAAGAAGTGTGTGTGTGCTGGAGGCTCTGCTGTCATAAGAAAGGCCAGCAGTTCTATGCTGGATAAAAGCCAGGATTTCTTGGGAACTTTCTTATTAGGAAGCCTAAGAAGAAAGTTGGTTTGTGATTTGACTGACTTTCTAGGCAGGAGCCCTGTAGCTAAGCTAGACATGCTCAGGCTGTAAGGGTCACCTACACAAGAACTGAACTATAATCAGACACTAATAAATGAGACTCCAGAAGGGGAGATTTTTGCCTGACCTTAAAATGTAATGTGTATACAATGATATTGAAGATGTGAAAGCTGGAGCACAAGAGCACTGATGTCAGTAAGAAAAGCCACCCAGTACAGGGCTAAATTCTGCTTTTCAGTTAAACCCATGAAATCCCATCTTGTCCTTAGTGTTTGCATTGTTTAGATATCTGTTATATCGGTCCCCTTTCAGTACCATTTAGCTGTACAAGTTGGGTGAGGGTCTGCCTCCTGCTCTGAAATTTGGATACTACTCAGAGACCAAAAGCTAGTGGAGCCATCAGGCAAAGCACTCCATAGGAATGTAGCAGACAGGAAGCTGCCACAAATTAGAGTAATTCCTGAGTATGCTAGTGCACAATGGAGCTAATAAATGGAAGGGTACAATGTTATATTAAAGACAACTTTGACCCCTCTTTCCCCAGACCCAGGTCAGGCTTCTATGATGAACCCCCTGAAGGCTTAGTACAAACTTTTGGCCATTACTTAATCGTCACTCTCAAGGACACAGGCATCTTGGTCAGCTTAAGATGAGGTCAGAATGTTTGCTTCTTTCTGGAAGATTTCTTTCAGTTCTTGAATTAAGTACATGAGCTGATGGCACCAAACAAAAGGGCACTGAATGAGATGTCAGATTATTTCCTAAATATTTCTCTCAAACCCAACCCTAGCAAAACCCAAATCTGCACTTTCCATCTGAGGAGCCGGGATATGGAACACCACCTGAATGTCACCTGGGGTGACCAGAGTCTGGAATATCAAAAACACCTGGTCTACTTAGGGGTAACACTGGACCATACGTTTAGTTACAAAAAGCACATATTTACTACCAAAGCCAAGCTCAGCACATGCAAACAACATTCTGAGTAAGCTCGCAAAGTCCAAGTGGGGAGCACATCCATCCACCCTACACAATACTGCCTTAGCACTTTGTTTCTCTGTGGCTGTATATGCCTGCACCTCCTAGGGATGCTCATGTCATAGTAAATATATCGACACTCCTTCCTAAATGATACATGCAGAATTATAACAGGTTGCCTAAAACCAGCTTATACACGCTATCTGGCATACCGCCCCCCTTACGTCAGGAGGAAACAAGCAGGAGACATTGATTGGCAGGTACAAGAGTCAGACAATCACTACCCGTTATATGGACATCAACCAGTGCATCACCATCTATCATTAAGAAATAGCTTTTTGTCCTCTACCATACCATTGACCACATCGTGAGAATCAGCCAGAACTACCCTTTGGCAAAAAGAATGGGAGAAACTAGGAGACAAAGCCGTTGAATGGAGCCAGCGAAGAATTACCCCCAGTGAGGAGTTAACATCCAGCTTCAATTACAAATGGCATATATGGCAGAGCCTGAACAGATTGTGGGTGGGTCTCAGAAGATGCAGCTTTCTTGCGAAATCATGGGGCCTCTATGCAACTGATGCGTTTGTCAGGAGAAGTAAATGATGGATCATCTCCTAAGATGCCCTGTAGCACCACAATGCACCCCACAAGATCTGGCAACACCAACAGCAGAAGCAGTGGTCTGTGCAGAATATTGGGAACAGACCATATAGAAAGGCTGGATTGTAGACATAACAAAGAAGAAGATGATCTATTGAGCTTACTTGCTCTTCTCTTAGTTTTTCTATCTGCCTTCATTTTCTACTAGTGCCTCCTGCCATCCTGTGTGTCATTCCCATTGTGCTATGAGTCCCGTATATTTGGAATCATTATACATGCTTGACAGCTTGACTTTGCCAGATTTTTAAAATATAATTAGGTACCTAAGTGCAATGGGGTTTTCAAGAACTTTTAAATGCTTTTAGATATTCCCCCAGGATGGTTTCTGGTTTTTGAGGCATGAAAATGCCTCTGAAGATATGACCCAATGGCTAGTACAGACAGTCAAAAAGCCTGAGCCTGAATCGATTCAATCTTTGCAGGTTTCTCTAAACTGCATTGATTGAACAAATAACAAAGTATATTAACATGCACTTTTGAATCTGGAAAGACAGTCAAATGGCTGCAGTAGCCCAGATCAGAAGCCGGGGAGCTCTGGACCATGCCTCTCAGCCTGCCAGCCACTACCAAGGGCACCCAAATGCAGATGAGTGGGCCCCATCCCTAATTCATTGCCCAGAACATGCCCCCCAACCCCCTGCTATACCCCTGCAGAGAGGGAACAGGCCCTCTAGCCCATGGCCCAGCTGGTGCAAGGCATCAGCCCATATGAGGGGATCCTTGTGCCTTAGTGCGGGTTCCTCCACCCCAGTTAGGGTCCCCTGAGCCCTGTTGTCAGTACAGAGGGGGAATTCCCCCCTCCTACCTCTCAGCATGGTTTGGCACTCATTTAGCTCCACCTCCACAGATGTGGAGAGGGGGAACAGACCCTTCAGCCTGGGGCTGAGCTGGTGTCCCGCATCCGCTCACAATGAGCAATCTCCGTGCCTCAGTGGAGGGCTCCCTGACCCCAGCCAGGGTCCAAGCCAGAGGGGAAGTTCCCCCCTCCTACACCTCAGGGCAGTCTAGCATCAGCTCAGTCCCAGGCTGGAGGGACGGATCCCCCTCACACCTGTAGGGGTGGGGCTAAGCCATACCAGACCATGCAGTATGGTGGTAGGGGGGAATGTCCCCTCTGTATCAGCAACAGGGCTTAGGGGACCTTGCCTAGTGTGAGGAGGTATAGGGATCTGGACTGGCCTGTTGCTAGAGGGACTGCTCCCCTGCTTTCCCACCCCCCCTTCTGACCACCTGCACTCTGTGATTGGCACAGGCCTAGGGGAGAAATCCTTTCACACCAGAGATCGGGGCTAGGGCTGGGGCTGGGGAGGAGAGCTGTGGTCCCTCACCTCTCCCCCAGCCCACCAGGCTGACAGGTGCAGGCGGGACCAGGGCTGCAGAACAGACGCTTTGCTGCCTCAACTCCAGTGGTGATGCATAGGGGTGCACGTGCATCCCCTGAGAGAGCTGGTGCACCCCCTGACAGGCTGTGCTCCCTGCTTAGGTGATGGGCAGGGGGGGCAGGTGGGAGCGCCAGTGCCCCCCCTTTGAATGCCAGATGTATCACTGTGGCCACTTCTGGGAGCATTACGGCCGCTTCCTGGTCGGTGAGTTTTGCTGCGAGGGACTCACTCCCCCCTCCCCCAGTTGGCAAGACTGGCTGCAGGGAAACCCCCCCAGTCACGAGTAAGGTGGCACCAGTCACCCATTCTCAGTTCTTGTGACTGCCTGGGGGCAGGGTAGGCCCTGCTGAGCTGGAGCAGACAGTTTGGGCCTAGGCTAAACCACCCACTCTGCAAATTGGGGTTATGAGGAAGGTGCAAAGCATCTTGGGATGCTGGGGTACTATGAGTTAATTTTAGATGGGAGGGGATCTAGGACAGAAGTATGATACACTGGTTTAACCTAAATCAGTTAAGTTTAATTCTACATTCATCTAGGTCTATCTTAAACTGTTTTCAGCCATTTTGAAACTGGTTCATGTGCACTGAGCTTCTCTTGTGTTACAAGTTTAAGTTGGTTTATGATCACTTAAACCAGTTTATGTATAAATTCCATCCCTAACCCATATGTCCTGGTAACACTGAAGCACTGACCTAATTCTCATTGACTTCAGTAAGAGAGTCTAGTTCTTACCTTTCATGCAATGTGAAAGAGCTCCATAGCCCATTATTTAGGTATTAGATTTCTATGTATGCGATCTTCACCAAAAAGGTTCAGTTTATATTAGTAAGAGAATTCATGAACAGCTTTCAATTTTGTTCTCACTATTTTAATTCTCTAATTTGTTTTGAAAGAATAATGGACACTATAGGTACTAAACATTATGAAGATAAATATAACATGGCAAAACTGATTGATTTGTTTACAATAAATGACACAGAGGAGTACACTAGTGAGTTAGCAAGTTCATATGACAGTTATGAGAGGTACCAATTAAAGTATAATGTAAAAAGAATCACATAAATTAGAGGGAGAAAATAGATCTCTAGAGCTTCCCTTAGCCAGTACAGGGTTGTTCTGTACTGTATATTATTTAATGCTTTGTTCAGTCACTTCTTATATATTCCTAAGTAATGTGGCTTCCATCACTTCCCTTCCAGTCTCTAAAATCAAACAGACCTCACAGGCAGATTATTTTTTCAAATATGCTATTGTAATTCATGCCCAACCAATTATATCCTTAATTTCATAATTTAGTCCCATTACTTTGCTAATTATTTCTCATCACCACTATTTAAACCCTTGAAACACACTGAAAGTGATCATTGGAATCTCGCACAGGGCACAGACAAATGAACACGGTACAGCTAGTTAAAAGGGAGTGGGAATTTACCGTGCATCAGCTACTCTGCAGTAATGGCTCACCTACTCGCTCTCGTTCCACAGTAAATAAAAGCTAAATTGACATTCTTTATCCCTTACATGAAACTAGGGTTTAGCTTTCACATATTGAGGAGTAAGGGTAGGCACACAGGCAACTGCTGCAGAGCAGCTTACATGGAGTAAATCTGTCTCCTTTCAAATTGCAGTGTAAGTTTTTAATTTTGCAGACCCTAAGCTCCTTATCCTACAAACGTCTGACTTCAAATGCAGCTACTCATATGTGTAAAAGTAAGCATGTATTACAGTCTTTTATTGACTCAGGACCAGCAGACCTTCAAGATCGAATCCTTTCTTCACAATTTCAGGAAAAAAGCCTGGTACCCAAATGTGAATTTCAGAGGCCAGGAAAACTGTTATCCATGTTTGCCATTCTTTTTAACAAAATTAGTCAGATAATGGAATTTCCTAATTTAAATTATAGTTTGGAAAACCACTGTGAATCACTACATTATGTGAACTCCCTATCTGTTTTTCTGTCTAATTGGGGATCACCTGGGCATTCATCACTAGGGATCCTGGTTTTCTTGGATAAAAAAAAAAAAATCGCCAGTTTTAGATTTTAAAATGTTTCATTTTAATCACGGAAAAATGTGGTTTTTAGGTTACTTTTTTTTAATCCAAAAATTGGGAATTTTTTTTTTAATCAAAGAAAACCAGAATCCTTTCTGATCACCATGCTATGCTGATTCCAGTCAGCAGACCAACAAACAAACAAAAAAAAAGCAAGAACACCACATGACATAACATGACATGACATGACCACAGCTCATTTATTTCATTATGACAGCTGCTGTTTGGTTTCATCACGTGTCAATGCACAAATAAATATGTAAATAAGTATGTAATAGACTTTTAAAAATATAGTTTTATTAATGTGAAACATCACCTGGAGGGCACATGGCTGGCCAGTCACTGCTGAGAACTGGAGGTCCATGCTGGATTCTTTGTAAACTTGAAAATATGACTTTATATTTATGGACATATTCACCAGGAAAGTCTAGCTGTCTGTTCAGTTCCACTGACATAAACGTGACTTATTTGGCCAAGGAGACTGGTTTTCTGGCTTCTTGGGGTAACTGGAATATACATGGCCTGATGCATGTAGATAGAAAGAGTCCAAAACTAGTGGGCACCAGATTATGTAACATTATAATTTTAGCAAGTGAAGAATAATCCAATTAGGAATACATATTTATATTATTTTAATATCTTTGTCTTATGAAAACTCTCTGCATAACAATGTTGATATATATATAATCGGTATCTATTAAGTATATATTAGTGGCATATATGTAATAATAGATGTATTTTAATATATAGTATTAAAGCTTTCACAAAAATAATATTAAATATAATATATATGGAAGCTAATTGATTGTTTAAAAATATCTCATTTTGCTTCATAGGATTTACATTATAGCTTCTAGCAACATGAAGATTTATGCAACTCAAGTGTATATTTATTGAAGAAAATTTGATGTGACAATATAGGACAAGATTTACAAAGGTATCAAAGAGCCTAGGTCCTACTTAGAGGCCTAAATATCTTTGTGAATCAGGGGTCATACTATTTAAATTTGTCTTTACATTGGGGGACTGCATTTTTTCATTGACATATTGGTAGAATGGGGAAATTTTTCATACATGGATTTTAGCTTATGTCTCATTTTCAGAAGTGTTTTAGGCAATTAGGGCCAGTTTTTAAAGATATTGTGGTATTAGGTCACCTAAATATTTCTAAAAATCCCACTAGGTTGCAAATTAGACAAACACTTGGCTGGGATGATTTAGACAAGCGTGTCTCTATCTTGAGCAAGACAAAGATGGGACTAGATGATCTCAGGAGGCCCCTTCAATTCCTGCTTTCTTATGATTCTAGCAGACTATTTATGTCCACAGGCATAAAAGTATTTTAAAAGTCTGGTCATGAAGAGACTAACTACAGATTTTCAGTAACACTTAGGTTCTTTAGGAAATATAAGACATCATGCCAAATATACCAGTATATTCCAGTATATTATTTTAAAGTGACTTTAAAAGAGCACAAATTTGGTTTAACTGGATAATGAGGCTAATGGAAGTTAGCTGCCTAAATACCTGGGCCTACATGCCTATGTAGTTTTTGACAACAGGATTCAGTCAAATATTTCAGCAGTTTTGAAAATTTTAGCCTGCATGTCCCATGCATGGTAGTTAAATGTTTATTGTCATATGTTGAAATAAATATCCACAAGTTTAGATAGATTTGTGCAGCTGGCTATACCTACTCTACATCTTTATCCATTTCCTAAGTAAAGCATAATAAAAGTGGGGCGGGGGGCGGATATTAAACAACTATTGGATTACAAAGGATCGAGGAACAAATTATTTCTGTGCCTTCGAGGCCATCCTCAGCTGTGGAAGAATTCAGGTTTTGTTCAGAAAATGCATTGCAGTTTAATTCCGATTTCTCTCTATATTGAAGTGGGTTATGCTAACTTTCAAATTTTGAGGTAAAAGGAGACACCTTGTGGTAACAGCTTGTTATACATTTTAACATGGGCTAACTCAAGTGCATATGGAATTCCTGTCTTCTCAGTTTTATTTTACCCCTTTCTGCTTGGGTTTTGCTTAGTGTCATTGAAGGACTTTATATGTACAATAGTAACAGAGAGAAAATGCGACTATTTACACTGAAGGAAATCTTTAGTGCACTTCCATCACTAAACCTTAAATTATTATAACTATTACTAATACTAGTAACAAGTACTACTGCATAGATGAATAATTCAGTAAATTCAGTTAACTAACAGAATAATTCTGTTAAATTCTATGGTCAGTGCTATGAAGGGATCACAGTAATGGATGATAGAGGTCCATTCCAGTCCTAAAATAGGTCTTGGTTATCCAAAGAAAATTACGTGAACAAAGTAGAAATAATGATAAAAGGAGTAGATGGGCAATGAACTGCATGTTTACTTAATAGCTAATGTTTATCAAAGGACAACATATTTCCAGCATTTCTTGTTTCATAGCCAAAGCCCAGTTATATCTATGGTTTTGTATACTTCCAAATTATAAAAGCTTATACATATACTATAGCAGTCTGGCTTTGTTTGAATAGAAAAGTGTGTACAAGGAAGATCACTATCTCCAAGGACTGAATTTAATTACGAACATAGCCCTCGTTGTCGAAAGAAGTGGCAGGATTTATCACAGGGTTTGATAGTCCAATAAAGATGGAAAACACAGAGAAAAATAACAAACAAAAAACCAAAAAAACAACAGGCAGGCAAGAAGGGCAGAGCCACAACAGCTGCAGACATGCATCAGATAGTGATCAAACAAAGCCCTTGTTCCAGCCAGCATCAATGGTCAAAGGAATCTCGTCTGCTCAGTGGTTCTTAACCCTTTTTAGAGGTACCCATCCATAACTTTTTGGCATTTTGTGGTGGTCCATTTAGGGATGAATTCATTTCTTACAGTGTTTACCTGCATGCACCCTTAAAAGAATCTCAGAGGGTGCTAAGGCCACTCTGGAGAACGTGGTGGGGTCTGGTGCATGGTGACGGCATATGCTGCTTGGGGAGGCAGGGGCTGCAGATTGAGGAACATGGGGTTAGGGCATTAGACACCTGAGGAAGGCAGCCATCCCTGAAGGAGGCAAAGGAGGTGACAGTGGTCACTGGTGCAGAGGCTGGTGCCCAGTGAGGGTGGTGGGAACAGAACCCTGCTGTGCCCTGCTTTTCCCACGAGTAGCTGCTTCCCTGACCACATCTTTACCTGAGAGGGTGAGCATAGCCCCTGCCACTGCTCCTCCAGGGACGAGTGCCCAAAGCTACCATTCCCAGTGGCCCCTTCCACTAGCTCCAGGTGCTTGGGAAGCATGGTGGAATGAGCCAGGCTGAAAAAGTATGGGCTTGTGTCTGCCCACCCACTTGCAACAGACTGTGTTGCTCAAAGCACAGAAGTGGTCAGTGAAGGGGCTGCCGGGGGGGCAGATGCTGTACTTTTCAGCTCAGTTCATTCCTCTGCTTCTCCCATGTTCTTGGAGCTGCAGAAAAGCTAGGGCTGGCACAAGATGCCTGGCTTTGTAGGGGAGCCAGCAGTTACCTCCTCTCACATCACAGAGGCTGGGCATCGTGGCATCCTTCGATGGTTCACAGCACCCTGTTCGAGAATCACTGCTCCAGCTCCACTGATTTCTGCAAGTCTGGGGCTGGATTTGGGGTCACAGCTCTCTCTTCTTGAGTCTCTTCAGTACTATCACTGAAATCAGTTGGAGGCAAAAGTGTTCATCACCTCTGAAAAATCAGGTGACATTTATTCAGAGGCTCAAATACAGTCTTAGGTGCCCAGTCTCACATAACAAAGTTTACAAAGATGTTGTCTGAACTTTATTTGAACAACTAGCATCTGTCTCATCAATAATAATGATCTAACTTTTACACTGGGCTTCATAAAAGAACAACAGACTGGAAAAGCTACACACAGATACACAGTGGCAGGGAGGAGGTTAATAATGGCAACTGTTAAAATGGTACAGAGCAAATCTATACAAAATTTTAGAAGCTGGTCAAGTTATAATAACTTCTGTATGCGTATGTTCAGAGAATAAAGATTCAGAGGTTTTAAGGCCAGAAGAGCCCCGTGGGACGATCTAGTCTGACCTGCCTCTCAGGCCATGCTCATCTTGCAATTCCTAGATCACGCGCAATCAATTCGACACCTTCTTTATTATGTAACATGCCCATGTATTATAAACACAGAACAATGGAAATATTTGCAAGCTCTGTGCAAAGGTGGTAGAGAGGAAAGTTTTATTAATTAGATAAGCCCCTTTTGGGGGTTTGAAAAGTTATTTCTTGACAAACCACAACATTTTGATTTTCTTTGGCTTGACCATCAGTGAACTGCAACACCTTCACCCCTGAAACAACATAATACATAGTAAGGTAAAGGCACATCACTGCAGTGACACGGTAAGGTTGTTGGGCGGTGGGGTGAGTGAGGGGAAATGAAGTGGTTTGGCTGCTGGTAAAAAAACCTGACAATAAAGAACATTATATGTGAAGAAGAGATGACATTTCTAAAATACTGAACACTTACCAAATGATTACATTTCTGTTTCAGAGCGGTCTCTTTTTTAATAATAAGGCTTAATACAGTAAAAGCCCTGGTATCTGGCATTTTACTAACCGGCATTTCTATTAACTGGAATTTCCGGCCGGTCAGCCAGATGGGGGCGGGGGTGAGGGGAGGAGCAGGGAAAGCTCGCACACAGTGATCGCTGCCACCACCCACTACCCTGTGCTGCTGCCGCTCCTTGTCCAGCTGCTGTTGCCCCCCACCCCCTCTGCTCCGCATCTGGCCAGAAACTGCTGTGCCTCAGGTAACTGGCATTTTGAAATTACTGGCACCCCCCATTCCCCATTCACGCCAGAAAACAGGGCTTTGACTGTACATGGATGCTACTGCTATTGCTATTCATCCATAGTTTACACCCAATGCCTACTTCTTTGCCTATTTAACACATCATCCTACATGACTAGTAATAAAAATTCATACTGGTAGAAGGTACCCACTGAACACTGAGGTAACCTGAGTTAGCCCAAGTCCTGTATGTAGGCTCATCACAATAATGTGGAGTTCCATGTAAGCTAATTTATCCTGTTGCTCAGTTAAAACTACTTCACTTATTTTTATCTTAATTTGTGGTGGCACATGGACAACCAAGTAATTGGAGCCTTCTCTTATTATTTTAAAGACTTTAGGAAACACTTTCCCAATGGGCAAAACAAACAAAAAAGACTGATATAAAAAGAAAATGCATTTAGGCATGTTTTTTTTCTATTACCAATAACACCAGTACCTTTGGTAGTCAACAATCGTATTTCCTCATTCCTGCAGTAGAACATTGGCTGCTTTGTTAATTCCATTTTACGACAGTTTGTGAACTTCTACCAGCAATTCAATAGCCTCAGGCTGCTGTTCTGGTAACAGTAGTACTCTGGCTCAGGCTGGGTCAGACCCAAAGAAATTCCAGGTGCCAAATGAAGTTGTTTTAGTGTCACTTTCCTCTAAGTGCTGACCCAAACCTTACAAGTTTAGTATTGGGTGCTGTGGTATGTTTCTGTAAAAACTGATGTCTTGGTTGGGATGCCTCTGTAGACTCTGATGAATTCTCTCAACATCACTAATTTTCATTTAAGCCTGTCACTTTATACTAGACTGACCCACTCAGAATTTTCCATTTGTTTTACTGCAGTTTACACATTCCAAGCCAAATTCAAAGGCTTCCACCAAAAGCTTTCACACAACTTACATGGTCTGCAGCTGGAACTGGGGCTGTGAAGGTGGCACCTGTTGCTGTTCCAAGTTCTCCTCTGGTGAGCAGCAAAGGCTTGTCCCTGGAGGGTCCTTATTGCCACTGTTCTGGGTTTGAGGCATGCGGTGCAGGAGCAAGTGACTGAAACTGAGTTTTCAGCAGCAGTTTTGAAAGTGCTGCACAGGCAGTGTGGTCACATCCTCAGTGATCCTACAAGGAGACAAAGCTGGTGAAACACCACTTTGCTGTGGCCATCTCAATGTTAGGACAAGTTAGACTGTCCAGACTTTCCCTTAGCCTCTCCTGGATCGAGAGATGCAGGGAGCAGCAAAAGCTGAAAGGAGTTTCCTGATTTCTGTCCCAACCCTAGCACTGTCCTGAGGTTAAAACTACAGAAAGACCTAGTGCTCAGTGTTACAGGTTACAGCCTTTTAGATATTGTGTTTGGGAATCCAGAGCCAGGAAGTTAGGCTCCCTATGCTGTATGTCAGGAAAGTGAAGTTAGCCAGCAGGGTTTCCATAAATGCCAGAACCCTGACTGGGATTCTCAGCCATGAACCGTCTACTGGGGCTTGGTCCCTAAACCAGGCCCTTCTCTCAAAAAACAGACAGAAGAGGCCATTGTGCTTCACTTGGCCTAACATTTAGGGTACTCCACTGTGATGTGGGAGAGCAAGGTCAACTCATTTATTGGCCTTATAGGACTGAAACACCAATCACCTACAAGAATCTCCTATCCCCAAGAGTATAATGTATTTGGGGGCAGGGCTTTCAGTATTTCTCACGAAAACTGTTCCAGTCTGTATAAAATACTTGAACATTCAGTGGGCCAGAAAAAGAATAGACAAATGTTTAGGACAGTCACGTAAGAGAGGAGTTCCAGGTCCTGTTGCAGTGAATTTTTTTTTTTTAATTTAGGCCCAAGATTTCCACAGCTTTGTGCATTTACTTTAGTATTAGATAAAGAGGGCATTGCCACCCCTTTCACTGGCTGTCTATTGTTAGGCCAGATCCATTAGGCATACTTTGAGAACAGGTATGAGCCCCTATCAGATATGAGCCCTCCAGGGAAAGGAGTGTGGGAGTGACAATTGTGTGAATCATGATGGAACTTTGGCAGGAGGCGCACGCCCAGTTGTTCAGAACTGACAAGTCTTAGGCAGTCTGGGCATGCCCAGCAGCCACTAAGGAACTGGCAGAAACTTATGTTGCTGGAAGACATTAAATTTAGTGACATCATTGGGATCTGACAAATGTTATGCCAGATGATGGGCTGCACAGCAAAGCTTAATAAAATAAAATCATAGAAACATAGAAAATGAAGGTTGGAAGGGACCCCAGGAGGTCATCTAGTCCAACCCCCTTCTCAAAACAGGACTGTGCTCAACTGTATCATCCCAGCCAAGGCTTTATCTAGCTGGGTCTTAAAAACCTCCAAGGGTCTTAAAAACCCTTTGTCTAGCTGGGTCTTAAAAACCTCCCACAACTTCTCTGGGTAACCTGATCCAATGCTTTACTACTCTCTTTGGGAGAAAGTTCTTCTTGATATCTAAGTTAAACTTCCCTTGCTACAATTTGAGCCCATTTTTCCTTGTTCTGTCATCCACCACCACTGAAAGGAGTCTAGCTCATTTCCTTTGGAACCATCCTTCAGGTAGTTGAAGGCTGCTATTAAATC
>NW_017729032.1:29559714-29566064 GCF_001723915.1 Gavialis gangeticus
GGGACCTAGTAGATCTTCTAGCCTGACCCCCCGCCAGGGGGGCAACAAAAAACCCCAAAAAGAGAAACGGGACTCAAATGTCCCTTTTGTCCATAGCGCTAACCAGCGTAGCATTGCCGAGCCTATAAGCATGCTGTAAGTTTTTCCTCCCAAGGTGGAGAACCTTGCATTTTTCAGTGTTAAACACCATCAGGTTCTCATCTGCCCATTTCCTGAGCCTGTCAAGGTCTGCCTGGATCACCCTTCTGTTCTCATGTGTGGATGCTTTACCCCAGAGTTTGGTGTCATTGGGGAACTTGGCCAGTCCTCTTCTGACACCAATGTCTACATCATTAATGAATATGATAAATAGTATAGGCCCTAGGACAGAGCCTTGAGGGACCCCACTGGTCACAGTACACCATGACAATTGACTTCGTCAACCACCATCCTCTGGGTCCTACGTACTCTTCTCTTCTCCAAATTAAATAAGTCCAGTTCTCTCAGCCTGTCCTCAGAAGCCAAGTGCCCCAGCCTCCTAACCATTTTCATTGCCCTCTGCTGGACTCTTTCTAATTTGTTAACATCATTGCTGTAGTGGGAGCCCCAAAACCAGACAAATGTTCAAATTAAAACAGCATACAAACCAGGAACAAAGATGTCGTACATTAAATGTTGCAATTATATTGTTTGATAAATTGGCTGAACGTGTGGATATTAGAGTTTATTGTGTGATTAACATGTCAAATGCACAATAAATGTAACATCTTCCAAGAGGTTTTAAAGCCTTAGAATTTTTAGTACTTCTAGGATTGGAATGGGGGTTTTGAGTGTCTTAATTTTGGATTTAGGCATCTAAGGTGTCAGCAAGGCACCAAAATCCTGTTGTGAATCAAACTTCTGGCATCTACCTTGCAGATAACAGTGATTCCTAAAATAAGAGCAGGGTGATCCCGCCCATTCTTTCCAGCCCCACTTCAAACACAATTTTGCACTGAGGTCTCGGAGGGGAGGGGAGCTGGGAATCTAGGAAGAGTGGTCGTTCCTTAAGGAGATGATCCTCCAAGTCCAAAGGGTGACAATCCCAATGCAGATCAAAGGGGGCAAGAGCGCTCAAAAGCCCCCATGGCTCACCAAAAGCATCCAGGAACATCTCAAAGCTAAAAAAGGAGGCGTACACCCAATGGAAGGGAGGGGCCATCACCAAGGAGGTTTAAACCTCCATTGCTCGAGATTGTAAGGGGGCTGTTAGGAAGGCTAAGGCTAAGGTGGAGCTGGAACTGGGACTAGTGACCCAGATCAAAGATAACAAGAAGTCCTTTTTTAAATACATGGGGGATAAATAGAAGGTACCAGTTAACATGGGGCCTCTGCAAGGTAAACTGGTGGTTGCACCAGATGACAAAGCTAACCTCTTTAACAATTTCTTTGCCTCCATTTTTCTGAGCAGGGACCGGGTCATCCCCCACCACCGGGATCCCTGATGGGCCCAGGTGAGGCACAGCCAGGCCCAGGGTCAATGAGGACCTAGTCAGGGAACTTCTGGTGGGACTAGACATGTTTAAATCAGCAGCTCCTGATGATCCCCACCCCAGAGTACTGAGGGAATTACCAGAGGCCATTGCAGGACCCCTGGCACAGCTTTACAAACACTTATGGTGCTCTGGCAAGGTGTCAGAGGACTGGAAAAGGGCCAATGTGGTCCCCATTTTCAAAAAAGGGAGGAAGGAGGACCCAGGAAACTATAGGCCAGTTCGTCTTACCTCGGTTCTGGGGAATCTCTTTGAGAAAATTATCCAGGAGCACATCTGTGAGGGACCAGCAGGGGAGGTTAGGGGCAGGGTTGCTTAGGGGCAACCAACACAGGTTCATTAGAGGCAGGTCATGGCAGACCAACTTGGTGGCTTTCTATGACCAGGTTACAAGATCCTTGGATGCAGGTGTCACAGAGGACGTAGTCTTTCTGGACTTTAGGAAGGCCTTCGACACTGTCTCTCACTGCATTCTCATTAAAAAATTAGGTGACTGTGGTGTTGATGCCTACACAGTCAGATGGGTCACAAATTAGCTGGAGGGCCACACCCAGAAAGTGGTGGTGGATGGGTCATTTTCAACATGGAGGGATGTGGGCAATGGGGTTCCCCAGGGCTCGGTCCTCGGGTCTGCACTGTTCAACATCTTCATCAGTGACTTGTACGAGGGGATGAAAACCACCTTATTCAAATTCACAGATGACACTAAGATGTGGGGAGAAGTGGGCATGCTAGAGGAGAGGGACAGGCTGCAACTAGATCAAGTGCAAGGTATTGCACCTGGGGAGGAAGAACCAGCAGCGTACCTACAGGCTGGGGAACTTCCTTCTCATCAGCATAGAGGCAGAAAGGGATCTTAGAGTCATTATTGATTCTAAGATGAACATGGGCCGCCAATGTGGCTAACCGCACCTTGTCATGCATCCACAGATGCATCATGAGCAGGTCCAAGGAGGTGGTCCTCCCCCTCTATATGACACTGGTCAGGCCACAGTTGGAGTACTGTGTCCAGTTCTGGGTGCCGCACTTCAGTAGGGATGTGGCCAGCATCAAGAAGGTCCAGAGGAGGGCCACTTGCATGATCATGGGGTAGCAAGGCAGGCCCTATGAGGGGAGGCTATGGGACCTGAACCTGTTCAGCCTCCACAAGAAAAGTTTGAGAGGGGATCTGGTGGGGATCTATAAACTGGGCAAGGGGGACCAGCATGCAATGGGAGAGGGCCTGTTTCCCCGAGCACTACTGGGAGTAACAAGGAATAACAGCCATAAGTTGACTGAGAGTAGATTCAGGTTAGATATCAGGAGCTGCTTCTTCAGTCACGGTGGCTAGGATCTGGAACCAACTTCCAAGGGAAGTAGTGCTTACTTCTACCCTGGGGGTCTTAAAAAGGAGACTAGATAATCACCTAGCCTGGGGCTGTTTGACACCAGCATTCTTTCCTCCCATGGCAGGGGTTTGGACTTGATGATCTGCTCAGGTCCCTTCCGACCCTACCAACTATGAAACAGTGCTATGCAGGATAATGCTATACACAAAAGACTGAGCTTTCAGAAAGGCATCAGTGTGACATCTAGATTGTCACGTGCACATTCAGTTGCTGGCCATTATTTGTGCAGAGTTTACATTACCAAATTTAATGGATGTTTTTGAATGTTTTTTTTCCTACAGCAAACTCCAGGATTTGTAATTTAGGTAAATCTTAATGCTCAAAACAACCTGAAAAAAAGCACAAGACAATTCCCCTTCCTCCTCCCCCTCAACAAATTTCCTTCAGGAAGGGTGTTTTTGAACCTTGGTGTTGCTGTTCAGAGGTCTCTGTTTCTGTCTCCCTTGACTTTATACCTAGGTTGTATTAATGAAAACACAGTAAGATAGTGACCCACAGAAGCAGAGATAATCATAAAGACAAACTGAGGACTACCCCATTAAGAGATCTGTTGATGAGGACTTGTTACTAAAAATACTCATGATAAAAAAAGGCAGAAAGAATAATCCTGCTATTCTACTCAAGCAAAATTCTTATTAAATTCAATAACTATCATTAAGGCAATTGCAGAGTTTTCATAATGAAGTTGAGATTTTCTGGAAGTATGTTAATATATTAACACATCCCAAGGGGAAACCTAGGATTTCCCACTTTAAGGTTCAGAGTGCAAACTTCCATTTTGGTTCACATTGTGAAGAGCCTGTTACTTTTTAATAATCTAAAACAGGGTTTGTTTGTTTTTCACTGGAGAAAGAAAATATAAGACAATGAATTATAGATTAGGCACAACAGGAGAGAGCATTACTAACATAATAAAAGCCAGTTGTAGAGTTCAAGATAGTTGAATTAAGCCAAGTTGATCCTTTATGTAATGCTGCTGAATTCCTTGGATTTACACCAAAGATGTAAGTACTTTTGAATAGAAAATAAAGCCAAGCTATAATAATTTTTCTTTGCAAAAAAAAGTGCCAAAAATAATTATAATAAAATGTATGAAGAATTTTATATAATATCCTATGTTAATGTATCAGATGATGAAGCCAGATTCTAGCTAATTCATAAATGCAAACAAAAATAAAGGAACAAATGAATGACAGAAAAGGGAAAGAACCACCACCCAGGACTGTGCAGTTACCATAATAAACTATCATATTTTCAAGCAAAGCATGCATTACAAGGGCCAGATGGGGACCATGAAAACCAGCCTTTAGATGTTTTTATTGGACTGTCTTATAGAGATATCACAAACATTGATCTGCCCCATCTTTGAGTATTTTAAAATGACAAATTGTTTATTTAGGCTGGTAAGGATTAAGTAATATGGTTTCTATATTGGCTCTGGAAGACCTTGTTGATTTGAGCTTTTTACATACAGTATTTCTCTCTGTGTGATGTATTATGGGCCTGAGTTAACTTTTTAGTCATACTGATGACCAGGGAACCTGGTTTTCTCTGATAAAAAAAAATCCTGAATTTCAAGATTTAAAAAGTAACCCAAAATCCGCATATTCTGTGATTAAAATGAAATGCCACTAATATATAGATATATATATATAGTGATGTTTCATTTAAATAACAGAAAAATGTGGATTTTTAAATTACTTTTTTAAATCTGAAAATTGGGATTTTTTTTTTTTAAATCAGAGAAAACCAGAATCCCTGCTGATCACCAGGGTTCTAGGCTTTCTGTTTCCCATGGAAAAACACGGATTTTCCCCTTTGAAGGAGAAAAATGTGGATTTTCCCCTTTGAAGTGGGAAACCAGGTTTCTCCCTGCAGACTGGCAGAGGTCCAGTCTGCAAGGAGCTGCATGGGACTGGAGGGAGTGGGGAAAGAGTGACTGGAGGCAGTGGGCACCTCATTCCTGTCTGCAAGCACACACGGCTGGCAATACAGCCAGGCAGGGTGTGGGAGTAGCTCCTGCAGCTGCCAGCAGGTAAGTCTTTGTGGGATGAGGGGGAGCATAGGCAATTCAGGGGGGAGCACAACTCTGTGCCACCATGGCCACCCCTCTGCTTCAAGGCATTGGGTCTGGCTGGGTGCAGCCCCATGCCCCACACCCCACAGCATTGAGATTGAGGTTGTGGCTTATGTGGAACCCACATGGTGAGGGAGGAAGGCGGGGCATGCTATACCTCTGCCCACCGAGTCAGGTGCACTTGGGTTACGGTTGGCAACTGAGACTGGAGGAGCTGTTCAATTGGGGTGGTTCACGGTGCCTTAAGTCATAGCTCCCAGGGCACTGTGGGACATAATATGCTCAGGGTGGGGTGGACACATGGAGCTGGTGCCAGCTGCCCCCAGGGCCTAGGGTCTGGGTTTGGGTCCAGGTTCAGGCTTCCCCCTGCCTCCCCTCAGCAGTGCCTGTTGCCATGCCATGGGCCCCAGGGTGCCTTGCACTGGGAGTTGCCCATCTCCCATGCCAGCAGCCTCTGCTCATTGCACTGCTGTTCTGCTGTGCCCCCTGGCACCAGTCTGGTCTGGCCTGCAGTTGCAGCAGCTGCTGGTGGCTCCACTAGGGCTAGTGCTGGACGTGGCGGTGGGGCTTGTGGGATGTGCTGTGTGGCAGGGCATGATGAGAGGAGGGGGAGGGAAAGTTGGTGCTGCCAGGCCACATGCTACTCTGCCCTGCCTGGGGCCCCAATATCCCTGGGGAAGTGTAACCCTTGCATGCCTGGCTGCCACATCTACATTATGGGAGGGGATCTGTTGGCAAAAGCTACAGCCACATGGGTAGCTGCCACACTGCAGCCCACCCCCTGCCTGTGCTGGGACACTTTGCCTCAGTTTGTTGGGGCCCTGGTTCCAAGAACAATTTGGGGGGTGGATGGGCTGGGGGGGTGGAGGTGGCAGCAGGATGTGTTGGGGGGATAAGAGAGACAGAGAGATAGGTGGAGAGTGTTCTGGGTCGAAGCAGCCAGCAGAACTGGGTCTGGAGCCCCCCTGTCTCCCTAGAGCAGCCTATACAGGGGGAGACTAACCTGGAGTGGAAGGGGCTTGCCCAGCCAGAGGCAGGCCTAGCTCAGTCTCTGAGTCCTAGTCAACGGGGGGCATGGGGATTGCTGGGGCCTGGGAATCACTGCCCTCCACCTCAGAGCATGGTAAGCCCCACACCAGGCCACCAGGGATGGGTCGTGAGGCCCAGATCAGTCCCCACTGTTTTGTTCCTCTCTGCTTGGGAGTAGGGAGGGAGAGCTTTGTTACCTGCCCCATCTACATTTACTGACAGTTCCTACCTGTAGCTGGCGTGGGCTGATGGGTTGGATCTCCTGGCCAAGTGCTTCGTGACTGCATAGCATGAAGAGTAATTTTCCTTTGGGTCCTGTGCTGGGTTTGGGGGGGGGGGGGGGGG
>NW_017729032.1:29566128-29585816 GCF_001723915.1 Gavialis gangeticus
GAGGGGCAAGAGCATGGGCAAGGACAGGGTACTGGCACGTCAGGGCTGCTCAGCATCACAAAGCAGCCAAGGGGACAGAAACAGTTGGGCCCATGTCCTGGTTCAGGGTGGAAGCTGCTGCCAGGCAGGAGTGAGTGAGGGGACAGGCAAGGGCTGTGGGTTGGAAGTGAGGGGCACCAGCAGGGCTGGGGGAGACTGTTGCTTGGGAGTGAGGGGCACTGGCATATCAGGGCTGCTCAGCACCACAAAGCAGTGGGAGAGGAGGGGGAGAGGTAGTACAGCCACAGCTGGACCCATGTCCTGGTGAGCAAGGGGGTGGGGGGAGCTCTGATTTTCCATAATAAAAAAACCAAAAATCAAATGCCAAAATATACATAGATATTTAAAATTTATTTTATTATAATGATTGAGGCAGTGGTATGCTTGAAATTGCCTTAAAATTGTAAATATTTCAAGAAAACATTGTGTTCAACTGATTTATATATATATATATATATATATATAGGTGATCACAACAGAGATTACCTTTAAACATTATTTACTGGTTGTAGCACACCACGCTGTTCCAGGTCCATTTGTAGCTAGGTCCTTTTCCAAAGGATTTACTATGACTTCAACCTTGCAAGCTTCTCCACATCATTTGAGCACACTTGCAGGATCAGAGCCCCAAAAGATAAAATATGTATAAAGCTTAATGATTAGTGACTAAGTATCGATTTGTAATGAGTAGCAGGAATTAAAATTGTTTGTATGGGTGACATCTATCTGTTGGGAGCTGCTGAACATCTCATGTAGTAAGTACTTATTTACCTACAGTTTCTAAAATAATTATAATTCTTAACACAGAAAAACCTGTACCAAAATAGGTAAAACACAAATACAGGAAACCTTTGCTATTCGCAGGTTCAGCATTCGCAGTTTCAAATATTCACAAATGCTGAACCCGCTTCTTAAATACACTTATGGGAGCTCTGTGCTTGCTGCTGCCGGGCTCCTGCAGTCATCTCTGGGCTCTTGCTGTCGCCAGCGCAGCTGTGCTCTCTCTCCCCTTCACCCCCCAGCTGCCAGGGGCACTGCATTCATGACGTTCATGAACGTAGTGCCATATTCGCAGATTTTGCCATTTGTGGGGATCTCAAGAACATATCCGCCCATGAATGGCAAGGGTCACCTGTAATCAGTAACCTGAAAGTTAGCAGCTGCCTGGGTATTAGTGATTAGGATGTGATTACATTTCCTTTTTAATTGTTTTTATTTTTAGAACTTTAAAAATGACCAGTTTCTGAAAGCTTAAATCAGTTGTCAACATTACTGACTAGAAGTATTAAATTTAATGTGGGAAGTATTAATGAAAAAGTGAGATTTATTCAATGACATATTCCCCGATTCACAAAAACCTAAAAATCCATAAACATGAAAAAAGTAAGACTCGTCCAGAACATCTTGATTAAAAGAAGAAGCAGGAACAACAATAAAACACAATACATTCAACAATATAGAAAAATGGAAATATGCAGTATTATTAGAATGAATAGAAATTACAATTTTTTTAAGTGTAGGCAGTTGATAAGGGGCACTAGAAGAAGCAAAGAAATATGAATGCTGAACAGGGTTAAGCTGATACAAAAGCATCTTAAGAACATTAAAAACCATGGGAACTCTAGGCTAGGCACAAGTCCACTGTTAAATACAAATAGTAAAATCCTAAGATATTATGCAAAAGAGGCAGGAGTTATTTAATAGACATTTATGTTCTGTATTTGGAACAAAACAGCAGAATACTTCCTTTCTGTATTATGTTGTAAATGGAATACCAGGCTCACCACCTATAATAAATCTCTAAGATCTAACCACCAAATAGTAATAAAACCAACAGATAAAGGAGAAGCCATAGTCATCCTAAACCGTGAAGACTACATACAGGAAGCCAATAGACAACTCTCTGACACCACCTACTACAAAGAACCACAAGAAGATCCTACTCCCCTTTTCACCATGAAACTCAACAATACTATCAAATCATTTCCATCAGGACTACAGGAAAAACTACAGACCTTGATCCTGCAACTACCTAGCCCAGGGACTTTTCACATGCTCCCTAAAATCCACAAACAAGGGAACCCTGGCAGACCTATCATATCCAACCATGGGACCCTAACTGAGGAAATATCAGGTTTCGTTGAATCAATCCTAAAACTGCTTGTCACCCACAGAGCAAGTTCTGTCCAAGACACCAAAGACTTTCTACGGAAACTTAAAAACATAGACCATCTTCCCAGCAACACCCTCCTAGCTACCATGGATGTTACCAGGCTATATACCAACATCCCACACCAGGATGGCATCCAAGCCAGCCTTACATATGTACAGGAACAAGATTACAACTCAGAGTACAGACCCAAAGATATTACTGACCTTATACACTTCATCCTCACACACAACAATTTCACTTCTAATAACCAACACTTCCTTCAGACAATAGGAACAGCTATGGGCACCAAAATGACCTCGTCATCAAACCCCTGCTATATTTAAGATATATCGATGACATCTTCATCATTTGGACTGAAAACCTGCAATCTCTGATTGAGTTCCATCAGAAATTCAGCAATCACCATCCCTCCATCTGACTATGTCTTCATTACTCCAGTACCAACATCTCGTTCTTAGACACGATGATCAGTATCCAGAATGATAAAATACATACCATGTTATACAAGAAACCCGCAGACCAACATACATATCTGCACAGAACCAGCAATCACCCTAAACACACCAAAAAGCTGTGATATACAGCCAAGGCCTCAGATACTACCAAATTTGCACTGAAGAGAACACCTGCGATTGCCACCTCACCAAACTTAAAAAGGCTTTCACCCAACTAGGACACTCCTCCAGAGAGATAGACCGAACGTTTGAAAGAGCCACCCAGATACCACGTTAAGAACTCCTGCAGTACAGAAGAAACCCCCCACAAATTGCACACTGCTGGTTATGAAATATCACCCCTCCCTTCAACCCATACGGAAAATCCTCAAACAATTGCAACCCATACTAGAAAGAGACCCTACTCTTAAAGAGATCGTCCCAGAGCCACCCATCCTAGCCTTCAAACAAGCACTGAACCTCGCTAACCTCATCACCAGAAGCAAACTTCCTCAGGCCCAGAACACACCAAATGGATCCAGACCATGCCATGACAAGAAATGCAAAACCTGCCAACACATCTCCACCATTCCCACAATTACTACACCCCACAACAGAGCCATCAGCATTCTGAGATCTTACAGCTGCACCTCCAGAAATGTAACATAATCTCATCCAATGTACCAAATGCCCTGATGGAAAATATGTAGGATATCGATCAAAAACAGGAATACCCAATTACCTGTGAGGGTACATTTCTCACAAGAAAACCACTCTCTCTCCAATCTCTCAGTTCTAATCCTCAAAGGAAACTTACAAAACACTTCCCAGAGATGAGCCTATGAACGCTACTTCATCAACCTCCTGGATACTAAAAATCATGGACTAAAAATAGACATTAGATTTATGATACATTATAACGTACCTGACATCTGACTTCCCAGGTACCTCTTCACTATTCATCCCCCTTCTCTCCCCACTACCCAGCCTGTCTCTCACCCATTGACTCCTCAATCTACATCTTCACTGACTGCCTGTCTTGTATGCAGACCAGCCCAGCCTTTGGCTTCTTTACTTTTCATTCCATCCAGGAAAAGCACACAACTGCTGTAACTTCCTCAGTCTGACAAAGGGTTTTTGAACCCAAAAGCTTGCTTAAATTTTTTTCGCCAACTACTTAAGTTGGTCTAATAAAATATATCAGATTCACCCAAAGAACCTTGTCCACATATAATAAAGGTATTTGTGTAGCAGGGTCAGGTAACCCAGCTAATCAGAAGACCCAGATAACTTAGATCCAGGAAATAACTGGAGAATATCCAAAGGACCAAAGAATAGTCAATGTAATTCCAATATGCACAATGGTTAAAAAGGGAATGACCCAGGAAACTATAGACTAGCTAGACTGAAGTCAAACTCAAAAAATAATGTAATAGTTAATTTATTACTCTATCACAAGAATCACAGGTTAAAATATAAATAATGGCAGTGAACGTGACTTTAAGGAAAGTATACTTGTAAAAAAATATTTACTTAAAAAAAAAAGTATAGTTCTGGTTAATACGGGCAACTGTTGAATAGCATACCTGGATTTCTCAAGGCATTTAATTTTACATTATGTGGTACCTAAGGTACCACCCTGCCCTAGCTTCTACCATGACATCTTGATACAATTTTAGTTATTTAAGTCAGTAAACAGTTACGCTAACTAACTCTGCATTGCCTCTTCACCTCAACTTACCTTCAGCTTAATGACTGTGTAACTGCCTCTAGTTTCTTTTAACTTCAGCTATAGTGAGGTTTGTTTCACAATTGGGCAGTAGCCAGCTTCAAAATCAAGTCTTTCTTCTCCAGCACCAGATAAGCCTGACAGACCCCACCATATTGGTTGAAGGGTAACAGTCCAATAAAATGTATTGAAATATTGCCTGGTACAAAATGAGAACCAAGAATCCAGGATCAAAGACAGTTTTGGGATGCAACAATTCCGAAAAGGACCTATGGGTCATGACTTATTATTATAAAAAACTACCTCAACTTGCCCTCACACATACTCTGCTTTCTTAGGGCAGATTATAGGTTCCCATTTCCCAGGAAAGTGTCCTAACTATCAGGCTATGAGCTATGCTAGGCTAAGAGAATTCTTCAACCCCTCCTGCTTCTGATATTGGATATGTCATTAGATAAAATTCAGAAACAATATCAGGTGCTGAGTGCAGGAGCCAGAATCCAGGGTTCTCTACCTCCCGGGGCAGTACCATGATCTCTCTTCCTTACTTTTATAGCCCCATCTATCTTGTATTCTTTATTGCCCAATGGTCTGCCTTCAATTAGACAGATGGAAAATGCCCTCAGTGCTACATACCTGGTAGTCTGGTGGTGAAGGCATTTTCCTGGGAAGAGGAAGATGTAGGTTTAAGCCTCCTCAGGAAGAGGTGGGACTCATTAGGTGCCATATTTTCTGGGCAAGTTACTTAATAAGGATTTTTGGCAAAAGCTTCTCCTGCTACTGTTGCCAAATATAGCTGCTGCACAAGTTTTTTCTCAGACTACAGACTTGAGGATGTTCATGGAGTCTGTACGTGTTCACAGGCAGAACTGTACTCAGGAGTTGAGAAGGAGTTAGATGCCTATATGGGTGCTCTGAATTGTTTCTATAAATTCAGAGTAGCTTGAATCTAGTCACTTAGGAACTTTCTAGATCAAGATAGAGAAAACTAAGAAATCTAATAAGAGTTTCAGCAAAATTCCAGCTAGCATCTGGGGTGGAATGTAACTAGGTTTAGTGACAAACATGCCTAAAAGGACTCTAAACACTACTTACATATCTTAGAGGTGGAATAGGATCTGGGCCTATGAATTTAGCTGACATGAACACAAGTTTTCTTAGGGTTTGTAGTAGCTTTATAGGTCTTTTTCTGTCTTTTGATTTTTGTCATATGCTTTCAGCCATATTTAATGTCTTTATATGCTGTTCTGTTCTGTTCAATTCATATAATGCCACCATCACACTAAGTGCCTTCCAGACATTCTTCTAGTAATGTGACTAGCACCTATAATAACACTCACTGGTTACCTTTATTACTGAGAACCACTGCTCACATACCGTCATGGTGCAGACAAAGAATAGTGATGAATTTCAGTGGACATTTGTACCTCAGACTGATTGTCCACAATGCTTCTCAGCTGACAGAATCAAGATCCCCTTGACTTTAAGACTGGAATTAAGCAAGGCTGCATTATCACTCCACCACTCATCTCAATATTCCTTACTGCAATGCTACATCTGACCACCAGGCTTCCAGTTGGAGTGGAGCTAAACTACTAAGTGGATGGTAAACTGTTTAATCTCAGCCAACTCTGGGCCAAAGCCAAGACTACCCTGACCTCAGTCATTGAGCTGATGATGCTGTAGTTGTGCTCACTCAGATCTTGAGGCAATTGTTGATGTCTTTGCTGAGGCATACAAAAATGGGACTGATGCTTAACATTCAGAAGACTAAGGTTCTCCATCAACAAGCTCTTAATGAGCAGCCCCCAGCTCCAGCAATTTAGATTTATGGTGAGACCCTGGAGAATACTGGGTATTTCCTATACCTCAGAAGCCATCTCTCACAGAAGGATGATATCAATGAAGAAATCCAACAATGCCTCAACTGTGCAAGTGTAGCCTTCAGACACCTGAGGAAATGGGTGTTTGAAGATTGCAACATCAGATTCAAAACCAAATTCATGGTTTATCAAGCAGTCCTGATCCCTGCCTAACTGTACAGATGAGACATGGACAACATATAGGAGACATCTCAAATCATTGTTTGTTCACCAGAGCACCCCAAGGGATGACAAGGTTGAACGGTCATAAACTCCTCCAAGATCATTTCAGGCTGGACATAAGGAAGAACTTCTTTACTGTCCGAGCCCCCAAGGTCTGGAATAACCTGCCATCAGAGGTGGTTCAAGCACCCACTTTGAATGCCTTCAAGAGAAAGTTGGATGTTTATCTTGCTGGGATCCTGTGACCCCTGCTGACTTCCTGCCCCTCAGGCAGGGGGCTGGACTTGATGATCTTCCGAGATCCCTTCCAGACCTAATGTCTATGAAATCTATGAAATTGGAGAAGTACCATCAATGCCGCCTGCAGAAGATCTTTCAAATCCAGTGGGAAGACAGATGCACCAACATTAGTGTCCTCTCACAAGCAAACATCATGAGCATTGAAGCAATGATCATCCAATACCAACATAGCTAAGTTATCTGGATATCTGACTCTAGACACCCAGCTCAGTCAAGGTATATGCTCAAGAGGAGGGCAGAGAAAGTGCTTCAAAGACATCCTCAAGGCCAACTTGAAAAAAAAGGCAACATCAACATCAACTCATGGAAGACAATCACCCAGGACCGCCCCAAATGGACGAAGAGTCTGTTGCTAGGATCTCGGTACTTTGAAATCTCACAATGACAACAAGAGATGGAAAAGTGGGAGCATTGTCTTCAACATGAATGCTTCTTTGCTATATTGCTATTGTAATCTTTTTTACATGCCATCAATTACCATTAATGGTTGATTTCCCTTCTTTCTTCTGGGTATTGCAAGGAGCACTGGTTCCCTAACTTCCAAAGACCTGGTTGCACAACTTCTATTTACACGGCTCACACCATTGGTGTCAATTGATTGGCTCAATGTACTTATCTGTGCAGGTTATGATTTCACAGCGTATGAAAGCTCAGTAAGGTTTGTTCACTTGTACACCATACTCTGATGATAAAACCAGTTGTGGACACAACCAGTTGTGGACACAAAGAATGCATTTCTCAAGAAACTGTCCTGGTTCATAAAACAAACATTGCATTGTTTCCAACATGAATTGCATGGTAGATTAAAACATGAAAAAGTTAAACACCAACATGGCTCATATTCTAAAAACAAAATAACTCAAGACACTTTTTGTATTATCATTGCTAAATGGCAGTTTCTGCCAATTTAAAATCCATTAGAACTGGATAAACCTCATTCCAATTAATTCCATTGGGACCTTGAATTAGTGACATATTTGACTTCAGATTTGAAATGATTCTTGTAATGATTTCTCTGCTGAATTAGTTACCAAGTATCAGTGTTTCTCATTTCTTGAAAGTCTGGGCAAATTCTGTGGAAGCTTCTCTTAGATGAAGAGCTGCCTTAATCACCACCCCAGCTTTGGCTAAGATTTAAAGCTCTAGCTTGCAACAATTGATTATTGGACACAGGGGACCATATGTTACTAGCATCATTGTGACTTCCCACATCCTTGGGAGAATATTCGGCAGGATACTTGCATGTGGTTTCCACTTCTATGGAGCAGCCAAAGCAAGGACTACAAAAGTGCACCTTGATTTTGAGAGGTTTAAGAACCGTTAGTGCCAGCTGTAGTTAGGGGAGCTGCACATGCTTAGCACATCTGAGGAACAATACAGAAGTTCTAGATTGTCAAGAACCCACATACTAAACATGAGCAGTGGAGGGATGCAGTCAGGCACCTCGTGCACAGGAGCATAGGCAACTTCTGGTTGCTGCTGTGATTGCGATTGTGATTGTATGGCTGCCAGCAGCAGCTACTTTTTTTATTGCCCTGAGCATGCCTAGTTTGGCACCCGAGCTGATGCAGGGACACCGAGTGCTCGCACTACCCATGCTATGGTACTGCTCAAGACCACTTTTGAACATGTAGGCCTTTGAATTTTGTTTGTGTATTGTATGCTTTCAGTCAAAAGTCTAAAAATGTTCTAGACACTAACACCACTATAGATTTCAGTATATTTCTTCATAGCCCATTATCCAAACCATCCCATTAACCCTATTTTCAGATGGTTCATGTCATCATGTGCAGCAAATTTTAATTCCCTACTAGCCACATTAAAACAAAGAGCTTACTTAACAGAAATACAGTCAAGTTCACAGAATAGCATTTTAAAACTATATCCTAAACAGTGACGTGCATTTAAGCTAAAGCTTTGATATGATCTAATATAAGCACTCCCTTTCTGTTTTCTACTTTGCAGTTGATGACAGAAGTTAATATAACCATAGTTCGTTCAGTTACAAATGGATATGTTCTACTCTCATAATTAAAAAAATGCCCAGGGTCCAAGAGTTAATTGTTGCAACCTAGAGTAGCCAGTAAATCTTTGCCAACAATAAAAAAAAAATCTTTTGAGAACAAAACGAAATGGACTGACCATTTTGAAATCTACAGAACAGCATGAAAAACAATCAAAAGCCTGTGATCCAAATCCTCAAAGCTATTTAGGTCCCTAATGTCCACAGAAGTCAATTACTAGATATCTTTGAGTACCTGGGACTCTTAATTAATTGACAAATGGCTACAGAGGGTCAGATTTTGCCTTGTACATCTCAGTCAGATTCATACAGAGCCCTGAGCCATGATAGTAAAAGCTGAATGGAATCTGTGTCAAAAAGAGAGGATAAAGTGGCCCTTGGATATGTAAATAAAAAGAACAGTGATTAGAAGTAAAATAGGTGATTTAACTATGGTATAACATTAATAATACTACTACTAGAACACTATCTAAACCTACTATATATATTTTAAAAATTGGAGAGAGTGTAGAGGAGTATCCAAGCATAGCCAGAAATAATTAGACTCAAGTCACAGGTAAGACTGCTGCCATGCTAGACAGCACAGAATATATTGTAGACAAAGTAAAGCTATGAGTTAGAATCATAGAAAATTAGGGTTGGAAGGGACCCTCTGAGCCCAATGATCCAGTCAGTTTTCTATCCATTAATTCAACCCATACTTCCTTAGCTTGCTTGTGAGAATGTTGTGGGAGACCATATCAAAAGCCTTGCTATAGTCAAGTCCATTGCTCTTCCTGCATCCATGGATCTACTCATCTCATCATAGAAGGCAATCAGGTTGATCAGGCATGACCTGCCCTTATCAAATCCATTCTGACTGTTTTTAATCATCTTTTCTCCTCCAAGTGCTTAGAGATGGATTCCTTGAGGATCCGCTCCATGATTTTTCCAGGGACTGATGTGAAGCTGACCAGTCCATAGTTTCCTGGATCCTCCTATATTTGCCCTTTTCCAATCACCCAGGACCTCTCTCAGTCACCAGGAGTTTTCAAAGATGATGGCCAGCAGCTCTGCAATCACATCAACCAACTCCTCAGCACCCTTGGTTGCATCCCATCTGGCCCCAAGGACTTGTACAGGTCCAGCTTTTCTAAATAGTCCTTGACCTGTTCTTTTGCCACTGTTGGCTGCTCACCTCCTCCCCAAACTGCTGCCCAGCGAAGACTGAGGTGAAAAGGACATTGAGTACTTCAGCCTTTTCTGCATTCTCTGTCATTCAGCTGGCTTCCGTATTCAGTAAAAGACCCACAGTTTCCCTGATCCTGCTCTTGTTGCTGACATCCTTGTAGAAACCCTTCTTGTTACCCTTCATGTTCCTTGCTAGCTGCAATTTCAGTTGTGCTTTGGCCTTCCTGACTTCATCCCTGCCATTAGTTAATTGCCATTAGCAGATTTAATAAACAGAAGTTCAAGCTTAGACTCTTATGAACACACAGCCCATTCAAATATCTCACGAGGTCACAAAAATACTAAACAGGCTGAAAAAATACCTTGCGGTGACAGACTTCAAGAACTGACTTGATTCAGCTTATGAAAAAGAAGAATGAGGGGTAAGTTGATCACAGCGTAGAAGTACTTTCTTGCAAAGAAAATACTTGGTATGAAATGCCTCTTTATGCTAGAAGAGAAAAGACTAAGAAGAACTCATGCTTGGAAGTTAATCAGACAGATGCATAATAGAAATATAACACAACATTTTTAATGTCAATGGGAACTGATTTTTGGAATAAACTACCAAACCAAGTGATGAATGTTTAGCTCAAGAATGAAAAATATGGTTTAATCAAACTTGGGTAACTGAAGTCATTACAGGAGAGATGCGTTCTAGAAATGACTGTTTGGCTGCGTGAAGGGTGCTGAGAGGAAGGCTTTGGTTTCCTTGACTATTCCATGGTGTTCTCCACAGTAAGATTGCTGGGAAGAAAGTGAGTTTACCTGACAAAGAAAGGAAAAGTATCCTGGAACACTGATGCATCAACTTGGCAGGGAAAATTTTAAATTAGGTTGAAGGATACTGACACAGCCAACAGGTGGGGGAAAAATAAAGATTTGTTCAAAGCCTGAGATCTGGAGAGATAACAGGAAGTTGCAAAAGGAAGACAAGAGATTCAAGAAGCAAAAATGGGGTAACCTGCCTAACATTTAAGCTGTCTATGCACAAATGCTAGAGTATGAGGAATAAATAGAAGGAACCTAGTTTTATTTACCAGCTAAAACTGTGACTGACTTGGCATCTCAGAGACTTGATAGGAATCATAGTATAAAAAGGAACAGGTTTTTTGGAAAGGATAGGCAAGAAACATATACTATATAGTGTACTATATTTCAGTAATAGATAGGAAGACAAGGTTCTTTGGGTAATAGATATGCATTTGTACTTAAGTCCAAACAGAGGTGATGGTGAAGATAGGCAACAGTACAGGATTGAAATTACAGTAGGGTCTACTAAGAGACTAAAGCAATCAGGAAGAGGTGCTGGAGGCATTTTTTAACAAATTAAGAAAAGTACCCAAAGAATAGAACTTAATGGTAATGGAAGAATGCAACCACAAAACAAAATAGCACATGGCAATATGCCTAAGAATGATTAAGAATTTTTTTTTGTTTTAGAAGATTGAGGAAATAAAACTTGGTTAAAAATATGAAGACAAAAAGTAATCTAGGCAAAAGCAATTGGGATGCTAAGGAAAGGAAGCAATGAGAGCAACAGAATAATGACAGTGGACTTGAAAAGGGTAGTCTTGCACCTTATAAACAAACTAAATTAGAGATGTATAGTATGAACTTTTGAGAACCTGAGCTCACTTAATTAGATTTTATGAAGACATACACAAAAAAGTATATCAAATAGAGTGATTTGAATACAACAAGGAAGGGAGGGAAAGGAGAGGGAGCTGTGCCAAGAATGGGAAAGAAGTAATAAATCCTTAGGGATAAAGGGTGACAAATGTTAATCCATGTAATGGAATAAGCATCTGCTCTTCCAGTTTAGACCATACTTAACACAATCCAGTCTGTGGATGATTTTTTGTTTTGAAATTGAAATAGTCCAAATTAATTTTTAAACATTTTGCTGTTGGAGAACAGCTACTCTAAGGTCAATGATGGAATGTCCAGGGAGGGCAAAGTGGTCTGCTATAAGCTTGCATGTCTTTCTGGAACTGATGTCAGATTGGTGTTCATTCATACAGGGGCACTGTAAGTAGCCAATGGTATATTTGATGTTGGTAAAGGTGGAGGTGAAAAGACCTCAGATGTTATAATCCATGCTATTTTGTCAAGTGATGTTGTGGTTTGTATTGATGAGGGGGCACAACGTTGCATGTAGGTCTGTTGCCTTGGTGAGAATAGGAGTTTGGTAGCCTGTTGCTTGGGAGACACCTTTTGAGGTTGGGGGTTGTCTGCAAACCAGGACAGGTCTGTCCCCCATCGCTACCTTGACACAGATGGGGCTGGAGGTCATTAATGATGTGTCTAAGGTCCAGACTTCAACCTGAGAATTAGCAGGTAAGGTCACATTGGAAGGAACTTCAATGGCAAAAAAGTTGTCTGGAGACCTTGCAGCTACTAGAAGAGACAGTATTAAAGGTACAGTGGTGATGATCCTGATGCAGAGAGACAATAGGAAGTATAATAAATGATCAATATGGTTGCACCAGGGGATCTTTACAGACTTGAAAATCAAACTTGAATTATATGTAATGTAGAAATAGAAACATACTACTCAAAATTAGTAGAGGTGCACTGATACTTCGGCCCTGTATCAGATCAGAACCACTACAAGGAAAATTGACAGTATCAGTAATTGGCTATTTTTGGCTGCTGTGGCTGATAGGGTTGCCAATAAATGCCCTGTGCAAGTGTGCAGCATGCAGGTGGCCAGGAACGCAGCCTGGTAGTGTGGAAAGCAGCTGGGTCTGGCTGGTAAGCCTGTTGTGGGAAGGGGTGTGTGGGGGGGGCAGATTGAGGCCCCCCACAATGAGGGAGGGAGGGACTGGGGCTAGGGCAGGGTGCGGGACAGGGCTGCAGCTCACCCAGGAGGTGCAGGGAGGTGGTGGCGGTTTCTGCCACTGCATGCATCCCCGGATCTGCACGTGGGGTGAGAGTGGGCTGATGCAGCCTGGGGCCAGGGCAGCGCTGGGCTCTTCCTGGTGGGGAGCTGGGCTGGGCTGTGCTCAGGGCGGTGGCAGTGGCACTGGGAGGGGGGCTATAGGGAATTTTGGGGTGGCTGTAAGACACCCTGTAGCTCCTTCCCAGCACCACTGATGCTTGCTTCAATCACAGTCCCATCCCAGCCCCCTGCTGGAAAGATCTCAGCACCGCCCCAGTCTGCAATAGTAGCCCACCCTTGCCCCATGTGCAGATCTGGGGGGCACACACAATTGGCAATTGGCTTAGAGGCTGCTCCCAGAGGGTGGTAATTGATGGGATGGCCTCATCCTGGAAGGCCATCTCCAGTGGTGCCTCCCAGGGATCAGTGCTTGGATCCATTCTCTTTAATATGGAAAGCTCAATTATTAAGTTTGCGGATGACATCAAGCTGTGGGGAAACATGGGCACACAGGAGAATAGGGTCAAGATCCAGGATCATCTTGACAGACTGGACTCATGGGCAAAACAAAATCAGATGAGGTTTAATAGGGATACGTGCAAAGTCCTTCATCTGGGTAAAAAGAACCCTCACCACAACTACACAATGGGTGGTGGCTGGTGCAGCATCTGAGCGAGACCTGGGGGTTACAATTGATCAGAAGATGAATATGAGCCAGCAGTGTGATGAGGTCGCCAGGAAAGCAAATATAACTCTGGTGTGCATCAGCTGATGTATGTCCAATAGATCCAGGGAAGAGCTCCTCCCCCTCTATTCAGCACTAGTGAGGCTTCAGTTGGAGTACTGTGTCCAGTTCTGGGCACACTTCAAGAAGGATATGGATAAGCTTGAGAAGGTACAAAGTAGAGCCACCTGTATGGTCAAGGGCATGGAGGATAGGCCGTATGAGGAGAGACTCATTTGAGTAAGAGGCAGCTGAGAGGTGACTTGATAGCTGCCTACAAATACATCAGGGTGAACACCAAGATTTAGGTGAGCAACTCTTCAGGAAGACATCGCAAGGGAGGACGAGGAGCAATGGAAATAAGCTTATAGAGGGTAAATTCAGGCTAGATATAAGGAATAACTTCTTCTATGTAAGGGTTGCCAGAATCTGGAACACACTCCCAGCAGAGGTGGTACAGTCACCATCCTTAGAGGTGTTCAAGAGGAAGCTGGACAGGCACCTTGTTGAGCATGTCTGAGCCCAATAACTTCCTGCCCATGGCAGGGGACCAGACTTGATGATCTTACAGGTCCCTCCCAGTTCTACAATTCTATGCCCTCCTGGGGTGCGCACAGTGGTAGGAGCCACCCTCTCCCATGCCTCCCAGATGAGCCACTCACAGCTCCATCCAGTGCTCTGCCTTGCCTGTGCAGTGCCTACCCCACTCCACTCCCTCTCTCACCGCGGGGGCCTCGACCTGCACCCCCCATGCCCCTTCCCCCACAGCAGACTTACCAGCCAGACGCTGCTCTCCAAGCTGCCCAGTTGCATATCAGCAATTGGACAGCTATTGGCTGATATAGTTTGTCAAAAATTGGCTATTAATAAAGGCCCAAAAAAATGTCTATTGGTGCACCCCTAAAAATTAGTATTTAAGAGTAGCACAAGGATGGTAGGACAAAATAAGAAAAAGGCTAATTACTGCTTATTAATTGGTTTGTACTGCAATAGTGCCTGGAGTAGTCAGGCTTTGGCAGCTCCTTACTCCAGCTTCTGATCTTTTTATTTATATATTTTTTAGAATCTTATGAAGATGGTTGCCCTTCACCTGAAGGACCATGAGCAAGAAATAAGGCTGTATTAAATTCCATTAACCTCAGCAGGACAAACATTTCTTCAGGTGTCTCTTTTGTACAATTTTATATATATTTAAAAAAAAAATTATAGCTATGGGATTGGTTCCACTACTGCAGGCTGGTCATGCAGTCAGGATAAATAAGTTTAATTTCAAAGCAACACAAAGAGCAATTAAGTGCAAGAAATGTTGTACTAGGTAGATTAGTTGCTTGGGTATCAGATGATATATTTTTGAGAAAAAGAACCCAATGGACCAAATATTGGTCATTTATCCTGTATTATGCTAGTAACATTTCCCATAAACAGAATATACCATATGTTATGGCAACAGCTCTCCAGACTGGAGGAAAGAAGAGCAATGAAGTAGTAGTAAAAATGCAGCAGCAATTAACAGCAAGTAGAGGAGACTCCTCCCCACACTGCACCTTAACTTTAGGATCTTTGCCCACAGAGTAAAGCTGTCAACCTGTTCAGTTGTACAAGGGAGACAACAACATATAGGAACTTTTAATTGCACATTCAGGGCACAATGCCCTTGAGAGGAAAACAGAACCACAGGCAGGTATTGAGGGAAGCCGATTGTTGCCGATTCCATACATATTTTTAAAACTACTATTCACTCAGAAAAACTGACCACTTGTAAACTGCTTGTGGGATAAGATCTTCAGGACAAGGGCCATCTCTTTAGTGTGAGTTTGTATCTTATATAGTTCATTGGAAACAAAACCTCTAGGTCAGCAGTTCTCAATCTTTTCAGACTCAAGGCATCACTTAGAAAATATCACCTCTTTGCTTTCACATTTTTCTACAGTCAAAAAATAACAATTCCTGTGTTGCAAAACTCAGAAAGACCACGCCAGGCCAAAATGGTTTTGACACTGTGGATTCCTATGTAAAATATATGGGTTTGTTTTGTGAACTATGGGTAGGCATTTGCACACTTAGCAGTACTAATATTTAGCAGTACCCTGCGGCTGAGATCCTTTAAAATGATCTTCTGGCACCACACAGTGCCGCCAAAGCCTGGTTGCAAATCACTGTTCTAGGCACTGCTGCACTACAAATCAATTAATAAACAGTGTTTTCTTCTCAATTTTATTCTCAGTCTTTAAATGATAAATCTTTTCTGGAGACTAAGTATAAAGTTTCATGCTTAAGGGGATTTTTTGGAAAGTTACAAGCATGAGAAGAGAGTAGTAAAATTATACACTTTGCAATTTAACTCGCCTGCTTTTTACAAAAGGGTAATGTAGTAATGAGTTCACTGCGGATGCTTGGAAAACGCTTGAACTAGTTTGGTTTTTGATACCAGCAGCTTTTCCGTCTAGCAAACACTGTAATCATTGGCTTTCAATGTGCAGCGTACACTGTATTCTATCACTATTTGGTTGTTTTACATTAGGCAAGAATTTTTTTGGTGACATCTTTTCTGGGATCAGCTTTACAGTTAGGAGAGATGTTAGGTTTTCAAGCACAAAATGCCCTTCCTCAGGTCACTGCCTTATATTAATATTTAGACAATGTAGCCCTTTTCATGTGCCTTGTAATTTTAAAACATGCCTTCCACTTTGAATATACTAGTATGCTGTCGTTCAGTATAAATCATGCTTGATTTTGTAGGATGTACACTGTAATTTCATTGCCTGAGTAAATGAGTGGAAGGTCATGTAAAGGAAAACAAGTTCCTTGTACAGTAAGAAGAACCTCTACAAATACAATTCTTCCATGAAACAGAAACACTGGCAAAGAGTCTAGGCAGTTCATTCACAGTGTCAGTAATAATTATCTTCCTAAGAGTACTGTTAAGTTTGGCATCTTTTTCTGTGACATTTTCCACAGATGAGTGTTCATTCCTTCTGCCAGAGATCCTTGTCCCAGTAAAAGAAACATTTCAAGTTAGCAGCTGTAGAATGATTCAGTTTAAGACTCAGAAAATAAATGGAATATCACAAATTGCAACAAAAATCCTAAATCTGTTCTTACGACAGAACCATTCAAATACAGGCAGTCCTTGACTTACACTGAGTTACAACTAATGGAATTGGCAACATTTGTAAATTGACACCGTTTCGAGGCTCCAATGCAGGTTTTACCTTTACGATGCATGGCACAGCTGTCTAGCAAGTAAGTCTGCTGTGGTGGGGGGAAGGGAATAGGAAAGGAGAGAGAGTGTGAGTGAGTGTGTGTGTGGTGGGTGCAGATCAATGCCCCCACAGCGATGGAGGTATTGCAGCTGGGGCTGGGACTGGGGAAAGCTGGGAGGGCCCAGATCTGCATGTGCCAGGTGGGGCCAGGGCTGCACTCTGGGTGGAAGGTGCTGGGAACAGGGGCTCTGCCCTCCCGCTGCTCAGCCAGCCAGGGTGGGGAGGTGCAGGACACAGGTGCGGCTCATTTTGGGCAGGTGTGGTGGTGCTCAGCCTCTGCCCTGCCCCCAGCTGGGGTGGGGGTGTTGGGATGGAGGCACTGCACTGCTTTGGACAAGTGGTGTACAGCAGCAGGAGCCACCTTGGCATCCCCACACCTCCTGGATGAGCCATGGCTTCACCCCACCCCATTCTGCCCTGGCTGGGTGAGTGGTGGCAGGGCATGGTGGGGGCGTGCCCTGGATCTATGCAGGGCAGCTGGGGCTGGGGCTGGGGCTGGACCAGGCTGTGCTCCACTTGGGCGGTGGGGGCTATGGGGAATTTTAGGGTGGCTGCAGCACCCCCATAGCACCCGCTCTACCTTCCACCCCATGCAGATCTGGGGCACATGCTCCCACCATGCCCTGCCACTGCTTGCAAGCGGCAGCAGGGCATAGCCCTTGCTCCCAGTACCACCGTGCCAGCCTGGAGCAAGCTGCGCCTGTGTCCTGTGCTCCCTACCCTGGAGTGCAGCCTGGCACAGCCCCAGCCCTGTGCAGATCTGAGGCACATGCCCCCCCTCCCCCCACTCCTGGACCAGTAGCATGCAGCAGCAGGAACCACCCCACCCCTTCCCTGCACCCCCCTGCCCTGGCTGTGCAGCTTGCTCCAGCCCCCGTTCCAGCCCCAGCCACAATCCCTCCCTCGCTGTGGGAGCATTGATCTGCCGCCTATGACCCTTCCCTTCTTCCTTCCCCGCTCCAACAGACTTACCAGCTGACCACAGCTGTGTTGAGGGTGGTAAAGGAACCAATCCCCCATTTGTAACATTGTTTCTATGGGAAAATTGGTTCCGAGTTATGACTTTGACTTATGACATAGTTTTCAGGAACTAATTGAGTCCTAAGTCTGAGGACTGCCTGTACTGGAAATTGGCTCTTTGATACTAAGGCTCCAAAAAGATCTAAGAGAAGGTATCTTTATCCCAAGGCTGAACAGTGGCTAGAGAAGCTTCTGCAGGTCATAGCGCCTCTTCTGCAAGGAGAAAGAAGATTCATGTAATGCCAAAATCCTCTAACCACATCCCTTCATCTACTCACCTGAAACATTCGTAGCTGAGCTTCACAAGATATGCAAATACTCTTGAGCAATCCTGGAATCATTACCTTGCTTTGTGGAACCATACATACTATTTCTGCAGCTCAGAGTCCTGTGCAGCAGAAGCAGAAATAGTATCTTTTCCAAAATATATTAAGTCTATAATGTGTCTTCATGTAGACACCTCATACCTGCCCTGGGATTTCAGGCCATATCGTAATACAAATAATAAAGCAGCCATGCAAATCATACATTTGAATTCTAGTATGGGATTTTTCCTGCATAGCTTCCTAGGCCTTGATCCAGAAATGAAAAGTACTTCTTTACCTACACAGCACCCAATTGGTTCATCTGGGCTCTGTGCAGCTATTCACTGGCCTGGGTGCAGTTGCATCTTAGCTCCCATATCCGTAAATAAACAATCAATCAAACATACATGGCACAGGGATGAGAGAGAATTTGTTTGCATTGCCCTCAAAGGCAAAAGTATTTTGTTGACAACAGCCTATACTGCCTTGTAAATGTGTATGAACATGCAACTCTGAGTAAGTGCAGGGGTGTAGCTCATTGCAGAATGGAATCCCTCAAAGAGAACCATAAGGCACTTAAAGTACAGGTAGCATACATTATATCAATATATCACAATAATATTGTGTTAAGCTTGAGAAGGGATTCACACATATGAAATATTTAAGTCAAATCCATTAGTCAAAGTACAGCTGTAGAGATCAGCACTTTACTACTACCACTGCTTCATTTCTTATCTGCAAAACTCTATGAAAATTTAAAATAACCACTGGTTTGAAAATAAAGCCACTTTGGTGATTTTCTCTCTCTTTATTATTTTATGGTGTCATGGTTTAATGTGGTTTTCAGTGGAAACCATTGCTAAATTCTGGCAAATTAAGAAATGTATGTCTTAGATCAGGGGTGGCCAACCTGCAGCGCACATTCCACAAGTGGTGTGGGCAGCTTGTGTGTGTGTGTCATGCAGCAGATTGGGGAGGAGGCAGGGAATAGAGTCACAGATCAGGCAGAAAGCACAAGTCAGGGAGCAAAAAGCAAAGCCGCAGATTGGCCAGGGGAAAGGGAAAGGCACTTGGGGAGGGTGCAGGGCTAATTTGTGGCATGACTGCCAAAAAAACTGGTGCCCACTGTTTTAGATAAACAATACCCTACTGGCAGAAATTACAATTCTTATCACCCCAACACTTACGTAGGATGTAACACTTATTACTATCAATTACTGAAATAACTTTTTGCACCTGAAACTTTTTCTAAGTCGTTTGTTTTCATGCATTCTTTCACGCTATGTATATATGAAGCTTCCTGGAAATTAAAAAAAAAAAAAAGTAAAATTTTTTTCATGCCCTTATTATCACTGGGCTACAAACCATCCCTGCTGTTGCATTTATTGCTCATTTAAAGATGCTTAATTCAATACAGGTAATCATTTCCTAGTGGGAATTTTCAGGAGAAAAAAAAAGCCTTAATATTATATGAAACAGAATTCTAACTAGTTAGGAGTGTTCTTAAAATATTGTATCTATATCTGAGACGCATATAAAC
>NW_017729032.1:29590816-29598043 GCF_001723915.1 Gavialis gangeticus
AAAGAAAAATTTTTTTCATGCCCTTATTATCACTGGGCTACAAACCATCCCTGCTGTTGCATTTATTGCTCATTTAAAGATGCTTAATTCAATACAGGTAATCATTTCCTAGTGGGAATTTTCAGGAGAAAAAAAAAGCCTTAATATTATATGAAACAGAATTCTAACTAGTTAGGAGTGTTCTTAAAATATTGTATCTATATCTGAGACGCATATAAACCCAATCCAAAAGAGTGAGAAAATACCTAGCAGAGATCTTGTAATTTTAAAAATATATATTCTCAAACACTGAAATTCAGCCTTCTCCATAACTCAACTGGGAAGGAGATTTAGTAAAAAGTATTGAAGTTTCCCTGCTTATCTGTTTAAGTCCAAACAGCTCTATAGATAAGCAATGTCACAAATTGCAAGATGTAACTCTGGATTTTTAAATTGGTATAGCAATCAAATTAAAAAAAAAAAAAAAACAAAAAAACCCCCGAAAACACAAAAACACTTGACAATTATTCCTTCACTACAAATATGTAATGCTCCCCCACATACACACATTTAAAATGCATCTGACTTTACCAGCTACCTTCTATTCTCTTTCCATTCAAGGGAGATTCTAGGATTTTATTTGTCACGTATGTAATATGCTCATGGGATTCTTGAAGAAAAAGCTAGTTTCATTTGAACCTGAATGGTCTTCCATAATGATTTTGTAATAAGTTTTTCAGTTGCATATAATGTGTATTCAGATTCACACTCTTTGGCACAGAGCTTTTAAACTATACAACAATAATGCTGTAGTTTCTAAGAATTACTTTTCAGTAGGCTATTGATCCACATGGAATGATGACTAGGACCAAAAAATAGAGCATTAGTTCCTAAGCTAGTACAAAAGCTGACATGCCACCCCTACTTTTTTGGCCACTCATGCAGAAATGGAGACTTTGTTTAGTAAAGGTGTTTTTCAATGTCTTTTTGTTTCAGCCTCACTCCTAACAAGTTTTATGACAACTATAAGTACAACAGAATATATACACGTGAATAAATTGAAAGAGGCACCGTGACAGGAGAAGTTAAAAAAAAAATGTCTGTCCTATTATATAACTTACTTTTATTCAATATTTGAACAAGGCTAAACTGTACAAGTTTGTACATTTTGCACAGAAGAACTGTTAACTAGCTTTATAAAAAAAAGAACAAAATACACAGAAGTATTACTTAAATTTGTGGTCCCCATTTCAAATCGTCAATGCCAGTTAAACACAAGTCAAAGACCTTGACAGGTTAAAAAAAAGTTTCCCAAAGAAAAACAAGAATTCAAATATAGATGATGATGTGACCCTTCTGACAATGTGACCTGTACCAAGTTTTCATCCATAGTAATGTCAAACCAAAATGTTTAAACAATTCTGCCGTATAAAAACACGAAGTTACAAACAGTCATCTTAGGAAAAGATTAAAAAAAATCTAAAAAATGCAAAGTTAAATAAGATACAAGTAGAGCCAAGATAGGCATTGATGTTGCAAACACTTTGGAATATGCTTGACTTTGTGTACAGATGTAGAGTTAAGCAGGTATAAACGAAGTATTACAGCATCAGGATCTTATAAGGAAATACAGGTAACTCTTTAAATATGACTCTTTATATTCAGAGTCTCATATATGTATGAGAAATCATTAGTTCTCTACCCACTGGCACAGCTTTTTAAGTAATTATGACATGTTTTGAAATGCAATTTACATTGTTTCTAGTGAAGTAAACAAGGCAATTCATGGACACAAGCAATATTAAAAAGAACTAACACTTTGAAAAGAAGTCATGAGAATTAAAGGGAGGTTTATAATACCACAGAGACATCATTATCATTAGCTTTTGGAAGACGCAACATCTCACTCTGCTTAAGTTTCTTAGCTTTTATTGGTTTACATAACTGTGATAGTCTTTTTCTTTTTTTTTTTACTTAATCCAGTGTCTTTAAAAAAAATTGACAAAAACTTGTTGCAGCTATATTTAAATTAATAGATTGAAATTCATCTGAAAGCAAAACTAAAATTCCTAGGCTAAAGTATTCAGATGGGCTCAGATTTGGTTTGTGGACATGAACACAAGAAAATAAATGTTTTAGTAGCTTTTTTGGCACTTATATGCAAAAAGCTGTAAGGAGGTTAAGTACATCCTCTCCCCTCCAGTAAAACAGCTAAAGTGACCAGTCCACAATGAAACTGTACAAGGCAGTAATTCACATTTAAAGAGCAAACCTGACTGCAGTTATGAGCACAACAAACCCTCATAACTTAAAAATCCTATTTTTATTTAGTTCGAAAAATTATACTGATTTTTACTCTAAATACATTCATTCCCAGCCTACATTTTACAATAAACTCACGATTCTCAAACACACGCACAACCAAGTTATAAATCCCTGAAATATGGATTTATTATAGGAATACTGATAAAAGCTTAACAGAGATACAAATTATGCTTTACAAAGTGTCTACCTTCACATTTACTATCTGAACATCTGATCATTGGCAGATGCATCACTCCCACTGTTATACACCAATACCACCTTCTCAGATCAAGTTGTTTAAAACAGAATTCACAACAGTACCTAGTTACTTAAAAGCATATTCCCTCCCCTGTCCCCACTTCACAATGTTTAACATCTAACTTGTAGTCCAACACTTGGAGGGAGGAAAGAGGTGAAGAAGGGCGGGGGAAAAAAAGTTATTTTTTCCCAGCCCAAACTTGTCATTACAGGAAAGTTCAACAATTTATTTCATGCATGTCTTTGCAATATTTAGTGCATCTACACAATACAGATTTTACGTAATTATTTGGTGCTTCCTCATCCCATGTACCTTACGACCCTGCCTTTACCAGTGGATCCTTAGACTCCTGAAATAACTCACAGGGGCTGGTGCTGCTTCTCTGTAGGAAATGCAGGACAATTTTCAACTAAAAGGCACTCAGTTGTGGGTGCAAGTACCAGCAAAGCAAATGCAAAACTTGTGACTTTCATAAACTGGGAGAAACGGTTGTAAACTGTATCAGATTTACTGGACTGAAGTTAAGAACTTTCTCCCAAGGCCTGAAAAAAGTGTTTAAATCAGCTATACAGTTTATGCATGTGCACACAGATGCATGTGCACACAGATAGCCAATATAGGTTTACCCTATTCTTCTATAGTTCTAAGAGGAAAAAGTGTAAGTCTACAGTATAAAGTGACTCTTGTAAAACTTTTTCTGGGACAGCACTGACTGTCAATGTTTCTGCACTCTGAACAGTAATTAAATCTGAGGAGTAGTAGAAGTTCTTTCTTTAAGAATAAGAACATGAACACACACTATTACTTATTTTTTCTACTGAAAAAAAACAGTTACTGAACTTAAGAATAAAGCTTTCCTCAAGCATGGATCTTCCTTGTCTTTGTTAGGCTGGAAAAGTGTTGTGCAAAACAGAATCGCTTCCCTGAGGCAAAGCTCTTCAAGTCATGCCTGGCTTAGTCCTTTTCACAGAGATCACACTATATTTTTCATTCTGTGTTTGAAGCTTTTGGCACAAAGGGACCTTGAAATCACTCTCTGCAGTTTCCTGATGTTACTGGTTTAGAGTAATAAAATACAACAGGGTAGGGATCACAAATGTTTCACTCTCACTCATTCTGGGCTTCCACATTAACTCATTAAATTCTTCTTCCTCATCAATAACATTAGAACTTCAGTCTAGCGTCTGTCTTCATTAAGGAGTAGTATCAGCCTCCCCAAGATTTAAAATGTTGCCAGCTGGTCTCAGATTCCAAAATAAGGCAACAGAAAACAGCCCTTGGGTTCAGTAAAGGTTTAACCAGGTGAAACTGAAGTCCTATGATATACAGGTCACACTAGGTGATCTACTGATCCCTTCTGGTCCTATGAAAAACCTGCAGGGAGCAGATGTTGACGAGGATCACCGTGCTTCTATTCTAACGTACATAAACAGCAAAAGCCTTGGAGGCAAGTCACTTGGTCTTTCTAGTTTTCCTCTTAAAAAACAAATTGAACTTTTTCACTTAAAGCAATCCATAAGCAAAGCTATAGTATTTGCAGCCACCTAGGCATACTAGACAAGTTAATGTTGGTACTCTTTGACATACAGGCAGCTGTTTTCTCAACTACATACTGCATGAAGCCATATTCCATGCTATTTTCTACTTAACGTGGACATGCCGTTAAATGACAAAGCCCTGAGTGGGTACTGGAGAAACAGATTTTAAAGCTGTTGTCTCCACTTAGAACTGAAAGCTGTGGCACACACTATGACCCAGCACTAGTATGCAAGCCACTAACTAAGGCTCAAGGTCAACCATTCTTAACTTGTGTAGCACAAGACAATCATACCATCAACAAGCTAAAAGACCAGTTAAGCATGTCTTTAAAAGTTCCAGAATTTAAAACAAAAAACAAAACAAACCCCCCCCCAACTCCCTCATAGGCAAGGGCACTTTTAAGAAAGATACTCTTAAACTTTTGGTTTTTAAAAATAGACACCACACTCACATTCAAGGGACATCCTTCACTTTTAGGCCGTTGTCACAAATCTGATTCTTTATTTTTCTGAAATAAACACTATTAACATAAGACTCAAAAACAAAAACTCCAACTTTCAGTCTTAGAAGAGGTGTGGTTCAATGCCCATATCACATGTAACAAGAAAACTTCCTTAAGAAAAGGAAAAAAAATATTGTAAAGTCTTTCATAAGGATGAAAATACAACCCTTATATTCTTCTCATTAGTTTGTATAGAAGTGGGCATCAAAAAAATCCTGCTTTTCTCCCCCCTGGAGTTGTTCGTGCTATGATGCTTGACGAACTTTTTGCCATTCAACAAATTCATCCAGGAGAACAGGCCCTAGAAATAGCAGAAGTTCAGAGTTTTATGTTTGCAATGCCTTAAAAAAAAGGGAGGGGGAAGGAGGACAGGGGGCTATAAACAATAGAAACATTTAGTCTGGAGAGTTTAGTATTAATCCTTAGGAAGGAGTCTATCAAAATTAAAAATCATACCACACCAAAAAGCCAAAGAATAGAGTTATTTAGGGCTGGGATGAAGTTTAAAGCATTTGACAGAGTAGGTACTATGAAAGTAGAAAGAAGATATTAAATTAACATCTTAATAAAGTTTTACTACAAACAAGAACAAAGAATTCCTTTTTGCTAGACATTTCAAAATTGCATGTAATCACCTATAATGAAACATAACATGAGATGCTATTTGCAATAAAATATAGTATAACTGATTGTATTTTAGTTCTGACTAGTAAAAAGGACACACCACTGCTCCATGGATTGGCAATTGGTTGTTTTATAACTTAACTGGCACCTAGCATTCACTGGCTCAAATGGAGCCTTTTGCCAAACCCATGGTATCATACACAAGCTGAAAGACAGTGAACCAGATCCTAATTTGGTATAAACTGACACAGCCACATCATCACATTAGTAATATTAAATAACTGCTGAGGATCTAGCCTATTCCTGGGTACAGACAGACGTATGATTGCATTAGTAAGTACAAGCTGTTATGATACAACTCTTATTGCTGCAGAATCATGCAGATGTAAGACAAAACTACTGCAATTTTAATACTGCTTCATTTAGGGTCAAAGGACAATTTAGCTAACTTTTATTGCTACAGGATCATTTGGACAGAACAGTTAAATTGTAAAAGCTGGTATACCACATGTAGTAACAGCTCCCCCTCCCCATTTAAAGTGGCCAAAATGTACTTTTGTCAATGTCCCCTTAAGTATAACTCAATATTTTAAATAAAACTTAATGTGGCATTTCCTGGAACTTTGTTTCTACTACTTTGAGAACTGGCAATATAGAAACTATACTTCAATCAATTGTTACAAATACTTACATGCACCATCTTCGTCATAGTTGCTAAGATCTGCATGGACAGTCCTGCTGAATTCTAACACATTGTACCACTGATCTTTGTTCATAACTCTATACTTTGATTGCTAGGGAAAATAAAATATTTTGAATACATATTAAACAAACAGGGGCTATATAATATAATCTCCCTTTCATATATGTGTGTGTGTGTGTGTATATTTTTTCTAATATTCCTTGACAAATTCATTATTGGAGACTGGCACACAATTTCGTCAGTTTACAAGATATCCATCAGTTTGGCATCTAAAGACATATGACACCAGCTAAACACCAATGATAAAAGAATGGTGAGGACATATTCCACGCAAAGTGGTAACCAAAGGGATTTATTTGAGGGAAAAAAAAAAAAAAAATCAAGTTGGTAAATAGCCTGAAGATGACAAAATAGACAGGAAATCTAGTGCCTGTTATTGGGAAGCTTGGACAAGAGATGAGAGTTACATTTTGGCATAAGTGTAATCAGGCTTATACTCATCTGAGTTTCTAACAGGAACTGTTTCCACAAATGTGAACTTGCCTTCACTCCAATGTATGATTTAAAGTAGATGTGCAAAGATATTCACTCTGGGACATGAAATGACCTACGAAGGTGGCATGGCCCCTAATTCTGAATTTACCTTTCTATTCTGAGAAGTAAGACATTTCAGCTACTTATCCAACAGCTCCCTTTGACTCAGAAGGGTGGTAGGAATGAGGTGGGAAAAAAAAACCTTCTGTGAAACATACAGAAGTTATTACTATTTCATAAATGTGCCAACCGAGGGAAAAATGGAAAAGCAATAGAGCTGTATCCACAAACAAAGGAGCACAACCTGCAACTTCTCTTTATAGCAACTCACTGCACTGGTACCACTGAAAAAGAAGTGTATTTAAGTATTTAGTAAAAGCACATACCTCCAAGTATTGGTAAAATACTGAAAACAGTGGCCAAGTTCTTCCAAGCAAAAGAGCTAACATAGATTTTGCAGTGTCAATATCAAGACTTCGTTGGTCTTTATCCTAAAATTAAAAATAAAGAAGTAGTACTCAAAATACCTGACCTCACACAGCTTGCTATCATATTTTGTTTCTTGTAAATGATTTAAACAGACTTACCCTTGCAAAATCAAAGGCATATCTGTAGATATTCTTAAAGGAAGAAAAGTCATTCAGTTGTGACCGCAAAAAGTCAAATTTACTTTGCAACTTTTCTGTGCTGTCACACCTTAAATAAACAACAACATGAATTTCAGAAGAGCAAATAAAAAAGGAGGAAAGACTGTAGGGTATGTACAATTAAGAGTTTACATTT
>NW_017729032.1:29603043-29614660 GCF_001723915.1 Gavialis gangeticus
GGAGGAAAGACTGTAGGGTATGTACAATTAAGAGTTTACATTTCTAGTGAGCAAAGATCAATTGCCCAGGAAATAAATAATATAAACCCTGATTTTAGAAGTGTTGAAAAAATATACCGTATAAAAATCTCTCCTTTCACTTTTCAACATACAGCATTTTTTATTCCAAAGTACCAAATGCTGCCACCCTTATTCACATTTAACAGGTATAAGGTAATAATTATAAGAAATAAGGTATTCACTGCAGGTATTCTATGGGATTATGAGTGGCATAAACTTTTCAGAAGCAAAGGCTCTATGCATCAACCCTGTGAAAGTTATATAACTTGATTTAAAGTTATGAACAGATACAGGCATAGCAGGAACTGCTCAGTGGCGCTTTAACTGAAAAGAAAATTAATAAAGTATTAAAAAAAGATGTCTATAAGCTCCTGCTTATGAAGTTACTATGCTAAACTCTTGCCATAAAAATAGACTGTATTGAATATTTTTTTCAGCTTAGCATCCCTTTTTTTAAATAGAGAATATTTGTTAGATTACCAACACAAGAAGATCTAATTTACATGCCTGAATCCCCCAGTAGGGATTCACTTGAAGGAAGAGCACCTGCTTATATCACACGTGCATTCCCTGGTGATCCTACTGTGCAGATTACACAGCATATCAAGAACCTTCCAGTACAGTTGCAGAGGTCCTGTGCCTCCTCCCCAGCTGTGTCCTCCTAATCCTTAGTTTTATTAGTCCAGTGATTCTCAACCAGGGTGCCAGAGCACCCTGGGGTGCTGCCAGATCCCTTGAAGGGTGATGCAAGGTATGAGAACACAAGCACGGTACAAGGAGACAAGCTACGCAGATAAGACAAACAGAGGCTCCTCCCGGCCCAGTCACTCTCTCACCCCTACTACCTCCTTACGTGGGCTAAGCAAACACTGTAATGTGTAAATTAGTTTAAAATTGGTTGCCACTCAATTCACAAACATTATGGAAAAGGTTCTTCGAGACTAATGAGGGAGTGCCTCGACTCAAAAATAAAGGTTGAGAACCACTGCGTATCCCCTGGCAAAGGAATATCATATTTACTCAAATCCAAGATGAGATGTCCCTTTCCTCTCCCTCCCTCCACAAATCAGCATGGGGAGAAAAAGCCCCTTGTCCTTGATTCGAGCACAAAGTGGAGGGAGGGGGCAAGCAGCTACACTCTGGCCCCAAGGTCAGGGCAGGAGCAGAGGCAGCACCACAGCAGCTGCTTGTACCCTGCTCTGCCTGCCCTCAGCAGCCTTTGCCCACCTCCTGCCCCAGCCTGTCCCTGCAGCCTCTGCTCCCTCTCTCCGCTCTTCCAGTCAAGCACTGCTGTGGGTCAATTCCCTCCCGGGCATGGAGCTGACGGAAACGTGCTCCGAGACCTGGGAGGGAATCAAGCTGAAACCATGTCTGACAGTGGGAGGGGGAAGAGGGGAAGGCAGAGGCTCTGGGAAAGCAGAGGGCAAGGGGGCCACCTGCTGCTGCTTTCCCTGCTGTACAAGTAGGGAGACAGGAGAAATTTAAGACAACCCTTCAATAGTTAGATTCTCTATCTGGAAAATGATAACAAGTATATTAATTTTCTATATACAGAATCTAATTATTGGGGGTGGGGGGGGGCAGGCACGGGGTTTTCAAATTCAGAGTTGGATTTAGATAAATCCAATAATTATTAGTCTTTTCTACTGTTGTGACTACCACCTGGTAAACTTTTTTTTTTTTGTGCTTTTGACAGCCTTCCTCTGCTCATTATAGTGTGTACTCAACAAGGATTATTAGTTACATACATAATTCATGTGTTAACTTTATGAATAGCTGTCTTAAAATAGATGTGCAAACTACTAAACTGTTTGGACCATATTTCTGGTCCAAACAGCTACTGATTTAATTTAATTAAACTAAATTAGTTTTTTTTAAATTTATATTCATCAAAAAAATCCAAACATTAAAATATTGTCCCCAAGTTTTAAAAACAAAGTTAATTATTTTTTACACAAATATTATGTAATCTTGTATCTCTAGAGGGGGTTATAAATAACCCTCCCTAGAGATGCAAGCACAGAGTTTATCTACTGGAACCCTGCCCAACCGTAACATGCTCCCCTGCACTTGCAGCTGGAGTATAGACTTGTCAGAGCAGGCAGTGAAGGCGAGTAAGACACCACGTATAATTATGGTAAACTGCAAGAGTAAATATAGATGATAACATAAGTAATTTTTAGATCTGTTTCATTAAATACAGCACAAGTACAAAAGGAATTGCTTGTATATAGAAAAGCCTATCTACGATGAATATAAGCACCTAGCTCAATTATCTCCTCATGATTTTTCTCACAAATTATTTTTAATTCAGATTAAAATGTGTGTAATAATGATAACATATACCACCAATGATAAGTATTTTACTATATATATTGTGGTAGGGGATTCATTTCCTGTGCTGTATGCATGAGAAAACTGCTTTGGCATCCTGTTGCAAGAGCCAGAGCCAGCAAATTTTAGGATAAAGTTAGTCTCACAGTTTATTTTTTTTTTTTTAAATCAAAGTTGATCATTTCTATAGTCATAATTTCTTCCTTAGGTCATAGAAAAAAATGCCTTGTACAGCCTCCAAGACACCAAACTTTTCTGAAAATTCAGTGTCAGATATCAGTGATGACTTATACACTTAAAAAATAAGAAAAAAAAAGAAAAAACCCCTACAGAATGACATGTTAGTGTGCAGCATTTAAACAACACACGAGTCACACCAACACTAAACCCCAAAACAAATATTGCAGTAAGTGTGCTTTGTATGAATCTTATTTAAAATGCAAAAGAGAAAGAAAACTGGCTTGTGGTTTCCACCATCCGTGCTACCACAGTTGATCCAAATCAACATAAAACTACACTACCGGACTGGATCCATACTGCTTGTAGCTCCAGTTATATAAAGCATCAACTCTGCAACATCTTCCAAATAAGGGGAAGCCTAACAGAGGGCCTCAAGACCCAAAGCAGAAGCACAGCCGCAACAGGAGCAGCAGACTAACACATCCTTACTGCCCCAACAGTCCCATAATGTGAGCTAATCAACGGAACAAAACTTAAAATTCACTGGGCCAGAGACAGTAAATAAGGGGGAAATGACTCTGTAGCCAGCACTTAGCGTATTCAGCTGAGTTGGGGAAAGAGTTCTAGGTTACGGTGCTTGCTCTGAGGAATTATTCTGGATTTTACTTAATTACTGTTTAATGGAAAAAACAAAAAAACAAAAAAAACCAGTGGTACACGATAACCAGGAGTAGAAGTATACCCACTTTGGAAATCTAGGCATTTTTCCTTCTACTTTCTGGATCTAAAACAGGCTTAGTTAGGAGCTAGGTGCCAAATCACTCATAATGGTGAAGTTTTAGGCAAGCCCAGCAGCAGAACTTTAAGTCTGAAGAACTTTTAAACAGAACAGTATGTGGTGTGGCAGCTGAGGAGAGAGTTTTGGGTCCTGCATTTTTGAACTTAGAAAGAATTAAGATATAGCTTGGATCTAGCTTCAATGACTACTCCAGCTGGGTTCTTAGTAAGATTTACAAAAAACATCTACCTACATCATTAGATAATTGAATGACTTGGGCCTTTATTTCTGTAGCTCAGTTGATAGACAGTGATTACCTAGGCCAAAGATTCCCAACCCCTGGGACGCGGCCCAATATCGAGTTGCAATGGGTTGGCTGCCTATCTGCAGGAAGGTTGGCTGCCGAACCAGAAGTGACCCATATACTGCAGACCAGCAGCCAACTCTTTTCACTCCATGGTATGCCGGTCACTTCTGGACTGCAGTATACTGGTCTGCAGTTTACTGGTCCATGGTTTGTCAGTCTGCAGTCTAAAAAAGGATGGGAACCACTGGGCTAGGCTAGTGTTAAAGCAGGGGTTCAAACTCTGAGCTAAACAGTTGAACCTATAAGCAAGTTACCAGGAGGGAAGGAGAATACCTCTAGTCTGGGGATTAAGGTAATTTCTCGGGAAGTGAAAAACGAGATTTTGCATTTTAGTCTCCTATTTTCTGGGCAAGAGCTCCAACTACTTGAGTATTACTTAAAATGTAGGTATCCCCACTACTGCCTCCTTCTCCAGTCTTGTTTTAAATGAAGAGTGAGAGTAGTTACATAGTCATAGGAAAGAATTCCAGGCTGTGGATCCTGAGTGGGTAGGAACACCTGCCTGCAGTACTGATTTGGTGCCTAAATTCTGGAAAGGGGTAGGATTACAGAAATATCACTGTTCCCAGGGTTTTCTGTTGGCTAATTCTAGATGGTTTCCTGCCTATTATTTTTTGTATCATCATTCTAAACCACCTAAAATTTCCTCATGAATGCAATATGGAACGCAGGCACCTAACTCGGGATTCCAGATTCCACTCCGGTGTGGGGAGCTGGTGATGGGGGTGCAGGGGATGGAGAAGGGAGAGGAAACAGACCATACAAAGTGAAGCATCAATGTCCTTTGTTCTATTCATCTTCTGATCTGCTTAAAACGCTTTTGTAAATCCCCTGTGTAACATCCTGTGTGCAAATAGATAAAGAACAGCTTTTTTTCCTGATGCCTATTAAAAAGAGGGATGGATTGGAGATCCTGAGAGGCTTGGGATCAGGAAGTCCAACCTAACCCACCCTCCTGCCACCAGGAGTTGAGGGGAGTGTCTGCACTTTATCATGACCTTTGATGGGGAAAACGAGCTACTTGAACCAAGTATTGGGTGGTAAAAGATTATGTAGACACTGCACAGCCTGGGCTGACTTTTTTCCCTGAACACCTATTGATATGGGCAAAGAATTTTGCACTTATGATCTCCCAGCAGGATCCTAGCAACTAGAGGAACACAGAGGTTGAGTCTGGCCTTGCTCTTTTTCCACCTCACTACCAACATTATGGGGAAAAAAGAGCTTCTCTGGCTCAAGAATAATCCCACTAATGAATATCAAAGACTACCATGAACAAGTGAGATAAGAGTGTTTCTCAAAGAAAAGGAAGGAATATTTTATAAATAGAGAGTATTATGCAACCTAAATATTACTTGTTACTACCACTCGTCTACCCATTATGATAAGAGTGACAGACAGTATTAGAGGATCAAAATTAGTCTCCAGCCTCTACTTAGTCAAACTGCTAAGAGGGAAGAAACAGTACCCACCACGATGCCCTCAGCAATATTCCCACACCTATTCCATCAACCTTTTGCTGACTACAGCTACATTCAAAAATATGACTAAGGCATTAGTTTATTAGGGTCACGCAAGACCAAACTGATGTTCTAGTGGCAGATTGCAGCTATTCCTAGGGATTGATTGAGGAAAGGTTTGAACTGCTGACCTGAAGGAAAAATGTTCTTTAACTTATTAAGCCTGCATAGTACCCAGAAATGGAAAGGATAATTAATTAATCTGCTGCTTCAAAACAAACTGAACGTATCACAATATATATAAAAAATAAAGCTCTTACTGTAATGAGGTCATCCCCTTTAACCATTCTTCCTTGGTAAAAAACCCCATGCTTTCAGCCTCTAATTTCCAAGCTAAAACTAGCATAATGATCTAGAGAAAGAGGGAAAAAGAGAGGAATATTCACCAAACAAAGAAGAAAAATACTATTACTGTAACTTAGCAGTAGTGATTGATCTCTAGTCGTTTATAAAGAAAATTTCATGCATTTAGGAATAAAAACGGTTTAACTGTATTTTAAAATGTATTAACACTTTAAGTTATTTAAATGTATAGAACAATCTTTCCCTTAAATGTTATGTTCTTAAGAACTTTACCTGACATTTAAAATCTTTTTTGAAATCCTCATATTGAAATCTTAAGAACAAGAAAATCCCGCAAACTAAAAAGCCACAATAAATTTCCCTGTTACTTACTGTAGTTACTCTTATTTGCCTAAATCTAAATAAAATCAAATTATTTACTCAGAATTCCCATTAGTGTGCAATAATAAAACCTACATTTTCAGGCTCAACACCAATGTCTTCACAGAACTTTTCCATACCTTCAGGTCCTACAACTTCATCAGGACCTTAAAAAACAAAGAGAAACTAGACTGAGTTATACAAAGTATTCAAATTTATGAGCAGTACTGATGCATACAAACATAAAAGCTGCTAATTGAAAAGTATATTTGAAAACTGACACCATAAGGAACTGTCTGCATTCATTTCAATAGTTTGAGAGTTAGAAACAAACTCCATCTACAACATGAGGGTAGATGAAGAGAGGGTACCAGTTACGTCCCTTAAAAAGATTTAAAGGCCAATGCAACTCAGTCACCTTCAGCATGCTTTGACATACAATATATCTACAATGCAATCATAACAGTAACACCTAAGTTAGCTTTAAACTACCTAGGTCAGGTTACATAAGGACTACATGGCACGCACAGTGTGGGCCAATTCTTCTGTTTCTCAGATAGGCTTGAGGCTTGCATTAAGCTCTCTTGCTATGACTAGACTGCGTACAGACCCAGAATTAGCTAATTTAACTCTAGCTTGCATACTTCTATGTCACAGTGCACTGTCGACATATCCCCAGTAAACAAGAAGCCCTATAAACTATTTTGTCAAGAAAGCATTTGCTCAAAGTAACTTGTTTTTGTTACTACTATTTTAAGTACTGCAGACTTGGTTTAAAAGCAGATAGGCAAGGGGAAGAACTCTCAAATCATATGGGATTAATTATTTCATAGATTAATGAATTTTCTTATTAAGTTTTCCATAATCTCTACTTCGTAAGTTGGTATTTTGTATGTATTGTTGTTATAACAATAGTGAAATAAGTTTAATATGTACAAAGAAATAAATTAAGTATAAAATTATTATAATTTCCATTAGAACTGGAATGATTTTTTTCTACATTATAGGTTGCTACTTGTTTCCTTTTTGTACAAAAAGGCTTTTTAGAAGCAGCAAAACTGGCATGTTAAAAAGCACGTACAGACATATTCTGCAGTTTATCCATTAAATTGTTTCAGCAAACCTCTTTTGGGTACTACAAATATTTCTGCTGAGCTTATTGCAACAACTACTCCTTCTGGACTATTAATGAAGTTGATGGGCACATTGTTAGCAGTTTTTCTCACATACCATTGGAGAGATGCTAGAGATAAAACAGATACTATTTTACTATCTATTAAAACATGACTATCCATACACATGCTGGTTCATGTTCTAATTAGAGTGCATCAGAGCAGACTCAATTAAGAGTCTGTTCCGCCTTGCAATTAGAACAGTCCAGCACTGCTTCTCCGCCATGTATATTAAGCCCCTGCACATTTTAAAATGGCTGTGGGGTCACTTTATGTAAACCTCGTTGACTGTGATTTAGCTAAAGCACCCCTGTGGCCATTTTTAAGTGTGCGGAGGCGTAATACATATGACAATGAGGTGTTTCAATTAAAGTGGCTTTTTGGGAACTGCTATAATTAAAATGCACCCCACCTCCTGAGCATGTGTATAGGCAGCCTGCATTTTTAAACCCCAAGTGGCTGATGTTAGGTTTACAGGACAATGTAGTAATTTTAGAAATTATTTTTTTGTCACCCATGAGTAATGTAAGGGACCCATTACTGTATTGTTGTTTATACCCTGTCATACGTCTTAAGTTATGTGCATTATGTCTATCACCTTTCATAAGACTCCCTTTTATAAGTTGGCAATTGCAACATATTTAAATATCTGGTGTGGCCTAGAGTGGTAGTTGCTCTGAGTTGTTGTTTTTACATGGAATAAGTTTGCTTTGGACAGATGGGAAAGCAAACATGGGTCTCTTGCAAGGTAATGCACAGTACAATCACTGGTTTAAAAAAGTATGTATGACAGCATACAGATGTCAAGTACCTGATTTCGTGAAGAAATAAATGACACAGAAGATGATAATAATTTAAGCATCAATTTAGCAAACACATATACATAACAAATTTTCGCTATCATTAACAGGCCCACAGACTTTGATGGGCATTAATTGACCACATTTTCAGCACTAGGTCCTTAGCACAAGGCACTATTACAAAACCCATGCAAATAATTGTTCTCTCACAATGCATTACAGTTAAAAAAAAATTATTAAATGTTTATACAAAAATATATAATGCACTAATATGCAATAATAGTGTGTGTGTGTATATATATTATACTTATACATTTAAAAAGTGTGTATACACACACACACACACTTTTTAAATGTAAAAGTTCATGTAAAAAAAATGTGCATGGACACATCTGTGTAAGTAATACCCACACACGTGTGCGCATATTGTTTTTTAAATGTGAAAGTTAAAAAAAAAAAAAAAAAAAAATAATACATATAGTCCAAGAGTATAAACAGAGATCACCAAATGAAGCAGATCAGCTGTGCCAGGATGCGCTCCAGCACATTTGAACTGCTTCAGGTGATCTGCAGTTAATATGCTGATCCTGTGGGACAATGGGCAACACATTCCCAGAGATGCGCCCCAGGGAACCTTTGGGATGTGTCTCTATAAGCAGGGAATGCCAGCTCCAATATGGTCCTGGAGCTGAGACCACCAGTTAGCTAACTGGCATTCCAGTGCTGGGATGCACACGAGCAAGGTCACCACACTGGCATCCCAGCCCCAGGACCATTCTGATCAGCCGGAGTATAAGATTTTGTACTGGAGCATTGACATGAGCTCTTGGGGCTTCAGAGGCCTGATCCCACATGCCCTAGGAATGGGGATTTCCAGGGCATGCCAAAAATCAGACCCCTGAAGCTCTGGAGGCACCTACCTGGGGTGGCTGGAGTGTGAGAGCAGCTCCAGGCTGCCTGCACTCTCATGCCTTAAAACAAACACATGCTGGGTGCAAAACAGTTGCATAAGATCATACCCATGTCACAGCCACAAACTTTGGGCATTTGCGACGTGACAAGGGGTATGGAAGTCTGTTTGCTTGGCCTTTGTACCACCATAAAAAAATGTCATGGCAGCACTAAGGCAACATCTGTTTATATCCCAAGACTCCATATAATAAAACTAAATGCCATTTGCATTTAGTTCATACAAAACCAGTATTAACCATAAGCCCACGTGACTGAAATCCTTTAGTTTCCCCACAAGAAAGCTGTGGCAGATAGAGAGTCCAAGCTAACATGCCTCAAACCTGATTTTGGAGGTATCACTGTTAGGGCTAAGAGGGTAGTTCTACTACTACTTCATTTCTGGAAAAACTGTCAATAGGAATACTAACTAGTGTCAGTTTTGATGCAGATGCTTGATTCAATTTCTACCCAATAAAAACTATGGACTCATTGGAATGGCTAGCAATGACATCCTGTCATCCAACTATTTAGGACAGATTTTTATCAAGCAGCCTAAAAAAGGAAGGCTCTGCAAATCATTAAACAATTAAATTGGGCCTTGGAAACTGTTAATGAACAGGAGACAAAAAGCCACCCTTCCCCCCATGAGTGTTTAATAAATTATGCAAAGGAGATAGTTTTGTTAAGATGAACAATTAGTTACAAAACAGTTAAAGAACAGCTTCTTTTAACATATTTGTAACAATCCTTTGGCATTTGAGATGTTAATTTTTGTGTGAATCTTTATATAACTAATAAGTATAAGCCAATATCACAGTTTGCTGTAATGTAAACAAGATAGTACAGGATTATTAACTATTTAATGACTCTCCTAATTGTTTCATCTACTGCATGGTTTAATTTTGTTTAAACTGAATGCAATGGAACTGTACAGGGAACCATGTCCATACTACCCACCTGCACACACACACACAAAATTAATAGGAAGGACATACCTGAATCAACACTAAACAGTGTAATAGCAGTTGCCTTACATAAAGTTACAGTAATAGGCAACCAAAGTGCTGGTTAAGTGGGAAAGAAAGGACAAGGAGATGGAAAAGAAAGAGATACACAAGAAGCTGGGTAAACATAACTATTCAAGAAATACGAATCTGCATGCTTCCTGTGGTCTATGTATTCAGAAAAATATAAATGTGAAGAGGCATACATTTAGTTAAATTTGTTATCAGCTTGACCATTCCCAATACACCATATTAACATTTAAACATGGCTGCTATTACATTCATACCTGCATATTCATAAAACCAGGCCAGGCACTTCTTGCTTGAAAAATGCTCCTCTCCACTTATCACTTTACCAGAGGCTTGTGATCTGCAATAGCTTATAGAAATATATAAAGATACCCAAGATGTTATATCTCCTGTTCTTCATGTTTAAAAAGATTTTGTACAATGAATTTCAAGCTACTTATTATTAGGTCAAGCTAACATTAACAGCATGCATCTCTATATTTATAGTCAGACATTGTATGTCATGTGTGCGCCACATGTCATCATTTTTATGGACACTGAACTGCAAGTGGCTTTCAGAAGCACTAAGCAGCACAAATCAAACTTAAATCAATGGGACCTACAGAGTTCAGCAAGGAATTCAGGCTACTTATATTCAAATACCCCAGTTACACACACTTTTTCAATTTAAAGGTCCACATCATTCACATTATCATTTCATTTAAAGAAGTCATAGGGTTTGTCTATGTATGCAAGAGAAGTAACAAACCACAACAAGCAACATGACAATGCAAGTACTAAGAGCCACCGAACATCCTTGAACAGTCCTATGGCGTCACCGAGATATGCACAGTTCCCTCTACCCTAGAGCCGACATCATGCTATTTTATAATAACAACACTTTCAATTCAAACAGCAGCCAGTGGTCATTTAAAACTCATATTCATATCTTTACTTTAATACAAAAACTATAGTACTTGTAAATTCAACACTTAAAACTCAAAATCACATCTTTTCAGTTTATGCTACACTGCTCCCCCCCTGCCCCCAAAAAGGTGAAAAATGACAAAGGGGATTTGGAACCACGTGATTGATTCATGATTCAATTTGAAAACAAGACGTGTCAAACTGAGAAAAGAAGAATCCCTGCGAGATGCTGCACATACTGGTCTCCCAGTACCCCATGTTAAAAATTCAGCAGAAAAAAAAAAAGGGGGGAGAATTTTCAACCAGTTGCAAGATGGTGTTTGGTGTGATGAGCTGCATGCACTGCAATAACATCTCTGTCCATTTGAGATTAAAAAAAAAAAAGTAACAAACGCGACCATAAAACGAATCTTGTGGAGTTTCGGACACCGACCCTAGGGCAGCATCTGAGAGCTGCTTCTTGCAAGCCTTTGGACATGTCAAAAATGAAACCAAGCCCCTCCTCCTCCTTTCATCCTTTCGCCTCGGTCCCCCGGGATGGCTCTATCCGGCTCCTGACCTCCCCAGTCCCCTCCTCGCCCCTTGCAAGAGCCCTTCCGAGGCTTAAGAGCCGAAGCGCCGGGACGATACTCCGTGGAGGCCCCGCAGCTCCGTGGCCGCGCTGGAGGCACGGCCCTGCGAGGTCACGACCCGCCCCCGGGCCCGCAGCACGTGCCCGAGCGGCCCCTCGCCCGCCCCCCGCCCGCCGCACCTGCCGAGTTTGCACTTCTTGAGGCCGGTCTCGTCCGCCGCTGCCGCCGCCGACTTTCTCTTCTTCTTCACCGGCATCGCCGCGCCGCGCCCCTCACAGCC
>NW_017729032.1:29616035-29635134 GCF_001723915.1 Gavialis gangeticus
GTCTGGAACCAGCTTCCAAGTGAGGTGGTGCAGGCTCCCACCCTGGGGGTTTTTAAGAGGAGGTTGGATGACCACCTTACTGGGGTCGTTTGACCCCAGTACTCTTTCCTGCCATGGCAGGGGGTCGGACTAGATGATCTGCTCAGGTCCCTTTCGACCCTAGAAACTATGAAACTATGACATTATGGGAAGTGTGAGCTTTCCATAACTGGTGTCTGTTTAGTCCTCCAGGCATCCCACTCTGCACTGCTTCTCAACCCTAGCCTAACCCCTGCAGGGCAAAGAACTGTACTGCCCAAACATTCATTGCTTGAGCTGGCTACAGCATGCACCCTTACTCCAGGGGTGCCCCTTAGGTTGGGCAAAATCAGCTTTAGGCTTCTACTGGGAAAGCTGCTTATTTAATTGGCTTGCAGTAGACCCCCCTTAGCGGGTTCCAGGTTCATTGGGGGTGAGGGTGGAGGGGTCATAAGGTGCTGGGGGATTATCTGAATCCCTGCTTCTTGATCCTGGGGAACTGGGTGCTGTGGGGGCACCCCAAGGGCTTGCTTTAAGAAGACTTTCCCTGGAAAGCCACTTAGTTCATTTCAGTTGCCTGCCAGAACCCCACTTGGCAGGCTTATTTGGGGTGGAGGTGTCACCATGTATTGGTGGCCCGTCTGGACCCCTGCTTCTGTATCCTGGGTGGCAGCTACTTTGGGACCCACTCCACAACTGGTTGTCCCCAGTTTTGGTACCACCACACAGGGCTCAGTAATCCGCAAGCAACTGGTCTTCGTGGAACTCCTGTGTAGGTGAAAAGAGGAAGCAGAAAATTGCAGATATACCCAGCCCCAGGTTACCAATCCCTAGTCATTCCCTTCATGGGTCTGAAGTCTCTGGGATTGGAATAGCTAAGGCTTCTAGCACCAGGGTATGTGAGCATTTCCTGATTCCCTGGGTGCTCTAGAGCTGTAGCAGCCTGGTGATGTGCCAGCTCCCATGCATCCTCAGCCCAGGCTTCATGGAAAATTTTTCCTTTGGTTTCATAAATGTTATGAAGGATGCAGGTAGAGGTGACAGCACTGGGTTACATCCAAGTGGACTCCTAATGTTGCCAGTGGTCCCTGAGGCACACACAGACACACTCCACACCTATGCAGCAGCTGCTGAGAAGGTAGGTAAAGAAGTAGGTGTAAGACTTCATGAGCCTGGGGTGAAGCAGGTCTGTTGGGTCCTCAGTTAGCAGTGGGGGTGGTCACTCCTCACCTCAATGCTTGGAATCTCAGGGACTGGAAATCTCAGGGGCAAACTCCCCACTCTCTGGGAGTCCAGAGTTGTAGAGTATCCTGGAATCATGACCCTTGCTCATTCCCACCCTGCCCCTGCAGCATTCATGTGTATGAAACTCTCCTGGAGGTCTATGGTTACCTGCAGCACCACAGAGAAGACACCCTTGCAGTTGGTTTAGTCACTGGCTTGGTGTCCATGGATAGGATAGTGATTTGGGTGCCAAAAAAGGTAATAGGGTTGGGAAAGTCCTTACAGCCTCCTGTGGGTTGGCAAGGTGGATGAATTGTAGTCCTAGTACATTTTTGAATGCCAAGCCCACCTTCTGAACTGTATTTTCCCCCACTGTAAATTTCTGAATGCTGAAGTAGTTCCCCACAGTGTCAGGGGTAGCGAACTTCCACACAGCGATGGCAATGTGCTTCTCCATGGTCAAGGGGCTCCCATATCCTGGTATTTTACTACTGTAGGCTGGGGGTCAACTCAATGCAAATCTCCATAAAGATTGCCCGGCTCATACAGAAGTTCATCTGCCACTGTTTGTCATTCTAGGTGGCCAGGACAGTGTGCTCCCACCAGTTACTGCTCATCTGCCTGGACCAGTAGCAGTACTGCACCAGCTAGAGTGGCCCCCACAGCATAGCAGGTTGCATCCATAGGTGGCGTAAGGGGGGGGGCTAATGCCAGGGCAGCCCAAAATGCCAGGGCAGCCCAGCCGTGGGCTGCTGGAGCAGGGGGGAGAGGCATGCTAGGATTGCAGTTGGCCCAACACAGCATGCCCGTAAGTTTCTTTTGACTGCCTGGGCTTGAGACCCCCACAGTGTAGGAGGGAGTGGAGTAGGGGCAGGGGCAAATCATTCATCCCTGCCCTGCTCTCTGCTGCACTGTGGGGATTGCCCCAGGACCTGGCCCAGCTGGGGCCCCATTCATGGGGAATGGGGCCGCAGCTGGGCTGGGCTGTGGGGCAATGGGAGCCCGGCGGCTTCTCCAGGGGTGTGGGAGGGTGACTTCTGCCACTGCACTCACTGCAGGGTTCCCCCGTGCTGTGCCCCTGGATGAACTGCTTGGCTCTGATTGCCCTACGACTTGCCCAGCTGGATCCCCATTCACGGTGAATGGGGTCCTGGCTGGGTTGTGGAACAACTGGAGCCTGGCGGCTCCTCCAGAGCCATGGCACAGGATAGCTAAGGTTGGGAGTGGGGGCAGCCATGTCCCCTTATCTTTGCACGGGGCCAAGGGCGGGCTGCAGCTGTGCTCTGCCTGCTTCCTGCCTCCGTATCTCACTGTAGCCTTTGAAAGTGGCACCACGTGCCTTGCTGCCTGCCTGCACAGGAGTGGGAAGCACATGGTGCTGTCCCACTTTCAAAGGCTGCAGCGAGGTGCAGAGGTGGGGAGCAGGCAGAGCACAGCTGTAGCCTGCCCTCGCCCTGCGCAAAGATTGGGGGCCTGGTGCTGTGGCTCTGGAGGAGTCACTGGACTCTTCCCGGGGCAGGTGTGGGTGTCTTGGGGGGTCCGTGCCCTCTGACCCCGCAGCGCAGCCAAGGCTAGCCTTGCTTGAGCCTCTGGGAACTCTATAGGATTGGGCCCCTAATATAGTCCATTACCTGTTGTGACTGGGGCTGGCCCTGATCCCTGTCCAGCCCCAGCCTCGCTTCCTGCCCCCCCCGCCTCTTCTCTCACAAACTTTTGTGGGGGGGTACACACGCTTGCATACACTCAGCCCCACTCTCCCTCCAATTTTTTTCTTCCTCTGCCTATGGTTGCATCTTATTCCATATACTGTTGTTCTCCTCAACTTTGAGGGCCACTATGAGGTGGAAAAGCCAGTGGATTCACATTTCCAAATTGTTGGAGTTTCTGAGTTCTGCTTCCAGGGAATCTTGAGTGCTGTTGGCTCCAGAGTTTGGTGACAAGTGTGCGTAGAGTGCTGTGGAAAAAACGGGTTCTCTCCCAGGACCTCTGCTCATGTGACTTCATCTGCTCAAGCAGTGCTCTCAGTGCATGCATGGTGGCAGCCTGCCAAGGATCTTGATGAAAGGAAACAGATTAGGCATTCCAGTGTCTCAAGTTTAGTGTGTGGGCAATCAGGAGGATGGGGCTGGCATTGGGGACCATGAACCAATCGTAATCTTCTAGAGACAGCCTTAAAGATGCAGACTCCTTATGGACTCTGGAGCACCAGAACCAGGCCTTTAGCGTCCCAACACCAAGTGATCCCTCTGTCTTAAATCAGCCTGGAATCCTGCCAAGCAGGATACATTTCAGGCAAATCAAATGAACTAAAGTGGTTTTTGAGGGAAAAGAGAGATAGTTAGCTGTGTTAGTCTGAAGCCAGTTAGAAGGCAGGGTAGTTATGTATAGAGGTGGTACATTGGTCCATATTGTATTGGCACCAATAAAAGGAAAACTGACATTATCAGTAATCATCTTTTTTGGCTGATGTGGCCGATAATGTCACTGATAAATGCCACATACATGTGTGCAGCCACAGCATGCATGTGGCCTAGAGTGCAGCCTGGCAGCTTGGAGAGCAGAGTCCAGATGGTAAATCTGTGGTGGAGAAGTGGTGTGGGGAGGCCCCTGTGGTGAGGGAGGGAGTGGGGCAAGAACTGGGGCAGGTGCTGCACAGCCTGGGGAGGGCCTGGGACGGAACTGCCAGTGGCTCATCCCAGGGGTGTGGGGTAGATCCCACCGCTGTGCACATCCCAGGGAAGGCAAGAGGGGCATTTGACCTCTGGATCTGCACATGGGACAAAGATGAGCTGCTGCTGCATGCTCAAGGCCAGGGGTGGTGTCGGGCTCTTCCTGGTAGGGGGTTAGGTTGGGGCTGCACTCGGGGCAGTGCTGGAAGAAGGGGCTACAGGGTGGGCTAGAGCCACCTCAAAATTTCTTGTAGCCTCCCCATAGCCCCCACTTCCAGCACTGCCACCGCCCACCCTGAGCACAGCCCTGGCCCAATCCCCCCGCCCTCCCCACTGAGAAGAGCTTGGTACTGACCCTGGCCTCTTGCCCTGCACACTGATCTGGGGGGTATGTGCCCCGCATGCCTGCCCTGGGGTGTGTGCAGCGGAGGGAGCTGCCCCTCCCTCCCCCGGCCGCACAAGCTGCTCACAGCTCCATCCCCTGCCCTGTCCCTGTCCCTGTCCCTGTCCCAGCCCCACTCCCTCCCTCACTGCCTTGATCTGCAACCCACCCGCATACCTCTTCTCTCTCCCTGCCATTTTCCCCCAACAGACTTACCAGCTGGACACTGCTCTCTAAGCTGCTGGGCTGCGTATTAGCAATGGGATCAGCTGATATTGGTCATCAATTGGCCATTGGTATCAGCCCAAAAAATCTGTATTGGTGCACCCTTAGTTACACACCTTTATAGACTAAGTAAGAAAGATATATAGAGAGAGTGCATGGATTTGATTGAAATCAAATCAAATCAATTAAAATCACTAGTCAGGAAGCCTCAGTTTAATCACTGTTTTCTACAAAAGTTGCATTTTTGTTGTCCATTATCTTCTATTCATTTAACTTCTTGAAACTTTGCACTGTCAGAGAGCGGTAAGGGGGTTGACTCTGTGTACACAAACTTGCAGAAACAGCAGGGCTGATAGGTGGGTAATCAGGTCTGTTATCTCTCATCTGGGCTCCCTAAGGGATAGCTATGCCTAATGGTCACAAACTTCTAGAAGGCTGATTCAGACTTGATATTAGGAAAAACGTCTTTACAGTCAGTGTCCAAGGTGGTGCAAGCATCTAGTCTGGACTCATTCAAAAGGCATTTGGATGTTTATCTTGCTGGGATCATTTGATCCCTGCAGACTTCCTCCCTCTGGCAGGGGGGCTGGACTGGATGATCTCATGAGGTCCTTTCCAGCCCCGATGTCTATGAAACCTCCATATACAGTATAAGGTTCTTTGGGTGAATTTGATATCTTTTGTTAGACCAGCTTAAATAGTTAGACATTGTTTAGCAAGCTTTTCGGTTTAAAAACCCTTCATCAGGCTGAGGAAGTCTCTGCAGTTGGTGTGTGCTCTTCCTGGATGGAATGGAAAGATCTCAGATTCACCCAAAGAACCTTGTCTGCCTATGTCCTTAGACCAACACGCCTACAACCTACACCCCCATATACAGTACTGCTGTTAACAAGGATGAGTCTCTGGAGACACAAATCTAGTTTGAAAACTGAAACTAAGTATCACAGAGATGCTTAATGGGATCTTCTAGACTGAGCACTGAGTCCCACTGGGTAGAGTGGTTTTCTTTAATCTTTACTAATCTATAGCCGAGCCTCTGGGAACCCCATAAGATTGGGCTCCTAATATAGCCCATGACCTGTTGTGACATATTTATAAAACTTTTCTAAAAAGCTTACGCAAATATATTGTCTCAACAAGTATATAATTAGAAGTTATCATCCCTAGTCCACAATGATATTTTAAAGAATTAACATCTCTTAAATTAAAACTATTTTTATATAGGTTTTTTTTAAAGCATCTTAACAAAATATGATTAAATAAAAAAAGATTTAAATAAAACCCGATTTTTCATTAAAAAAAAAAAATCGTTGACTTTTATTCACCCTGCCAGACCACTTCAGCAGATGCTGTGCCAGGACGTGCAAAGTGTAGAGAATTTGTTTTGCAAAAAATCAGGTTGGTCTAACAAAAGTTATCATCTCTCCTACAAGTCCTGATTGAATGTGAGGGAGAAGAGTCTTGCAGCTGCCCCGACCAGGGGGTGTCCCTGCAAGCCCCGGAACCTTGACCGCCCTCCACCCTCCAGGGGGCAGCAGAGGGCTCCGCTGGTGGCAGCGCCTACACTAGCCAGTTCCCGAGCCTGGCGCCAGCGCTCCGGCTCTCTCCAGCCAGCGGGGCTGGGCCAAGCAGATCCCCAGTCGCGCCGCGCTGGCGTCACGCCGCGGCGCCATCTTCGGTCGCCATAGCAACGGGCCCTGGCAACCCTGGGACGCCGCGCGGCACCCGCGCCAGCCATGGCGCTGCCGGACGACCGCAGGCGCCGCTTCCTGGCCGCTACCGCCGCCAACTTCTTCGGGCTGGAGCCGGGCGCCACGGCCGCCAGCCTGGCCGCCAGCCCGCCGCTTGCCCGCTTCCTGGACGACAGCGGCGAGTTCCTCCTGGCCTTGCGGCCCGCGGGCGACCGCCTCGCCGCCTCTAACCAGGTACCGGCCCCGGCGGAGTGGGAGGACACTGCTCGGCCTCGCCGGCTCCTGAGACTCTGAGGGGCTGCCTGTTGTGCTCTGCGGCTCTGGCTGCGCTACTCCCCACTCCCTTTTGTTTCTGCACTTCCCATCTGTGCCCCGGTCCACCAAGGCTTATAGTTTTACTTCCCTATAGCATATCCAAAAGGCTCTGAGATTCCCCCATGCCACCGGGGGCCTGAGCCGGGATCTCCTTCATGGAGCCGTCGCCACAGGGGGTATCTTTGTGTTGTCATTTTTTGTCCCAAGTAATCAGTTGTTGCATTCTCGGTGGCCTCCCTTGTTAAAGGAGGCTTATAGTTTTCTTAGCGGGCCTAGCCCAATGATACTCTTAGCGCAATAACTAGACCTGTCTCTGAAAGCAGCAGAAGGGTTTTGAGAAAAGTTGTAAGAACCCAGGGCACGGAGTCATAGCAAATCAGTTGGAAGGGACGCCAGGAGGGCATTTAGTCCAGCATTTCCCAACCTTTTCTGCCCCATGGTACACTGGCCAAATGCGGGGGATGGGTGGCCAAATGTGGTGTGTGTTTGTGTGGGGGGGTCGTTATTGGTGTGGGCCTGGCTGGGGTGCAGTGGCGGCACGGAGTGGTGATGGTAGCACTGGCTGTAGCTGCACCCTGCTGGGTTCTACCCCCTCCCAAGATTCCACAGCACACCTGGACGTATCTGATGGCGCACCAGTGTGCTGCGGCGCACCAGTTGGCAAACACTGATCTAGTCCACCCCCCCTGCTCAAAACAGGAACATCCCCAACTAGATCATCCCAGCCACGGCTCTGTCGAGCTGGGCTTTAAAAACCTGCAAGGATGGAGATTCCACCACCTTTCTTGGTAACCCATTGCAATGCTTCACCACCCTCCTAGTGAGAGAGTTTTTCCTAATATCCAACCTAAACCTCCTTTACTACAACTTGAGACCATTGCTCCTTGTTTTGTTATCTGCCACCACTGAGAACAGTCTAGCTCCATCCTCTTTCAAACACCCCTTCAGGTACTTGATGGCTGCTATTAAATCCCCTCTTAGTCTTCTTTTCTGCCAACTAAATAAGTCCAGTTCCCTCAGCTTCTCCTCAGAAGGCTTGTGCCCCAGCCCCCTAACCATTTTTGTTGCTCTCTGCTGGACTGTCTCTAGCTTGTCCACATCCTTTCTATAGTGGGGGGGCCAAACTTGAACACAGTACTCCAGATGTGGCCTCACTAGTGTAGAATAGAGGGGAATAATTTCTTCCCTTGATCTACTGGCAACACTTCTACTAATGCAGCCCAGTATGCCTTCAGTCTTCTTGGCAACAACGGCACACTACTGACTCATATTCATCTTATTGTCCATTGTAACCCCAGGTCCTTTTTTGCAGAACTGCTGCTTAGTCAGTTGGTCCCAAACCTGTAGCAGCGTATGGAATTCTTCTGTCTTAAGTTCAGGACTTTGCACTTGTCCTTGTTGAACCTCATAAGATTTCTTTTCCCCATTCTTCCAATTTACGGAGGTCTCTCTGAAGCCTAGCCCTACCCTCCAGCATATCTACTACATCCCCCAGCTTGGTGTCATCTGAATTTGCTGAGAGTGCAATCCATCCCCTCTTCTACATTGTTAATGAAGATATTGAACAAAACCAGCCCCAGGACAAGATCGGCTGCCAACTAAACATTGAGCCATTGCTTACTACCCGTTGAGCCTGACAATCCAGCCAGTTTTCTGTCCACCTTACATCCAACCCATCCTTCCTCAACTTGCTTGTGGGAGATGGTATCAAAAGCCTTACTGAAGTCAAGGTATGTTACGTCCACTGCTCTCCCCGTATCCACAGAGCCAGTCATCTTATCATAGAAAACAATCAGGTTGGTTAGGCATGAGATGCCCTTGGTGAATCCATGCTGACTGTTCCTGATCACTTTCTTCTCCAAGTGCTTAGAAATGGATTCTTTGAGGACCTGCTCCTTGATTTTTCTGGGGACTGAGGTGAGGCTGACTGGTTTGTAGTTCCTTCTTCCCTTTCTTAAAGATGGGCACTATATTTGCCCTTTTTATCAATCATCCAGGACCTCCCCCAATTGCCACGAGTTTTCAAAGATCATGGCTAGCAGCTCTGCAGTCACATCAGCCAACTCTCAGCACCCTTGGGTGCATCCCATCTGGCCCCATGGACTTGTACACATCCAGCTTTTCTAAATGTCCTTAACCTGTTCTTTCACCACTGAGGGCTGCTTACCTCTTCCCCAAACTGTGCTGCCTAGTGCACTATCTGGAAGCTGACCTTGCCTGTGAAGACCAAGGTAAAAAAGTCATTGAGTACTTCAGCCTTTTTCTCATCATCTACCACTAAGTTGCCTCCACCATTCAGTAAGGGACCTACACTTCCCCTGACCTTTCTCTTGTTACTGATATACTTGTAGAAATCTTTCTTGTTACCCTTCATGTCCCTTGCTGGCTGTAACTCCAATTGCACTTTGGCCTTCCTTATTTCATTCCTGCATGCCTGAGCAATATTTTTATACTCCTTCCGAGATGTTTGTCTAAGTTTCCACTTCTTGTAAGCTTCCTTTTTGCATTTAAGCTCACTGAAAAGTTATTTGCTAAGCCAACTGGTCACTTGCCACATGCTATTCTTCCTCCACAGTGGGATGGTTTGTTCCTGCACTCTCACTAAGGTTTATTTAAAATACAGCTGGCTCTCCTGGACTCCTTTTCCCCTCAGACTGGCCTCTCAGTGGATCCTGTCCATCAGTTTCCTGAGGGAGTCGAAGTCTGCTTTTCTGAAGTCTAGGGTTCATACTGTGCTGGTCTCCTTTCTTCCTTTTGTTAGGATCCTGAATTTGATCACCTTGTGGTCACTGCTGCCCGAGTTGCTATCCACTTCTACCCTACCAAGATGTAAGAACCCAGGTTGTGTATATACACATTCTACCCTTTCATCCTTTCCAAGTTAGTACCAGCCAGTCCCATCCCATGTGCACTCCATGGAGTCTAGCAGATGTCGTATCATCTTATTGGAAGTGGTGCTGATGACCATGGGATCTGGTGTATGGCACAGGGTCCTATGGACATGTCTAGATAGATCAATTTGTGACACCTTATCCTGGGTCAAGTGTCCTGGTGCAAGGTTCTGGTGCATATGGTGTGCTGGTGTAGGTGTCTGTACAGATCATGAAATCAGGTGTGTGTTATACTGTCCTAACGTGAGTGTCCATGAACACCATTGTGTCTAGCACATCACATCAGTTACTAGGACAGTGTTTCCCAAACTTCTGACACCTGTGGCATACTTTTTTCTGGTTTAAAATTAGCAGCACGCTTTACTCAGTGGTCCACAGCCCTAATCCCGCCACATAGGACCATGTTGGCTTGAGCCCCATTAAGCTGCATGGGGCTGGTGCAGCTGGATCCCCATCCAGTCCATGTTCTTCAGCACACTTCCATGGCACATGCTTTAGAAATCACTGTACTAGGGTCTGTGCACTCCATGTATGAAGCATTTTCCAAGGGTGAGCATGTGTAGGGAACAGGTCTCATGGGTGATGTCAAGCTGCTGCAAGAGTCTGTGACTTCTGCTACGCTCAGCCGATGTTGGGAGCTCTGCACGTAAAGGGTCTCTCAGCCCCTGCAGCTGCTGATTCTGGGTCCTAATATCACCCTACAGTTGCTCAGAGTCCTGCAGCTGCAGATGTTGGGTCCCAGCAGTGCACCTGTTGGTGCTGGGACCCAGCTGGGTCCTGGCAGCTGCAGGGTGCAGCTGTGATCTCCCAACCCTGGGGATAAAACATAGTGGCTGACATGATCTTCCAGCCTTGGGGGAAATGAATAACTGCTGTGAACTTGCAGCCCCAGGGACTTTGTGAACCTCTAAGGCTGGGAGATCATGGCAGCCCCAATCTTCCTAGCTGTGGGGATGTGTAGGAGGGGCAATGGAGAGCCCAGGAAGGGCAATGCAGTCTACTGCATAGTCCCACAGTTGCACCTCCTGCTATGTAAATGTGGCATGGTGGGAGGTGTGATTGTGTGGATCGTGCGTTAGATTTCATTGTGTCTTTACCTGCATGTGTAGAGGGGCCTACGTGTCTGTACAAATATGGGTGTCGAGTGCACGCTGCATGGTGCCGCTGTGTTTGTTGCATGTCAGGTCTGCTCAGTGTGAATTTCTCTGCAGGCTCTGGGGTCAAAAGTATGATATGTTGTTCTGGTGTGAGTGCCCAGGAGCAGAATTCATAGATTCATAGATTAAGGGTCGGAAGGGACCTAGTAGATCTTCTAGCCCAACCCCCCGCCAGGGCGGGAGAACAACAAAAAACCCCAAAAAGAGAAACGGGACTCAAATGAGTCCAGCCAGGTAGGCATCCAGCTTCTTCTTAAAGACCCCCAGGGTAGGGGCCAGCACCACTTCCCTTGGAAGTTGGTTCCAGCTCCTAGCCGCCCTAACTGTGAAGTAGTTTTTGCGGATGTCCAATCTATACCTCCTCTCCATCAACTTGTGCCCATTACTCCTTGTTATGCCAGCGGGCGCTAGGGGAAACAGCGTCTCCCCCAAACCCTTCTGGTCCCCCCTAGTGAGTCTATAGACGGTCACCAGGTCCCCCCTCAGCCTTCTCTTGTGGAGGCTGAATAGGTTCAGGTCCCGCAGTCTCTCACTGTAGGGTCTGCCCTGTTGTCCCCGGATCATGCGGGTGGCCCTCCTCTGGACCCTCTCCATATTGTCCACATCCCTCTTGAAATGGGGCGCACAGAACTGGACACAATACTCCAGCTGTGGCCTGACCAGCGTCAGTTGTAGTAATCCAACTGGTTGCCCAGAGCAGATGCTACACACACAATGGCGGAAGCTAGGGTGACGACCTGCCCCTAACTGAATGGGACAGTCCTGCAGTGGGGACCTCCAGTTCAGGTCCTGGCAGTAGCGGGTGTGGTGGCACCATGGAGTTCTGCTACCAGCTGCTGCTGGGGGGGCAGGGTGTATGCAGCCTGCACGGAGCTCCCTGGGAAAGGCAGTATGGCATGGAGCCCTGAGCATGCAGTGGGCAGCCTGCATCTGTCCCTGCTTGGCTTGGTTTGGCTTGGCTCAGCTCCAGCAGTGGTGGCTGTGGCGGGGGGGTGGTAGGTGTCCCAGCTTCCCCTTTTGAAAAGGTGGTCACTGGCAGCTGGGTTTTTTTTCCACACCACCCCTATACCCCTCCCTCCAAGTCAGCGTCTGGGGCAGCTGCCCTGTCCTAGTTATGCCCCTGCCAAGGAGGACTACATTGTCTGGTGCGTGACACATCTAGTTGGTGCACATCTTTGTGAAGACCACATGGGGGTGTGTGTGTGTGTGTGTATGTGTGTGTGTGAAACTTTCCCCGGGTGTGAGTCTTTGTGTAGACAGTTCCCAGCATGTAACATGCTGTATCAATGTGACTGCTTACATAAACCATGAGTCCCGCACTAATTTTGCTGTCTCAGTGCTAGCATTTGCACAGAAAAGAAGGATGTATTTTGCTATGTCTATGTAGGTCATGGGTGGGTAAAATATGGCCTGTGGGCTGAATCCAGCCTGCCAGGCAATTTCATCCAGCCTACCAATTAATTGTACCCTGCATAGCCCATGCACCTTGCTCCCACACTTGTGTGAGGAAGGGCCCAGCCCAGGCAGCATGCAGCTTCCGGGCAGGGCTGCTGCTGCCACTGTCGCAGCAGTCATGGGGGCTGGGGCTGGCAGAAGTGCGGAGCCTGTACCCACGGGGGTGGCAGGAGCTTGGAGCTCCAGTAGGCAGGGTGTGGGTGTGAGGGAGGGTGGGAGGGTGTTAGGACCCCTTCATATACTCCCCCTATGGCGCACAGCCTCCGCTGTTGGCAGCAGCACCAGGCGGTGGGTCCTCATAGTGCTCGTGGCCTGTGCAGGCACTGCTGCCCAGCAGCTCACGGCTCTAGCCAGAGTTGCACAAGGTGGCAAAGAGTACAGCCAGGATGACCTGCTTCTGTATGGGGCTTCCCGTAGCACACATGCAGCTCCTGGCACTTGTGTGCCACCAGGGGAAGCCCTGGGTGATGGAGCTGGCTACTGTCCATGCTCCCTGCCGCCACATGCAGGTCCTGGGACTCTGCTGGAAGTAGCAGGGAGTCCCATTCCCTGCTTCTGTGGTGGCAGGGAGTCTGGAAGGCAGCCAGCTTCATCGTGTGGGGCTTCCCCCGGCAGTGCATGAGTGCTGGGAGCTACACATGTGCCATGAGGAGCTCTGCACAATAGAGGTGGGTTAGCCTGGCTGTGCTCCTTGCCACCAACTCTGGCTGGAACTGTGCACCGCTAGGTGGCAGCACCTGCATGGGCCACAAGCACCCTGAGGGTTTGCCACCTGCTGCTGCTGCTGCCACTGGTGGCGAAGGCTGTGCACCATGGGAGGGAGTGTGTGAGGGGGCAGTCCCCACACTCCCCACCCTCCCTCACACCCTACAAACCCCACACATTCACACTCTGAAACCCAACAACCCCCCACATATACATGCCCCGCACAACATACCCTATGCCCCCCCCCACACAACCCCACCTTCTCACAAAGCACACACACTTTCCCTCACAAAATATACAAGAATAAGATTTTATTTTTGAGCTATTATGCAATCAGCTATATATACATTACACAAACACAGGTCATGACAAAAATATTTTTTGCACTAAAATTAAAACATGTTAAGAGTTTTAGTGTATGCTTTGTTTATTTTTCTGGTTCCTTCTGGTGGCAAAGGTCAGGGGTTAGGACCTGGATTTCCAGCCCCAAGACAGCTGGACAGGGGACAGGGCTAGCCTTGTGGCCTTGGACAGCTCACCAAAACACATTAAGTAGCCCTCCTGCCAAAATAATTGCCCACCGCAGATGTTGGTCATATGGCTCAGTGTGCAATGTATTATCTAGGTGTAAAAACATGCATAGATCAGTGTGTAACACACTAGCTTGTTTAAAGTGTGCCTCTAGACCAGTTTCTGCCATGCCAACTTACAGTGGGTTATCATGCAGATGAGGCGGCCAGTTATGTACTAAGGCCACAGTGTACAAAATGGTGTCATGGTTTAGATTATGGGCTAGTCGTGTATTTATGATATGAGTATCTGTGAAGATGCGTTGTTCCAACTCATGATGTTCAGAGTGGTCACATGTAGTGGCAACACCCATTCATGCAGAATGCTCCACTTTATATATGAGAAGCAAGATTTTTTTGTGAATATTTTTTACTGGACTAACTATACAGTTGGAAGAGATGTTAGACAAGCTTTTGGGTGCAAAGTGCCGTCTTCACATCTGGGAAAGAAACAATACATTTGGTCCAATAAACGATATCACCAAACAAAACTTGCTTCTTTTATATTTCCTGGACAATCACAGGTATAACCCCACTTCAACCCCATTGTAATAGAAATTAGGTGAAACTCCTACTAAGAATGCACTTCTGACAACTTGCTAGAGTTATTGTCAGTTGCAGGAAAAAAATGTTCCCCTGACAAATAGAATTTAAAGTTCATTTAATCTGAAATAAACATACAACAGGATCTTGAGAAACAAGTAATATGATGGTTATGTGAAAAGGCTTAGTAGTTTAGGGCAAGTTCTCTACACTGTGGAGGGGATCATGCCATACAACTGAAAAATATTCACTTATTAATCAAATAACTGAACTTACTATTAAGAGGCCAATATGAAAGACAAAGCAAAGATGTAGTAACAGGGTACAGTGACAAACATCTTTTGTCACTGGATCCTGCACCAAGGCTGTTTTTAATTTTAATGCGTGTCAAGAGTTAGATAAACTTGAATCTTTCTTCCACTGGTTCTCTTCTATCTGTTTGAAAGCAAAAAAGAAACTTTCCTTTATCTCTTGAACACAGAACTCATGACTGTTTTGCAGGGACAGGGATATCTACTAGTTTCTATTTCCCAGGCTCTGTTTTTAGTAGTCCTTCTCCCGTAACACCCCCGAGCATGAACGCTTGCCTCTTGTCACTTCCTGCTTTCCCAGTAAGGTGCACTGCAAAACTGAGATCCTTCTTGTGCTTTTACAGCTTCCAAGAAAATATAAAACTGTATAGCATTGGTGAAGCTGATGAGAATCCTATTTATCCTGTTGTTGGGAAATCTGTGATCATCAGCGTAGCTGTCTGCCTAATTTTTAAAATGTATGATAAGTTGTTTGCTTGCTACCAGAAAATAGGTGACAGATTTTTTTAAGCATGGCATAGCAGAAATAACTAGTATAAGTATAATTACTTATAAAGTAATGCCTATTTAAAGTATTGGATGCTGGAATTACATTTCAAGTTCTTATTTTATCAACTGTGAAAATCATGAGTTTTGTTGTTATGTACAACTGTAATATGAATGGAATATTTATCACAATCCATACAAAATGGCACGATATTTTTCAGCTAATTCCTTCTTTTAATGACTCGTATAAATATTACTGTTGTGGGAAATATACCTGTAGTATGAGGTGAATGTGAGGGTTTCCATTTTTTTAAACCTTGTGCTTGTTAATTATTATAGGTTGAAGCTGGTGATTCAAAAGATAAAGTGTTGGTGTTTTTCAAGCTGCGGCCTGATGTCATTACAGAAGATAATCTTCATAGTAATATTTTTGTATCATCTATGTTAGATTCGCCTATTACTACCCTTTATCAAGCAGTACGGCAGGTATTTGCACCAGTATTACTAAAGGTGAGTAATTTGCTGTTATTTTTTTTTTATACATTTGAAGAAAATTTGCATTCTGTTTTCACTGAAAGTTTTCATATTACATGTTAATTGTTCTGAGATATACTTTAATTTGCTTTTCTGTTAGTATTAAAAAGAAAATACTTGTAGAGTGGTTAAGGAGTGAACAATATCTTTAATTTCCATGACATTTTACAACTTTAATGCTGTGCCATTTCCCTCACTGCTCCCCCCCTTCTTTTTTACACGTTTTATTAAATATTGTCTCCGGGCCAGTGCCAAGAGTATACAAACACTATTAGCAGTCTTATGAAGTAAACAGCTGCTTTGGATTCCTAGACTGATTTACATAACTTTGTTTTGCCTTAAGGCTGATGAGGCTGATTTTAATTCCATTATTCTCACTTTGGTAACTGATCATGCAGGACTAAAGTATGGTTGTTTTGCTTAATTAAGGACAGTTGAATTTGGCACAAGGACTAGGCAGGATTGCATGTGAAAATATAGAAATTTACCTGAGGATTAATACCTTTTAAAATCATTGTATCTTTTGTTCCTTTCTGATATGGAAGATACCTTCTTTACTGCACTTTTCACAAACAGAAGAAAATTATAGCTAAATGTCTCTAATATTACCAAAAGGACTTTCAGTGTTTGTAGTGCTGTTTATCGCCAGTAGATTGTCCACAGTATTCATGGAGTTACTGCAGAAGGCTGTAATTGGCAGTAACCTTCATTGTTCATTTTAGTAAGTTATTTCAAGTACAGAAGCAAAAGGAATAATGAAAAAACAGTTTTTGCCATGTTCTTTCATTAATATGGTCATGGCATACAATTAGTGTTTGAATTTTGGTGAAAATTTATTGGCATTTGTAGCTGGTATTCTGATTTGTTTATTCCACAGATAATCAGATTTCCTCCTTACATATAAGTTACAGCTCCTATTCCATTGTGCCAAAAAACACGAAATTTGTATTAATCGGTAACTTATCTATGAAGGACTGATAATAGGAAAACGGTAAATATTTCTAACGTGCCATGTTCATTGTCTGAAATCTTTGTTGTAGGATGAGAAATGGAGTAAGGAATTTGATCCTAAACTCCAGAATCTTCTTAGCGAGCTGGAGGCTGGTTTGGGCACTGTTCTCAGAAGATCAGATCCTCGTTATCAGGGAACAAAATTCAGTGAAGATGATGTAAGAGGTATGTCCTACCATTCTTTTTTTTATTATAAAACTTGAATTAGAAATGGAATATATTTTAGATTTAGGAGTTCATTACTTTTCAAAGGGTTAAAGAACCTAACAGAATAGTCTATAGCCTGCAAGCTTGATAGTTGAGCCCATGGGAACTTAATATTAAGCTGTATTATATTAAATCAGAATCAAAATGAGAACGGAATTTTGTATCCCTAAAGTGAATTTTGATTTTAGAAGTTTGTTTTAACTAAAACTATTTTGATCCTATTCATGTGTTTCTGAATGATAAAATCAATTATTTCTTGTTTGTATTTGCAGCAATACTTACACCAAGTGATGAATTTCAGTTCTGGATTGAGCGTGCTCATCGTGGAAGTAAACTGTGTAGCAAAGAGAGAGCTTCTCATTTTAGAGATCTGTTTGAAACAATTGCAAAAGTATATATTTTTTCTTTTCTTTATGTAATCATGTTTCTGTCTCTAATAAAGGATGTACTTGTATCATATATGAATATTTATGAATATAATATTGGCCCATATTGATATATGGGCAAATTTTACTTTAATTTGTGCTTGTGTATCTCTGGCTAAGGGCTGTTCAAATTTATTTCAGAGTAAATTTGGCTCATTAGAATCCTAATATCTGCTTTAAAAATGGATTTTAAGAAAGGAACTACAGGAAGGGTCTAAAATGACAATGAGCTGATGAAAAATACTAGAATTGCCAAGCAAAGCAGTGAGGGTGGATTCTGTCCTGCAAACCACTTGAATTAGTTTACATGCATTAATTGTGCCTTAGAAGTCAATGGATTAATCGTGCAAATAGTCACAGTATGTTTATTTTTCAGGCAATAAAGTGTTGGCATTTCCCTAAATATAAAGCTATCTCAATTAACAAATGTGTTTGAAATATTTAGAAGTTAAATATTTCTAATATATTATTAGCACGACTATTTTGTTTAAAAATGCATTTGGATTTTTAGGATTATTACAACTTGGATAGTCTCTCTCTATATGAAGCTATCGATTTAGTGGAGACTACCCGGGATACTGTTGATGATGTATGGAAACAAACAGAATATGATCCTTATCCACAGCCCCGAATGCAAAACCTTTTGGATGTCATAGGTAAAGCTGGGATAAAAAATAACCATACTAATTGTGAATGTACATATGAATATAGTCTACAGAAAAAAAAAGTTCTTACTTTTTATTATGCCTGTCACCTGAATTCATTGAGGGTCGTATATCTGTAATTCATTTGGATAAAATTATAGAAGTAGTCCCTGAGTAAATACTTGTTTATTTTTGAGATTTGCATCATTTGGTAGCACATTATCTTTGCAACACTTTGAAAAATAGAAATGCAATTCTGTGTGAAATGTAAAGAAAGTATTTCCACTTGCATGATGTGTTTGGTTCAAAGTATACTTTTGTTCTTTTCTAGGTGGCTCTCTTGGTAGGTTTGTTCAGAAAAAATTGGGAACTGTACATCTGTGGGAGGATGCTTTTAATGTTGTTAAAGAAAATCTGAAAACTGGCATCATGATTTGTGAACAGTGGATAGCAGCCTGTCACCATTTAACTGGACAACTGTGGCAACATTATGCTCCACATCCATGGAAAAATGAGAAGTTTTCTCCTGAAGCATTAGATAAACTCCAGAAACGTCTTGATGAGGTATCAAAGAAAAAAATCAAAGAGTTTCTTTGAACTGCAAATAAAATTAAGAATATTGTTTAACATTTTGCATCACTTTTATAATCAGGGCATTGTGTGTTTCATGTTTTTGGGTTCGGCATTTACTTGACTAAGACTGATTCATTGCTAGGGAATTATTTCTGTGAAGGGTTGACATAATGTAGTTCAGGTCCTGTTTATGACCTTTGTTGTGTTTCCTGTTTTTAAATGTAAATGATGAAACAAGTCATGCTGGGTAGCTAAAAATAAATAAAGTGATTTTCCCACTCTATTCAGCTCTGGTGCCAGAGGCATAACTAACAGGGTTTGTGCCCTGGGTAAACCCTGCTGCAGAGCAGGGTGAGATGGGAGTCTTAACTATTCCAGGAATTCAAAAGAAGCCCCCACTGCTGCTGCCATAGTGTGATTTGCCCAAGCCCTGGTTGTTGCTGCTGCTTCTGCTGCCACAAAAAGGGTGTGGAGCTGTAGCTGCTGTTGGGGTGCAGACTTTGGTAGGCCACCATTCTGCTGTGCCCAGGGCTGGTTATGCTACTGACTGGTGGGGCCCTACCTGTGGCATTCTGTCTGCAGTTTTGAGCACTGAACTTCAAGAAAGTTATGGAAAAATTATGAAGATTCCAAGGAGAGTGACAAAAATTGTTAGAGGCCTAGGAAAGAAGACTTTTATGAGGAAAGGCTGAAAGAACTAGGATTATTGTGTCAGGAAAAGAGAAGACCAAGGGGGATGTGATAGCAGTCTTCTAATACCTAAGGTGTGGATATAAAGAGGATGGAGGCTAGTTTCTGTGGCCACAATGGTCTTACCGCAGCAAGGGAAACTTAGGTTGGATATTAGGACAAACTTTTTCACTATGTGAATGGTTAAGTATCGGAGCACATTACCTGGATAGGTTGTGGAATCTCTATTCTTGGAGGTTTTCAAGAGCAGAATAGACAAACACTTCACTGGGATAGTTAGTCGGGAAAGGGGTTGGAGTAGATGCCTCCCTGAGGTCCCTTCCAGCTCTACTTTTCTACGATTCTGTGATTTGTATAAATAAATATCTTTCTGT
>NW_017729032.1:29640134-29648044 GCF_001723915.1 Gavialis gangeticus
AACTTTCTCACTATGTGAATGGTTAAGTATCGGAGCACATTACCTGGATAGGTTGTGGAATCTCTATTCTTGGAGGTTTTCAAGAGCAGAATAGACAAACACTTCACTGGGATAGTTAGTCGGGAAAGGGGTTGGAGTAGATGCCTCCCTGAGGTCCCTTCCAGCTCTACTTTTCTACGATTCTGTGATTTGTATAAATAAATATCTTTCTGTTTTTAGGTACTAACTATTCGAACACTTCATGAAAAACTGACATATTTTTTACCAACTGGGGAACAAAAAACATTGGACCTTGCCCAGGTTTTTGAGCCCTTTGCTGTTCTCAATCCTGTACACTATAACCCCTACACAGAGGTATAATGTATACTTTTATTTTCTATAAGCATTTTTATAGCTTTTTATTGTATTCATATATTCCATACTAACACATTTGCCTGTTTATCTCTAGCCTTTATGGAAAGCTGCAGTGTCTCAATATGAAAGAATTATTGCACCAGCAGAACAGAAAATAGCAAGCAAATTGAAAGCATTTATTTCAGATATTCAGGACAGCCCACAACAGGTATAACTATTTTTATGATACAAGGGCTTTACTTTGTATGAAGTAATAGAATTCTCAAATAGTTATTTTCAAGCAAAGAAAGTGTTGTTTATGATTATTCATATCCTTATGAATAATGGAACCTCAGGGTAACATTAGCAAGGATCCTGGTTTTCTGTGTTTAAAAACCACACATTCTCTGATTAAACCCCCCCAAATCAGAGATTAAAATGAAATGCCACTCTCTTTATTTTTATTTTATATATACATAGATACATACATACATATATATAGACACACACACGTCTATGTGTGTGTCTATATATATATATAATATATATATATATATATATGTGTGTGTGTGTGTGTCTATGTATATGTGTGTGTGTGTGTGTGTGTGTGTCTGTGTGTGTATGTATGTATATGCATGCGGGTGTCTATATATATATATATATATATATATAGACATGTATATGTGTGTGTTTTTATATATATGTGTGTGTGTCTATATATATATAGATATGTATGTATGTGTGTGTGTCTATATATATGTATGTGTGCATATGTCTATATATTTATGTCTATGTGTCTATACATATATATAGACACACACATATACATATATGTGTGTGTACATGTACGTGTGTGTACATGTACATATATTTATGTGTATATGTATGTGTGTCTATGTATTTATATATGTGTGTGTGTATCAATTGAACACAACGTTTTATTGATACATTTACAATTTTAAAGCAATTTGGAAGCCTGCCAGCGTCTCAATCACTATAATGTAATATATTCTAAGTATCTAATAATTTCGGTATTTGATTTTAGGTTTTTTTATCATGGAAAATCAGAGCTCCACCTGTCCTCTTTGCTTACTAGGCCCAGGCCCCTCACTCCTAATCCACAGTCCCCCACCCCTGACGGTGCCCCTCACTTCCCACCCACAGCCTCCCAGCCCTGCTGGTGCTCCTCACTCCCGATCCACAGTCCCCTGGGCCTGCTGGTGCTCTTCACTTCCCATCTACAGCCCCCCAGAGTGGGGGACTGTAGATACCTCTGGGAGCTCCACCTTGCCATGGTGAGGTACCCCATGCCTGGCCAGCAGAAGTGAGGGGCAGAACTCCATGCTACTACCGCTGCTGCTGCTGGGTGGGCAGGGGGCGCCTTTGCCATGGTGGAGTGGGGCTTGCAGCAACAAGCTTCCACCCCCAGCTGTGCCCTGCCATGCTGGGCCCTGGCCACTGAGCTGTGAAGACACCAGGGGGAGGGCAGCAGAGAGGGGAGCCCGAACCCATAGTGGGCAGCCTGCCCCTGCCCTGCACACAAGTCTGGGGGGGCGGTATGTGCTCCCCCGGGAGTGCATGCAGTGGTGGGGAGCCAAAACCACCCTCTCCCACGCCCCTGAGATGAGCTGCCCGTGGCCTCGTCCCACTCTCCACTTGGGCCCTTCGGCCGTGCATTCCTGGGCCCCAAGCCCCATACAGCTGGGCAACAGCCCTAGCCCTAGCCCTGTCCAACTCTCTCCCACCCTTTCTCTCTCCCTCCCTCCCTATAGGGGCCTCAATCCACCCTTCCCCCTCACCAGACTTACCTGTGGGATCTCTTCTTCAGATGCCTAGTGGCTATGTGCATGTGTGAGCATGCACTTGCACATGGTGCCTCCTGCCTGGTTGCCACTCCCCCTAACCCCTTGCAGGCTGGAACTCTTCCAGCCTGCAGATTGCTCTTTGCAAAAGTGGAAAATCTGTGTAGTTCTCTGGTAAAATGAAAAATCTTCGTTTTCCTCAATTAAAAGGGAAAATCTGCGCTTCTTTCCATTTTTCTGCTGGCAATGGAAAACCCAGATCCCTGTTCATTAGATATTAGTTGCTTCTCTACATTTTTCTGTTCTAGCTTCTTCAAGCATTTCAGAAGTATAAGGAGCTAGTGAAACGCCCAAGCATTAGCAAAGAATTACTTTTTGAAAGGGAAACATTGCTAGCAAGACTTCAAGACTCTATCAAAGGTAACCATTAATCAAAAGACTTTCATAGTGATTTTTTTTGGTGGGGTGGAAATGTTTTATTTCCTCTTCTCTTCATGCAGTAAAAAGAATATACTGCTTGCTGCTATAATTAATTATTTTTTAATTGTTCTATGTTTTTTTGAACACCCATGGTTGGATTTGTATAGATTTTTGCACAGACTTTGAAGCTCGATGCCATGGCGTTCCTGGTGACATTTCTGGGCCACTTTCAGGCAAAAATCTCTCTGAAGTTGTCAATAACATTGTTTGGGTCCGGCAGTTAGAGCTAAAGGTAAGAGTTTAAATTCTTTTTCCAAACACTGACTACTGACTTGCTATAAAAATACTTGTAATGTGCACTACTAGGGAGATGATGTACATTTGCAATAATTAATGACTTCTCTTTTTTTCTGAGACTGCTTGCCAAGTAGAATTTGGTTTACTTAATACACAGAAAATTGTCTCTTTGATTAAAAAAAAAAAAAGATACAGTGAGCAGCCTCCTACTGAGTTTTCAATAAAGTTTATTCTGGAAATATTTAAGAGAATTATAAAAACTAGCGAAGAGCAGTTACAGTGGAGTTGGGCAGTGTGAGTCATTTACTCAAAAAACAATGTGTGCTATATTGCATGCATAATTACTTCTCTGTGCTGCGTCTGCTTTTGCCAATGTCATGATTTTAAGTTTTGAGAAAATCTTACTTTGCCTATTTTCTTCATGAAAATCAAGGAGTCACTGTAGTGATTTAAATATTGTAATTTTTAAATGCCCTAAAGGGCTTGTAACACTATTATGAGGGTAGGCAATGTTTAGGAAAATACATGTCCTAACAAGTTACTATTAAAAGGCATTGGAAAAAGTGCTTTTAGATCCTCTACATATTTTCTTATATTCTTCGTCTCTCATACTAATCTGCACAATGTTTTTAACAACCTGGGAGGGCCACTGCTCCTAATATTGTAGACAGCCTGTTTCTTAGAGGTGAATCTGTATATGTGTTTAAAGAAAGATTTTTTTTTTTTACATCATTGATTTGCTAAATTCTGATGCCCTTTACCATTGTACTATAATTTTATTTCTCCTGTATATTCCCCAAATCCAGAGAATATAGGTAAGATACCAGGTTATTCACAGAGGATTTGCTCTACTTACTCTAATCTGGAAGCACACATTTAAAAGAACGCCAGTTGGCTTTTTAGTTGCATTGTTAAAGAGCTTGTATTAACCTCTCTTAGATTGTAATTTGTATTAACCTCTCTCTGACATTTATTCACTGCATTTGATGGTTGGGGGCCTGTGAGGAAGTTTTCAAAGCCAATTGACTAATTCCTTTATTTTCACAAAACTTTGTTTCTTAAGGTTTTGAGTGTCCATTGAGGCATTTACTTAACTGGGCCTACTGCTGCGGCCTCCTCCTTTTTTCTTTTTCTAAAGTACTTCTAACTGGAAATTTTGTAACTATTGTTGATCTCTTTTAGAAGAGTCGCACTGACCAGAGTAAATTGATATGTTAAAAGACACGTTAGAGTCAAAAGCAATTAAGGAAAGGTTGGCTACTGGAAGTTGGAATACACATGGCCTAGCACAGAATTTGGGATCCCTGGATCCCAATGGACATGGCTATCTGCAGTATCCCCTATGCTGCCATCCAAACACTGCCCTGTGCCACTGCATGCTTCCAGCCATGTGCTGCTCCATGGATGCAGTCCCACACCACTGCACATCCCCTGCTCTGTGCTGCTGCCCATCCAGAGCCCTGCACGCCCTCCGCTCTGTGCTGCTGCTCCCCAGAACACCATGCTACCTCATAGTCCTGGCTCAGCACTGCTACCCTGACAGAGCCCCACACCACCACGTGTCCCAGCTCCACACGGCTGCCCGGCTAGAGACCACACACCCCCAGCTGCGCGCTGCTGCCTGGCCAGAGCACCATGGTGCTTCCTGAAGGCAGCCCTGCACCTCACCTGCCCCAGATATGCCCAGCTGCCTGAATATGACCTCCACACTGCCGCCTGGCCCCAGACCTGTGCTGTCACTTGAGCATGGCCCCGCTGTTGTTGCTGCTATGGATCTGGCCTGGGAGCAGTCTCTACAGCAGGTGCGGGCAATTATTTCAGGTGGAGGGCCACTTAATGAGTTTTGGTGAGCTGTAAAAGGCTGCAAGGGTAGTCCTGCCCCTTGATAGGGATCCTGACTCCTGGTTGCCATCTTGGGACCAGAAGTCCTACCCCCTAATCCCTGACCTTTGCCACCAGTCCCTCCGCTTACCCCCAGAAGTACTGCTTTTGGGAAGGGTGTTTGCCATCTTGGAACTGGAAAAAAAAACAAATTATGCTTGATCTGCGCCAAAAGGTCGAGAAGCATCTACGCTGCCATCACTGCTGCCTAGTGGGATAGTGATGGCAGTGAAGAGCAGACACAGGGCAGCCCAGCATGGTGCAGGCTCTGGGTGGCTGCAGCAGGAACAGCCCAGTGGTGGTGATGGGGAGGGGTCACTTTTCCTGCGTGCTGAGCTACCGCTTCTGACCTGTGCCACCACTGCTGAACCTGGGCAGGTGAGCCCGGAGCAGGCATGGGGCACATGGGGTTGGCGCTGTGTGTTGTGGGTCCCTGCTGGTACCACAGGCTTGGGGCCAGCAGTGGCGGCAGCCAGAAGGAGCTGCCACCACCTGGGCTGTCTAGAAAGGCAGTCCAGCTGTGAAGCCAGCCCAGCCCCACTGTGTGCCCAGGGGGTGGCAGGACACGCCATGGCTGGACTGTGCCTTGGCTAAGTGGGACTGAGAGACCTACTGCAGGCGAGAGAAAGGCCTTCTACAGGCTGGATCCAGCCCACAGGCTGTATTTTGTCCACCCCTGCCCTACAGTCTGGGACCAGCCTGGCATGAGTTGGACACTTCTAGTGCAAAGGAAACAGACAGGGACTCTGACATACATTATGTGGGTCTCAGAGGGGGCATACAAATGTTTTTTGAAGACTGGTATGCTTTCGCAAAAGAATCCCTCTCTTGGAAAGCGCAAGTTATATTAGTGGGTCTTTTATGTTTTATGCTTTGTAAATAATCTTTATTAGTGGTAGTAGCCTTTAAAAGGAAAGGTGAAAATTCAGAAGATTCAGAAATGCATGCCTCCTTTAGCTTACATTTGTCTAATGGGGTTTTGTTTAAGGTGGATGATGCTATCAGGATCTCAGAGGCTCTTCTGTCTGACTTGTCTGGATTTCGATCTTTTCGAAGAAATGCAGATGATCTTTTAGAACAGCTTAAATTATATGAACAAGATCAATTTGACGATTGGTCCAGGGACATTCAGACAACATTGTCAGATCCCAGGTTGGGACTGTGGTAAGTATAACATATTTTTTAAAAAAGTAATGTTGTTTCAAAATTGGTATTATGGTGTAATCTAAAAAGAGCTGGTAGAGAGAGGGAGAATGGTGCCCTGCTATATAAGAAAAAATTAATTGAGAAATAAATCAATTCATTGTCATTTTATTGTTATAGATCGGGAGGCAGGCAGTTATTTCGGGTGGAGGGGAGTTTACCTATTTTTGGTGAGCTGTCGAGAGCCTTATGAGTAGCCCTGCCCCTTGACAGTTGCTCTGTCCCTGGTTGCCATATTGGGGCTGGAAGTCCCATGCATCCCCATGAGTGCCACCCCACCCCCCGCCCCGACCTTCACCACCAGAAGTCTCTCCCCTTGTCCTGGAAGTATTCCTTTTGGTAAGGAGAGTGCTTCAGTCTTGAAACCAGAAAAAAAATCCAAATCATATACAGAAAAATAAAACATCACTATAACTTATTTTAATTAAAATTTTTTTTTTAAAATTGTACTGATTTATGTGTTTGCAAAGTGTATGTAGAGGTGATTGCATAATAGCTTCAAAATACAGTCTTACTGTATATTGTGTGGGCAGTCAGGGGGTGTATGTGGTAGGTGTGGTTGGGGGGGTGTGGTGGGGTGTGGGTAGGGTGAATGGGTGTGGGATATGTAGTGGGGGTCTGGGCTCTGGGAAGGTGTGGGGTTATGGTGGGTGGGGTGGGAGAGAGAGAGAGAGATAGGGCTGGGCTGCTGGCTCCATCGCATGCAGCTCTTGTGGGCTGTGTGTAAGTCTCACACGATGCAGCCAGGCAGACCCTGCGCTCAGGCTCCTGCCACCCCACCTTGGGTCCCCATGAACCCCAGGGCACCAGCATGGGCTCCGCACTCCCACCACTCCCCCACCACTTCCGTGCTTTCCCTCCCGCAGGCCCGCCCGCTACTGCTGCTGCCACTTCCCCGCCACTGCTGCCACTGCCCCCCCGTCAGTGCCGCTTCCTGCACTGCTGCCACTTCCTGTGGCTCCCATCACACCCCCTGCTGCTCCTTATGTTGCTGCCACTTCCTGCAGTCCCTGTCATTTCCCCCACTACTCCCCGCACTGCTGCTGCTTCCTGCTTCAAAATACAGTGGTGTCATTCACTTCATCATTCCCTCTGCTGCTCCCTGCGCCACTGTCGCTTTCTGTGGCCCCTGCTGCTCCCCACGTTGCTGCCGCTTCCGCAGCCCCCACTGCATCCCTACTTCCCTCTGCCTGCCGCTTCCCATGGCACCCAACCCCACTCAGTATCTGAAAGTATGTTGTAAGTGCTTTTACTGGCCCTAGTCTCTATCTTTCTGGGAGCTGGACAGCTTTAAATACTGTTTGCTAAAAAACTAGCTGGGAAAAATGTAATACATATAATTGGATGCAGTATTTTGGAATGTGCTTATTGTATGCTAGTTCAGAATACAACTAAGAAAGGATGCATGACAAATTATAGTTAATAATTTTCAATATTTCATTTTGGTTTAGCATACAAGCTAGCAGTCCTGTTATGGAACTGGATCATTCTGATGGATCACTAAAAATACATTATTCTGATCGTCTAGTGACTCTCCTAAGAGAAGTTCGTCAGCTGGCAGCACTTGGTTTTGTTATTCCTGCTAAAATACAGCAAGTTGCAAACACTGCACAAAAATTCTGCAAGCAAGCAGTTATCCTTAAGCAGGTATAAAACATAATCACTATATGTACTGATTTCTGTATCTTATTAATCGAGTATTTCTAAATCATAATCTTTCTATTTGATTATCAAGCTAATAAGCCAATTTTGCCAGAGGTGTGGAAAAATCATAGTCCTTTACCTGACATGGCAGTTCTTGTAAAACCCATGGTGTGGATGGAGCTCTACTGACAGAGTGCTTTTGTTAGCTTAGGTTGGGGTGAGCAGTTATTTGGGCTGGAGGGCCACACAGTCTGTTCTGGTGAGCTGTTGCAGTGTGGGTCAGCACCCTCTGCACCCCCACCCCCCTGTCTCACCCCCCCTCCCCCACAA